>NC_092417.1:79732740-80381907 GCF_040894005.1 Engystomops pustulosus | reverse complement strand
GGAGGAGGATGAGGAAGAAGAGGAGGAGAATGTTGGCGAGACACAAGAGGGGACCATTGTTGAGTCCTTTACTGTTCAGCGTGTATGGGCAGAAGAAGAGGAGTTGGAGGAGTTGGAGGAGGAGGAAATGGACAGTCAGGCCAGTGAGGGGAGTGAATTCTTACGCGTTGGTACTCTGGCGCATATGGCAGATTTCATGCTAGGCTGCCTATCCCGTGACCCTCGCGTTCAAAGAATTTATTCCAGCACCGATTACTGGGTGTTCACTCTCCTGGACCCACGGTACAAGCAAAATCTTTCCACTCTCATCCCTGCAGAGGAAAGGAGTGTGAGAATGCATGAATACCAGCAGGCCCTGGTGCACAAGCTGAAACAGTATTTCCCTTCTGACAGCGCTAGCGGCAAAGTGCGTAGTTCTGCGGGACAAGTAGCGAGGGAGAGTAGGCGAGCAGGCAGCTTGTCCAGCACTGGCAAGGGTACGCTTTACAAGGCTTTTGCCAGCTTTATGTCACCCCAGCAAGACACTGTCACCTGTCCCCAGTCTCGGCAGAGTAGGGCTGATCTTTACAGAAAGATGGTGAGGGAGTACGTAGCTGACCATACCATCGTCCTAAATGATCACACAGCTCCCTACAACTACTGGGTTTCAAAGCTGGACATGTGGCACGAACTGGCGCTGTACGCCTTGGAGGTTCTTGCCTGCCCTGCCGCTAGCGTCTTGTCCGAGCGGGTTTTCAGTGCAGCTGGTGGCATCATCACCGATAAGCGTACACGCCTGTCGACTGACAGCGCTGACAGGCTGACGCTTATTAAGATGAATAAAGCCTGGATTTCTCATAATTTCCAATCTCCACCAGGTGAAGGAAGCTCAACCTGAATAATTGATCCACTCCTCCTCCTCCTCATTTTCCTCCTTCTCCTCCTCTTTGTACAGTAAAGCAGAGGAAACTGGCTATTTTTTGACAGGGCCCACTGGCTCTTGCTATAGTACTTTATGCATTTAATTTTTCTGGAGGGCCACCGACCCGGTCCTCTGTTTTAAACAATTTTTGGGAGTGCCACATACAGGCACTCAATCTATTCAATTTTTCTGGAGGGCCACCGACCCGTTCCTCTGTTTTAAACAATTTTTGGGAGTGCCACATACAGGCACTCAATCTATTCTATTTTTCTGGAGGGCCACCTACCTGCTCCTCTGGTTTGAAAACTTTTTGGGACTGCCACATACAGGCACTCAATCGATTCCATTTTTCTGGAGGGCCACCTACCTGCTCCTCTGGTTTGAAAACTTTTTGGGACTGCCACATACAGGCACTCAATCTATTCTATTTTTCTGGAGGGCCACCTACCTGCTCCTCTGGTTTGAAAACTTTTTGGGACTGCCACATACAGGCACTCAATCTATTCAATTTTTCTGGAGGGCCACCTACCTGCTCCTCTGGTTTGAAAACTTTTTGGGACTGCCACATACAGGCACTCAATCTATTCAATTTTTCTGGAGGGCCACCTACCTGCGCTCCTCTGGTTTGAAAACTTTTTGGGACTGCCACATACAGGCACTCAATCTATTCAATTTTTCTGGAGGGCCACCTACCTGCTCCTCTGGTTTGAAAACTTTTTGGGACTGCCACATACAGGCACTCAATCTATTCAATTTTTCTGGAGGGCCACCTACCTGCTCCTCTGGTTTGAAAACTTTTTGGGACTGCCACATACAGGCACTCAATCTATTCTATTTTTCTGGAGGGCCACCTACCTGCTCCTCTGGTTTGAAAAATTTTTGGGACTGCCACATACAGGCACTATCCAAATTAAATTGTCTCCATAGCAGCCTCCACACGTTGTCTCCATTGCTACCTCCAAAAGTCGTCCATATAGCTGCCTCCATACATCGTCCCTTTATCAAACGAGGTGTGTCAGGCAGAAATTTGGGTTGTTTTCATGGATTCCACATCAAAGTTGTTAACTTTGTCGCCACCCAGCTGTGTTATCCACAAAATATACTAATAAACTTTTATCATTTACCAATATTATTTCAGCGCTTCTTGCGCATCTGTTTACATTCCCCTCACCCGCCATATCCTAAACTTATAAGAACGCTACTACACTTGATCTTATACAAAAGGTTCTTAGAAGTGCTGTTTGGGGAGTAGCCTAGAGACAGGGGCTTGGATTGGCGAAAGCTCGCCTGGCAGCGGAGCGCCAACTCCATGCCAAGATCCAACTAACATAGTTTTAACTGCAGAACCTTTAATCTACTACTAGTTCACTGCCTCCATACATGGTCCCCTTATCAAACGAGCTGTGTCAGGCAGAATTTTGGGTTGTTTTCATGGCTTCCATGTTAACTTTGTCGCCACCCTGCTGTGTAATCCACAAAATATACTGGCAAACTTTTATCATGTACCGATATTATTTGAGCGCTTCTTGCTCACCTCCTTTGGTTCCTCTCTGCCACCCATTGGTTTGAAGCCTGAGTCCATTTAGGGTATGTCGCCATGCCACTCTCTAGCCTGCTGCCGCTGCCTCTGCATGCCGTCCCCTATAGTGTCAGGGTCAATTATTGCATGTTTTAGATGCTATCTAGCTTCATTCTGTCACTCTGTCATGGCCATGCTGTTGCCCCTGCCCCTGCTGTTTCCTGTCCATTTCCGTGGTGTTTCCATCCTTTTCTGAGGTTCCCAGGTGTTTGGCCAAGCTTCCCTGTGCAGAGCCTTGGTCCCCTTGAAAAATGCTCGAGTCTCCCATTGACTTCAATGGGGTTCGTTATTCGAGACAAGCACTCGAGCATCGGGAAAAGTTCGTCTCGAATAACGAGTACCCGAGCATTTTAGTGCTCGCTCATCTCTAGTCATTACCACTGTATCAGTTCCCTGTAATGATCACTGCTCCCCATGGAGGTCCATATAAAACACACACCGCTACCTGAAAGTACTACAGGCCTCTTTCTGCTTTTGGTGTCCAATCTTATGTTAAATCAGGTTTCTTCCCGTGTAATAAATCCTTCTGAAACTTTTTATTATACAATCCCTCATCATTTTCAGAAAACTACTGACGATTGTAACTTTATCAAGAGGTAGAAGAACCCAGGCTCGCTCTAGCTCACAGGTGAACAGTTGGATCCACTGGTGGGACCCTGAGTTAGGTGGGCCCTGGATGAGTAGTGCTGGACAAGGTACCCTCTGTCACGGGTGCTCCCGCGACTCATGTCCCATGTGCCCCAGTGCCCCACACCTCTAACGAATCTGTCCCCACTCCTGTCTCCGATCTGTCGGTCGTGTGTGCGCGCGTCCCCGCCCCCTAGGCCGTGTTAGTGCTGACTTCAGAAGATTTAAAGGGCCAGCGCACCGTTAATTGGCGCTGCCCATTTCCCAGGATCCTTTATAAACCAGCCTCTCCCTGCACACCCTGCCGGATCTTCGTGCTTTGTGCCTTAGAGAAAACTTTGTTCCTACACCCTGTGCTGTTATTGTGATTTCCTATTGTGACCCCGATTCAGTTAGTGACCTCGATCCTGTGATGCCTGTCCTGACCTCCTGCCTGTCCTGACGACGATCCTGCTCAACGCCTCTGTAACTCACTTTGGCTGCCACCGTGGACAAAGTCGCTCCTGTAGAACGACATGGTGGTACCACGCCACAAAAAGTCCAACCTGCTTTGCGGTGGGCTCTGGTGAAAACCGAGTGCCACTTAGATTCTGGTCCCAGGTGTCGGCTTACATCATCAACCGCGGTGGTCCGGTGGGTCCACTACTCCTGGAGCTTGACACCCTCTCTGTAATTTATACATATATTTAGCATAGAGCAACTAAACTATTCTATGTATTTATATGATTATATTAAAAGATTATGTAAGAAACTTATAGCTGTGCTGGGCCCCAAGATCAGATTTTACTGATGGGCTCAAAGTATCCCATGCAAATTTAAAAAAAAGTGCCCACTACCCCTCCCATGAAATGAATTTTAATATTTAGAATGACCATCCAAATTATTTTTCTAAAATACAGTGCTTCCTATAGAATTATAGTATATAGTGCACCTTCCCACTGCATCAATATATGTTGTGCTTTTCCCGAATTAAGTTATATATAGTAAGAATACAGTTAAGAGGTTGTCCCTTATCCACAGCAGCCATAGGGGGTAACAAAGTGACCCCTGTGGGTCCGACTGCAAGGACCACAATCACCCACTATTCAGAGAACGGGGATTCCATTCTCACTAATGGGTGACTGGCAATTCACTGACTATGTGATAGCCTCTTGGCTGTCTCCAGCTTTCCCAAACTATCGTACAGCAGGACTCTTGCTCAGCCTGCCTCTCCTCCCATTATTGAGAATAGCATCCTCGTTCTTGGGATCCCAGGGGCCCGTTCTCATAAAAAAGATAAACATCCAGCCTCAAAGGAAACACTTATGGTAGAATAAAACTTCTTCTTTATTAAATCCGTATTAAAACAAAGAATAAATGAAGACATGGCGTTTCGGTTATAACTTATTCTAGCCATGAATAAGGTAAAACCAAAATGTTTAGGGTCCATTTACCAGCCATGTCTCCAGTTTAACTTCTTGTTGGATTGCTGTATGCTCAATTTTTAATATGGATTTAATATATAAGATATACGTAGTTAGATGCTAGCATTGGTGTTTTCTTTGAACCTAGATCTTTATCTGTTTATATTTTCTTGTGTTGCACCTGTTACCAGGGTCTGTTTGTGCTCAAAAATCGACTACTGCCAACATCAGGTAAGCAGCTCATCTCCTTAATTTTTTTGTGTAAACTACAGATAATGTTCCCCCAACAGTGAGGGTGGATCTTCTAGTTGTAGGTTGCAGACCTCTGCTGTGTGTTGTTCTGTTAAAAGGGTTTTTCAGGCCAAAAACATAGCCATAGAATAGCTTCTCTATATGAGATAGGTGGAGAACCAACACCCAGTTCCGGCACAGATCAGCTGTTGCCCACACAGCAGCTGGTACAGAGAATGTAACAGGAAGCAGACACCCCATTTTCTGTAGTGGTCAGACTATGAGCTAGGAAGACATTAATAACAAGAAAAGTAATTAAGTAGCCAGCACTTCTGTGATACATGGCGCTATGGCGTTATGCTACTTGTGTCAATCACTGCTGGTTTTGCATGTGGCGTGTACTTGTATCTGACGTGGTAGTGTTCAACTGTTTGCTGCGCAGACAAGGAAACCACTGAACACATGAACATAAACACAGGTACAGGAATATTTAACCGCCCTGATGTCATCACTGCGCCCTGCCAAGTCCCGGCCACAGAGAGACTGTCAACAGCCGCCCTATGCTCCCTGTCAGACATGTTTTCCAGTAGCAAGAAATGGCAACATTAGGCACCAAATCAAACGTTTTATTTGATAATTTTGCAGAAGAACTACAGGTCTCAACAGTCATACATACTACACTGTGTGGACATGTTTATTGTAAAATTGTTAGTATTGGGATTAATACTTTCAGCATTTGCTGTCATGTGAGAATGAAACTTTATTTCCCACTTTGGATGTATAATTTTGTAGAAGGAGCAAAGTCATCTATATTGCATATTTACAGGTTTTAATGATGTTTGGCTGATGTCAACATATGTTTTTTCACATATAGTAATCAAATATGTAATATATATATATCGAATTGCAACATATATTGTAATATATATACTGTATATACTCGAGTATAAGCCAACCAGAGTATAAGCCGAGACCCCTAATTTTACCAACAAAAACTGGGAAAAACTACTGACTCGAGTATAAGCCGAGGGTGGTAAATGCATTGGTCAAGCCCCCCCCAATAGTATACAGCCTGCCAGCCCCCAGTAGTATACAGCCTGCCAGCCCCCAGTAGTATACAGCCTGCCAGCCCCCAGTAGTATACAGCCTGCCAGCCCCCATGTAGTATTTAGCAGCCCCTAGTAGTATACATCAGCCACCAGTAGTATACAGCAAGCCCCTAGTACTATACATCAGCCACCAGTAGTATACAGCAGCCCCTTGTAGTATACAGCAGGCCCCAGTACTATACAGCAGCCCCTAGTAGTATACAGCAGCCCCCAGTAGTATACAGCAGCCCCTAGTAGTATACAGCAGCCTGCCCCCACGGACCTTAAAAAAATAAACTTACATACTCACCCTCCGATGTCAGCACGGCTCCCTGATGTCGGCGCGGCTTACCGATGTCCCCGATGTCAGCGCACCCCGTCTTCTTTCTTCTCCGCGGCTCCTCTTCTTTCTTCCGGCATGCACGCGGCCATGTTTTCTTCTAGCATGCGCATACTATGACGCGGCCGCTGCTGACGTCATAGTATGCGCGGCCGCATCCATGCCGGAAGAAAGAAGAGAGAAGAGGAGCCGCGGAGAGGAAAGAAGACAGGACGCGCTGACATCGGGGACATCGGTAAGCTGCGCCGACATCGGGGAGCCGTGCTGACATCGGAGGGTGAGTATTTAAGTTAATTTTTTTTAACTGGGTAATTTTTTTTAATAATAGACTCGTGTATAAGCTGAGGGGATGTTTTTCAGCACATTTTTTGTGCTGAAAAACTCGGCTTATACACGAATATATATATATATATATTAATTGCTGGATATAGGTATCAAGCCTACATGTTTCGAGCCATAAAACTCTCTTAATCATGGCATGAGAGATTGAGTGAGACGCATAAAAAACCCCACATTTTGTAACATGTAACACCTATATATACATGTACTGTATTACGTGTTGCACCAATACAAACACACATTATGGCCCATATTTACTAAAGCGTTTGCACCAGTTGTCTGACTTTGCACTGAAAAGAACATGCAAAGTGCTTGCACAGGTATTTATGATGTGCTTGTGCCAGTTTTGTAGCATGTCCATCGTGCCACAAAATGCTACAACTAAAGGGGCATTCCGGTTCCGATTTCGTCAGTTCGCCATATTTATTACTGTGACTTAAGAGAATTGTGTCACACATTGGGGCACATTTACTTGGAGCTGGAGAGGGTTCATCGTAGAGCCACAAAAATGAAAAGGGGTATGGAGGGTCTTAGTTATGAGGAAAGATTAAAACAACTAGAATTATTTAGTCTGGAAAAGAGATGGCTACGAGGGGACATGATTAATTTATTTAAATATATGAATGGTCCATACAAAAAATATGGTGATAAGTTGTTGCAGATTGAAATCAAATCAAAAGATGAGAGGGCACTGTCTCCGTTTGGAGAAATCAAGGTTTAATGACCAGAGGCAACAGGGCTTTTTTACTATGAGAACTGTCAATCTTTAGAATAGCCTGCCTCAGGTGCTGGTCAGAGCAGGGACAGCAGAGAGCTTCAAGAAGGGTCTAGATGCCTTTTTACACCTAAATAACATTAACACCTAAATCCCTTCTTCATGCAATCCCTTCCGGGTCTGCCGCGATTCACTAAGATTGTGCGTGTCCAATTCCTGCATCTGTCGCTTCCCCCGCTGATGTCCGCTCTCTTCTTCCCGGTGCATGTGAGTGCTGATCTTGCGACACAATTTCGATTTTAACTCCGCAGTTTGTTCGAATCAGTCGGGTTGTCCGACGTCCATGCCCCCCCGATTTGTGTCGCTTGCAAAAAACTCGGGGCAATTCAGGGCAAAACGTGAAAAGTCGGGAAACCCGATGAAAATGTACTGTTCGGACCCTTAGTAAATGTGTCCCACTGTATATTAAAAGTGCGCCAAAAAAGTTGGTACACACTTCCAGAGCAGTGCAGGGTGCTCCAGATTATTGAAGACCGTGCGCCAGCATTCAATAATCTAGCACACTCTGTACATCAGTGAAACAAACTGTAGATAGTGGGGCACATTTACTTACCTGTCTGCGGAATTTGCCTACAGTGCATTATCCGACGGTAAGGCACTGTTCTGCGATTCACTAAGATCGTGTGCCCGATATCCTGCATGTGTCGCTCCTCTGGGCCCCGGGGCAAAATTCCCAATGGGGCCCCCTCTTTCCATACCTTAAAGGGTATCTACCAGGATGAAGGACTGTATGTAAATGAGCCTGAGGGGCTCCAGGCTCCATAGGTGTTAATGGTCATTTGCAAACAATCCTTCATCCTGGTGGTAGATGACCTTAAAAAAGTCATGAGTCATTATCCCCCCCTCCCACACACCAGTAGCCTTAGTATTATCCCTCCCCCACACCAATAGCCATTAGTAGTATTCCCCACATCAGTAGCCATTAGTAATAATCCCCCCATCCACACCAGTGACCATTAGTAATTATCCCTTTGTGCTTTAACTTCTCTGGTGATCCGGCGATGTCTGATGACGCTTTAGCCAGGTCATAGAGAGACCCACCACAGGCGGAAGTTACACACGCCTACGTGATAAAGACAGGCGTCCCACCAATAATCTAATAAGGAGGGTGGGCAGAGCGGGGCCCCGGCTAGTCAAGAGATCTGCTTTTGAATTGTGACAGACACGGGTCCCCTTGTCATAATTGTCAGCGCAGCACACGGGTCAGATGCGGGCCTCTGTCTGACAACAGGCCCCGTCATGGTTGCACCCCCTGCGACCGTGATCATTATATGGGATAAAGTATATTACTAAGCTGGGAGGGCTGTATATGGGATACAGTATATTACTAAGCTGGGAGGGCTGTATATGGGATACAGTATATTACTAAGCTGGGGGGCTGTATATGGAATACAATATATTACTAAGCTGGGGGGCTGTATATGGGATACAGTATATACTTAGCTGGTGGGGCTGTATTTGGGATACAGTATACTACTAAGCTGGGCGGGCTGTATATGGGATACAGTATATCATTAAGCTGGGAGGGGGCTGTATATGTTTGGCCAGATTTTATTTAAACTGGAGGGGATCTGTATATGGGAGCTGTATGTAATTTAATTGGGGGGTGAATAACGAGGCCTTTAAATATATGAGAGCAGGGCTTTATAAAAATAAATAATTATATATATACATAGTATATATTCATTAGGGGGTGCTATATATTTACATTGGTCAGGCTATATATTTTGCACTGTATATACCGTGGGGGTATTATAGTTTGCAGGGGTGGAGCAAAATGTGTGGCTTAGGGCAACAAAACTTTTCTAATCTTTAGTCCCTCTTTCTTTGTTACAAAAGTTAGGGGGTAGGTTGTATGGTTTAGTGTTAATTTCGGCACTAGGAGCTGCAGCTTCTAGTTCTTGAACAAACGCCGCAGTGTTAGAAGGATAGCGTTACCGGAAACCTCCAGTAACGCTATCTAACACTGCGGTGGGGTACAATGTAATCGTTGGTGCTGCCTCTTCCCCGGACCACCCCACTCACTCCATAGGCTGGCGGTGACTGCCACGCATCATGCGGCAGTCACCGCCCCTAACTGCACCCCAACCCTGCCCACTCATTGTACCCCGTCACAGTGTTACCGGCTATCATTCTAACACTGCGGCGTTTGTTCAAGGACTTGGAGCTGCTTACTTAAGTAAGCAGCTCCTAGTGCCGAAATAATGGGTGACAGGTCCTCTTTAAGGGATAGTATGTGTAATGTCAGTAGTACAAGTTGTGTGTAAAGTGGTTTGCTGAGTAAAAATGTATTTATATGTTCCTATGATCCTATTAACTGCACTGTTTTGTTTATATGCTGAAAATACAATTCCCATGAAGACTTGCACAGAAAGCTTTGTGCAGTGAGTTCCTCCTCCCACCTCAGCTATCTCACTTTCTCTCCAGCAGAAGCAACAAGTCTGAGCATAGTACAGTTCACACTAATGTCCAATGAGGTTTCCCAGTTATTTCCCCCTCAGCTGTTTTCCAGCACTGCATAGCTACAGTAATCCACCCCTGTCCCCAGCATCAGCTTCTTTGCTGTTTGCCTTTGTACCAGCATGTGGTGTTAATTCTACATTTGTCCCATTTGCAGGTAGAGCAAACACTTTGACAGGTAAAGACCACAGGGAAGAGCTGACCTCCCACCTTCTCTATATCCCTGGGATGTATCTGTCAATTCAGAACTAGGACTCTAGGGATGGAGGTGACATCACAAAATCATAAAATCAACAGACATAGTCAGAGCTACAACTTCAAGTGCCCAACAGCAAAGACTTTTGGGGTGGGTAGTATCAGCAGGAAAGTAATATGCATTATGGCAGAAAGGCCCTGCATATCCATGAAGCGTATGAAGCACTAAAACCACCTCTGCTGTGTTTTTAATCCAAAAAGCCGTTGATGAGCAGGATGCCAGGTCTTAGAGACTTTGGCATTTGCCCACCAGCAGGAACATTCCTCTGGACTCTGTCATATGGAAAATCATGGCTTTGTGCGCAGGAATGCACAGTGCAGGTTGTAATACGACATGTTGGCTTTTCTGTTGCCACTTGATGGTTGATTTAGAATGAGACTCACCAGGAGCGTAATTCTAAGAATTGCTGTGCGGTTGTGGGTGTTCTCCCTGTGCATAGAATTAAACTATTCTCTATGAATGCCAGTCTGGATGGTTTGGATATATAGTTGGTGCTTTTCTAGGTACCCCAGATGACCCCAAACCAGAAACTGTGTCACTAACTTCCAAACACTTTCATATACTGATCTTATATTGATCTTATATTCCCTAAAACACAGGATTAATAAGTAAAACAAATAAATATAATGATGAGTTATGTGCCAGCTCTATTTATGTTGCCAGTTCATAGTTGCCAGGAATAGCTCACAGGGGAAGGTCCAAAGATAAAATGTCATACAGTGGTATCTGCAGCACTGCACTTCTGGTCTTAAATGCTACCTTATATCTGCACAATACCCCTCAACGTATATTGTGTACAGATAAATGAAGACTATGCACGCTCTGAGCTAACACTGTTTCCGCCAAAACCAGAAAAATTTAGAATGTATCTGGCGTGTCCTTAAAAAAAGAGGGAATGTGACATTCTGCAGAATGCACAGCTCGGAGCAGAGTTCCCGAGGTCGGCAGGAACTGGGGAATCAGAGTGTTTAATCATGTCATGTTATACGGCCGGCGACGCGCCTTCAGACGTCCTGGACAGGAGGGCCAACCGTGAAATGTTTCCTTCATCCTTCTATTATAGAACATTAAGAAGAAATAAAGCAGGGCCTGGGGCAGACATTCCTCACAGACAGAGCGCGGCTTCCTCTTACACCTTGTATTACGTATTATCGTGCGCTGCAACTGCTATATAAGAAAATGCTCCTCTCTCCGTAACCCCAACAGGCTTGCACAAGGCAGTGGTCACCATATATGTGAAAAGGAAGATGACAAAAGTAAAAGTCCCTCAGCCTGCTGCTCCTTGATACTAACTTCTGTCCCTGATATTTTGGGTCAAGGCTGAAGCAGTTTACATTTCACCAACACTATTATATCAGGTTATTTTCCTTTTCTATAGTTTTTCACTGCAGTGAAGAACAGCCCTGTGTCTATTACTACTTCCACTCTACAAAAAGGAAAGGCGAAATCTGACCTAGGCCCCCTGCCTCCATTGGTCAACCAATTTACATGCTTTTATGAGGCTGCAACATCTAGAATTATTAAGTTTATGTAAAAGTTAAGTACTTTTCTTAATCATGTTTTCTGACAATTTATATAGTTCCACCTATGTATTTTCTTGCCCTGACACCCTAATACAGTTAGTCAAAGACTGCCTTCATAGTCTTACCCAACGACTAGCGCTTACCCACCCAAGTGCTCCTTTAACTCTTAACATACCATAATAACCACAGGCAACCATTAACATTTTAGCTTGTGGTATGGTGACTAGGAAGTCGGCCAAAGCTTTATTAATCACTTATAACAGAATAACTTCTACTCATAAAGTAGCACAATTAAATCAAATCAGATTAACTGGGCACCTGCAGGTAAAAAAAACATTCAAACCCATTCAGCTGTGAGATTAAATACAGAAGCATAAAGGGGAGAGAGGCCAAGAAGATTCCAAGGAAAGAGGGTGAGCACCCCACACCAGCATGATTTTATACTGGTTACCCGCACACCTAGCCCACCCACCATCACGTAGCCCACGTAGCCAGGAAGAAATAGAACTCAACGTTAACCTTATCCCATGACACAAGCCTTCCCACACCCCTGCTGGCAGTCATTAGCCCTACGGCTAGACGCCTACAGGCTATCAAGACATGTAAATGTAACAGGTCTCAGGTGCTCCCTCTGTTGGTAAACTTTGTGATGGCAGCAGGAGGTTATACAATGCCCTCTAGCGATGATAAAATACCTAGCATTCATTTGCCCAAATAGATTGTTGTGTTTGCGCCAGTTTTTTGTATATCTTTGCACTAAGAAGAACATTTTTGGAGCTTGCACATGTATTTATGAAGTATTTTCTTTTTTGCTGAAGTTGAAATTTGTCCAACACTTTAGAACACTGTGCACCTAAAGGGGCGTGGACCTAGTGGGAGTGACACATTTATTGCTGCGACTCAACACAGTTGCTTTGCACACTGTATATTGAAAGTGCACCAAAAATAAAGAAGTGCAACTATGTCCACACTTTCGATAGCAGTGAAGGGTGCGCCAGATAATTGAACAGAGTATTGAATTATCTGGAGCACTCTGCAATGGATTGAGGTTGACAGCATAATGGCAGATTGCACCACTTTTATAAATCTGGGGCATTATGTGGGCAAACACTACAGAGCACTTTTTACATGTTTTGTTTCTATCATGCTGTAAAATAGTGGGTAATTAAAGGTTTTTTAAACACCATGAACCCTACAACTGTAATATAATATTCAGAGAAAAAGACATGACTCTCGGTCATGGCCACCTGGAGGATTGAAGATCTGCCATAGTGATAAATTTGCTGTGTGGTGTAATGACAAGTGTAACACTCTGAGAATAAAATAATATGACAGATCTGTCCCCAGGGTCACTGGCCTCTTAGTTAGGCAGCAGAGGATTCAGTCATCAGCATCTCACATAGAGTTGAATGGCTGAGAGGGTGAACAGCTCAGTTTCCTTCATATTTTCCTCTGCATTATTATCATGTCGTCAGATGGATTGCAGTAAGTAGTGTATAAATATAGTATTTAGGAACTGTACCGTGCACAAGAGACAAAGAGGATAATCATAGGCTAAAGACTCGTGGGTCTGATTTCCATAGTTGAGTGTTACCCACCTTTGTATCATTTCCAATAAAACTACCAAGTAAACCTAAAAAAGACCCTCTCCTCAACTTATTTAGAAGGCTAAGTAACAGACACTATGGAAATAACACTATACATGGTGAAAGTTGTCCCAAGATCCTGGATAACACACTGTGCTCCTAAATAATATATACCACTCACATACTGACTATTCTATGCTCCCTTCATATATCAAATATACCCCTCATAACAAAATTGACCATACTGTGGCCCCACATATATCATATATACCCCTCACAATATAACTTACCACACTGTGCAATCTATAATTATTTCATATACCTCACACAACTGTCAAATCTGTACTCCTTGCATACATCAACCATTGCACTAACACCATATATCAAATATTTGATATAAGCTGTGTTTGCCTGGAGGGCCTGGACCTCTTTTGGTTAAACTGTAGGTTGGTGAACAACAAGTCAAGATGTTGTTGTCCAAGTGGTGTCTTATCAGAATGAGGTCAAGAAGGTGATCGTTTCAACATGTAATGAGTCGTTTTCTTGTATTGACTTCATGACTTGGCTAAAAAGATAGGAAATGCGTGGGTCGAAAAACAACTTTAACAAGTTTATTGTCTGTCAGGGGCTTGAACCCTTATAGTTAAGATGTGCATTTTCCTGGGTGTGTTGAATGAGTAGTTTAAACCTAGAAGCACAGCTAGTGCAACACAGGATAAAACATGATTTATGTGAAAAAGTCGCATTGTCATTCCACTCACCTACTGATTCATGTGCTGCAACTTTTTATCCAATATGCGACTTTTATGAAACTTTTTTAAAATGTCACAGACAGCAAGCAGACCTAAGAACATCGAAAACAGATTTATTTATAAGCTTTGAGGGGCATTTATCACTGACTTTCCACCAGAAAACTGGTGTTCTTTTCCCCCCTTGCTGTGCCTGTGGCACAGTATTTATGAATTGTCGGTGCCACAATATTTGTAATTTTCCAATTTTCTTCTTTTGGGTCCACAATTTGGTTAGAAGCGTGAATTTCCGACACACTTCCTGCGCCTCTAGTTTCCGGATACTGTTTTTGGCGAACACTTAGAGCTGCAAAAAGCAGGTCTATGGAGTTCTATTCCACCTTCATGAATGTGGAGACAGTTCTAAATCCCTTGCACCACAATCTAACATCCCAGTGAAAATTATAGCACGACTTGAGCGCCAAAAGCATGTACTCTGTGCCAAAATTGATAAATGCCCGAGAGCTAGTAGAGATGTTTTTTTAAACGAGGACTCTTTTAAAGTAGTGCCTGTAGTCGAGGCAGTTCTACAATTAGTGATAAATTTAGTATTTTCTCCTTACTTGGAGAATAAGACATTCCTTTGAGGACCTTCGTCAGAAACAGGTACCATTGCTAGGCATTTGTATCAGTAAGTCAATGTGGTGGGAGATGATAAGGAAAAATGGTGTGTGATTGTTTCATCAGTACTTGACCTTCAGGAGATTGGACAGGTATAGAGAAAACTTGAGCATCGTTCCTTTACTGGAGGAAGCCTCAAGGATATATCCAGAGTGAAATCATTGTTTAATAGGTGTCAGTATGATATACAGTACAGGCATCTTTGCTTTTAGAGAGGGATTGCAGGATGTACAATTCACTCAACATCTATAGAAACTGCAAGATGTCAGTGAGTAGTAATGAACAGAACTAGTCAATAGTATAGGATTCCTGAAGAGATCCTGGAGGTCATCAGATCCTTCTATTCACACCTTTTATGGAAGTGGGATTTAGATCACGATGCGATGTTGGCTTTCTTGTCTAAAACTTTTTCTAAACTAGGGGCAGAACCCTCTGTTGATGTTTTATGATGAAATGATCAGAAAAAAGGAATTCAGATCGCCTATTGAGGTGGTTGCCCTCATGAAATTACCAGGTCTGAATGGCTTTACATCAGATTTTTGTCTTGACTGAGGAATAAATAGCGTTTTTCCTCTGACATTCTGCTCAGTCAGTGAGGACTTCAGCTTGAACATCCGTTTTCAAAAAGTAAGTACTTACCTTGGGTTGACCACTGGTGTCCCATTGTGCAATACAGACAAAAAGATTTTGGTGCTGTAAAATAGTTTGCACCCCCACTCATTTCAGGACTCATTTAAGGCCAAGGCCAAAATACAATGTTGCTGTTTTTGGTGTCTAAAAGGCAGTGGAGCCAGGTATGGGGGCACTAAGATTCTTGCTGCCCTTGGTTTAGGAAACAGAGTTTGGGGGAGTTAAGCACAAGTACTTATGGTCTATCATTCCATGATATGGCCTTCTGAGGAGCTTGTTGATTTGTTGTATGCAAACAAATACTTGGATTGGCTGCTTTTTGAGGTCCACATTCGCCTGTGTTGTTTTGTGAAGTGATTTTATGCACATGTGCAGGATAAGGGCACATACTGAAGTACAATGATATCTGTTTCTCAGATCCACCAGTGAGGCTTCAAGCATTTCTCAGGTATTTCCTCTACACAAAATATACAGAACACTTTCCTTTCTGCATTGTAGTGGCTAACACCAAGATGATGCATGCCAAAGATAAGGCCCACATTCATATACACATGTTTTGGAGCTGTGCGCCCCCCAATTTTGGAATAAAGTCTTAACCTTTATTAATACAGTTTTCCAAGTGCGAATCCAACCTGCACTGTTGAATTGTAGATCATGTAGATGATTCTTTTCCTTGGTTTGAAGGACCTGTTATGATGATGACCTCTTACCACAAGGCAGGACCATGAGAATAGCTCCTCCCCCTCAGCTTGATACCTGTAGAAGAATTATTATAGCTTCCTGGCTGCATTACAGCTCTGTCTGGTGTCCCTCCTTATCAGGTCCTTCAGCAAGGTGTGAAGCAGGAATTTCAAGAGCTCCAATAATAATTCAGAGGGGACAAATATACTGTGGAGTCTTATACTGTGTTTGAACACCAGAGGTGGTGTTAAGGATGTTAAGGGATTTATCCCTCTTTCCTTCATCTGGAAGTTTTAATGTATGCCACTGTGACTAATTTGACACACCAAGTTCTAAGCTGTCTAGATTTAAGAACATAGTAGTCCATTAGTAAATTTTCCGCTCACTGAAAGCTGGCAGATATCTATTCATTATAAAAAACTTTATTTTACAAATTAACAAACCATTTATTTTACCACTGTCGTCCTGAAGAAATAGTGCATATCATAGACCTTCCATAGGTCAGTGATTGACCCTCTCCTTATGGGGGGTCTGTACTGGTTTTCATTAGTGTTACCCCGCGGGCAGAGTTGATCATCTCGTGTAGCATTTGTTAATTACTAACCTTTCCTAGCTTTCATCGAGAGTGAGCATATGTGAGGTGTGAATGTGATGTTTGCTGTTGTCTCAGTGGTAGATGCCACCAGGAGTGTGCAGTCACAGGCTGGAATCACAGAAGTGGGATAAAGAAGGGGATAGCACAGAGTGCACCACATCAAATTTTACATATTTTACATATTACATTCCCATAGTATATGAGCTATAGGTCATATACTGTAACATTGTCACCCCACACAGACATGAGTGCACTATTACAAATGCTATACCTACTGAGTCACAGAGAAATACAATTACAGCTGTAGCACAGCCTACCTTAGGCTATGTTCACTTTATGTAATGGATATGCTCTGCCATTGAATTGCAGCTGGAAAATCTAACAGTAGAATCCACAGGATAAAAAATCAGCAAGGAATGGCAAAGAAATTGATCCGTGTATTTCAACCCCTTTGATGATCAGAAGGAAATCTATATCAAAAACACAGTGAAATTGCCAACAAATCCTTGTATTCAGGGACACCACTAGGAATTCCTGGCCACCTATAAATTAGGGGGAACCGTATTTAAAAAAAAAATATATATATATATATATATATATATATATATATATATATATATATTTATAAAGGGTCGTGTAAAATTATTACAGGACACAATGGGGCACATTTACCAGAACAGTGCAGCTTCCCTGTGAAGTGTGCAGGGTGTACCATATTCAGATTTGTGGCACATGTTCTTCATGAATCTGGCACCCCCTGCACTGCCCCGACATAGTGCATCTTGTGGACTTTTTTTTGGTGCACCTTTCGGACTTTGCATGTTAAATCTGGTGCACGGTCATGCCCCCTAACTGGTGGGGAATAACACAGAGCATAAAATTGGATACTGAGATTAACTGAGACCTTTGGGTTCCGCATCGAGATAAAAGAGCAACACAGGTTACATTTTATATTTAATTGCCTTAAGTGTGCCACTAGACAATACAGTACACATAATCGATATATACAGTAAACAGAGTAAAAGATAAAAGTAGCACTACAAGTCTCAGCAGTTCAGTGAGCTAGTTACCTTGTGTGTGGGCCTAATGGGGATGGATAGTCCACACTTTAAGATCCTCCCACCCCCAGGTGAAAGACAAGCAGCAACAGGACTTTTCTGATTATATCGGGTGCAGACAAACTTCTGTCCACCCCAAGGAGGGGTCATGGGGTCCCCCCTACCGGGTATTACATCCAGAACCCTGGGGAGGTCATAGGGTCATGGTTCTGGTATCATTGGATCCGGGTGAATCCCTGGATCGCATTAATATCAAACCCGACCCATTTGTTATGGTCCTACACAGAAATATTTATATTTCTGGAGCAGAGGATGCTAGAGCCCCAGTAATTGGACCACTGTGATCCCCTGAAGATAACAATCAAAACATGTAGTTGCCCTTGGGCTGCGATGGACCATAACTCCATAACTGACCCTAATCCACGTATTGGTTTGTTGGTTTTCATGAGACGATTCGGCTGCGGAGATCTTTGAAGCTCGGCACACTCCCGAGCCAGGTAACACTCTGCTAGCTCCATTAGGCTAATTAAGCAGAGGCTGGGGAAAAGTGGGAAATTTGAGAAGTATAAGGTCTCCCTCCCCCAGGCCCTATTTATCGCAGCAACACCTACCTAAGCCTTTGAATTGGCAGGGGTGTTGCAGATGCAACTAATATCTGTGGCAATGACTGATATAAATGTGTGAGACAGCATCAGTATGTGAAGTATCAGAATGTTCTGATAAGTTTGTAGGTGTTTTTATGTCTGTGCTGAATATAGCAGGGGATCACGGTATAGAGCACTGGGGGAACATTTAATTTTTTGCCTCAGGCATCAAAAAGGCTAGAATTGTCCCTGCACACACATATAGACATGCAGATACAGAAACACACACGCGTGCATAACAGACACATATCTAGCAAATACTTACCAACAGTGAAGTCGACAGACAAAGAGTTAAACACCTCCCTGTGCTTCCTCTTCCTGTGCTCTGAGGCCAGCATGATCTCCTGCTCTGCCCCCACTGCACATTTATTCTTCTACTGCTGCTGTACTAAAAACCGATCAGAGGGAGCGCAGGCTATGCAGAAGACTTAGTGCTGGTGCCCCACTACTCTCCTGGGACTAAGTGGAACCTGAGTCCATCACTAGTCAGGGACCCCGGAACAAAGCCCCACTAAACCCCCCCTGAAGGGGGCCTTACTTGTAGTGTATAGTGGACCCCCAGCATTTGACAATGCCAAATAAAGAATAGCAGGGGGTATAGTGGGGGTATACCGTGGCATGTCATACGAGCCGCAAATTGTACTTGTTATGTGCATGTAGTTTTTTTTTGGACAGTTGTTTCTGCCATTGTGATTCCATTAAAATTTCCTTAATGTGTGGTGTCAATTCAAACTATTTTTTTTTGTTAGTAATATTATGAATTAAATGCCTGTGTTCCGATCATTGGCACCAGTGTGGTTTTTGTGGGAATTACTGGTCATAGAACCATAGGGAATTACTGAAATATTTACACTATAAAGATTCTGATTTATGTTTTATTTCAGCTTTTTCCAGTGTCATTTTGGGGTCAAGCAGGAAGATACAATTTTAGTCTTTGCTCGTTGCGTGCAGTCTCAGGCAGGAAAAACTTCCGCTGTCTCAAGTAGTACAAGAAAAGCAGCGGTGAGTGACGTAGCTGATTCAGAATGCAGAGCTGAAAGGCATCAACACACAACGGCTCCTAGCAACATGAGGGAGCAAGCCCCTGCCATAACCCCGCCACCGCCTGGGAAAGGGCAGCACACGGGAGATTTGGAAGCTATTTTTCCATAATACAATGGATGTATCGTACAATTTCCTGTGCTGGTGAAAAAAAAGAGTAAAAAAATCGGAATTGACTTTCCTTTACAGCATTTTATTTATTCTTAAGTTTAAAGATCTCCCATTTTAGAGACATGGGTGAAGCAGAGGAGAAGTTAGGAAGCAACTAAGGTTAGGGAGCAAATGGGCAGTTGTACACTCTCCATGAGGTAAAATGAGCAACTCACTTCAGTGGTGTTCTACAAGACATCAGTGATTAACAATTCAGATTGCAGATCTTGTACATGTTTGTCGGTGGTGTAACTACCGCCATAGCAGCTGCTACGGGGCCTGTGAAGATAAGGAGCCCTACATACACACACATTTATACACTCTTACATACACACACATATTGTCATAGGTGCTTGTGCGATCCCTATTAGGTGCACGCACCCTGTCTCCTAGGCCGCGGTGGTCCAGAGGGTCTACAGACTCACAGTCCTGACGGTAAGATCCGGCCATGGACGACTTCTCCTGTCGCCCCGGCTTGTCCACCGGCACCAGAACCTAGGCTAAGACATTCTATGCCTGAGAAGTAAGATGGCGATCCCAAGGGTTCTCCGTGGTGCTTACAGTCTCATCCGGATCTGCAAAGATCACGAGTGGAAGACGGCGTTTAATCCCCGTGAAGGGGAATTTTAATATTTAGTAATGCCCTTTGGACTGTGTAATGCCCCTGCTGTCTTTCAGGAGTTTGTGAACAACATTTTTTGAGACCTTCTTTATACGTGTGTCATGGTCTACTTAGATGACATATTAATGTATCCTCCAGATCTCGACTCCCACCTGGCACACGTAGGACAAGTTCTTGGTCGACTTCGTGCCAATCACCTCTATGCCAAGTTGGAAAAATGCCAGTTTCACCAGCACAGCCTTCCATTCCTCGGTTACATAATTTCCAACAGAGGCCTCCAGATGGACCCCGCAAAACTGTCATGCCCAAATTCCTTGCCCTCCTCTTCCACTGACTACTCCCTCTGATGTCCCTGCGGTAGAGGATCTGGTGCAGGACCTCAAGTCTTTTTGGGACCATACATGCCAGTCCCTTCTACAAACTACAGACTGTACCAAGACCCAGGTTCATAAGAAACATCGAACTCCCCCTGTCTTCTCTGCTGGTGACAAAGTATGGTTATATAAAAAAAAATGGACCAATTGTCGCGGCAGGGAGTTTATTACACAGAAGGACACAAAACTGCCTTTGGCAGAAAGAATACCCATATCCGGACAGAAAAATGTAATGTCTTGTTGTAAAACGTCACTTTTATTAAATGTCAAATAAAAAAGAAAAAAATGTGTGGAAACATTACTGCAAAGCGCTTTAGAGAGTTGAGATTAAAAACACAGTAGAGTAGGCTCAATGTGTCAATGAGGAGTATTCACTCACTACTGGTATATCACATTGACATCATGCATGCATTGTAAGGTCACATGGGGATAGTTGTGGCATAAGGAGCAATGTGATAGACTCCGCTGAATCTACAGTATTCGGGGTTCTTTGTGGGTAGCTTGGTCTAGGATATTGTGACAGATATTCGCCTTTCCACAATCTTCACAGAGGTTATGCTACATAGATTCCATTAGGCGTCTCACTGATATTCATGTCCAACAGTTAAGAGACCAATTGCTACTAACCCCCTACAAGTGTATGTGGGTTAGTCATATAAAATGACCAGAGCCCTACACAGCAGGAGTCTATGAATAAATGGAGTTCTATTAGTCACACTATGCTACAGCTGAGAAATGCACGCTAGCTAGTTGTATGCTGTGAATTTGACTCAGAGCCTAACTGTACTGCTGATTAAAAAGAGGTTACACAAAAGCCCCCCGACATGTTTCACCAGCAAGCTGGCTTCATCAGGGGTAGGGCTATTAGTGTCAGCGGCGAGACAACGCCGAACATTTAAAGAAAAAACTCCTCCCACTTACCATTCCAAGGGCCTGTAAGAAAGAAGGAATCAGAAAAGCCTCCCAGAGAGGGGTGGCGAATAGGTCCGATTGGTGATGACGCCCTAGGGGGGTGGCATACATGGACTTGGAAATGACGTGCCGATAGTTGTAACAGGTCAGCTGATAAACATGGATCAGCTGACTATGTCAGCTGACAAAATATTATTGTCATCGGAGCAGCGCAGTATGCGCATGCTCCTAGACTTAGAATAGTAAGCAGGAGTGCGTGGTTGAAACAGCGCATGCTTCGGGACTTGGTGGAAATATCGGGAGACTTGTCATTACGAATCATATGGGCAGATATGATACCCATGTGTATATACTGCTATCGAAGAGTACATAGATGTATATGATGTGGTGTAAAGACAGCTGGGCTATGCCTAGCGAGAGAAGCCATTACACAGGTAGATAGCAAGAATGTATGTTAAGTGTATGATTAAAATTGGTGCCAAGTACCATATTACACGGTTCCCATATGTGGGCTGGGATATTTTAAAGGCAAATAATAGTTCATGCATGCCAACGGGCAGCGCTTGAGAATATAAGGAATGATGATGCATCGATAAAAATGTGGTATTATTGCTAGAGATGAGCGAACATACTCGTCCGAGCTTGATGCTCGATCGAGCATTAGCGTACTCGTAACTGCTCGTTGCTCGGACGAGTATTTTGCCCGCTCGAGAAAATGGCAGCTCCCGCCGTTTTGCTTTTTGGCGGCCAGAAACAGAGCCAATCACAAGCCAGGAGACTCTGCACTCCACCCAGCATGACGTGGTACCCTTACACGTCGATAGCAGTGGTTGGCTGGCCAGATCAGGTGACCCTGGGATAGACTAGCCGCTACCCGCGCTGCTCGGATCATTCTCTGTCTGGATGCCGCTAGGGAGAGAGCTGCTGCTGGTCAGGGAAAGCGTTAGGGTGTTCTATTAGCTTACTGTTAGGCAGGAGTGATTCTACAACAGCCCTTCTTAGGGCTACAATAACGTTATCCTTTTTTTTTTATTTGCTTGTGGCTGGGCTTGCTGGCACTAGTAGTGTGGTAGTAGTACCATATTGTGAGGAATTAGCAGGGGCACTTGCTACCGTTGTGTTTAGCTCTTAGTGACACACATATCCACCTCAAACACCAAAGTGGGAAAATTTATTAGGGGTTTGATTTCAATTAGGCACAGTCTGCCAGTTTCCTTTTTTATTTTACGTTTATTTTTTTCATAACTCAGCGTCATCTCATCTGGCATAGTAGTGTGCTTTAATACTTGGCTAGAAAATAGCCATAGGAGAATCCAAACGGCTTACTTACGCCTACAGTAGCGTTATATATATTTGATTTCTGGTTGATCTGCTGGTGGCTATAGTTGTTGCAGTGCATCTACTAGCAAATTGTGAGCAATTTGGAGTGAGACTTGCGACCACTGTGTTTTGCGCTTAGTGACGCACATATCCATCGCAAAGACCGAAGTGGGAAAATTTATTAGGGCCCGGGGTTGGATTTCAATTAGGCACAGTCTGCCATTTCCTTTTTTATTTTACGTTTATTTTTTTCATAACTCAGCGTCATCTCATCTGGCATAGTAGTGTGCTTTAATACTTGGCTAGAAAATAGCCATAGGAGAATCCAAACGGCTTACTTACGCCTACAGTAGCGTTATATATATTTGATTTCTGGTTGATCTGCTGGTGGCTGTAGTTGTTGCAATGCATCTACTAGCAAATTGTGAGCAATTTGGAGTGAGACTTGCGACCACTGTGTTTTGCGCTTAGTGACGCACATATCCATCGCAAAGACCGAAGTGGGAAAATTTATTAGGGCCCGGGGTTGGATTTCAATTAGGCACAGTCTGCCATTTCCTTTTTTATTTTACGTTTATTTTTTTCATAACTCAGCGTCATCTCATCTGGCATAGTAGTGTGCTTTAATACTTGGCTAGAAAATAGCCATAGGAGAATCCAAACGGCTTACTTACGCCTACAGTAGCGTTATATATATTTGATTTCTGGTTGATCTGCTGGTGGCTGTAGTTGTTGCAGTGCATCTACTAGCAAATTGTGAGCAATTTGGAGTGAGACTTGCGACCACTGTGTTTTGCGCTTAGTGACGCACATATCCATCGCAAAGACCGAAGTGGGAAAATTTATTAGGGCCCGGGGTTGGATTTCAATTAGGCACAGTCTGCCATTTCCTTTTTTATTTTACGTTTATTTTTTTCATAACTCAGCGTCATCTCATCTGGCATAGCAGTGTGCTTTCATACTTGGCTAGAAAATAGCCATAGCAATAGGATAGCATCGTTTGGTTTTAAAAACTAAAAAACACACAAAAAAAAAAAAACACAAAAAAAAGGTAAAAAAAAAATTAAAGTTATAACTCTCATTTTCAAAATGTTTAACCCGAGGGCTAGGGGTAGAGGACGAGGGCGGGGACGTGGGCGTCCAACTACTGCAGGGGTCAGAGGCCGTGGTCCTGGGCGGGGTGAGACACCACCTGCTGATGAGGGAGCAGGGGAACGCCGCAGAGCTACACTCCCTAGGTTCATGTCTGAAGTTACTGGGACTCGTGGTAGAGCACTGTTGAGGCCAGAACAGTGCGAACAGGTGATGTCGTGGATTGCCGACAATGCTTCGAGCAATTTGTCCACCAGTCAGTCTTCCACGCAGTCCACCCATGTCACCGAAATCGGCACTCCTCCAGCTCCTGCACCTCAGCCTCCTCCCCCCCAGTCTGCCCCCTCCCAGCAAAATTTGCCATTTGAACCGGCATACTCTGAGGAACTGTTTTCTGGACCCTTCCCACAGTCACAAACCACTTGTCCGGTTGCTGATGAGCAATTTTCCGATGCCCAGGTTTTCCACCAGTCGCAGTCTGTGGGTGATGATGACCTTCTTGACGTAGTGGAAGAAGTGTGTAAAGAGGTGTCCGACGATGAGGAGACACGGTTGTCAGACAGTGGGGAAGTTGTTGTCAGGGCAGGAAGTCCGAGGGGGGAGCAGACTGAGGGATCGGAGGATGATGAGGTGACAGACCCAAGCTGGGTTGAGAGGCCGGGTGAACACAGTGCTTCTGAGACGGAGGAGAGTCCTCGACCAGAACAGGTTGGAAGAGGCAGTGGTGGGGCCAGACGGAGAGGCAGGGCCAGAGCTGGTGCATCAGCGCCAAATGTGTCAATTAGTGAAGCTCCCGTGGCGAGGGCTCCTGCGGCGAGGGCTAGATTTTCAGAAGTCTGGAGGTTCTTTAAGGAAACACCGGATGACCGACGGACTGTGGTGTGCCATATTTGCCAAACCAGGATCAGCAGGGGTTCCACCACTACTAGCTTAACTACCACCAGTATGCGCAGGCATATGAATGCTAAACACCCCACTCAGTGGCAACAAGCGCGTTCACCTCCGGCCGTGCACACCACTGCTCCTTCCCCTGTGTCAGCTGATAGTCAGCCCCCTGCCCAGGACCCTGCCACAAAAACCCCATCGTCGCCTCCACGATCCTCCACAGCATCCACCAGCGTTCAGCTCTCCATACCCCAGACGCTGGAGCGGAAACGCAAATATAGTGCAACCCACCCGCACGCCCAAGCCCTTAATGTGCACATCTCCAGATTGCTAAGCCTGGAGATGCTGCCCTATAGGCTAGTAGAGACCGAGGCCTTTCGCAGCCTCATGGCGGCGGCCGCCCCTCGGTATTCGGTCCCCAGCCGCCACTACTTTTCCCGATGTGCCGTCCCAGCCCTGCACCAGCACGTGTCAGACAACATAATCCGTGCCCTGACCAACGCCGTTTCTGACAAGGTCCACCTGACCACGGACACGTGGACGAGTGCTGCCGGGCAGGGCCACTATATATCGCTGACGGCACATTGGGTTAACTTGGTGGAGGCTGGGACCGAGTCTGACCCTGCGGCTGGTCATATACTGCCGACGCCGAGGATTGCGGGGCCTACCTCGGTCCAGGTGTTTCAGGCCTACTATGCCTCCTCCTCCTCCCACCCCTCCTCCACCTCCTCCTCCGAACGACCATCCGTGGGCATGGCGCCATCAGTCGGTAGCTCTAGGCACAGCAGCAGTGCCGTCGCTAAGCGACAGCAGGCGGTGCTCAAACTGCTGAGCCTAGGCGATAAAAGGCACACCGCCCAAGAACTATTACAGGGCATCACGGCGCAGACTGATCTGTGGCTGGCACCGCTGAACCTGAAGCCAGGCATGGTTGTGTGTGACAACGGCCGTAACCTGGTGGCGGCTCTGCAACTCGGCAGACTGACACATGTGCCATGCCTGGCCCATGTGTTAAATCTGATAGTTCAGCGTTTCCTCAAGACATACCCCAATCTGTCTGATTTGCTCACGAAGGTGCGCCGCATCTGTGCGCATTTCAGGAAGTCCAGCACAGATGCTGCCACTCTCAGGGCAGCGCAGCGCCGCCTCCAACTGCCCGCTCACCGACTGTTGTGCGACGTGCCCACGAGGTGGAATTCAACACTGACCATGTTATCCAGAGTTTACCAGCAGCGCCGAGCGATTGTAGACTGCCAGATGTCAACTTCCACCAGAACTGGTAGTCAGGTCAGTCAGCTTCCTCAAGTCTACAATGAGGAGTGGACGTGGATGTCTGATATCTGTCAGGTGCTGAGTAACTTTGAGGAGTCAACACAGATGGTCAGTGGCGATGCCGCCATCATCAGCCTCACCATCCCGCTGCTTGGCCTGTTGAAAAACTCTCTGGTCAGCATGAAGTCGGAAGCTTTGCGCTCCTCACAAGAGACGGGGGAAGAAGATTCCCTTGTTGATAGCCAAAGCACCCTTAGGTCTGTTTCTCAGCGCATATCGGAGGAGGTGGAGGAGGATGAGGAGGAAGAGGAGGAGAATGTTGGCGAGACACAAGAGGGGACCATTGTTGAGTCCTTCACTGTTGAGCGTGTATGGGCAGAAGAAGAGGAGTTGGAGGAGTTGGAGGAGGAAGAAATGGACAGTAAGGCCAGTGAGGGGAGTGAATTCTTACGCGTTGGTACTCTGGCGCATATGGCAGATTTCATGCTAGGCTGCCTATCCCGTGACCCTCGCGTTCAAAGAATTTATTCCAGCACCGATTACTGGGTGTTCACTCTCCTGGACCCACGGTACAAGCAAAATCTTTCCACTCTCATCCCTGGAGAGGAAAGGAGTGTGAGAATGCATGAATACCAGCAGGCCCTGGTGCACAAGCTGAAACAGTATTTCCCTTCTGACAGCGCTAGCGGCAAAGTGCGTAGTTCTGCGGGACAAGTAGCGAGGGAGAGTAGGCGAGCAGGCAGCTTGTCCAGCACTGGCAAGGGTACGCTTTACAAGGCTTTTGCCAGCTTTATGTCACCCCAGCAAGACACTGTCACCTGTCCCCAGTCTCGGCAGAGTAGGGCTGATCTTTACAGAAAGATGGTGAGGGAGTACGTAGCTGACCATACCATCGTCCTAAATGATCACACAGCTCCCTACAACTACTGGGTTTCAAAGCTGGACATGTGGCACGAACTGGCGCTGTACGCCTTGGAGGTTCTTGCCTGCCCTGCCGCTAGCGTCTTGTCCGAGCGGGTTTTCAGTGCAGCTGGTGGCATCATCACCGATAAGCGTACACGCCTGTCGACTGACAGCGCTGACAGGCTGACGCTTATCAAGATGAATAAAGCCTGGATTTCTCCTAATTTCCAATCTCCACCAGGTGAAGGAAGCTCAACCTGAATAATTTATCCACTCCTCCTCCTCCTCATTTTCCTCCTTCTCCTCCTCTTTGTACAGTAAAGCAGAGGAAACTGGCTATTTTTTTACAGGGCCCACTGGCTCTAGCTATAGTACTTTATGCATTTAATTTTTATGGAGGGCCACCGACCCGGTCCTCTGTTTTAAACAATTTTTGGGAGTGCCACATACAGGCACTCAATCTATTCAATTTTTCTGGAGGGCCACCTACCTGCTCCTCTGGTTTGAAAACTTTTTTGGACTGCCACATACAGGCACTCAATCTATTCCATTTTTATGGAGGGCCACCTACCTGCTCCTCTGGTTTGAAAACTTTTTTGGACTGCCACATACAGGCACTCAATCTATTCCATTTTTATGGAGGGCCACCTACCTGCTCCTCTGGTTTGAAAACTTTTTTGGACTGCCACATACAGGCACTATCCAAATTGAATTGTCTCCATAGCAGCCTCCACACGTTGTCTCCATTGCTACCTCCAAAAGTCGTCCATATAGCTGCCTCCATACATCGTCCCTTTATCAAACGAGGTGTGTCAGGCCGAAATTTGGGTTGTTTTCATGGATTCCACATCAAAGTTGTTAACTTTGTCGCCACCCTGCTGTGTTATCCACAAAATACACTGGCAAACTTTTACCATTTACGGATATTATTTAAGCGCTTCTTGCGCATCTGTTTACATTCCCCTCACCCGCCATATCCTAAACTTATAAGAACGCTACTACACTTGATCTTATACAAAAGGTTCTTAGAAGTGCTGTTTGGGGAGTAGCCTAGAGACAGGGGCTTGGATTGGCGAAAGCTCGCCTGGCAGCGGAGCGCCAGCTCCATGCCAAGAACCAACTAACATAGTTTTAACTGCAGCACCTTTAATCTACTACTAGTTCACTGCCTCCATACATGGCCGCCTTATCAAACGTGCTGTGTCAGGCAGAATGTTGGGTTGTTTTCATGGCTTCCACAACAAACTTGTTAACTTTGTCACCACCCTGCTGTGTAATCCTCAAAATATACTGGCAAACTTTTACCATTTACGGATATTATTTCAGCGCTTCTTGCGCATCTGTTTACATTCCCCTCACCCGCCATATTCCAAACTTATAAGAACGCTACTACACTTAACTTGGTGCAGGCTGGGACCGAGTCTGACCCTGGGGCTGGTCATATACTGCCGACGCAGAGGATTGCGGGGCCTACCTCGGTCAAGGTGTTTCAGGCCTACTATGCCTCCTCCTCCTCCCACCCCTCCTCCACCTCCTCCTCCTCCTCCAAATTACCATCCGTGGGCATGGCGCTATCAGTCGGTAGCTCTAGGCACAGCAGCAGTGCCGTCGCTAAGCGACAGCAGGCGGTGCTCAAACTGCTGAGCCTAGGTGATAAAAGGCACACCGCCCAAGAGCTATTACAGGGCATTCCGCATCAAACTTGTTAACTTTGTCGCCACCGTGCTGTGTAAGCCACAAAATATACTGGAAAACTTTTTTCATTTACGGATATTATTTCAGCGCTTCTTGCGCAGATGTTTACATTCCCCTCGCCCGCCATATCCCAAACTTATAAGAACGCTACTACACTTGATCTTATACAAAAGGTTCTTAGAAGTGCTGTTTGGGGAGTAGCCTAGAGACAGGGGCTTGGATTGGCAAAAGCTCGCCTGGCAGCGGAGCGCCAGCTCCATGCCAAGATCCAACTAACATAGTTTTAACTGCAGCACCTTTAATCTACTACTAGTTCACTGCCTCCATACATGGTCCCCTTATCAAACGAGCTGTGTCAGGCAGAATTTTGGATTGTTTTTATGGCTTCCATGTTAACTTTGTCGCCACCCTGCTGTGTAATCCACAAAATATACTGGCAAACTTTTATCATGTACCGATATTATTTGAGCGCTTCTTGCTCACCTCCTTTGGTTCCTCTCTGCCACCCATTGGTTTGAAGCCTGAGTCCATTTAGGGTATGTTGCCATGCCACTCTCTAGCCTGCCGCTGCTGCCGCTGCCTCTGCATGCCGTCCCCTATAGTGTCAGGGTCAATTATTGGATGTTTTAGATGCTATCTAGCCTCATTCGGTCACTCTGTCATGGCCATGCTGTTGCCCATAATTTTGGCATAATGGTGCGATTAAGCAGCCTCAGAGGCATCCATGCATGCTGCCCCTGCTGTTTCCTGTCCATTTCCGTGGTGTTTCCATCCTTTTCTGAGGTTCCCAGGTGTTTGGCCAAGCTTCCCTGTGCAGAGCCTTGGTCCCCTTGAAAAATGCTCGAGTCTCCCATTGACTTCAATGGGGCTCGTTACTCGAAACGAGCACTCGAGCATCGGGAAAAGTTCGTCTCGAATAACGAGTACCCGAGCATTTTAGTGCTCGCTCATCTCTAATTATTGCCTTAGTTTAGAGTGAATTTAGAATTGGACCTAAGCGAGGAAAAGTGAACATAGAATTATTGGCCATAAATGGGCCAATTTGTATGAGATTTAGGGAGGAAGTTAAGTATGTATTAGAAAATCATAGGCAGAGGAAGGGAGAGGGTAGGTTATCGTCAATAAAGCATTGTAGTAATAGCTAGTCAAAGATATTCAAAAATATATAATTTATATTTCTTTGAAGAGTGTAGAGAAATGGATTGATGCTGAAAAAGCTGTATGCTCGAGTATATTCCTTATAAATATGCGGAGAAGGTAAAACCTTCATTCAAGCCTTTTGGGCTTAAAGATCTCAATCTGTAAATCCATCTAGCTTCCATTTGTAGAAGCTTGCGATCGATATTTCCTTGACGCGGTCCAGTCTGGACCTGATCGACGGCCCAGAATTTTAAATTATCTGTCTTGCCTCCATGATGTAATCTTATGTGTCTGGAAATAGGAGTGTCCTTACTAGTTGTAATGGAGCTAATGTGACTGGATATTCTCCTCCGTAGTTGTTGTATGGTTTTGCCCACGTAAATACGTGGGCAAGTGCATTGTGCTACATAAACAACTGCTGTGCTTCTGCAGTTCAGGAAGTGCCTAATTATGATGGTATCACCGTTAGCCGGGTTCCCAAATGATTTAGTTCTAGGCATAAACGGGCAGAAGGCACAGGAACCACAGGGGAAAGAGCCAAGGGTTGTGTTCATGGGTCTTTGAGTTGGTATTGAGGTTTCGCTGAAGTGACTGTGTACAAGGAAGTTTTGGAGATTAGGACCTCGACGATAAGTTACTGTCGGTCTATCACTTAGTCTAGTACTCAGGTCCGGATCCGCTGTGAGTATAGGCCAATATCTACCCATGATCTTTTTAATCGTTTCGGCATAGGCGTCGTATGTGCCGATACATCTAATAACTTGCTGTGTGGATTGTTGTTGTTTATCCTTGAAAAGTGTGTTTCTCTCCGCATGTTTGGCTTTGGCATATGCCTTATAGAGGCATTTTTTAGGGTATCCTCGGCTTCTAAATCTCTGATAGAGGGTGTCGCATTCCCTCTTAAAAGATACTTTGTCAGAGCAGTTTCTACGCGCTCTTAGATACTGGCCGATAGGTATACCAGTTTTCAAAGATTGTGGCAGCCAGCTATGCCATTGAAGTAAGTTATTTGTAGATGTAGGCTTGCGGTAAATGTCAGTCCTAAGATGTCCTTGTGGATCAATATGGATGGTTAGATCCAGGAAGTTGATCTGGGTATCGTTGATCTCTGATGTAAATTTCATGCCGATGTTATTGTTATTGAGTACTGTGACGAATTCCTCAAAGAGATGTTTTTCACCCTCCCAGAAAATAAGCACATCATCAATGTACCTTCCCCAGTACACTATGTGTTGGGTGTATTTGGTACATGACTCCCAGAAAACGACGGTATCCTCCCACCATCCAAGAAAGAGGTTGGCATATGAGGGCGCACAGGTCGCCCCCATTGCCGTCCCTCTAACTTGGTGGTAGAAGGAACCCCTGAACAAAAAATAATTGTGTGTGAGCACAAAGTTTAAAAGCTTCAACAAAAAACGGTTATGTTCTCTAAATTGTATCCCCTTCGTATTGAGAAAATAGACAACCGCTTCGAGGCCTAGATGGGCAATGTTGCTATACAAGGATTCAACATCCAGGCTGGCGATTAACCCCTTATCACCGACACTAGTTTTCAGCTCAATGACCAGACTCGATTTTTCAAATCTGACATGTCTCACGATAATTGGTTATAACTTCGGAACGCTTTAACATATCCTGGTGATTTTGAGAATGTTTTCTCGTGACACATTATACTTCATGTTAGTTATAAAATTTAAGTGATAAGTTTTGCGTTTCGTTCTGAAAAAAAGTGAAAATTTGGCAAAAGTTTGTAAAAATTCTTCATTTTCCAAGTTTGAAATGTTCTGGTTTCCAGACAGGAAGTAAAACTACCCAAAAAGTTTGATAATTAACATTTACAGAATATCTGCTTTATGTTGGGATGATATTTTATGCTTCCGGTCATTTTTCTAGGATGTTATGAGGTGCAGAACTTTATGTGCGATTTTTCTTAGTTTTCATGAAAATTGCCATAACTCACATTTTGAGGGACAACTCAGCTTTCAAGTGACTTTGAGAGGCCTAAATAATAGTAAAACCTCATAAATTACCCCACTATAGAAAGTTCACCCCTCAACATATGTAAAACAACTTCTATTAAGTCCATTAACCCTTTAAGTGTTTCACATGGGTTAAAAAATATGGACCTGCGATTTAGAAACTATGGAATTTTTTTGGAAATACATTCATTTAGGCCAAAACTGACATTTTCAGAATAAATTAAATGATGAAACGCACTGCAACGCTTGATGCCCAATTCCTCCCGAGTGTACTGATACCCCATATGTGGTGGTAAACTGCTGTACGGGCGCACGGCCGGGCATAGAATGAATGGAGGCGCCATTCACTGCGGATTTGTATTGTCACATTGTACGACCTATAAATTTTTATTTTTTTTGGTAATGCGATCATATGAGGGCTTATTTTTTATGGGATGAGATACAATGTATAAATAATTTATTTTGGGAGTCTAAAGCTTATTCATGAGATTTTATTAACTATTTCAAGGGGGACACAAACAAAATCATCAATTTTTATTTTGGATTGTGAGCATTTCCCCCCCCCCCCCCCGCTCACCGTAACGTAAAAATAATATTTTATCTTTATTCTCTGGTTCACTACGATTGCGGTGTTACCTTATTTCTATAGTTTTTCTTATTTTGCTCAATTTTCCTGAGCAAAACCAATATTGGAGAAAATCGCATTGTTTTTACTATTGACAACTTTTCAGGGCCATAAATTCTGTATTTTTCTGTTGTCAGATCTGGTTGAGGGCTTATTTTTTGCGAAAACAGTTGTTCTTTTCAGTCGTATCATATTAGGTACCGTAACTTTTTTTGATCACTTTTTAGAACATTTTTTGTGATGGTGTTTGATGAAAAATTGTATATTATGGGAAGTTTTTCGAGTTTTTTTTTACGTAGTTCACCGAGCGGGTTCAATATTGATTTAGATTTATTGTACAGATTAATACGGACGCAGTGATACCAAATATGTATGTGTTTTGTGTTTTATATACTTTATTTGCATTTTATGTGTTACTGGGGAGATTATGGGACTTTTATTTTATTTATTTATTTAATTATATTATAAAAAGATTTAATTTTTTTTTTTTTACTTTTTTACATTTTCTACTTCTTGGCTTGAATAAGCGATCATCCGATCGCTTATTCAAGCCTTTACACTGCAATACACTTGTATTGCAGTGTATAGTGAAAGTAACTGAGCATGCTGCGCATGCTCAGTTACTTACAGCCGGGTCCTGCCAGGAAGGCAGGACCCGGTGAGAAGAGGAGCCGACAGCCCCGGGTCACTCGTCGGAACCCGGGGCAGCGGCAGGAGGGATCGGATCCCCCGGTAAGCACACCGGGGGGGTCCGATCCACGGGGGACACACTTGCACGCCGCGGTCATGCTTGACCGCGGCGTGCAAGGGGTTAAACACCCGGGATCGGAGTTTTTCCGATCCCGGGTGTTAGTGCTGGGTCTGGGCTGTGATATCACAGCCCGACACCGGCACCAGCGAGACCCGGTGTCCCGAAAACTTCTTCTGATGCGCCGCCGTAGAAAGGCGTCGCATCAGAAGAAGTACCCTTAATGACCGCCGTAAAAACCCGATAGGGCGGTCATTAAGGGGTTAAAACACCAGGCGTGAATGTTAGATACTGTATCTTTTTGATGGTGTCTTTCGTATCTTGTAGGTACGAAGGGAGAGCGCACACGAAGGGCTGTAGCTGCTTGTCTATGTAGACGCTGCATGGCTGGGTTAAGCAGTCACATCCGGAGACTATCGGCCTCCCTGGGATGGGTATTCGCCCTTTGTGCACTTTTGGTAGTGCAGACTACGAATATACACTCACCGGCCACTTTATTAGGTACACCTGTCCAACTGCTCGTTAACACTTAATTTCTAATCAGCCAATCACATGGCGGCAACTCAGTGCATTTAGGCATGTAGACATGGACAAGACAATCTCCTGCAGTTCAATCCAAGCATCAGTATGGGGAAGAAAGGTGATTTGAGTGCCTTTGAACATGGCATGGTTGTTGGTGCCAGAAGGGCTGGTCTGAGTGTTTCAGAAACTGCTTATCTACTGGGATTTTCACGCACAACCATCTCTAGGGTTTACAAAGAATGGTCCGATAAAGAAAAAACATCCAGTGAGCGGCAGTTCTGTGGGCGGAAATGCCTTGTTGATGCCAGAGGTCAGAGGAGAATGGACAGACTGATTTGAGCTGATAGAAAGTCAACAGTGACTCAAATCGCCACCCGTTACAACCAAGGTAGGCAGAAGAGCATCTCTGAACGCACAGTACGTCGAACTTTGAGGCAGATGGGCTACAGCAGCAGAAGACCACACCGGGTGCCACTCCTTTCAGCTAAGAACAGGAAACTGAGGCTACAATTAGCACAAGTTCATCGAAATTGGACAGTAGAAGATTGGAAAAACGTTGACTGGTCTGATGAGTCTCGATTTCTGCTGCGATATTCGGATGGTAGGGTCAGAATTTGGCGTCAACAACATGAAAGCATGGATCCATCCTGCCTTGTATCAATGGTTCAGGCTGGTGGTGGTGGTGTCATGGTGTGGGGAATATTTTCTTGGCACTCTTTGGGCCCCTTGGTACCAATTGAGCATTGTTGCAACACCACAGCCTACCTGAGTATTGTTGCTGACCATGTCCATCCCTTTATGACCACAATGTACCCAACATCTGATGGCTACTTTCAGCAGGATAATGCGCCATGTCATAAAGCTGGAATCATCTCAGACTGGTTTCTTGAACATGACAATGAGGTCACTGTACTCAAATGGCATCCACAGTCACCATATCTCAATCCAATAGAGCATCTTTGGGATGTGGTGGAACGGGAGATTCGCATCATGGATGTGCAGCCGACAAATCTGCGGCAACTGTGTGATGCCATCATGTCAATATGGACCAAAATCTCTGAGGAATGCTTCCAGCACCTTGTTGAATCTATGCCATGAAGAATTGAGGCAGTTCTGAAGGCAAAAGGGGGTCCAACCCGTTACTAGCATGGTGTACCTAATAAAGTGGCCGGTGAGTGTAATTCTCAGCATCTGCTCTTATCCAGTATATATGGGCACTGCACAGTACCACTTCTCCTGTCCTGTATACTGGATGTAATTCTCAGTATCTGTCCTTATTCTGTATATATGGACACTGCACAGTACCATTTCTCTTGTCCTGTATACTGGATGTAATTCTTAGTATCTGCTCTTATCCTGTATATATGGACACTGCACAGTACCACTTCTCCTGTCCTGTATACTGGGTGTAATTCTCAGTATCTGTCCTTATTCTGTATATATGGACACTGCACAGTACCACTTCTCCTGTCCTGTATACTGGGTGTAATTCTCAGTATCTGCTCTTATTCTGTATATATGGACACTGCACAGTACCACTTCTATTGTCCTGTATACTGGATGTAATTCTCAGTATCTGCTCTTATTCTGTATATAAGGACACTGCACAGTACCACTTCTCCTGTCCTGTATACTGGGTGTAATTCTCAGTATCTGCTCTTATCCTGTATATATGGACACTGCACAGTAACACTTCTCCTGTCCTGTATACTGGGTGTAATTCTCAGTATCTGCTCTTATTCTGTATATATGGACACTGCACAGTACCACTTCTCTTGTCCTGTATACTGGATGTAATTCTCAGTATCTGTCCTTATTCTGTATATATGGACACTGCACAGTACCACTTCTCCTGTCCTGTATACTGGGTGTAATTCTCAGTATCTCCTCTTATTCTGCATATATGGACACTGCACAGTACCACTTCTCCTGCCCTGTATACTGGGTGTAATTCTCAGTATCTGCTCTTATTCTGTATATATGGACACTGCACAGTACCACTTCTCCTGTCCTGTATACTGGATGTAATTCTCAGTATCTGCCCTTATTCTGTATATATGGACACTGCACTGTACCATTTCTCCTGTCCTGTATACTGGGTGTAATTCTCAGTATCTGCTCTTATTCTGTATAAATGGACACAGCACAGTACCACTTCTCCTGTCCTGTATACTGGGTGTAATTCTCAGTATCTGCTCTTATTCTGTATATATGGACACTGCACAGTACCACTTCTCCTGTCCTGTATACTGGATGTAATTCTCAGTATCTGCTCTTATTCTGTATATATGGACACTGCACAGTACCACTTCTCCTGTCCTGTATACTGGCTGTAATTCTCAGTATCTGCTCTTATTCTGTATATATGGACACTGCACAGTACCACTTCTCCTGTCCTGTATACTGGGTGTAATTCTCAGTATCTGCTCTTATTCTGTATATATGGACACTCCACAGTACCACTTCTCTTGTCCTGTATACTGGGTGGAATTCTCAGTATCTGCTCTTATTCTGTATATATGGACACTGCATAGTACCACTTCTCCTGTCCTGTATACTGGGTGTAATTCTCAGTATCTGCTCTTATCCTGTATATATGGACACTGCACAGTACCACTTCTCTTGTCCTGTATACTGGGTGTAATTCTCAGTATCTGCTCTTATTCTGTATATATGGACACTGCACAGTACCACTTCTCTTGTCCTGTATACTGGGTGTAATTCTCAGCATCTGCTCTTATTCTGTATATATGGACACAGCACAGTACCACTTCTCCTGTCCTGTATACTGGATGTAATTCTCAGTATCTGCTCTTATTCTGTATATATGGACACTGCACAGTACCACTTCTCTTGTCCTGTATACTGGGTGTAATTCTCAGTATCTGCTCTTATCCTGTATATATGTACACTGCACAGTACCACTTCTCTTGTCCTGTATACTGGGTGTAATTCTCAGTATCTCCTCTTATTCTGTATATATGGACACTGCACAGTACCACTTCTCTTGTCCTGTATACTGGGTGTAATTCTCAGTATCTGCTCTTATTCTGTATATAAGGACACTGCACAGTACCACTTCTCCTGTCCTGTATACTGGGTGTAATTCTCAGTATCTGCTCTTATTCTCTATATATGGACACTGCACAGTACCACTTCTCCTGTCCTGTATACTGGGTGTAATTTTCAGTATCTGCTCTTATTCTGAACATATGGACAGTGATAACCTTGCTTATTTCAAATCCCTTTGACCTTGTGTAATTCTCCCACTTTACCAGCACCAAAGCAACCCCAGACCATCACATGACCTCCACTATGCTTGACAGATGGCGTCAGGCATCTTCCAGCATCTTTTCAGTTGTTCTTCGTCTCACAAATGTTCTTCTGTGTGATCTAAACACCTCAAACTTAGATTTTTCGGTCCATAACACTTTTTTCCAATCTTCCTCCGTCCAATGTCTGTGTTCTTTTTCCCATATTAATCTATTCCTTTTATTAACCAGTCTCAGATAAAATATTTTAAAACAATGTCTATTATTACCCCCTACAATATATTAAAACTAAATTAAACAACCACTGGCATATCTAGAGGTCACTGGGCCTTAACCCCTTCCCGGTCCCGGTGCGTGGAGAGGGCTCGCGGGCCAAGCCCTCTCCATAGCCGGTAAGTCTTTGCTGCATATTGCAGCAAAGGCTTACCGGTAACACCCGCGATCGGTGCTAGCAACGATCGCGGGTGTTTTCACGGCGATCGCCGCCGGCAATGGGGAGCGGTGATCCGTTGCCATGACAGCTTTGGGTCTCACGAAGGCCCGAAGCTGTCTCGTTTTAACCCATTCATTACAATGTGCTATCAGCACATTGTAATGAATGAGGAGTAAAATCCCCATAGACTGCCATATTGCAGTATGGCAGTATATGGTAGGATCGATCAGACAACCTAGGGTTAAAGTACCCTAGGGAGTCTGAAAAATAGTAAAAGTAAAAAAAAGTAAAAAAAAAAAATTATAATAAAAAAACCTAAAAATTCAAATCACCCCCCTTTCCCTAGAACTGATATTAATATTAATAAACAGTAAAAATCATAAACACATTAGGTATTGCCGCGTCCGAAAATGTCTGATCTATCAAAATATAATAACGGTTTTTCACTGCGTTTAACCCCGTAACAAAAAATAGCGTCCAAAGTCAAAAATAACATTTTTTTGCCATTTTGGAAAATATAAAAAAAAAATAAAAAGTGATCAAAAGGTCGCACAGTCCTAAAAATTATAGCAATGAAAACGCCATCAAAAGTCGCAAAAAATGACACCACCCACATCTCCGTACACCAAAGTATGAAAAAGTTATTGCCGCCAGAAGATGGCAAAATCAAAAACAAATTTTGTACAGGAGGTTTTAATTTTTTTAAATGTATGAAAACATTATAAAACCTATACAAATTTGGTATCCCCTTAATCGTACCGACCCAAAGAATAAAGTAGACATGTCATTTGTGGCACACAGTGAAAGCTGTAAAATCCAAGCCCACAAGAAAACGTTGCAAATGTGTTTTTTCACCATTTTCACTGCATTTGGAATTTTTTTCCCGCTTCCCAGTACGCGCCATGGAATATCTAATGCCGTCACTATGAAGTGAAATTTGTTACGCAGAAATTAAGCCATAACAGAGCTCTTTATGTGGAAAAATAAAAAAGTTATACATTTTTGAAGGCGGGGAGTAAAAAATGGAAGTGAAAAAACTAAAAAAGGCCAAGTCGTTAAGGGGTTAATATAAAATAAGCTCCAGGCCCATTTATGTATAATACTATTCTTTTCACATTGTAAGAAACACCTTATAAGCTTGTAAGGCTGCAGAGCCCAAGGGTAAACTGTGCACCCTATTAAGTGACACCTGAATGGAAGCTAAGCAGTAATCTTAAAATGGTCAAGAAATGACACACAAATAGTTTTCGAAAATTGCTTAACATTTCCTTATAAATTGATATAGCTTTATTAGTTGCATAAGGCTGGATGATGGTCCTTTAACACTTTTTTCACCTATGAATAGCTCAGCAAAGGTCAACAGACAGCTGTCAGCTACAACCTCCATCATGACGCACATATCCCCACTAGTTCACTTGCAACATTCAGAAATGTTTCCCAGTAGGATGATTCGACTAATGATCGCCCAGTTGTTTCCCATGTCAGTGGCAGGTCCATGGCTTAATTTATGCATGTCACCCCGTGAAATAACCATTCAGAAAAGCACTTTTAGCCTTCAAGCTGGAATGAATTGTGGTGCATGAAGCCCCCACCTCTTCCGCAACGCATTTACATGTCAGGACCATAAGTGGGCTTTTCCTCATCAGGACCGGAGGAGAGATTCCCCTCCACAACAGAAGGAAACTAAAATAGGACAAGCATCCTGGAAATTGTAGCAGGAGACACGCTGCACTCGAGGGGACTTGGTGAAAGAAAGGCTGAAGGTCATGACCGACGACTGTAGGTGAATGTCAGTGACTAGACAAAACAGGCACTAAATACAAATGTGCCAGCAAGATTGGTGTACATTACATAGATTATACAGTGAAGATCAGACCACAGAAACAGTGATGACTATTGGCGATCCAGGAGAGATAGATGAATATTAAAGGAAATCTACCATTTAAATCCAAGTATGGATAAACCAGGAACACTTTCTCATAGATCCAGACACTGTGACTGTGGCAATCTTCTTATATGTTATCCATTACCTCCTTCCCTCTACAATCAACTTTTAAAATGATGCTAAAGAGCCCAGGGAATTGTTATATACAGGCTTCTTGTATCTCTATCTATATAAAAATCGTGGGACCTACACTATAATTGAAAATACTGTTTGGTTATAATGTCTCTGTTACAGGTTGCTTCTGGTGGTAAATTATCAACGCTAAAGTACACTGCCTTCTTTCTTCACTTTCTTGACTTAGGTATCTTTAGCTATAGCATATGTTGCCTTATATAAATTTATTTACTGCAACACACTTTAGGATACCCATTTCGGTAATTACCAAGTTATAATCTAATATATCATGCCAATACACACATAATCACGTTCACCAATCCACATTTGGTTGCTTTGGTTTTAAGGTCACTATGGGGGCATTTATTATTAGCTTTTTGCCAGTTTTTTTTACAGCAACGATTCCCGACATCAAACTTCTTGCTTTTGTAATCTTGAACATTTGTATAAAAGTAATACATTGTGACATTACATAGAGTCACTACTAAATAAATTGTAGGTGACTGCAGGACACATACAAACATAAGGAGGACCAAGAGGACAAAGAAAGTTTTGTATATAACAAATAGGGCAAAAGGATGGTTGCTCAATGTCGTCTCCTAGTTTAAACAGTAGAACAGTGAACATTAGAACTAGGCCTAGAAATACTGACAATCAAAAATCATTCTAGAAAATATGCGCTTTGTATCCAAGCAACTTTCTTTTTGTTCCTGCGCCATGCGTGCTTTATTAATATCACATGTCTGCACAACAATTTACATATTTTCTCATTGCTTTTTTTTTTTGTTGCTCATTTTGGGTGCCCCTGACCTACCAACTTCTAAACCCATTCATGATTGTGGTTTGACATTTCTGATGCTCGTGTGTTCTTACGGTAAAACATTACAGGAATCCTGTCACCACATTTTCACAAAAATTGCTTGTGACAGGTCCACATAGATTTCTATTAGTTAACACTGTTCTTTTCGCCAAAAATTATTATTCTTGCATCCCATAAATCAACTTTATCTTATACTAGCTGTAGATCCAGGTGTTGCCTAGCATAAGTAATAACTGCTCTTCGCTATTACAAAATAGAATGGGTTAACAAAAACTATTTTAAATCTATGTATCTATAGCAAAATGCATCTATGTATCTATCTCTCCCTGTCTGTCTCTCACTCACTCTCACTTTCCCTGTCTGTCTCAAACTCACTTTCCCTGTTGCTCTCCCTGTCTCTCTCACACTCACTCACTCTTCCTGTCTGTCTACCCATCTGCCTCTCACTCATTCTCCCTGTCTCTCTCCCCATCTGTCTCTCACTCACTCACTCTCCCTGCCTGTCTTCCCGCCTATCACTCAATCTCCCTTTCGGTCTCTCCGTAGGTTTCCCACTCACTCTTCCTGTCTCCCCGACGAAAGACTCACTCTCCTAGAAAATCCCATAGAAATCACAAAAAGGCACATACAAATGTCCTGACTAAACATAAATAACCCCACATCAGTCATTTGAATTACGATATAATAATCACAAATTCTTTATTGGTAACTAGAAAATACAAAAATACTGTGCAAAGGATAAAAACTGTTAAAAAGCTATACAGGCATAACAAATCTCTAGGGTGAACCTGTAGGGGCAACTAGCCCCCACACCACCTAACCTATGTGAAATAAGTGTATATTTTACAGTTACTTGAAATAAATGTATTAAGTGCATGATAATATATACTGGAGTATGTTGAGTGTGCTAACGCTAAGAAATTACCTGTCGCAACTAGTCCTGGAGCCAACAAGAGGGGGGGGCACTGCTGGACCTTATCTTAACCAACAGACCTGATAGGGTATCAAAACTACAGGTTGGGGGGAACCTGGGTAATAGTGATCATAACATCATTGATTTTGTATTACGATTTACTAAGACCTTTAGGGAAGGGGCAACCAACACTCTAAACTTCACGAGGGCAAATTTTCAGCAACTAAGGGAAGACCTTAAAGGCATAGACTGGGATAATGTTCTCAAAGACAAAAGCCCCCCTAAATGGGACTTTTTCTCATATATTCTGAAAAAGTCCTGTGACAAACACATACCTTATGGGAAAAAGCATAAGAGGAACAAGAAAAAGCCAATGTGGCTAACTAGTCTTGTAAGGAAAGCAATAAGCGAGAAATATAAGGTGTTTAAGGTGCTAAAACGTGAAGGTAGCGATGAGGCATTACAAGATTATAGAGAGAAAAATAAATCTTGTAAAAAGCAGATAAAGGCCGCAAAAATAGAGACTGAGAGAAATATTGCCAGGGAGAGAAAAATAATCCCAAATTATTTTTCAAGTACATAAATGATAAGAAACTAAAAACAGAGAGTGTGGGTCCCCTTAGAAATAACATGGGGGTAATGGTGGAAGGAGATGAGGAAAGGGCTAATCTACTGAATGTCGCCTTCTCAACTGTCTTTACCCAGGAAAATCCCCTGGTGGAAGACACAATGAGGAATAATGTAAATTATTTTTTTAATGTCAACAGTTTAACCCAGGAAGAGGTACGGCGCCGCCTCGCAACCACTAAGATAGATAAATCACCGGGGCCAGATGGCATACACCCCCGGGTTCTGCATGAACTATGTACCGTGATAGACAGACCGTTATTTTTAATATTTGAAGATTCACTGAGGACTGGTTATGTTCCACGGGACTGGCGCATAGCAAATGTGGTACCAATATACAAAAAAGGATCAAAAAGTGATCCTGGAAACTACAGACCCATGAGTCTAACTTCTGTGGTGGAGAAAATATTTAAGGGGCTTGTTAGAGATGCTATCCTGTAGTATCTCACTGTGCACAACCTTATAACCCAGCGTCAGCATGGGTTTATGAAAGATCGATCCTGGCAGACTAATCTGATTGGTATTCTGGTATTGGTGGATGGTAAACTTAATTTTAGTGACTACAGCCAGGCGGCTGCTGCTAAAGCAAATACAATTATGGGATGTATCAAGAGAGGAATAGATTCTCATGATAAAGACATAGTTTTGCCCTTATACAAATCCCTGGTCAGACCACACATGGAATATTGTGTACAGTTTTGGGCACCAGTGTATAAAAAGGACATTGTAGAGCTGGAACAGGTGCAGAGGAGAGCAACCAAAATTATTAGGGGAATGGGGGATTAGAATACACTGACAGATTACAAAATTTGGGATTATTCAGTTTAGAAAAAAGACGACTGAGGGGAGACCTCATTACAATGTACAAATACCTGAACGGACAGTGCAAGGATCTCTCCAAAGATCTTTTTATACCTAGGCCTGTGACCAGGACAAGGGGGCATCCTCTACGCCTAGAGGAGAGGTGATTCTACCATCAACATAGACAAAGGTTCTTTACTGAAAGAGCAGTGAGACTATGGAACTCTCTGCCGCAGGAGGTGGTTATGGCGGACTCTATGTACATGTTCAAGAGAGGCCTGGATGCCTTTCTGGAGAGAAAAAATATCAGGGGTTATGGGGATAAAACATTTATTTAATTCTTAAAGGTTGGACTTGATGGACTTGTGTCTTTTTCAAGCCTTATATACTATGATACTATGAAATATAAGAAAATAAATACCAGACACTAGAGAATAAGCATCATTGAGCTACAAATTTACAAGTTGCAAATTAGATGACTAAAGAGAAAATACAAGATAATGCAATGTAGAAAGGCAAGGCTAGGTGTGCACAAACCTACAATGGTGGCCTAAGACAGTCTTCCTTCGAAGTTCGCCATTGTCTAGTTTTCTGCAGTGTTCCTTGAGTTATCACCTGAATCCAGGCATGAAATTTGCGACTTTTTTAAAAAGTCGCAACTTTTGGCACAAATCTACCGCGTCTGGAGATTTTGTGCAACTTTTGTTATAAAAAGTTTGAAATTCACTGAATAACAAACGCCAAATGTATCAGTAAGGAAAAACCACTAGTATACATCTGACCAGCAGAAAATCCAAGAAAAATACGCACAAAAAACAGACGCACAAAGCAAGAGTTATGACACATGTGCCCCATGGTGTGTGTTTAAAGGCTATTTCTTTCAGTTTATTTTCAGTTAATAATAGTAAATTATGTTATTTTTTATTTTATTTACTCTTCTCAGACTGCCTGACTTTAGATGGCAGCGGGCACAGGTCCAGAGTCTGCAGTGACTCTAGGGAGAAAGGCTCTATAGACTCGACAATCATGTGACCGCTGGGTCTAAAGAGGTAATCAGATCTAATTAGACCCAGTCCAGCTCTGATCAGCACCACCAGTGACAGGTGGTCGTTTCCCCCTGTAACTGGAGCTTTTATAGATGCCCCAGTTACAGGGGAAATTCTAAGATCCCTAAAGGGTCTTTTATGACCTCATGGGGGACATATAAAGTAAAAACACTCATACACAAAAATATTAACAAATATTCATAAATATACAGTCACATTTCCCCAATACTCACAAAACGACAAATAGGACAGCTGTTTCGCGCACACGGCGCTTCATCTGGCTTGCCGGTTCGAACCGGCAAGCCAGATAAAGCGCCGCGTGCGCAAAACAGCTGTCCTATTTGTCGTTTTGTGAGTCCCTGCATCCTCCCCACCCCATGAATTGTAACTAGCACATCCTGTTTTATGTGAGTATGCACGAATAAATTTGCATTCGAAGGAGTCACCGCAGTGAGTGCCATTCCATTACTTGTTTTCAACATTTGGATGTATCTACGCTGGGAATTTAGAGCACCACAGTACTCCTATCAACTTCCCTCAATCCACGATCTGCATGTCATATGCTGGTAACCCCTTACAGAGATTCTAATTAAATATTAAGACCAGCATCCTGTGTAATCCTACATACACTCAGTAGTGCCACCCAGTGTTCCCGTTCTACATATATGTTTTACATTTCCCCAATACACTACAAAAAACACCGCCATAGTTGCACCATTTGCCCAAGACTATAGATACTATATATCAAAATGACCGAAAAAAATAGGGAATTCATTAATAATTTATTTTAAGCTAATTTGTTGCATGCAACCTTTTTGTGGCGCAGCAGCACTAGCCACCATGACACACAAATTAGGGGGCGTTCCGGTGCTCAGTTGGACTGTCTGCCGGATTTAACATGCAAAGTCTGTCGTGCACCCTATGTTAAAGGTGCACCACAAAACAGTTGTGTCGGCCCAGTGCAGGGAAGTGACAAGTTCATGATATCTGTCACACCCAGCATTATACAGGGGCAGAGCACTTTTAGTGCAGTTTCCGAAATCTTAGTAAATGTGCCCCATTGTATCTCTAGCCCAGTTTGCTCTGTGCCTTCTTCCTGCGCTAAAAGTGTTGCACTTAGCTCTGGTTTTAAGTATTAATGATCCATACCTCATTATTGATTATATATTCATCTTTATGGTGCATATGGGCACATTTGAAGGACAGTACTTTGGGAAAGCCAGAACACTACCCATCTTGTAATTACTTTAGTTGGTTTCAATGATATGTGACAAAGCTGATGTGTGTAGGGTCTGCCCTTCAATTTTCTCTTGTGTGGCCTGACAGCTATGTACATGGGAATGCATTAGGATTATGGGTAATGGCCTTGTCTATTAACTGTAATGAGCTCCAGGACTCCATAAAATCCATGACTCTGCTGCAGGAATTTCCTTAGGAAGCCTGGGTGCTGGGCAATGACCTTTTGCCCTTACAGTACAAGAAACATGTAACAAGGAGCAGGACGTGTCAGAAAAAGATTAGTTGGTGCAACCTCCTGACCTTGTGAAGCAGCTTTGTCTTCTCATTTCCAGCACCCAAAAAAAGATTTAGAGCAGTGACTGAAAACCTGAGGCCTGGGCTATATAGGTGTGAAGGTGGAACCTGCATGCTATGATGGAGGAGAACACACAATCCACATGTCTTTAGTGAATTATGGATGGAAATTTTCCTTATTTTCTTTGTGAAGAAACAGTAAAGTCGCCTAGACACCAGAGGACGCTGATCTGTATTTGTTACCAGCATTCTCTTCTCTTCCCATACACACTATAGATTAAGAAAAAAATCAGGAGGAACAGGAGGGGTGGAATTGTCACTGCTCTGCTTGCCCTCACATAAACTTTGGGGAATTATTAGATTATAAGGTTATCTTTGTTGCTCATATTAACCAATCACATAATTGCTTTCATCTCTTATAGTGCTCTTCAAAAATGGGCAACAGAAATAGAACTAATTTTAAACAGTTTTAATAAAATATCCCTGAACAACTCTGCTTGCAGTAATTGAAAGGGAACATTTTTATTTACAAAAAGTTGAGAGTCTGTCATAGTACAATCAGTGCCATAACTAGGAGAGACAGGGCCCCCTAGCATGCTACTGCATGGGGCCCCCCGTCCCACTTAAAAAATATACATATTAGTATACTCACACATGTGAGTTACATTCACATATAAATACACTTGTGCACGCACAGCATATACACACACATACAGTGCCATATGCAACATACTCAAATACAGTGTATACAGACACCATATACACATCACAGTGCATATATACACTCACCGGCCACTTTATTAGGTACACCTGTCCAACTGCTCGTTAACACTTAATTTCTAATCAGCCAATCACATGGCGGCAACTCAGTGCATTTAGGCATGTACACATGGTCAAGACAATCTCCTGCAGATCAAACCGAGCATCAGTATGGGGAAGAAAGGTGATTTGAGTGCCTTTGAACGTGGCATGGTTGTTGGTGCCAGAAGGGCTGGTCTAAGTATTTCAGAATCTGCTGATCTACTGGGATTTTCACGCACAACCATCTCTAGGGTTTACAGAGAATGGTCCAAAAAAGAAAAAACATCCAGTGAGCGGCAGTTCTGGTTCGAGCTGATAGAAAGGCAACAGTGACTCAAATCGCCACCCGTTACAACCAAGGTAGGGAGAAGAGCACCTCTGAACGCACAGTACGTCGAACTTTGAGGCAGATGGGCTACAGCAGTAGATGACCACACCGGGGGCCACTCCTTTCAGTTAAGAACAGGAAACTGAGACTACAATTTGCACAAGCTCATCGAAATTGGACAGTAGAAGATTGGAAAAACGTTGCCTGGTCTGATGAGTCTCGATTTCTGCTGCGACATTCGGATGGTAGGGTCAGAATTTGGCGTCAACAACATGAAAGCATGGATCCATCCTGCCTTGTATCAACGGTTCAGGCTGGTGGTGGTGGTGTCATGGTGTGGGGAATATTTTCTTGGCACTCTTTGGGCCCCTTGGTACCAATTGAGCATCGTTGCAACGCCACAGCCTACCTGAGTATTGTTGCTGACCATGTCCATCCCTTTATGACCACAACGTACCCAACATCTGATGGCTACTTTCAGCAGGATAATGCGCCATATCATAAAGTTGGAATCATCTCAGACTGGTTTCTTGAACATGACAATGAGTTCACTGTACTCAAATGGCCTCCACAGTCACCAGATCTCAATCCAATAGAGCATCTTTGGGATGTGGTGGAACGGGAGATTCGCATCATGGATGTGCAGCCGACAAATCTGCGGCAACTGTGTGATGCCATCATGTCAATATGGACCAAAATCTCTGAGGAATGCTTCCAGCTCCTTGTTGAATCTATGCCATGAAGAACTGAGGCAGTTCTGAAGGCAAAAGGGGGTCCAACCCGTTACTAGCATGGTGTACCTAATAAAGTGGCTGGTGAGTGTACATCACAGTATATTTTATATACATATTATGCTGGACAATGTGCAGTACAATATAGATATAATGGTGCACATCTTCCATTCCTTATTGTGTCAGGTCAGATGACGGGGCCCCCTGACACTGAGGACCCCATTGCGGCTGCTAGGGCTGCTACCGCTGTAGTTATGCCCCTGAGTACAATATTTTTCTTATGTTTATAAGTGTGGGTTTGGTGCCTAAATCCTGGAAAACCCACAGGTTGTATAAGCCTGTGGATATCTAGACTTGCTGTGCCCTGCTCATTTGAGTTGGAGCATGGCTGTCTTCACCCCCTCCCTCCCATATGTAATGTGGCCTGCTGCACCAAGTAGCCAGAAACTGTAAGCGCTGGCCCTTGGAATGGAGCTAGCCCAGCCTCTTTGGACTGTTCCAGGTTCAAGAAATCTGGGATCCGCAGTATGACAATTCCACTCTCATGGCTCCGTTGGAGGAGACACTGAGGAGGGAGGGCTCTGGCTGGCAGACTCCATTGCTGGTTTAGCCATAGCCCTCTCCTTTCACAGCTGTACGTTCTAAGCCGGCGCCTGCCCCTTTGTTTTGTTCTGCATGACACGGCTGTCCACCATGTAAGCTCAGCCCTTCACCCATTAAGACTAGATGCTGGCCTTGGGCTCCGTCCTGAGAGCCTGGCTGGCTTTTGCTCAAAGCAAGTGCACACTATGCTCTGCTTCATCTTCTTGCTCTGCACCTGCTGCGGCTATTGTTATAGCAGTGGCGGGAGGTGTAGTGTCTCAGAGAGGTGAGGGGATCATGTGCACTGTCGCACCCCCCATCCTTCTCCCAGGCAACTTGACTGTGTCACAGCACAGAGTGCAAGTTACCCAGGCAGCCATCTGGCTATTTTGCTAGGTAGTTTGGGATGGGGTCAGCCAGTTACAAACCGCATATTGTCACTGACTGTGGCTGCTCAGCAGCGAACTGCACCATGCACACCCGACACCCACACACATATTGCCCCCACCACTTTCTGACCAAGCCCCATATGAGCCCCAGAGTGACGACTTCATGGAGCACGACTGCGACCTTTCGGGGACTACAGCCATGTCAGTGCTGCTTCTTGGATTTCCTGCGGATTAGGAAGCACTCGCAGTCTGCTTCCCCCCAGGTTGTTCTTATGGGTGGTGTGGGCACTGGTCCTATTAAGCCAGATCCCACTTCACTTAGGTTAGGCGGTCTCAGTCTCTGTGTAGATACAGTAGAAATTTTAGACAGACCAGCAGGGGTCCCGACTATTCTCAACACTCCTCATTCTCATCAAACAGTATCATAGTATCATAGTATATAAGGCCGTAAAAAGACACAAGTCCATCAAGTCCAACCTTTAAGAATTAAATAAATGTTTTATCCCCATAACCCGTGATATTTTTTCTCTCCAGAAAGTCATCCAGGCCTCTCTTAAACTGCTACATAGAGTCCGCCATAACAACCTCTTGTGGCAGAGAGTTCCATAGTCTCACTGCTCTTACAGTAAAGAACTGCAACATCCCCCACCGGGGCCTAGCCTTTTCTTGGGGCCTGGAGTCAGCTGGGGCTCGCAGTACCTGAGTGGCTGGCGGTTGCGGCCTAGGCACACTAGTGTCATGGTGCTTGGTATGGGGAACCGGAGGGCTGTCCTACAGCCCGGCAGGTCTCCAGCAGGGTGGTGTTGGCAAGAAATGATGAGGGAGAGGCTGCTATAGCGGTTCTCCCTGGGGCAACCCTTTGGGGTCTGGAGTATGAGTCCCAGTGTAGTGGATAGGGTGCCCGTGATGGTGACAGCCGTAGTAGCAGGGACCAGGCGGATGCAAATATTTTCCACACCACAGAATTTAGACTCACAGGTCTGTAGTTTCCAGGATCGCTTTTTGATCCTTTTTTGCATATTGGTACCACATTTGCTATGTGCCAGTCCTGTGGAACATAACCAGTCCTCATCTTCAAATATTAAATATAACGGTCTGTCTATCACAGTACATAATTCATATAGAACCAGGGTGTATGCTATCCGGCCCTGGTGATTTATCTATCTTAGTGGTTGTAAGGCAGTGCCTTACCTCTTCCTGGGTTAAACTGTTCGGATTCCAAAGAGAATTTACATCATTCCTCATTGTGTCTTCCATGACCCCCATGTTAATCCTCAGAGGGCCCACACTCTCCGTTTTTAGTTTCTTATCATTTATATATTTGAAAAATAATTTGGGATTATTTTTGCTCTCCCTGGCAATATTTCTCTCAGTCTCTATTTTTGCGGCCTTTGTCCGCTTTTTACAGGATTTATTTTTCTCTCCTGTAATGCCTCATCGCTACCTTCACGTTTTATCACCTTAAACGCCTTATCTTTCTCGCTTATTGCTTTCCTTACAAGACTAGTTAGCCACATTGGCTTTTTCTTGTTCCTCTTATGCTTTTTGCCATATGGTATAAATGAAAAAGAATGAAAAAGTCCCATTTTTTGGGGCGGCTTTTGTCTTTGAGAACATTGTCCCAGTTTATGCCTATAAGGTCTTCCCTTATAATTTGCCCCCCTGAAGTTTCGAGTGTTGGTTGCCCCTCCACTATTACTCTAAGTAAAGCGTAATACAAAATCAATGATATTATGATCACTATTACCCAGGTTCCTCCCAACCTGTAATTTTGATGTCCTGTCAGGTCTGTTGGTTAGGATAAGGTCCAGCAGTGCCCCCCTCTAGTTGGCTCCAGCACTAGTTTGACAGGTAATTGTCTTTGGTTGTCAACAAAAACCTGTTACCTTTACAGGTTTCTGCCTCCCAGTAAATATCTGGGTAATTGAAGTCCCCCATGATAAGTACTTATCGTTGCTTTGAAGCCGTATCCATTTCACTTATCAGCATTTCCTCTACTGCCTCTATTATATTTGGAGCCTTATAACAAACCCCATATTTTATTATTCTTTTTCCCTCCCCTTATCTAAACCCATAGGGACTCCACATTTTCATTTGCTTCACTGATGTCATCTCGCAGGACAGGCTTGAGGAAAGAATTCACATATAAACAAACCCCTCCCTCTTTTTTATTTATTTGATCATTTCTGAAAAGACTATAACCATCTATAGTAACAGCTCAGTCATAGCTACTGTCCAAGCATGTGTCGCTGATACCCATTATATCATATTTGAGCTCCAACATTAAGAGTTCCAGTTCCTCCATTTTGTTTGTAAGGCTTCTGGCATTTGTGTACACGCACTTTATATGGTTTTCCCTATCCCTATTCCTTTTGTTCTTATTCCCCAATCTTATTCCAGCCCCCTTTCCTCCCCCATGGACTATGACTCTTCCAACCTTCTAGCCATTTTTTCCCCCAAAACAGCTGCACCCCCCACCATTGAGGTGCAAAGCCCTCCTTCCTACACCAGCTTTTGAGCCACTTATTTATCTCCCTTATCACCCGCTGCCTTTCTGGTGTGGCACGTGGTACATGTAGTATTTCAGAAGAAACTACCTTTGAGGTCCTTGCCCTGAGCTTATGGCCTAAATCCCTGAAATCATTTTTAAGGACCTTCCACCTACCTCTTACTTTGTCATTAGTGCCGATGTGGACCATGACCGCTGGTTCATCAGCAGCCCCTCCCAGTAGGCATAGCCGCTACTAAGGAGGCAGTCCCAAAGGCATGTATCTTTTCCCATGGGGATCAATGAATCGGTGACTCCCAGCGCATTGCAAGTGATTGTGCCACTGACCGCTGCAAGCCTCAGGTCTTTGCACCTTTTAGTGATTTTGGTAATGTCATACCTCCATTCCGCCCCAGATTTGGTGGGAGAATCACGTTCTTTCATGGGTGTCCCGCTATCCCAGACGGCTGGGAGATTGTCCTAGCTTTTCCCGCTTTTTCCTGCCTCCTGGTTCCGACAAGAAACGCTCATCAGGTCCAGGAGGCAGAACACAGGGTGAGAAGAATAATTAGAGGCACCGTAAGGTAATGGGTATCACTATCATATTAATAGATATCGTGATGGGTAATTATGCGGAGGTCTATGACTCACAGACTATTTGCAACCATTCTTTTACCAATATTGTTTGATTTTTGTCAATGTATATTATTGTTTGCTTTGAGATACATGGTGTTTTATTGTTTACACTGTTAAATGTTAAAAAATGGAAAACTATTTTGCTGGTTTTCAATAAAAAATTTTATTTGATCCAAAAAAAAGAACACAGGGTGAGGAGATGTGCGGGACACAGCTCCCCTCTCCCACAGTGCTCTGAGTCCTTCTAACTCCTCCTGTAGTGTGGTATAACCCCCTTCCTGAGATGCACTCCAGCAGCTGCTGAAAGGAAAAGGCCAGTTAAGAAGGGAATCTGCTGGAGGAATAACATGAGATGGGGGGTTGCTGGGGGGATAACATGAGGTGGAGGGGTGCTGGGGGGATTGTATGAGAGGGATCATATAAGATTGGGTGCTTGGGGGATAATATGAGAGGGGGTGCTGGGAGGATAACATGAAATGGGGGGATTCTTGGGAATAACGAGAGGAGGGCTGCTGGGGGGATAATATGAGGTGGGAGGGGGGGGGGCTGGGGAGATAACATGAGGTGTGTCTGCTTGGACACCATTTTTATGGCTCATAAATTCCAAGGGGGCTAAGCATGGTGGACGCCGGCTAGCAGCTATACCAGACCAGGTGGGTTGGGCGACAAAAGATCTCTGGATTCAGTTGATGTTGGTACAGAATCCACAGCCGCCATTTCTCCCAGGCACTACTTCTGATTCGCAGACGGGTTCATGCTGCATTTTCAAGAAAGGGCAACGCAGGTTCTTTGCCTCATGCCAAATTCAGACACAAATGATCCATTTTGGCAGGGTACACTAAGCACTACCCTGCTTTAAGAGATCACATTCAATCCCCAAGTTAGCTACTAGCAGTAGGGCAGAAGACTCTGGTCAGGTGCAATCTGTGGTTAGACAAAAATACCATCTGATGCGGGAGGCAAGGGTGCTATTTCATGGTTATGCTATTGTTTTTTTTTTAATTCCCTTTACCCCTCAGTCTGGGTTGTTTTTTATAGACAATTTGTCGTTGGTTAAGGATAATGTCAGGTCCACTGGACAACCTGTGGGTCTCAACTATTCATATTGTCCCTAAAAAAGAGCCTTGTAGATTTATATTAATCTATCATCTATCTTACCAACTGGAGGAGTTCCCAGGGAGAAGGTGGCTGTACACTGTTCTTCTAAGCAGTATTTTTAGTCGGTTCTGGGGTCCTAATTGGATATTAGTTTCACTTTCTATCTCCTTCCTGTTCATCATTTTTTCATTTTTCATGTTTTCATTTGCTAGGCTGCAGAATCAACGGTTCCTTTTTTGTAGACTTATGCCTGTCTGTGGGTTGCTCTATGTCCTGCCGATGTTTTGAAATGTTCAGCAGTTTTCAACACTGGGTGGTTTGATATGAGAGTGGTTCGAACTGGGTCATCTATTACCTTGATGGCTTCTTGTTCTTTGGCCCCCTGCACTTCCAGTTGGAGTTGACAAAAAATCATGTGGAGACAGGAGATGGGTCATAAAAGGACCCGGTGAAGACTTTAAACAGTCTCATGTTCCGCTCTTTGCAGTTGCTGGCATTGCTTTGTCACCTCCCCTGTTTACAATTTTTACAACCTTTTATTTCAATTTAGTTTCGGACTAGCTTTCTTTTGTGCCTTGTGAATCAGTGAATTGGTTTCTGCCTCTAGTCTTATATTCATAATCTCAACATCTGGAAAGCCAGCCTCTGAGTCGATGTGGTGGTAGTTAGTTTTATGTTAAAGTACACATCCGCAGGTTTCAGACTGATGTTTATGGCACAGTGGAAAATCTGTGAGGGCCATTTTGCCCAGTTGGTCTAATAAGTGCATTGACAGCTCAATAGGGCAGATTTACTTACCCGGTCCATTCGCGATCCAGTGGCGCTTTCTCTGCGGTGGATTCGGGTCCGGCCGGGATTCACTAAGGTAGTTCCTCTGACGTCCACCAGGTGGCGGTGCTGCGCTGAAGTCCGCTGAGGCCCGCCGGAATGCACTGAAGTTCACTGGCCTATTCCTGGCGAAGGTAAGCGCGAGTCCCGCGAGCCTTTTTTTTTTTAAAAATGCGGCAGTTTTCCCGAATCCGTCGGGTTTTCGTTCGGCCACACACCCCGATTTCCGTCGCGTGCATGCCAGTGCCAATGCGTCACAATCCAATCGTATGCGCCAAAATCCCTGGGCAATACAGGGAAAATCGTCGCAAATCGGAAATATTCGGGTAACACGTCAGGAAAACGCGAATCGAGCCCTTAGTAAATGACCCCCAATGTCTCAAGGTTTTGGCCTTTTTGTGCCACATGGATTGGATACCACTCACCAGGTTCTAATTCACCTAACTGTTTCAGAGGGCTTTGGCCTCGGCAGGGGCCCCCTTCCGGGTTGAGGGCACATTCATTCCAGATTGGTGCAGTGATAGCTTTCCAGATGTTAAAATTATGCATATAGGAAGGTGGAAATCAGATTGTTTTAAACATTGGCCAACATTTATTAAAGCAATTGCGCCAGTTTTCTGTCTAACTTCACTGAAAAGAAAGTGCAAAGAATTTTCACATATCTTTATAAAGTATCTTGGATAGTTTTATGTTGGACTGTGTCCAACAAAACTTAAAAAATGTGCACCTAAAGGGGCGTGTTAGTGCTTCGTCTTACTGAAATTTGCCACAATTCTGTTTGTGCAACAATTCCGCCTGTGCCACAATTCTGCAGCATGAACAAAGTACACAAAAAGAAATGGTGCACACTTCCAGAGCAGTGCAAGGGGGGGGGGGCAGATTTATAAAGACCATGTGCCAGTTTTGATTAATATGGTGCACATTGCACACTTCACAGGCAAACTGCACATAGTACAGTTTTCATTTGTTTTGATAAATGCAGGCCATTATGTTTGATCTAATTTAGTTTTTTCTCCTAGGTTCACCGAGTCCTAGGGTTTGGCTAATGGACCATTTCATTTGAATAATAATAATCTTTATTTATATAGCGCCATCAAAATCCGTAGCGCCTTCTGGGGAACATACAAAGAAAATAAGACGTTACAGAGTAACAAAGTAACAACAGTCATGTGAGACAATAGGACCCTCTCTTGTCCAACTCACTCTTGGCAACTGACTAAATGACTAGAAACATTCCCCTACGGAGGTGGGTCTGGGCATTGGAGGTGACATCTCAAAAGGGTCAGGCTTCCCAATTTGCTACTTTATGGCCCACATTTATTAAAGCCCCAGCACCAATTTTTTTAAATAACTTTGCGCATTCTTTTCATCATTTTTCAGTATTTTTAAACTGTCCACGACACATCGTATCTGCGCCTATCCCGACTCCTCCGTCTTTTTTTGGCGCAAGTGGGCGGGGCCTAACTTTTCCACATTTTCCGTCACATTTATGTGTATTTTGTTGGCATTTTTAGGCGCAAATTTTGGCGCACATTAGACCAGGAAAAAATTGCTCAGAGAGCAAAATTAAGGCGCATTCCTTGTAAGATTTTGGTGCACATCTCATTGACGTCGCCATTTTTATGGCGCACAACTGATTATTACTGTCTACCCATTATTTACTTACAGCCGTGCGCCACTTTAAAACATCAGGCTGTGTTTTCCGGAGACTGATCTCCGATGCCGACAGTCGTGCTTGCGCCAGAATGAGTAAATCCACCCCAAAATTCTGCATTAAAAGGGGCGCCCGGTGAACAGTCATGCAGTGACTGACAGAATTGTGTTGCTCGCTCTTTGTTAAAACTGCAGCAAAACAATGTTGGTGGACTCTGTTGGAGCAGTGCTGGGGGCGGCAGATTCATGAAGAATGTACAACACAATTCATGAATCTGGCGCACCATGCACACTTTTACAGGCAAACTGCACATAGTACAGACTGTTTTTGATAAATATGGGCCTATGTGTTTCTAAATAAAGCTGTGACCGACCCTCACATTTATTACCCCATACCTGTTCGGTTTATTCAGCGGTGGTTGAGGACAAATGTCCTCAAATTGCACATCCAATACAGGTGAATGGGATATTTCATATTTAGTTCACATGCAGCAGAAAAGTACTAGAGGATATACTGTATTTACAATAGGGTGTGTAATACATGGAAAAGCTGTGGATGAGAATGGCACATATATGACAGAATGCTGGTATTAGCCCTAATCAATTAGCTTGATAACATCATTGATTCTTTGTTGTAATATTTATAAATTTACTGTTTGGGAACCACCATGTGATCCCTCATCCATACGTCCCCTAAAGATACTGCAGTATCTGTACCCCTTCTGCTCCTGCAGTGATGTATGGGATAGTTCATGTTTTGCTTTCTCCCCCTGCTCCCCTGTCCCAGGGTTGTGGCTCATATCAGCAGTATGGGATTACATAGGACAGACGCTCAGTTATCTGGTAAATGAATGATTTACCTGCGGACCCTGTGAACACTCATCACAGCTCCCAGAAACATAAACGAGGTTGTGAAAATGTTCTGAATCTCTATGGACAGCTTCTGGCTCCCTAGATGTACTCCAGACTCCATTAAATTATCCTGAGAAGGAACAGCGCAGAAAGCTGCCAGATAATTGACCGTAAAAACCGCCGTGTGTTCACGTCGCATTAGTTTACTTGGGGTTATTTTTAATCTGATGTGAACTTTTCCTCCTGTACAAATGCGACATCCATGGCGGTTGTGCTGAGCATAGAAATCCTGGATTTCGGGGAAGAGTTTTATATCAAGGCAGAAAGTCTGTAAAGGAGCCGGTATTTCTGTTGGTACATTAACCCCTTAAGGACCAGGCCCTTTTCCGCTTTTACGTCTTTACTTTTCACTCATCACCTTCAAAAATCTAGACCTTTTTAATTTTTCCAAGTAAAGAGCTCTGTGACAGCTTGTTTTCTGCATAACAACTTGTACTTCATGGTGATGGTATTTGTTATTCCATGCCGTATACTTGGAAGCTGGAAAAAAATTCTAAATACAGTGAAAATGATGAAAAAATGCATTTGCACCACTTCTTGTGAGCTTGGATTTTAAAGCTTTCACTGTGCTCCCTACATGACAGGTCTACCTCATTCTTTGGGTCAGTACGATCACTAAGATAACAAATTTGTATAGGTTTTATAATGCTTTTATGCATGTACAAAAAAATAAAAATTTTGCAGTCTTCTTGTGCTAATAAATTTTTCATACTTTGGTGTACACAACTGTGGGTGGTGTTATTTTTTGTGACTTTTGATGACGTTTTCAATGCTATTTTTAGGCTGTGCAAACTTTTGATCACTTTTTTAAAAATTATTTATATTTTTCAAAATGGCAAAAAAGTGCCATTTGCGACTTTGGGCGCTATTTTCTGTTACAGGATAAATGCAGTGAAAAACTGTTATTATATTTAAATAGATCAGGTATTTCCGGACGTGGGAATACCTTATGTGTTTATGTGTTTATTTATATTTATCTGACTTCTAGGGAAAGGGGGGTGATTTGAATTTTATTTTTTTTATATAATTTCTTTTTTAACTTTTTTATTTTTTACCATTTTTCAGACCCCCTAGGGTACTTTAACCCTCGGTTGTCTAATTGATCCTACCATATACTTCCACTGCTACTACAGTATGACAGTATATGGGGATTTTGCACATCATCTATTACAATGTGCAAATCACAAATTGTAATAGATAGCTGATCACAGGTGTTAGCAACGTTAAGCAAACGCCCGGTGAGTATGAAGAGGGCTCACCTGTGAGCCCGCTTCATACTCCCCCATAGGCAACAAGAAATAAGGGAACGTATATTTGCGCTATGGGGTTAATCTGGCGCTCCCTGCACTTCTCCACACAGTTCACTACTTTTTTTGGTGCTCCTTTAACATAGGGCATGCAAATACATTTCTGTCGGACTTTGCATGCTAAATCTGGTGCACGGTCCAACTGAGCGCCGGATCGCCCTCTTCGGTGAAGAAATTTGTGTTGCATAGTGCAGCCGCGCCACAAAACCGCTGCGTGCAACAAATGTGCAGACACTTCTTAAGTACATGTGCAAGCAGTTTATACCTAAAAGAATGTGCAAAGTCTGGCAGAAAACTGGTGCACGGCCTTTAGTAAATGTGCCCCACTGTTCCTTGTAGATAGAACATGTTAACACCTGTATTTGACAGGCTATGTTAAACTTTCCGTTATTGATAACTTTTACATTAAAATCTATAGGAATTTGAAGTTGAATGGAAAATTTTCATATCACCATACATTTTTATTTTCCGTTATGTACACATAAAATTTAACGAGTGAACTTCAGGGGTGAACTGGAACGACGGTTATGTTCACATTTCTGTTGCAGGCAGGACTTTCATCCACTAAGATGATGGACACCATAGCAAAAGACCATTGTACCCCATAATAATAAGTGGGGTCTTTTGCCAATGCTAGTGGGAGCAAACTGTCTGAGGGCAAATGATCCATAAAAAATATATGTGGCATGCAACCAACAATAAACAGGTACAGATCACGCATGGGAAACTTATTTTACACAAATTAGTATTTCTATACTTGGTGTAAAGTTTTCATAAAATTTTACTTACATAGGTAACATAGACTCTCTACCCAGATCAATATTATTATCAATATAATAAGCTGCATGGTTCCTTGACATGCCACACCATCACTATACTAATATAACAGGTTCAGAAGCCATGTGACCAGCTCTGAAATCTACCAGCCATGTTACATCTATGTATCACAGAATAATCTTTCAATAACACAATTTATGCTGAGTGACCCCCGAGTTTTGGGCAAAATGGAGTAGGGTGTGCCTAGGGTTCACATCCTCTCATTTATAAAGTAATGGCCCAATAACCACTAGTGCTATCACATCCGCACTAGATCAGTTTAAATGGACATTTACATAGAACAACTTTGCAGATATACATTGAACTCTCTATAAAAGTATGTATGAATAAACCAACAGCCAAAATAGGCTGTGCTATGCACTAATGATTTTAGTGTGGGCTCCTTATTAGACAATAGGGAATTTGGAAGTAATCACGGGTGTAACAGACTGCCAACAATCTTCCGTCCCTGTTTTTTATATTGTTATTTAAATCTAGTCTGACCGGAAGCTTTCAAAAAATAAAGAATTTGTGAGTGAAATTGAGACCCCTGAGGAGGTGACACTTGCGAAAATGTGTAGGGTCGTTGTCAGGGTCTATAGACTAGAATAGTCTCATCTATCTACACCAGTCACCTGTATTATTCAGTCCAAAATTGTACATACAGGGCATGCTCATGCTCAGAGAGTTTACACTGCTCTACAATGAATTAGTATTGTATAGCAGTGTATTGGGCTATTGGATCAGAGCATTACTGTTTCAAGTTTGCATAAATAAAAAAATTTAAAACGCAAAAGTTTAAACAGAATAAATAAAAAATAAATACATAAAAATATAATCCCCTAAAATGTCACTGATGTGTGTATCCACTGGACCACCGCGGGAGATGGTACTAGCTGACACGTGGGACCGGAGTCTAAGTGGCACCTGGTCTTCACCAGAGCCCGCCGCAAAAGGGGATAAACTTGCTGCGGTGGGGTACCACCAGGTCGTACCACAGGTGCGACTAGCTGAGGTTGAGGGCAGGGTGCACAGGGTCTGGGCAGGTGGTAGAGATGCAACGTCAAAGTCCAATCTGGGGTCAGCATTGGGAGGTCCAGGCAGAAGGGAATGGGAACACAGGCACACACGAACACAGAAACGCAGGACACAGGAACTCACGTGCAGGAACACATGGGAGCAGGAATGCAGGATACATGGGAACAGAGTCTCCGGCCTTCTCAGAGGCCGCTCCAGAGTCTCTGGCCTTCCCAGAGGTCGCTCCAGAGTCTCAGGCCTTTCCAGAGGCCGATCCAGAGTCTCGGGCCTTCCCAGAGGCCGCTCCAGAGTCTCAGGCCTTCCCAGAGGCCACTCCAGAAACTCAGGCCTTCCCAGAGGCCGCTCTAGAGTCTCGGGCCTTCCCAGAGGCCACTCCAGAGTCTCAGGCCTTCCCAGAGGCCACTACAGAGTCTCGGGCCTTCCCAGAGGCTGCTCTAGAGTCTTGGGCCTTCCCAGAGGCCACTCCAGAGTCTCGGGCCTTCCCAGAGGCCGCTCCAAAGTCTCTGGCCTTCCCAGAGGCCGCTCCAGAGTCTCTGGCATTCTCAGAGGCCGCTCCAGAGTCTCTGGCATTCTCAGAGGCCGCTCCAGAGTCTCTGGCCTTCCCAGAGGCCACTCCAGAGTCTCTGGCCTTCCCAGAGGCCGCTCCAGAGTCTCCAGCCTTCCCATAGGCCGCTGTGGTGTGCCAAGAACTGCTTTAAGAGTCGCCTCGGCCTGTGCCTTCCCAAGAGTTGCTCCAGCCTCCCCAGCTTCCCAGCGCTGCTCCGGCCTCCCAAGGGCCAACCCAACCTCTGCAGCTTCCCAGCGCTGCTCCAGCCTCCCAAGGGCCACTTCAGCTTTTAGCTTCCCAAGGGCCACTCCAGCCACCGTCCAAAAGACGTCCTCAACATGTCCTCAGTGGCAACTGGTAGCACTACTAGTGGTGTGAACTTAGCTTTAGTTTACATGGATATTAAGTACTGGAAGTTATAGGGAAGAAGTATATTTTATCACTGATTCTATGTTGAAGTCCTATTAATGAACCATTTGTTAGATATAAACATGTGGCAATTGAAAAATATCGGCCCACATTTACTAAAAACAGTGCAAATTGAACTATGTAAGATGTAAGAGGACTTAATAGCCCCTACAAGATTTTTTTTATAGCCCCTACATGTTAGAATCAAGCTCCTTGGGGAATGAAGGATGCGTCCATTCTGCCTGCTTTCAATCTGCGGTTTCAAGACCCTTGGAGGACTTCATGGGTGAAGGTCCTTCTCAGTATAAAATTTGGTGGGTGGTTCGGGTAGCCGTGGGCCCCCTAGAATGCTTGAGCCCTCGAACCACCACCCAAACTGCTTCTATTATTATCCACTACTGCCTAAAGTGCTGTCTTTTTTTCTATACTTGGACCTTTTCTGTAACCAGTCTGGAGCTTGAATATGAATGCATAGGGGCCCCTGAAAAACAGTTTGAAAGGGATATCTGTTTTGGCTATGGAAAGTTTAATGAATCATTTGGTATTTTCGGTCAGTGCTCTATTGCTGCCTTTTTCGTGTGCTGTCTTTCCTGTGAGATCAGCTGTGGTTGAGAAACAGCTGGATCAAAGACATTGCTGTATCCAGACGAAATATTGTCGGCGGTCAACTGATTGGTAGCTGACCGCTTCAATTTACAAATATAAGGAGCTGTCAGATGGAATTCGGGGCCAGTTCTTCAAGACCTCAGAGCACAGTGGCCTGCCCAGCCCGCCTGTAGTTAATTCTTATTATTTTGTCGCAATTGTTTTGCTAGTGGGGGTTTTGTCTCCCAACTCATGCTGGGGAGACTCAGTTATATATATATGAAATGTTTTAGTATTTTTAACTGAGCAGTTTTAACTTTAGTTAAATTATATTTTGTGGAAGAGACTCTTCTTGCAGTCTTTCACAGTTCTGTGACTGTTGGCCATAACTTTGTCACCAAGGATTTTCCAAAGGTTTTCTTTTGGGTTTAGATCAGGACTCTGGGCTGGCAATTTATTTCTTTCAATGTTTTCTGTTTCAAGAAACTGCTCTACAGGTGTTGCTGAGTGGCAGGGGCGAATTGTCCTACATAAAAATTGCGAGCTGATTAAGTGAAGAACACAAGGAAAGAACCATGTGTTGTTGAAGTAGATACTGATACACACTTACAATTACCCTGCCATGTAGCTGTATTAGAGGTCCAGTACCTGCTGCAAAAAACATTCCCCAAACCACCTTTACTGACAGACTTTGGATTTCTTATACACTTTGGGTTCAGTTTTTTCCCCAGTTTGTCGATGAACATAATGGGGCACACTTACTAACAACCTTGTGCCAGTTTTCTGTCGGACTTTGCACATCCTTTCATGTGCAAAGTGCATGGACATCTATTTATGAACAGTCCGAGCCACATATGTGTCGTATGCGACCCTTTTGTATTGTGGCTACACTATTCTTCATTCGACATACGCACAATCTGACCGTGCTCCATAATTAACAGTAGTGCAATGCACACTCTATGTTTCAGGTGCACCAAAAAAGTTTGTGCACTCGGTAGGGGCAATACCAGATTCATGAAGAAAGGGTGCCACAAATCATGAATCTGGCACCCTCTGCACATTTCACAGGCAAATTGCAGATAGTGCAGTTTGCACTGTTTTAAGTAAATGTGCCCCAATTTTTACCATCAGATCCAAATAATTATGGTTCAACATCAAGCTTTATTAACCGTTGTATCAAAGTACAAATTATGGACAAGCGATATTTTGCAACAGTCAGGCACGTGTGTACATTTAAAATGATTGAGTATGCACATTTAGAGAGTGTTGTACATCACATTTGTAGCAATAGGTAAATTACTAACTAACAAAACAACAAATCAACTTATAAAGGTAAATGGGAAACATGGAATTAGTTAACAAGTAAAACACAAGACAGAGTACAATAGGGTAATGGGGTTAGGAAAGAAATAGGGAAGGATAGGGAGGGATGAGGAGTGGGGGTTGAAAAGTTAGAGTATATCTCACTTCGCTTCCACACTCAAGGTACATGTAGGTCACCGTCAGCGGCCAACCATTCACGCAGGGCGGTTGTGGACCAGTGATTTATCTTGTAGACCATGTGTTATAAAATTGATCATACTTGCCCTCATCGCTTGCCCTTAGTTCTTCCATGTCCCTAATCGAGTCTAACGCTTCTATCCATTGCAATCTGGTAGGCGCCTCGGTTGATCTCCATAGCCTGGGGATAATTTGTCGCATGGCCATAAGGAAGTGACGCAATGGACTTTTTTATATTTTGCAATGGTTCCAGAGAGCATGGACAGAAGCATCAACTCTGGGGATGGCACAATCTTTCCCCCATGGACGTTGTTGAAGAGGTCAAAGATAGCTCGCCAGAGCTCCTGTAAGGGTCTACACTCCCACCAGATGTGAAGCATAGAGCCTTTGTTTTCGCCACAGCGCCAGCAGGTGTCTGGGACAGAGGGGAACATTTTGTGTAGCCTTACTGGGGTCCTGTACCATTGGGTCAGGATCTTGTAATTCGGCTCCTGCATACGACACAAAATGGACGACTTATGTGTCAAGATCAGTGCCTTCTGCCACTGTGCAGGAGCAAATGATTTCCCCCTCCCAGGCACCCGAACATCTGTGCCGGGCATCCACCAAGTCCACCATGTCAGCAAAGAATAGACCAAGGAGATTACGTGAGGTGGCGTAGAGGAAGAAAGGCAAAGAACTTCAAATGAGGAATTGAACAAGTAACGTTCCACCATCCCCAGTGAGGTAACATAATTGCGTAATTGAAAGTATAGGAGCCATCTGTTCGAAGGGACGCCAAGTTGTGTTGTTACCTCTTTCTGGGGTCGGATTCCCGTGCCTGTTATGATGTCCTTCAGTCTAGGTAAAGGGGGAGGGTTTTCACATGGCAGTGTGTAGAGTCCCTCTATTGCTGGATTGCCCAGAAGTGGTGTTAGTGGGCCCGGGATCTTTATTAATCCCGATGTGCATGCAAATTTGTGCCACGAAGTTAGAAGAAGTGTTAAAAGTCGTGTGAGATTTTAAATTAGTGGGTTGTGTAGACCACCAGAATGATCCCAGCGCTTGTGTAGGGTTATTATCCAGTTCCATCTCCACCCAGAGCTTTGAGGAGCATTTGTGAAAGATGTCCAGAATGAGATCCAAATAATTAAAGTTGATATCATCACTAAAGTGAACTGTGGACCACTTCTCCTCTGTCCACGCAACCTGCTCCTTAGCAGGGGTGAGTCTAGCCTTTTGATTCTTTCTGATAATGAGAGGTTTGGTCACTGCAGGGTGGATTTCAGTCCAAATGCTTTTAACCATTGAGACACTGTATGACGAGACAGATCCTTACCAAACCCTATTCAGTGCTGAATTGGAGGGCAATTCCCTCGGCAGTGTTGAAACGATTACCATATATATTTGAGTATAGCAGGGGCCAGCTATATAGTGGGGGGCTGCTGGCTATATACTGGGAAGCATGTGACCAATGCATTTCCCACCCTCGGCTTAAACTTGAGTCAATAGAGTTTCCAATTTTTTGTGTTAAAATTAGGTGCCTCGGCTTATACTTGGGTCGACTCGAGTATATACGGTACCTCTCTTGCATTTGTTTTTGAGGGTGACCAGCCTAAATGGTGAACTTAAATTAATTGGTAATGTTGTAAAGATGCAATATCAAGCTGGGAACGACAAACTTCTCTTGTTATGGCTGACCCACCCCTTTGGCCTTCATCTGCACAACCTACTTCTGGAAGGTTTCAGCCACTTTGGAATGGCACATCATCTTTGCACAGTAAGTGAAGACTGGAAAGTTAGGCTGCCAGTTAAATAGTCAGATATTTAAGTAACATAAGCCCCAGGCGCTAGATTAGCACCAATAACTTGTAGGCATCTGAAAGTGTTTGCTAATTTTGATCGTTTCTTTTACAAATCTTATTAACATTTTTATTCTGTGCCTTAGAATATATACAATTGATGAAATTAGCTTAAAATACTGCTATATTATCTATGTTAGAATATATTCACATACTACTACACAACAACCTTGACATTTAGGAAATTGTGTAGTCTCTCATTTTGATGTCCAGTGTACTACGTTATCTGTTATGTTCATCCCTTTTAAACAGAACATTTCAGAATGAGGCGGCGGATAGTTAAGTTTTGTACATGACATAAACCCATACAGGGAATGAATTTGGCTAGAAGCTCCTACAATCCCACCCACCAGCCACAACGCATACAGGGATGAGCCAGGTGACCCCGCATCACCTGTAAAGTAATCCCTGCAGCTCTCGCAGGATTCCAGAGTCATCTGCTGATTAAAACAAGAACACGCCACGTAAAGCTGTCAGGAAGTCTGCGGGGCAAAGGATCAAAGTCAGAGTCAAATTTAGCAAAACGAAACAAGAAACCTATTAAAAGTGTTGTAACCAAAAGGAATCACTGCTAGGCTTACCCCCTTCCCTCTTTGTAAATATCAGTTTTTGGTCTTTAGTTAGTATTTCATTGATGAATAGGGATATTCAGAATGAACAGAACAAAATGTAGGGACAAAAGTGCTAGTGCTGCTGAACCCTGTGATTATCGTTAGTTTTTTGCATGTGTAGCTGCAGTTAACATCCTGATTTCTGTTGTAAATTTCTGAAGATTTTAATGGTCAATTAGAAAGCAAAAAAGGCAACTGCACTGAGTTCCTTGGCTTCATCCTGTCATTTTAGTGGAAAGGCGATGTCGCACTGAGATAAACACAAGGGTTGTAAACCTTTCATGAAGCGTGGGGACGGGTAAGCTCAGAACCTACATGTTTGGGTTGAGTGTTGCATTAAGACACTGGGTGGCCGCCTTGACGGTGTCTCACTGGGTGATAGATCGCAGGTTTATTAAAGCTCCTCCTGAGCGCTCATCACTTCTACACTAGGCCCCACATTTCTGGAAGGTCTCCATCTACAGTATGTATATTATTAACTGGTGTCTCAAGACATAATTACACTTTTCTCAGTCTCTCGGAGAGGTTAGCCCAGGATATACTTTACACCATAAAACTCTTGCACTTTTCCTGCCAAATCTAATAAATTCATCAGGGTGTCATCACTTTTAAGGGTAAAACTATTCATTTTTGAAAAGCACTTCTCATTTAAATAATGATGGAAAAATGTAAAACGAACACAATACATTGTTGTATAACATAACAGTCCTTCACATACCCACTACCCTGTATTGCTGCATGTGTGGAGCTACATGAAAAGTTATTATAGTCACCCCTTTAACATCATCTGTTTTAGACATAAGTTCAGAAAAAAATAACCAAAAAAAAGAAAGATAAAGTGAGCATGCGTTACTAAAAAATATGTAAAGTTTACTGATATACATTAAAAATAGAACATCACATGATTCTGGATGTGGACGAAACACGTGTCCTGTGTGGACGAAACACGTGTCGGGGAGGTGCTGGGTAGCTCTCCCTTTATGCGCCTACTACGTTTTCACCTTCAGGTATAATCTGTGATTTGTCTCCTAGCGCTTCAACTACTTTCCCTTATTTATTTAGGATGGTTTGTATTTTGGTCTTTGCACTATGCACTTTATGATGTTACATAATACTATGCCTATCGTCCATTGAATATTGATGCTGCCCAGCACCCTGTTGGCTTCTGCCTGTTAACTACCCAGAATCATGTGATGTTCTATTTTTAATGTATATCAATAAACTTTTCTTTTGGTTATTTGTTTCTTGAGCGTAGCATTCCTTACATCTTCAGTGCCCCCCTTTTTCACTATAGCAACATTGCCGGTATTTATATTATGGTTCATATTTTGCTCTAATAGGATTTTCTTATAAGTTCAGAAAAAGCCTAATGGGCTGTCTGAAAGTCAAAATATTCCTAATTGCTCAGGGCAACCAATCACAGCTCCACTTTAAAATATTCATGAGCACTGGTAAAATGAAAGCTAAGCCGTAATTGGGTGCCATTAGCAACTAAGAATATTCTGACTTTCAGACAGCTTGATAAATCTGCCCCAATATCTATTTTGCTTTTCATAATTAGCCAGGCTGTACATCAATATCACAGTATACAGAGAATGCACCACAGTGATGTTACTATACAGAGAGAATGCACAAAGTGATGTCACAGTACAGGAAGAGTGTACAAAGTGATTTTACTATAGTAAGATACTATACACAACTATGTCACCGTATAGGGAGAACATAAATAGTGATATCACAGAAAAGGGAGAATGCATAATAATGATAATAATAATAATCTTTATTGATATAGAGCCATCAAATTCAGTAGCACTTTAAAAATCATAGGCGACATATACAAATATAATATAACATTTCATGCAGTTAGCGAGTGTGATAGGCTTGCCTAAAGAGATGGGTTTTAAGAGCATGTTTCAAACTTTGGATCTGGGGAAGGGCATTCCAGAGAATTGGTGCAACTCCAGAGAAGTCCTGGAGACGCGCATTAGAGGTTCGAATTAAGGTAGAGATTAATCTAATGTCACTGGCAGATCGAAGAGACTGAGATGAGAAAAGAGAGATAGGGAGGTGCAGCATTATTCAGAGCTTTGTGGATTAGGGTTATTATTTTAAAGTGAATATGGAAGGAGACAGGCAGCCGGTGCAGTGATTGGCACAAACTGGAGGCATCCGTGTGTCATTTGGTCTGAAAGACAAGTGTCGCTGCTCCATTAAGAACAGATTGTAGAGGAGAGAGTTTAGTGAGTGAAAGATCAATTAGTAGGGAGTTACAGTAGTCTAGTGGAGAGTGAATCAGCGCAACAATCTACGGTACAGGTAGAAAGTATGAAGTAATGTTACAATAGTAAGATGACATACACAAAAATGTCAATGTACAGGGAGAACAGACAGTGATATCACGGAACAGGGAGAATGCACACAGTGGTGTCACCAGGAAATATTCTGATAGTTGTAATGCCCTGCAAGACGGGTCATCACTGAATTCAGCACCAGTAAGCGTACATCCTCTTTACATTCTAATTTCCTACTGAATCTCATCTAATTTATACTGTAGCTATCCAAGTGCGATCCTTACTGCACAAAGGAGTGTTTACATTAGTATTACAGCATGCATGCCACTAAGGAGATAATGCCCAATCTATGTTATGTTTGAAATTAATGTCACTTTTTTGAGGTAGGCAAGGTTGTGATTGGTTGGAAGGCTCAGAATATTCCAGAACTGTCTGTACAAAGTAAATCTATAAATTCAGGCGCTGTCTAGATCTCTGATTCTGTTTTATGACATTTCAGTGTGTTGGCATCTCTGCATCCAGATTGCTGCATAGCCAACCTGGCTCCTACTAGCCAGACCTCTGGATCAAGGCTGAGGTACAACTAAATTCTTACATATTTTCCTAGATTTTCTAGTGGAGCATCAATTGCTCCAGAACGCCTATACAGTGAGCTTATTTGGTAACAGTATACAGTTGGGAATCTGTTCCTTCTGGATTAGATATACTGGTTTGGTTTTAATCCCGCATCATATTACAAGGCTTTCTGAAGGTCATGCTTGATGTCAAGGGAGCTGCCTTACAAGGTAGCTAAAAGAGGCGTGGTTTTCTTTATGCCATCCTAGAAAACTTATTTGCATATTTTCCCAGAATCCGCTAGTGGAGCTTCAATGGCTGTAAGTCTCCACACGCCTATAGGGTGGCCTTAATTGGCAATCTGGCTCTCCCTTGGGCAGCCCCTGAGTGTCTGTAAGATAGGTCCCTGGGTAATGCATGGGGAGCCCGTGGTGGTAGAAAGGCATATCCAGGGATCAGAGGGAGGCAAAGTTGTGCAAATTAACTAACGGTTCTTTATTGAACAACAGCAGGCAACGGGCCTCAACGGTCTCACAGCAGATTCTGGTACTGGATTGGTCATGGAGAGTGGTCCTCAGGAATAGTTCACCAGCCTGGTAGTAGATGCAGGCTGGGAGAATTTGGATGGAGCTGTGTCCAAACTGTGGAAGCTGCAGCTCTGAGTCTCCTGACTCTGGTCCTGGGATTAGGTTGAGTTTCAGTACTAAAGGTGTACTGACACTGTCTCTCTCTTCATTCAGACCATGTGGTCTGGACTGCTGGTAAAAGACTAAGACCTTGTGCTCCTCCCTGCCCAGGGGTTTTATGTTCCTGGTCAGGTGGTAGCACCTCTCCAATCACACTCCAGTTTACAATACAGCCAAACTCATTGGTCAATAACGTACACCCACTTAACCATTGCCTGTGCAATGTATAATAATGTTACACATATATTTATATAATGCGGACATGATTTCCCAGTACAGGAATCATACAAATACTAACACAGTAACTTGAGGGTGCCAAAAAAATAATGTTACCACATGAATAGTTTTCCAGTCCCTTCCATTGTTCCTAATAATCAATATCTGCTTTATATACTTATATATATATATGCAGAACTTGCATGTTTTATGTTATTTATTTCTGGTTGTGTTGCTCTAAGCAATGTCATTTATGTTCGCTCTCCAGGAAAATGGCCTCTACATGTGACTAACATCTGCTTCAAGCCATAATAGTGCTCCTTGTAGGCCATGTATAACAGTAGAACAATAGTTTCTGGATCTGATAGCTGGATCTATCCAAAGCATCTCCTGCCAAAGAGGTTGTTATTTCCAAGCAGAGTAGCTGCCATGGGAACCTGGCCAAAATTCCAGCAGCAGAAGAGCAAAGGGGCCAAGTACGAATTAAGCAGTAGGCGCTATGTGCTAACTCTCTGGCATATTTTATAGACACCGTGTCAGTCGTGGTATTTATTAAGCAGGTTTTCATGACAACAAATTAAGTCCAACTTGAAGGCTCAACACAATCTGCCTTACATGGTCAACACCAAACAGATTTCACAACAACTGTAGGGGGCTCAGGCAGCACTTACCACACAACAGGTCCCTATGGCCTAATGCTTTACGTTGGTCATATCAAATATAGCAGTAGTAGAGGGCTGCATTTTGGAAGGAGTAGCATTTACTAAGCGTCTGCAGAGCCAGGAACAGAGGGAGAAGCCTCAAGTGTAAAAACTCTGTAGGGTACAGCACAGGGGGGGGGGGGGGGGCTTAAACACCTCATCTAAGTAAGACGCACACCCTGGCTTGGCGACCTAATAAATGATTACAGTACAGTAAATATCTATTTAAAGGTGATGTCTTTAAACTGTACTTGTTCAGAATTTCCTTTGGCCAGGGCTACCACATTTCTAGAGTCTATATCTAAAAAAGCAGAAAGCCTACCGGGAAGTCCTTCTGTTTTAATTTTAAAGGTTATCTACCGTCAAAATGGAGCATGAATAACCAGGGACACTTACTCATAGATCCAGGTACAGTGACTGTGGTAATCTTCTTATATTCGTTATCCATGGCCTCCATCATGCTTAAATCAACTTATAACATGTTTTAAATTTGCCTGGAGGGCTCCTCTGAGTGTTATCAGAGCCCCTCCATGTTGCAGCTTCACAGGCTGTTACAGTGTGCTAGGAACAATTTCCCCTTTCCACTGTGTACTGGTAGTTCCTCTGCTGCAGTGAGATCGGGCAGAGGGAGGGGGGACGAGCTGAGCTAGCGGGGGGGAGGTTGAGATAGTGTAACAACCTAATAGTAGTAGTACTAAGCTGTGTCCATATATACAGGATCATAGTAAAAGTACTGTGCAGTTCCCATATATACAGGATTATAGTAATTGCACAGTGCAGAGTCCATATACACAAGGTAAGAGTAGCAGTACTATGTAGTGCCCAGGTATGTGCTCAGGACCGATTCTAGCATATTTGCTGCCTGAGGCGAATATTAAAATGCTGCCCCAGCCCCTTCTGTAGCTTACTCCTGTTCAATTGCCTGCACCCAGTAAATGCTGAAATCTTTACTAACAATTAACATCCCCACAGACAGGCTCACTGACACTGTGTGACTGCCTAGAGGTCCTGGGAGTCATTAGTGGCATCTAGTACCTTACAGATGACAATCTCTTCCATCAGGAGGACTTTATTCCAGTTTCTCCAATTCATGACGTATCAATGCTGAATTCATGGCCAGATATCTTCAGCTCCGTGCAAGACGTTTCTACCCGGTGTCCTTAAAAATACCACAGACACTTACAGTATAAAGTCTCCTGGATAACAACACTGCGCTCCTAAATAAAATATACCCCTCGCAACACAACTGACCACACTCTTCCACACATATAAAACATCCCTTCATTGTATGTATATATATATATATACATATATATATATGCAACACCCTCGCCGATGCAATGGCGAGGGAGGGTTTGCGAATACGTCCCACCTGCATGTAATCACCTTACACTACATGGTCCTGATAGGACATAGGGGTATTGCAGTGGTGAATCCTGCCTGGCAAGGCAGAGGTTAAGTATTTTGTATGATGCAAGATGCTATTGTCCAATGATTTGTGTTACATCCTGTGCTCTGTAAGCTGAGATGTGATTGGAGGAGCAGCCACCACCTGACCAAAGGGAGGTAATAAAACCCCCTGGCCAGGAATGTTCTGGAGGATTCCAGTATGTCATTCTAGAGAGAAGTCTCTCAGATCTTCAGAGAGATTCTAGTGTAGGAGAATCCTAGTGAGTGAGTGAGTGAGTAATCTCAGTCTAGCCCATACCAGAGCAGGAAGAGCCTAGCCCCTGCCTCTGAAGAGTGGAGCATCAGACTAGAGTTAGTGTAGTGAGGAAAAGGGGTATCATCTTACCTTTAAAGGTGATACCTGAAGCCCTACAGGACAAGCTGAAGCTTCCTACCAGGACACAGCTGCCTCCCAGCCTGCCCTCTACATCCAGGCTGGTGAACTATCTCCTGAGGCTCCCTCCAACTCACATCTCAGCACTCCATCTACCTGTTAAAGGCACGTTGCTGCGGTTCCTGCCGGTTCAAATAAAGAACTGTAAGTTGTTTTATTCAACTTCTGTCTCTGTCTGGTCCCTGCTAATACGGCTGCCTTCATCACCGGCACCCTGTCCATCACCCAGAGACTCACACTCGGGACATTAAGGGGTTGCCCCAGGGAGACCCGCTATAGCAGCCTCTCCCTCATCATTTCTTGCCAACACCACCCTGCTGGAGACCTGCCAGGCTGTAGGACAGCCCTCCGGTTCCCCCGTACCAAGCACCGTGACAATAGCGTGCTTAGGCCGCAACCGTCAGCCACTCCGGTACCGCGGCCCCGGCTGTCTCCAGGCCTCAACTCAAAGGCTAGGCCCGGTGGGGGATGTTGCAAGTGGCGTCACGAACAAGATTGATACTTCTGTGCCTTATTACGGCATTAAAGACTTTCCTTTATTAAAAAGACTGTGCTGCCTAACCCTGCTGCCATCCGGGTTTAGGCCCAAGTGATTGTGTGTTTCACATTGAACTGTTATACTGCTGCCACGTGCTGTCGAGCGCCGCTCCAGCACTCAAGAGGTTAATTCCTGCAAGAACTGTTTCAGCTCTGCTATATCCGGCGCTGCTGCGCCTGAAGTATTTACCTCAGAGGCGTGTGGCGCAGCAAGTATTTCCAGCCCGCCAAATCCTCACTGGCGGGAACTCCAGAGGCGTCATTAGGCCCCGCCCCCTGCGCGAGTGGCGCGAACTACCGTGGAGGAGGAGCTGGAGCGAGTGCGGACGGCAACAAAGAGGGTTAATCGGCCATCTTGGATTTCGGCGCAGGCCGCGCCTGAAGCCTGCCAGCAGTGTGCGCCTCATCCGGAGTTCCGGCGTACGTGTCCTGCAACTGGAGGAGAACACCGCTGAGCATCACTGAGCCCTGCTGCCTGCCGGACATCGGGAACGGAGACCTTCGTGTACCGGAGCTGTCCTGTCACCGCGGCTGATCCTGAGTGAGTACCGCTGGGGAAGTTAAAGGGGGGTAGAGATTGTTTCCGACGCTAGGTTATTGGCTCACCTCCCAGGGAATAGTGACTGTTTCTTAAAGTGCCCACGTCCCATTCTAGCCATCGCCCATAGTAACGGACATTGGGTAACCCTGCAGACTTCCCTCAGCTAGGCCAGTCATGTCCGCCCAGGACGAAGATACGGGACTGGAGCAAGTCCCGTCCCCTGGTCCCTCCTCAGGGTACCGGAGCATGTTAAGTCCTCCAGAGAGTCCCTTCAGCCCTGCTACCGCTAGTGTCCCTGGGACTCCCACCATGATGCCTCTGACTATGCCCTACTATCTGGGGGCCCCCTGGTTACCCTACTACGAGGGAGAAGCACATACTCTCCCTGAATTCAGGGACAAGTTGTTAGCCACCTTCGCCTTGCTCCCGTTCACAGAGGAACAGAAAGTGGGCATCCTCATCGGGCAGTTGAAAGGACCCGCTCTCCGGGAAGTCAAGTCTTGGCCCCGAGCACAGTGTCAGAATGTGGTCCAAATTCTTGATAGGCTACGCAACACCTTTGACAAGTGTACTGTCTCCGAGTTGAAGCAGAAATTCTTCGGGAAAAGACAGAAGCCCCAAGAGTCCCTCCGAGACTTTGCCCTCTCCCTACAGGAGACATGGAAGGCCATCACCTGCCTTGAGCCCAAAGACGCTGAAACCTCTGATCAAACCTTAAGGGAACAATTTATTAATGGACTTGTTGATAGAAATCAAAGGTGTCAATTAAAGATCATCTCTTCTCAACATGCCCAGGCCTCTTTCCTTGAGTTTAAGGAAATTGCCATTGACATATTAGGAGACCGACCACCCACTGGACCGCAGAAAGAGCCTGAATCCGTGGAAATGGAAGAATCTGCTCTCGCTTGCCATCCCACGCAGTCAGCATCACCTACTCCTGCGGCTATGGAAGTTACTGGCATAACAGGACCGGTCCCTAATCTGGCGGACACCCTGCATCAAATCCTCGATCGGTTGACCCAGTTGGAAGTAACTGTCTCCGCTATGAGGAGGAAACCTCCAGAGAACCCGGTACGGTCAGCTACTCCTCGTGAATCTCCGACTAAACAGCGCCCAAAAGAAGCGAAGTCGTTAAGCGCCTGGAGTCAGAAGAAACCCCGCCAGCGGTGCAGCTACTGCCATAAATATGGGCATGAAGAGAATGATTGTCGTCAGTTAAACGACAAACCCTTGGAGCTAAGGGACGACCTCCAAGGGAAGAACTTGTAAGTCCCCGAGATGCTAACTGGATGCCCAGGTTCGTGGGGACTCGCCCCATGGTTCATGTAACCATCAATGGAGTTACCCTACCGGCCTTAATTGATACCGGCTCTCAAGTGACCACCCTTGAGTGCTGCCTTCGAGAAATGCCGAGGAAGAGCATCCTTAGTCCAGCCTCCCAAGGCTTACTTGAACATTATTGCTACGAACGGAAAACCCGTACCCATTCGCGGCTACTGGGAGCCCACGCTAACCATTGGAGACACTGAGTTAACCAGACAGGGCGTAGTGGTGACACGAGTCCCCGAAAACGGTAACTTCTCCCTGGTACTGGGTACCAATGTCCTCCGCAACTGCTACCCTGAAGTGCTGAAGGCTCTCCATGACTCCCTGCCAACAGTGCCCAACGGTTCCCGGAAGGTAATTCAGGAGACTATGCAGGTTCTCGCGGCGCAACAGAAGTTTGCTGGCCCTAATGGAGAAATCTGCAGAGCCCGGATCAAGGATCCACAACCTGTCCGCCTTCAACCTGGGACTGAGACGGTAGTATGGTGTCGAGCCTGCATGGGCGTCCAAGGTCAAGACTACCAGGCGATAGTAGAACCTCTACCAGCTGATGAAGACCTGCCCATTCTAGCCGCCAGGAGCCTAGTCACTGTATCCCGAGGACAAGTACCCATTCGATTACTAAATGTGGGAGACTCCCCAGTGGATCTGAGAAAGTACCAAGCCGTAGCCACTCTCTTCAGTGTCCATCCTGAAGACTTGGTGGAAACCTCTCTGTCTGCCTCCCAACAGTTGGAAGTGAAGCAAGGATCTGAAAATGAGCCTGCCGAGCAATCCTGGTGGCTTGAGCTCAATATTGGAGACGACGATTTTACTCCTGCAGACCAAGTACAAGGTGTCCTGGATGTCGTTATGAAGCACCACCGGGCCTTCAGCAAACACCCACTGGATTTTGGGCAGACTACTCTGATCCAACACACCATCCCTACTGGCTCTCATCCTCCTATCAAGGAACGATACCGGCCCATACCTCCAGCCCGCTACCAAGAGGTGAAGAAGCTGGTACAAGAGATGAAGATGCCCCGCTGGTCCTTGTGAAGAAGAAGGACGGAACCCTTCGATTTTGTGTTGACTATAGGAAAATCAACAATATCACCCACAAGGATGCCTATCCTCTGCCTCGAATCGAGGAATCCCTCGCAGCCCTAGGGTCAGCTGCCTACTTCTCTACCCTGGACCTGACCAGTGGCTACTGGCAAGTGGCCATGGCGCCAGAAGACCGAGAGAAGACGGCTTTCACCACCCCAATGGGCCTGTTCGAGTTCAACAACATGCCGTTCGGGCTATGCAACGCCCCAGGCACATTTCAACGGCTGATGGAGAGATGTTTGGGTCATCGCAACTTTGAGACCGTCCTGCTATATCTGGACGACATCATCATCTACTCCAAGACTTATGAAGACCACCTCCACCATCTGGCTGAAGTCTTCCAAATCCTGACCCAACATGGGTTGAAGGTCAAGCCATCCAAGTGCCACCTGCTACAACCTAGCGTCAAGTACCTGGGACATGTGGTGAGCGCTCATGGAATTGAGCCAGATCCAGAGAAGATTGCAGCCGTCTACGACTGGCCTACCCCATCAACCGTACGGGACATCAAAAGCTTCCTGGGATTTGCCAGTTATTACAGGCGTTTCATCCCGAAGTTTGCCCAGCTGGCGGCTCCCCTGCAAGAGCTTCTAAGGGGCCTGCCAAAAGAGAGCCAACGTTCCCGAGTAGCCATTGAGTTGACGGCCGAACGAGAAGCTGCCTTCCAGATGCTCAAGCAACGGTTGACTGAGCCCCCGGTGTTGGGATATCCAGACTATAGTCTGCCTTTCACCCTATACACTGATGCCAGCAAGCAAGGTCTAGGGGCGGTATTATCCCAGCTCCAAAACGGAACTGAAAGGGTCATAGCCTACGCCAGCCGTTCCCTCCGAGAACCGGAGCAAAACGACCAGAACTACAGTTCCTTCAAGTTGGAGTTTCTGGCGTTAGTCTGGGCTGTGACCGAAAAGTTCAAGGACTACCTAGCTGCATCATCTTTCACTGTCTTCACAGACAATAATCCTTTGGCGCATCTGAACACCGCACGTCTTGGAGCACTGGAACAACGGTGGGCCTCCAGACTTGCCAATTTCAGCTTTACCATCAAGTACCGGGCTGGTAAGACCAATGACAACGCCGACGCTCTGTCCAGTCTCCCTGACCAGTGGGAGGGACCCTCCACGGATGCTCAGTGGGAAGATGTGGAGATGCCGGCGTTCTATGCCCGGTTTGTGCGTCAAGATGCCCAGAGAGTTTACTCCCTACCGACAGAGGCAGCGCCAGCTACTCCTCAAGAAGAGTCAGAGCCCCCTGCGGAAAAGGACCTCTGGATGAGTCTTCAGGCTGACAGCCGTGCCATAGGAGAAGTAATGGACTATCTCTCTAGTGGGCGAGTGCCTGAAAGAATCCGGCGCAGAAGAGCTGATGGAGAACTGTCTCAATTGTGGCGCCAGAGAAAGACTCTGAGCATGCACCAGGGTCTGCTAAAGAGAAGAACTCTGGACCCTATCACTTATTACCGGCTGTACCAGATTGTGATTCCCAGGAGGGACGCCAAGATAGTACTGGAAATGTACCATGACCAGTCTGGACACTTTGGCGCTCAGAAGACTGAAGCCACCCTCCAAAGGCGATTCTTCTGGGTCAACATGAAGTCCGACATTGAAGCCTGGTGTCGAGAATGCCCAGCCTGCGCCATCGCTCGAGGAGAGCGACACAATCAAAGGGCCCCTCTACGTCCTATTGTGAGCCAACGGCCCTTGGAGATCCTGGCATTGGACCACGTGAAGTTGGAGCCCAGCAGATCCGGTCACAGTTATGCTCTTACGATCATCGACCACTATACCAAATTTGTGGTTGCAGTACCTGTCAGAGATCTGTCTGCAAGGACCACCGCAGCGGCCCTGTGGAAGAGCTTCATCCTCCCCTATGGCTGTCCGGACCAGATCCTTACAGACCAAGGAACAGCATTTGAGTCCCAAGTCTTCCAGGAGCTGTGCACTCTATATGGCTGCAAGAAGCTGAGGACCACAGCCTATCATCCCCAAGGCAACGGGCTTTGTGAAAAGATGAATCAGACTCTAATCAATATGCTGAGGACTCTGACCCCTGCAAAAAGGGCTGACTGGCCAAAACTATTGTCCGAACTAGTGTACCTGTACAACAATACCACTCATTGCTCCACAGGGTACACCCCGTATTATCTTATGTTCGGGAGACACGGCCATCTCCCTGCTGATATGACCTGGGACATGGAGTCCCCTGATTCCCAGTCTTTACTCCCCCAGACTGACTGGGTTCACGAACACCAGAGGCGCCTGGCGGATGCCAGAGAAGTTGTGGATCTGCGGTTGGAAGAGGCCCGGGAGAAACAAAAAAGGGACTTCGATCGTAATGCCTGTGCTGAGCCTTTTGCCCCAGGAGATCGAGTGTGACTGCGCAACAACCATCCCACCAGTAAGCTAGATGGGCGTTGGGAGCGTGAGCCATACCTAGTTAGGGACAGTCTCTCCCCTGAAGTCTACGAGATTTCAAGAGGAGACCGTCCACCACTCCGGGTACATAGGAACCGGCTGAAGAGATGTCTTCGTCCTTTTGCCCCTATGTCCACACCTCTCACCTCGACCCCCAACTTACAGACCTCCTTGTGTTCACCTACCCCCAGTTTCTTAGAACTTGTGACTGTGCCTCAATTCTGTTTTGTTTCCACTCCAGTAAGAGGTACCTCGGAGAGACCATCATCCCCACCGCAGTCTCCAATACTGCTGCCTGTGGAGGATGATCCGGCTCCACTGTCTGCAACCCCTGAAGCATCAGAGCCAGCTGAGACTCCGACTCCAGCGCCTGACTCAGAGGAGGACGATGAGGAGGTTGTTATCTTCTCCAGGCCGGAACTGCGAAGGTCTCAAAGGGAGACAAAAGGTAAAGCTCCTGCGTACCTGCAGGAGTACCAGCTGGTGTCACGCAGAAGGAGGAGGCAGGTACGCTTTTCTGACACCGAAGTACTTACCACCGAAGAAGATGCAGAGTAACCCCTGAAGGGCTGTAGCCCACTTCAGGTACTGTACTGTGTATATATGTTTATTTCTGTCCTTTCCCTAAAGAGCCAGAGACTTTCCTGAGACTCTTACCCTTATTTATCTCAGTCAAGAGACATACCTTGAACTGATTATTGTCCTGTGCTATGATAGCACCCCTTCCTCTGCCACAGCAGAGATTCCTACCCAAAGGACTCTGTCCCTCTACACAAAGAGGAGACCCTTTGTTTCTTTATTGCACTTTTCCCCACCTCAAGGGCTGTACCCAGAAGATGGACTTTGTCATTAAAGACCTTCTGAGAGACTTTCGCCAGATACTACCAGGAAAAGTTGCCATTTAATTTATTTTTATATTGCACTTAATGCCTTCCTTCTAGGTATGGACATTCTGCTTGCACTCTTTATGCCTTTTTCTTTTCAGGTAAAGAGACATTTTATCCTGCTACCCTGAGTAGCCTACCTCTGTAACGTTTGTAACGTTCAAGATGTGTACCCATTGGGCTCCTAAGCCAATGAGAATTTACCAAATGTTTGCACACTGTCATATATGCCAGTAGTCTGCATTAACCCTTTCATAGGCTTTTCAGGTTGTAGTGTGGCTGTGTCAGACCGTCTTTTGTGTAAAACACTGACCGCTACCTGATCCCTCAAACCGAGGTTTGCACGTGGGGGTAGTCCGTAAACTGCAGGTCTTTAGGGGACCGGGGGTGTTACACAGTTAGCACCTGGATGCCACCCATACATGGGTAAGGATGCCAGTCAGGAGGTACTCGTGTCGCATATGCTAACGCAATGCAGATAGACACACTATATAATTGCCGCCAGGGAAGAAGCGTTGATATAACAAATATACAGGCCTTGGTGCAAGGAGTGGATTACAGGACATGACACCACACCTTTCCTACTGTACAGTTCGGTTTAATGGCGTCAGCGACCAACTGTCATACAGCTACATGTTTTGTCTTAGTCCGACACCAACCCAGGTGCCTGTCTCCAGGACCATGGGCGTTTTGTCCCTACACCTCACATAGCCTGCACTTCCCAGAAGTGCCCTTAGCCCCCTCTGCCCCCTCAAGACATCTGTAGTCGAGCCGAGGGCGGCTCTTTCAATTGCCCCCGGGGTATGCAACACCCTCGCCGATGCAATGGCGAGGGAGGGTTTGCGAATACGTCCCACCTGCATGTAATCACCTTACACTACATGGTCCTGATAGGACGTAGGGGTATTGCAGTGGTGAATCCTGCCTGGCAAGGCAGAGGTTAAGTATTTTGTATGATGCAAGATGCTATTGTCCAATGATTTGTGTTACATCCTGTGCTCTGTAAGCTGAGATGTGATTGGAGGAGCAGCCACCACCTGACCAAAGGGAGGTAATAAAACCCCCTGGCCAGGAATGTTCTGGAGGATTCCAGTATGTCATTCTAGAGAGAAGTCTCTCAGATCTTCAGAGAGATTCTAGTGTAGGAGAATCCTAGTGAGTGAGTGAGTGAGTAATCTCAGTCTAGCCCATACCAGAGCAGGAAGAGCCTAGCCCCTGCCTCTGAAGAGTGGAGCATCAGACTAGAGTTAGTGTAGTGAGGAAAAGGGGTATCATCTTACCTTTAAAGGTGATACCTGAAGCCCTACAGGACAAGCTGAAGCTTCCTACCAGGACACAGCTGCCTCCCAGCCTGCCCTCTACATCCAGGCTGGTGAACTATCTCCTGAGGCTCCCTCCAACTCACATCTCAGCACTCCATCTACCTGTTAAAGGCACGTTGCTGCGGTTCCTGCCGGTTCAAATAAAGAACTGTAAGTTGTTTTATTCAACTTCTGTCTCCGTCTGGTCCCTGCTAATACGGCTGCCTTCATCACCGGCACCCTGTCCATCACCCAGAGACTCACACTCGGGACATTAAGGGGTTGCCCCAGGGAGACCCGCTATAGCAGCCTCTCCCTCATCATTTCTTGCCAACACCACCCTGCTGGAGACCTGCCAGGCTGTAGGACAGCCCTCCGGTTCCCCCGTACCAAGCACCGTGACAATAGCGTGCTTAGGCCGCAACCGTCAGCCACTTCGGTACCGCGGGCCCCGGCTGTCTCCAGGCCTCAACTCAAAGGCTAGGCCCGGTGGGGGATGTTGCATATACATACATATATATGTATACAGTATATACAGTGTATACAGTATATACAGTATACAGTATACACTCACCGACCACTTTATTAGGTACACCTGTCCAACTGCTCGTTAACACTTAATTTCTAATCAGCCAATCACATTGCGGCAACTCAGTGCATTTAGGCATGTAGACATGGTCAAGACAATCTCCTGCAGTTCAAACCGAGCATCAGTATGGGGAAGAAAGGTGATTTGAGTGCCTTTGAACGTGGCATGGTTGTTGGTGCCAGAAGGGCTGGTCTGAGTATTTCAGAAACTGCTGATCTACTGGGATTTTCACGCACAACCATCTCTAGGGTTTACAGAGAATGGTCCGAAAAAGAAAAAACATCCAGTGAGCGGATGGGTGGGAATGCCTTGTTGATGCCAGAGGTCAGAGGAGAAAGGGCAGACTGGTTCGAGCTGATAGAAAGGCAACAGTGACTCAAATCGCCACCCGTTACAACCAAGGTAGGCAGAAGAGCATCTCTGAACGCACAGTACGTCGAACTTTGAGGCAGATGGGCTACAGCAGCAGAAGACCACACCGGGTGCCACTCCTTTCAGCTAAGAACAGGAAACTGAGGCTACAATTTGCACAAGCTCATCAAAATTGGACAGTAGAAGATTGGAAAAACGTTGCCTGGTCTGATGAGTCTCGATTTCTGCTGCGACATTCGGATGGTAGGGTCAAAATTTGGCATCAAAAACATGAAAGCATGGATCCATCCTGCCTTGTATCAACGGTTCAGGCTGGTGGTGGTGGTGTCATGGTGTGGGGAATATTTTCTTGGCACTCTTTGGGCCCCTTGGTACCAATTGAGCATCGTTGCAACGCCACAGCCTACCTGAGTATTGTTGCTGACCATGTCCATCCCTTTATGACCACAATGTACCCAACATCTGATGGCTACTTTCAGCAGGATAATGCACCATGTCATAAAGCTGGAATCATCTCAGACTGGTTTCTTGAACATGACAATGAGTTCACTGTACTCAAATGGCCTCCACAGTCACCAGATCTCAATCCAATAGAGCATCTTTGGGATATGGTGGAACGGGAGATTCGCATCATGGATGTGCAGCTGACAAATCTGCGGCAACTGTGTGATGCCATCATGTCAATATGGACCAAAATCTCTAAGGAATGCTTCCAGCACCTTGTTGAATCTATGCCACGAAGAATTGAGGCAGTTCTGAAGGCAAAAGGGGGTCCAACCCGTTACTAGCATGATGTACCTAATAAAGTGGCCGGTGAGTGTATATATACATCCCAGTAGATCAGCAGTTTCTGAAATACTCAGACCAGCCCTTCTGGCACCAACAACCATGCCACGTTCAAAGGCACTCAAATCACCTTTCTTCCCCATACTGATGCTCGGTTTGAACTGCAGGAGATTGTCTTGACCATGTCTACATGCCTAAATGCACTGAGTTGCCGCCATGTGATTGGCTGATTAGAAATTAAGTGTTAACGAGCAGTTGGACAGGTGTACCTAATAAAGTGGCCGGTGAGTGTATATATATATATATATACTGGAACACCCCTAATTTATTAATACAAACCCCCCCAACATTTGGTTTACATGATGCAAAGTAATCTATTGTATCATATAACTAATATTTCCCACCCTGTTATTATGTTCACCCCTCAATTAAATAATATACAGCTCCCATACACAGATCCCCTCCAGCTTAATTAAAATCTGTCCCCCCATAAATAGCCCCAGCTTAGTAATAAACTGTATCCCGTACACAGCCCTCTCAGCTTAGTAATATATTGTACCCCATTTACAGCCCCACAGCTTAGTAATATACTGTATCCTATATACTGCCCTCCCACCTTAGTAATATACAGCCCTCGCAGCTTAGTAATATACTGTACCCCATATACAGCCCCACCTAGTTTAATTGAAACCTAGCCCTGTATTCAGAACTCACTAGTTTGCTTAATTTTTACAGTCTCCCATATATTCCACCAGCCCTGTTGAATTACTATCTGGCCCCAATATTAAGCCCATCCCCTCAGTTTAATTATATACAGCCTTCCATATAGTTCCCCCCAGTTTAATTAATATCTTGCCCCCATATTTAGATCCCCTCAGTTTGACTATATACAGCCTCCCATATAGCACAACACCTGGTTTAATTATTAACTTGTTCTATATACAGTAGATTTCACCACCCCAGTTTTATTATATTTAGAAGACCATTTATATACAGCCTCACATATAGCCACCCCCAGTTTATTTATATTATATGTAGCTATATATGTTTAGCTTAGTTATATACAGCCCCCCCTCCCAGTATAAACTGTATCCGGCCCAATATTAATGTATATAGACCCCCAGTATAAATAGAATGTGGCCCCATATAAATATATACAGACCTCCTGTAGAAACAGTATCCAGCCCCATCTAAATATACACAGCCCCCCCAGGAAAAAATAATCTGTCCCCATATAAATATATACAGCCCCCCCCCCAGTATAATCCAAATATCTGTCCCCATATAAATATATAAAGCCCCCCCCCCCCCAGTATAAAATAAATCTGGCCCCATATAAATATATACAGCCCCTCTGTGTAAAACAAATCTGGCCTCATATAAATATATACAGTCCACCCCAGTATTAAACCATATCTGGCCCCATATAAATGTATACAACTACCCCCCAGTATAGAACTAATCTGGCCCCATATAAATATATACAACCCCGCCCAGTTTATATAGAATACGGCCCCATATAAATATATACAGCCCCCCCCCCAGTGTATACAGAATACGTCCCCATATAAATATATACAACCCTGCCCAGTGTATACAGAATACGGCCCCATATAAATATATACAGCCCCCCCAGTGTATACAGAATACGTCCCCATATAAATATATACAACCCTGCCCAGTGTATACAGAATACGACCCCATATAAATATATACAGCCCCCCTGTGTACACAGAATACGGCCCCATATATAGAATACCCCCTATCCCGTTATAGAAGTATTTGGGCCATATATATATATATATATATATGTATATATACACACACACTTACCTACAGGCAGGGTGCTCCCACGCCGCGTGGCTCCGGTCTTTTTGCAGCTCTTCTGTGAGCCGCAGCTCCGCTCAGAGACACAGGCAGCGTTACGTCATCACCCACTGCCTGTGTCCCTGCATAGTACGGAGCGACGCCCGCAGCCAGAAAGGCTACGAGCAGCTGCGCGCCGAAGATGGTGAGTAGGAGGAGAAAAGAGGCTACCGGGGCGTGGAGTAGCCGCCTCGTGTAACCTCAGATGCGGCTACTCCACGCTGCAGTAGCCGCATAATAAAATTAGCATAAAAGTTTGATAAAAGTTACTAAAAAAGTGCCTTAAAAGGGCTATCCTCACGTCCCATTGATCCACCTACCACCCGATCTACCTTTATAGGTAGATTTGTGGAGGTAGGTGCCCTTTAAGGGGTTAAAGAGAATAACAAGTAAAGAATTTATTTTTATTTGTACAAGTTGGAATTGCTGATCCATTTTCTTCTAAACATTTTATAAATATAGTGAGCACAGTCATTGTGAAAAATAACTATTTTTCTTTTGATGATCAATTTTTTTGCAAAAATATGGAGCAACAATGTAGGGATTTGGTCTCCATTGCTGGCAAACATTTATATGACTACATGGGTGGAAAGATATTTGTTCACTAAAAACAATCCAATCGTTATATTGACGAAATGCTCCTGGTGTGGGAAGGAATGGATAAAGAGGGTTCTGCATTTCTTGGATATATGAACAATCATATGAATTTAAAATTTATTTACAGTCTATATGAAAAATCTGTGGATTTTTTTGGATATCTTGGACCATAAAAGTATGTATATCACCGTATATTAAACCGACAGCTAATAATAACAAATACTATACTTGAAGCGATATCATGCCACCCACACCATGTCTTTAAAATTATCCTGGTTGGTGAACTCATAAGAAATAAACTGCTCTCATAGTTTTGAATTTGAAGTTCAGCAAACAACTACAAAATAAGCTAAAGAATAGAAAATATCCCAATTGGATGCTACAACATGCTACTGATTAAAGAGTTATAGAGTAGAGATGAGCGAACACACTCGTCCGAGCTTGATGCTCGTTCAAGCATTAGCGTACTCGAAACTGCTCATTGCTCGGACGAATATTTCGCCAGCTCGAGAAAATGGCATCTCCCGCCGTTTTGATTTTTGGCGGCCAGAAACGGAGCCAATCACAAGCCAGGAGACTCTGCACTCCACCCAGCATGACGTGGTACACTTACACGTCGATAGTAGTGGTTGGCTGGCCTGATCAGGTGACCCTGGAATAGACTAGCCCCTGTCCGCGCTGCTCGCATCATTCTCTGTCTGGATGCCGTTAGGGAGAGAGCTGCTGCTGCTGCAGGGATAGCGTTAGGGTGTTATATTAGCTTACTGTTAGGCAGGAGTGAGTCTACAAGAACCCAACAGCCCTTGTTAGGGCTAGAATATTATTTTTTCTTTGCTGGTGGCTGGGCTTGCTGGCACTAGTAGTGCAGCTAGTACCATATTGTGACAAATTTGCAGGGAGACTTGCGAACGTTCTATTTAGCTCTTAGTGACACACATATCCATCTCAAACACCTAAGTGGGACAATTTATTAGGGGTTTGATTGAATTAGGCACAGTCTGACGATTTTTTTTTTCAAAACTTAAAGTGACAGGCACACCACAAAATCCAGTTGTGTGCTGTCAGTGTTGGTTAGAAACTAGCCATGCAAGAACCCAACCGGCTTTCTCAGGGCTACAATAGCGTTATATATATTTTATTTTTTATTTGCTTGTGGCTGGCCTTGCTGGCCCTAGTAGTGCAGCTAGTGTCATATTGTGAGGAATTTGCAGGGAGACTTGCGAACGTTCTATTTAGCTCTTAGTGACACACATATCCATCTCAAACACCTAAGTGGGACAATTTATTAGGGGTTTGATTGAATTAGGCACAGTCTGTCGATTTTTTTTTTTTTTCAAAACTTTAAGTGACAGGCACACCACAAAATCCAGTTGTGTGCTGTCAGTGTAGGTTAGAAACTAGCCATACAAGAACCCAACCGGCTTTCTTAGGGCTACGATAGCGTTATATATATATATTTTTTTTATTTGCTTGTGGCTGGCCTTGCTGGCCCTAGTAGTGCAGCTAGTACCATATTGTGATGAATTTGCAGGGAGACTTGCGAATGTTCTATTTAGCTCTTAGTGACACACATATCCCTTCAAACACCTAAGTGGGACAATTTATTAGGGGTTTGATTGAATTAGGCACAGTCTGCCACTTTTTATTTTTTTCAAAACTGAAAGTCATCACAGGCACAGCATAAAATCCTGTTGTGTGCTGTCAGTGTAGGTTAGAAACTAGCCATAGCAATCATCATCATCTTCTGTGGTTGCTGTGTGATTTCTTCTGATCGTTTTGTTAAAAAACAAAAAAAACACAAAAAAACAAAAAAGCACACAAAAAAACAACAAAAAGTTTTTACAGCTTACACTTTAATTTTGAAAATGTTGAACCCGAGGGCTAGGGGTAGAGGACAAGGGCATGGGCGTCCAACTACTGCAGGGGTCAGAGGCCGTGGTCCTGGGCGGGGTGAGACACCACCTGCTGATGAGAGAGCAGGGGATCGCCGCAGAGCTACACTCCCTAGGTTCATGTCTCAAGTTACTGGGACTCGTGGTAGAGGACTGTTGAGGCCAGAACAGTGCGAACAGGTGATGTTGTGGATTGCGGACAATGCTTCTAGCCATTTGTCCACCAGTCAGTCTTCCACGCAGTCCACCCATGTCACCGAAATCAGCACTCCTCCAGCTCCTCCACCTCAGCCTCCTTCCCCCCAGTCTGCCCCCTCCCAGGAAAATTTGGCATTTAAAACGACATACTCTGAGGAACTGTTTTCTGGACCCTTCCCAGAGTCACAAACCACTTGTCCGGTTGCTGCTGAGCTCTTTCCCGATGCCCAGGTTTTCCACCGGTCGCAGTCTGTGGGTGATGATGACATTGTTGACGTAGTGGAAGAAGTGTGTAAAGAGGTGTCAGATGATGAGGAGACATGGTTGTCAGACAGTGGTGAAGTTGTTGTCAGGGCAGGAAGTCCGAGGGGGGAGCAGACTGAGGGCTGAGGACAGACCCAAGCTGGGTTGATAGGCCGGGTGAACACAGTGCTTCTGATACAGAGGAGAGTCCTCGACGAGAACAGGTTGGAAGAGGCAGTGGTGGGGCCAAATGGAGTGGCAGGGCCAGAGCTGGTGCATCAGCGCCAAATGTTTCACGTAGTGAAGCTCCCGTTGCGAGGGCTAGATTTTCGGAAGTCTGGAGGTTCTTTAAAGAAACACCAGATAACCGACGGACTGTGGTGTGCAACCTGTGCCACACCAGGATCAGCAGGGGTTCCACCACTACCAGCTTAACCACCACCAGTATGCGCAGGCATATGAATGCTAAACACCCCACTCAATGGAACCAAGGCCATTCACCTCCGGCTGGGCACACCACTGCTCCTTCCCCTGTGTCATCTGCTGCCTCTGCTAGTCATTCCCCTGCCCAGGACCCCGGCCCAAACACCTCCCGTGCGAAAACCACACCTTCGCCTCCACGATCCTCCACAGCATCCAACAATGTCTCCATGCGCAGCGTCTAGCTCTCTATACCCCAGACGCTGGAGCGCAAGAGGAAATACAGTGCAATTCACCCACACGCCCAAGCCCTAAATGTCCACATCTCCAAATTACTCAGCCTGGAGATGCTGCCCTATAGGCTGGTAGAGACCGAGGCCTTTCGCAACCTCATGGCGGCGGCCGCCCCTTGGTATTCGGTCCCCAGCCGCCACTACTTTTCCAGATGTGCCGTCCCAGCCCAGCACGTGTCAGACAACATCATCCGTGCCCTGACCAACGCCATTTCTGACAAGGTCCAACTGACCACGGACACGTGGACGAGTGCTGCCGGGCAGGGCCACTATGTATCGCTGACGGCACATTGGGTTAACTTGGTGGAGGCTGGGACCGAATCTGACCCTGGGGCTGGTCATATACTGCCGACGCTGAGAATTGCGGGGCCTACCTCGGTCCAGGTCTCTCAGGTCTACTATGCCTCCTCCTCCTCCCACCCCTCCTCCACCTCCTCCTCCGAATTACCATCCGTGGGCATGGCGGCATCAGTCAGTAGCTCTAGGCACAGCAGCAGTGCTGTCGCTAAGCGGTGCTCAAACTGCTGAGCCTAGGCGATAAAAGGCACACCGCCCAAGAGCTATTACAGGGCATCACGGCGCAGACTGATCTGTGGCTGGCACGCTGAACCTGAAGCCAGGCATGGTTGTGTGTGACAAAGGCCGTAACCTGGTGGCAGCTCTGCAACTCGGCAGACTGACACATGTGCCATGCTTGGCCCATGTGTTAAATCTCATAGTTCAGAGGTTCCTCAAGACATACCCCAATCTGTCTGATTTGCTCATGAAGGTGCGCCGCATCTGTGCACATTTCAGGAAGTCCAGCACAGATGCTGCCATTCTCAGGGCAGCGCAGCGCCGCCTCCAACTGCCCGCTCACAGACTGTTGTGTGACGTGCCCACGAGGTGGAATTCAACATTAACCATGTTATCCAGAGTTTACCAGCAGCGCAGAGCGATTGTAGACTGCCAGATGTCAACTTCCACCAGAACTGGTAGTCAGGTCAGTCAGCTTCCTCAAGTCTACAATGAGGAGTGGACGTGGATGTCTGATATCTGTCAGGTGCTGAGTAACTTCGAGGAGTCAACACAGATGGTCAGCGGCGATGCCGCCATCATCAGCCTCACCATCCCGCTGCTTGGCCTGTTGAAAAACTCTCTGGTCAGCATGAAGTCAGAAGCTCTGCGCTCGTCACAAGAGACGGGGGAAGAAGATTCCCTTGTTGATAGCCAAAGCACCCTCAGGTCTGTTTCTCAGCGCATATCGGAGGAGGTGGAGGAGGTGAAGGAGGAGGAGGAGGAGAATGTGGGCGAGACAGAAGAGGGGAGCATTTCTCAGTCCTTCTCTGTTCAGCGTGTATGGGCAGAATAAGAGGAGTTTGAGGAGGAGGAAATGGACAGTCAGGCCAGTGAGGGGAGTGAATTCTTGCGCGTTGGGACTCTGGCACATATGGCAGATTTCATGCTAGGCTGCCTATCCCGTGACCCTCGCGTTCAAAGAATTTATTCCAGCACCGATTACTGGGTATTCACTCTCCTGGACCCACGGTACAAGCAAAATCTTTCCACTCTCATCCCTGGAGAGGAAAGGAGTGTGAGAATGCATGAATACCAGCAGGCCCTGGTGCACAAGCTGAAACAGTATTTTCCTTCTGACAGCGCTAGCGGCAGAGGGCGTGCTTCTGCGGGACAAGTAGCGAGGGAGAGTAGGTGAGCAGGTAGCTTGTCCAGCACTAGTAGGGGTACGCTTTACAAGGCCGTTGCCAGTTTTATGTCACCCCAGCAAGTCACTGTCCCCTGTCCCCAGTCTCGGCAGAGTAGGGCTGATCTTTACAGAAAGATGGTGAGGGAGTACGTAGCTGACCATACCATCGTCCTAAATGATCACACAGCTCCCTACAACTACTGGGTTTCAAAGATGGACATGTGGCAGGAACTGGCGCTGTACGCCTTGGAGGTTCTTGTCTGCCCTGCCGCTAGCGTGTTGTCTGAGCAGGTTTTCAGTGCAGCTGGTGGCATCATCACCGATAAGCGTACACGCCTGTCAACTGACAGCGCTGACAGGCTGACGGTTATCAAGATGAATAAAGCCTGGATTTCTCAGGATTTCCATTCTCCTCCAGGTGAAAGAAGCTCAACCTGAATACTGTATGCAGTCCTCCTCCTCATTTTCTTCCTTCTCCTCCTCTTTGTACACTAAAGCAGAGGAAACTGGCTATTTTTTGCCAGGGCCAACTGGCTCTAGCTATAGTACTCTATGTATTTAATTTTTCTGGAGGGCCACCTACCCGGTCCTCTGTTTTAAGCAATTTTTGGGAGTGCCACATACAGGTACTCTATGTATTTAATTTTTCTGGAGGACCACCTACCTGCTCCTCTGGTTTGAAAACTTTTTTGGACTGCCACATACAGTCACTATCCAAATTTAATTGTCTCCATAGCAGCCTCCACATGTCGTCTTTATAGCTGCCTCCACACATTGTCTCCATTGCTACCTCCACACATCATCTCCATAGCTGCCTCCCAAAGTCGTCCATATAGCTGCCTCCATACATCATCCCCTTAGCAAACGAGCTGTGTCAGAATTTTGGGTTGTTTTCATGGCTTCCACATCAAACTTGTTAACTTTGTCGCCACTCTGCTGTGTTATTCACAAAATATACTGCCAAACTTTTATCATTTACCGATATTATTTCAGTGCTTCTTGCGCATCTGTTTACATTCCCCTCACCCGCCATAACCAAGCCAATTACTTATAAGAACAGTACTACACTTGATCTTATACAAAAGGTTCTTAGAAGTGCTGTTTGTAGCCCCCGCCTGCTTTGAAAATTATAATTTTTTCAAAGTGGATGGGGAGGAGCTGAGAGGCAGGGGCTTGGACAGGAGAAAGCTCGCCTGGCAGCGGACTGCCAGCTCCATTCCAAGATCCAACTAACATAGATTTAACTGCAGCACCTTTAATCTACTACTACCTTACTGCCTCCATACATCGTCCCCTTAGCAAACGAGCGGTGTCAGGCAGAATTTTCGGGTGTTTCACCAGATACATAATGGAACTCGGCGCATCTGTCGCCGCCATGCTGGACAGGGGCTTGGACAGACAAAAGCTCGCCTGGCAGCGGACCGCCAGCTCCATCCCAAGATTAGGCAGCCTCAAAGGCATCCATGCATACTGCCCCTGCTGTTTCCTGTCCAGTTCGCCTCCACGATCCTCCACAGCATCCACCAATGTCTCCATGGGCAACTTTCAACTGTCTATACCCCAGACGCTGGAGCGCTAGAGGAAATACAGCACATCATCCCCTTATCAAACGAGCTGTGTCAGGCAAAATTTTCAGGTGTTTCACCAGATACATAATGGAACTCGGCCCATCTGTCGCCGCTATGCTGGAGACCTGAAGTTGCAATCATAGCAGCGCAATATGGATGCCCCATACTGTTGCTCTTAATCATGGAACCATTTCCGAAAAAACTATTAAAAATAGAACCGCTATGCTATTCCATTATTCCTAGATGAAATATTCAAACAACCCCACCTGCTTTGAAAATTATAATTTTTTCAAAGTAAACGCTTCTGGCCCCCAGGCCCATTTTGGGTGGGGAGAAGCCGAGAGACAGGGGCTTTTACAGGCGAAAGCTCGCCTGGCAGCGGGCCGCCAGCTCCATCCCAAGATTAGGCAGCCTCACAGGCATCCATGCTTGCTGCCCCTGCTGTTTCCTGTCCATTTCGCCTCCACGATCCTCCACAGCGTCCACCAATATCAAACGAGCTGTGTCAGGCAGAATTTTCAGGTGTTTCACCAGATACATAATGGAACTCGGCGCATCTGTCGCCGCCATGCTGGAGACCTGAAGTTTCAATCATAGCAGAGCAATAAGGATGGCCGATACTGTCGCTCTTAATCACGGAAGTCGTCTCCATGGCTGCCTCCACATTTTTTGGGTGTTTCACCAGATACGTTATGGAACTTTGTCACTATGTCGCCACCATGCTGTGTTATCGACTAAATATACCATCAACCTTTTGTTCACATAGAAAATCATTTCAGCACTTCTTGCTCACCTCCTTTGGTTCCTCTCTGCCGCCTTAACCAGGCAAAATACTGATACATACAGTGCTAGACGTTATCCTTGCCAAAAGGAATTTTTTAAATTGGTTTGAAGCTTGACTCCATTTGGGGTATGTCGCCATGCCACCATGCATGCTGCCCCTGCTGTTTCCTGTCCATTTCCGTGGTGTTTCCATCATTTTCTGAGGTTTCCAGGTGTTTGGCCAAGCTTCCCTGTGCAGACCCTTGGTCCCCTTGAGAAATGCTCGAGTCTCCCATTGACTTCAATGGGGTTCATTATTCGAGACGAGCACTCGAGCATCGGCAAAAAGTTTGTCTCGAATAACGAGCACCCGAGCATTTTAGTGCTTGCTCATCTCTATTAAAGAGGTATTCCCATTTCAGCAAGTAATTGATATTGTTAATGAAAATTAATACAATTCTCCAATATACTTTCTGTATCGTTTCCTCATAGTTTTCTAGATCTCTGCTTGCTGGCATTCTATAGAAAGCTTCATTGTTTGTTTCCAATGGACAACAATCTGACCATGGTCACACAGGTGCACGGCTTGTTATAACTCACAGCTCTGATTACTCTCTATGATACTAATGAGCTGTGCACCTTTGTGACCATGGTCAGATTTCTGTCAACTGGAAGTCAACAAAGAAGCTTTCTTTATGAGAACATCAAGCAGAGATCAAGAAAACCATGAGGAATTGATACAGCAAGTATATTGGAAATTTGTATATTATTTCATCATACAAACAATAACATTAATTTGCCGAAGTGGGAGTATCCCTTTAATAATACTCCTAGACAGAATCTAGTAGAACGAATAATGGGGCACATTTACTTTTGCGCCCGTTGCGTCTGCCGATCCGTAATGTCCGACGAGGATTTGGAGATGCTACATGCGCCCGATATCTTGAATGTGTCGCTTCCCCGCTCAGGTCCGCCGGAGTTCACCATCTTCTTCCCGGTGTCTGTGAGTGCTGATCTTGCGACACAATTTGAATTTTAAGTTCTGCGGTTTGTCCGAATCAGTCGGGTTGTCCAACGGCTACGCCCCCCAATTTCTGCCACATGAAAGCTGACACAATCACCTGTGCGATTCAGCGCAGAACAGAAACAGTCGGGAACCCCGACAGAATCGCGGTTCACAGACCCTTAGTAAATGTGCGTTCTTTTACATTTCTCACTCAATACAGTGAACAGTATAAAATAGTTTGCATAATAAAAAACATGTCATAGTATTCAGTGATGATGCTTTCTCTGATTTATCAATTGAAAATGTTAGGTTTGTAGAAAATGTATTGTTACCAAGTTTATTTGTATCAGAGAAATAACAAAGTTCGAGTCGGCTACAGACAACTGGCCATAGCAAGTGCATTTGCTGTGACCACATCTTATCTACAAAACCTTTGTATCCTCTTATACAGGTAAATTCTACAATATTGGTAAATATATAAATTGCAATACAACATGAGGGGGGATATTTATCAGGACTGGCTTTGCCCAGAGGCTACGAAATAATCGCAAATGCTAGCTTATTGCTAGCTTTTGCGATTATTTTCCCCGATCTGCCACCTTCACACCAGTGGGCGTGAAGGGGCTTGAAGGGGGGGGGGGGCGGCCGGCCTGTCCCTGTGCCTGCGCACTTGCTGCTGACGGCGACTTTTCATACGTGAAAAGTCGCCAGCTGCGTTTTTTCCTACGCCAGCCCACGCCTGGCGTAGGATAAACGCTTTGCAGCCTCCCGCCCCGATACATCAAGAGGCGGAAGCCTCTTGATGTATCGGGCTGTGAATTTGCAGCGGCGGGGCTATCGTACGCTGGCGCACTAGCGTATCCCACATGTTGTCTATGTCGTAATATGCTTGGCATGTAATATTCAATAGGTGGGAAGTACTAGGTGCTCCTTTACAATTAGAATTCAAAGACATCTGTCAGATAACAAAAATAATATTTTGTTCGCCTCAAAACATTTATAGAAAACTCATGGTGGGGATTGTTTTATGTTGGTTTTATATAAAAGATTGTACATTTTTACGAATGTGGAAGTGTTTCCTGTGCTGGATTGGATGTATTGTTGCTGCGGCACCACAGATCCGTGCTTGGGGTTCGATCCATGGAAATGTCAAGCAGGAAGAACCAGATGAGCTCGGTGAATTAAGAAATAGCTCTTTTTTAATTGTTTTTGACATCTAAGAACACTGCTTATAAATGTATTGAATGGCCAAAGCCACCTTAGTAAATCTGACAGGTACTGTAGCAGAGCTCCAAAGACAGACATGGGGAGGATGCATCATATGCTAGTGCACCATGTGCCAGATTATGACCCAAACCCCGGACCCTCCCATTAGATCCTGTGACATGGGTGCTGTGCACATCATGCATCTGACTTAGTCCAGCACAGCCTATAGCTACAGCTTTAAATGTACATATAAAAAGTAGACAAAATGTCTCTACATTACCCCATGGCGTTTGGCGTGTGTATTTATTTAGAGTGTAGTTCACACCGGCAGCCAACTGCAAAGTAATCCTATGGGGCACATTTACTAAGGGTCCGCAGCCGCGAATATTTACTGAATATTTCCGCTTTGCGCTGTATTTCACGGGATTGTGGCGCATGCGATCGACTTTCACGCGACAGAAATCGGGGGGCGTGGCCACCGGCCAACCCGAAGGATTCGGAAAAACCGCGGAATTTAAAAAGCCATTTGTGTCGCAAGATCAAGCACTCACATACACCAGAAAAAAGCAGGTGAAGTCCGGCGGACCTCGGCGCAGCAGCGACACCTGGTGAATATCGGCGCACGGACCTTAGTGAATCCCGGCAGAACCCGAATCAGCGCCGGAGAACCCGCCGCAGGATCGCGACTGGACCGGGTAAGTAAATGTGCCCCTATGTGTAGGAAGAACATTGATGTGGGCCTCTTTAAATAACATTTCCAAACTTTTATTAAGATATCCATTAAAATTTAAGATTTTAAAGGATGTCTACAATCATGGCCATAAGTTTTGAGAATTACACAAATATTATATTTTCACATGATCTGTTGCCCTTTGGTTTTTATGTGTTTGTCAGATGTTTTTATCAAATACAGAAATACAAGTGCAATCATATTATGAGTAACAAAAGCTTTTATTGACAGTTAGAATGAGTTACTGCAGCAAGTCAATATTTGCAGTGTTGACCCTTCTTCTTCAGGACCTCTGCAATTCTCCCTGGCAGCGCTCAATCAACTTCTGGACCAAATCCTGACTGATAGCCGTCCATTCTTGCACAACCAATGCTTCCATTTTGTCACAATGTGTTGGTTTTTGTTTGTCCACGTGTCTCTTGATGATTGACCACAAGTTCTCAATGGGATTAAGATCTGGGGAGTTTCCAGGCCATGGACCGAAAAATCTCTATAATTTGTTCCTTGAGCCAATTAGTTATTACATTTGCTTCATGCTACAAAAGGCATTGTTGATCACCAAACTGCTCTTGGACGGTTGGGAGAAGTTGCTATTGGAGGACATTCTGGTACCATTCTTTATTCATGGATGTGTTTTAGGGAAGACTGTGAGAGAGCCGATTCCCTTGGCTGAGAAGCAACCCCACACATGAATGGTTGCAGGATGCTTTACAGTTGGCATGAGACAAGACTGGTGGTATCGCTCACCTTGTCTTCTCCGAACCAGCTGTTTTTCAGGTGTTCCAAAAATCGGAAAGTGGATTCATCAGAGAAAATGACTTTACCCCAGTCCTCAGCAGTCCACTCCCTGTACCTTTTGCAGAATATCAGTCTGACCCTGATGTTTTTTTTCTGGAGAGAAGTGGCTTCTTTGCTGCCCTTGACACCAGGCCTTGCTTCAAGAGTCTCCGGCTCACAGTGTGTGCAGATGCACTCACACCTGCCTGCTGCCATTCCTGAGCAAGCTCTGCACTGCTGGTAGCCCGATCCTGAAGCTGAAACACTTTTAAGAGACGGTCCTGGTGCTTGCTGGTCCTTCTTAGGCGCCCTGGAGCCTTTTGGTCAACAATGGAACCTCTCTCCTTGAATTCCTTGATGATGCGATAGATTGGTGACTGAGGTGCAATCTTTCTAACTGCGATACTCTTCCCTGTTAGGCCAGTTTTGTGCAGTGCAATGATGACAAAAATCTCAAAAACATGTAATAAAGCCCGACCCCTGATGAAGCCGGTCATCCGGCGAAACATGTCGGGGGGCTTACCTCTGTCCATTTTAATTAGCAGGAGCACCTAGGCTACCTTCAGTTTATTTAAGCTTACTCCTGAGACTAAGTGGGGTAGTTCAGCTGGTCTGGGGTCCAGTTAGTGCCTGAGATTCTATATCCACCTAGGATCAGTTAGTGAGATTGGTGCAGGGTTACTGCAATCTCTGTGAGCATATAGGTACCTAAGCTGAGTGTTATAGCTTGGTTTGGTATGTAATGAGATCATGCTTGATCCCATACCACTGAACCTAATGCATTGGTTTTAAAAGATAATAACCCTTTACATTATAGATACGTGCCGTCTGGCTCACTTAGCTTACTAGGCTTAACCCTCTAGCACTCTGATCTAGGGTATACACTCACAGTAGTAAGGCACACTTAGGAGGTACCCTCGATAGTCCTACCCCAGCTTCTATCAATCATTGGACTTTGTCTATACCAATATTTTTTTTTTTTCCTACAGTTTGATCTCAAGTCTATATTGTGAAATTTGTTAGCTTTAGGCACCTGTGTTTTTAACATTTTTTCCTCAAGTTGAGCAGTTAGTAGTGCTTTTACTGCCACTTATTACATTCAGATATTATTAAAAGTGACGTTTTACTTTCATTGCCTATCCGGATATGGGTATCTCTTGCGCTGCCTTAGGTGGCGGTTTGTGCAATGATGACTGCATATGTTTCTTTAGAGATAACCATGATTAACAGAAGAGAAACAATGATGCCACCAGCACCAGCCTCCTTTTGAAGTGTCCAGTGGTGTGATTCTTACTTAATCATTACAGATTGATCTCCAGCCCTGTCCACACCTGTGTTACTGGAGCAATCACTGAAACGATGTGAGCTGCTCCTTTTAAGGCAGGCCTGCAATGAAGTTGAAATGTGTTTAGGGGGAAAAAGTTAATTTTCTAGGCAAATATTGACTTTGCAATTAATTGCTGTTAAGCTGATCACTCTTTATAACATTCTGGAGTATATGCAAATTGCCATTATAAAACCTGATGCAGTAGACTTTGAAAAAATTAACATTTCTATCATTCTCAAAACTTTTGGCCATGACTTTAAATAAAAGATTGGAAATTTTATCGAACAAAGTGCCACAAGAATTTTTTTTTAAGTCACTGCTTGTTTGCCTGTTTTCAGGTGTATAAGCTGTGATAAATCCCCCATGACCCCCATAAAACTGTCCCAAGGAGCCAGCCTGATAAATAATCTACAATATATTTTGTAAGTAATCCTCTCATTAGCACTCTATTTCTATAGGCTTCACTTACTTATGATGGTTTATATGTATCAGTTTTTTTGACATACATTTAAATAGTTTTTTCCTATTATTAACAATTGATTTTTTTACAAATCATAATGTGGGTTATTTATCATTAGGCCAGATCCTTGGGACAGTTTTAAGTTTGTCTTTAGCCCTTTAATAAATGTTCTTATGCTCTACTCGCTGTCTTGGATTTTTCTTTCAAAATATCATTAAAAAGTTTCAAAATGTATAAAAAGTCCCAGCACATACACCAGCAGGGGGTTGTAGAATCTATGTAACTTTTTATGTGACTTTTTATTTAAAGTTCCAAGTCTGGAATCTGGCCTTGCATGGCATTGCACTAGTAGTAGTTCTATGTTTACACCACAATAGTGAAACAGCGGAAAGAGTCCTGTGCAACTTTTTAGCCTTCAGTGAAAGGCCACAATAAACCTCAACGCGACATGATACCTATTCTATTATGGGAAGAAGCTCTCTTGGGGGATGCAGTGCTAAATAGACCACTGATTTCTCCACTGATTTCTTTTAGACGGAGTACCACGCTAAGAAATGAGCTAGTTAGCAGTAGATATTTGGTACTTGGTGGTAACTGTCTAAATAAGTGTGACCCCGAGGGCAAATGTGGTCACTGCAACTTTTGCGGGTTCAATTTGAAGACGAGTGACATCTGGAATGGGAGGTTTTCCCACAGGGTCAGGTTATTAAATACTTGCAGGACCACATTCGTGGTCTATGTGGTGATCTGCCCCTGTGGAATATATTATATTGGCAAGACGATCAGATGTTTATTTACCAGAATCAGGGAACATTTCCACTCTATCTCCACTGGGAACGGCTGTCCCAGATTAATAACTCATATTGGAGAATGCCACAATGGTACCCCAGGTAGGCTGGGTTTGGAGGTTTAAAAAAATTGGAATTTGTTCCATATGGAGGGGATCGTTCACTTACCCTCCTGCACCAGGAAGCTAAATACATTAGGGCAGCATGGTGGCTGAGTGGGTAGCACTTCTGCCTTGCAGCGCTGGAGTCCTGGGTTCTAATCCCACCCAGGTCAACATCTGCAAAGAGTTTTTATGTTCTCTTTGTGTTAGCGTGGGTTTCCTCTGGGTACTCCGGTTTCCTCCCACACTCCAAAACATACTGGTAGGTTGTTAAGATTGTGAGCCCCATGGGGACAGGGACCGATTTATTGGTTGTACCTATAACTCTTGGTTTTTCACATGTGTTGTAATTCTGATTATGTCCTTTTAATTCACTTTGTTTGCACTTTTGAACATTATGGACGATGCTGACACATTTGTATTATTGTTACTATGGACACCTCTCCTGGAGGCCTTTATATTCGGCCGTCTAGGGTCGGTGACGTCAGAGTCTTGAGAAAGCGCATACCTGTGTGAAACGGCCCATTACCTGACGTGTTCTGGCGTCCTCCCCACACTGCCGCACAGATTTAATAAAAAAACCCTTATTTTATCCCGATCAGTGAGTGACGCTGCTCTTTCTTTTTGCTATATGATACCTATTCTGTTACATATGTATTTTACATAAGAAATGCTCACCTATTACAAAAGCAATGCACAGAATTATTTGTCTGTCTGTCTATTTATTTGTCTTTTTTTCTTTCTTTCTTCTCTCAATCCATTTTTCTTCATGTTTCTACTGTTGTCTGGAGGTCCTGATATAACATTTCAGTTGTGGAGTCAGCAGAATACTGGGTAGAAATGAAAGGGAGCTCTATGTAAGGTAATTGTGGGCCAGGGAGGTGGGATATTTGGATAAGAGATGAATGACTTCCTCCCTGCAGCCACCGGCGTTGTGTTAGTAAGAGGGTGATGGATGGACCCGGCTGCAGTGTGCAGACAGAGCTCGTAGAATGTCGCTGACGTTAATAATTCGCCTCCACATTCTGGCTTTATGTCAACATGAAGAGAACTGGTATCAAACATGTGTTGGAGGTGGCACCTGGCCCTGGCCCCAGTCTATACTCTGCTGGGAGGAATGTAAGCAGCACAGCTTTCACCTATACAATTGGGGTTATAGTACAAGAACATGCTATGTAAAAATGATAGCTGTCAGTATTGCTGGGGCCATGGCAGTGATGCATGATGAATGAGGTGACCTGACCTAGTGACTAGTTTTCTGTATTTTGTCGATGGTCCTTTTGTGGAAGTTTAAGTATCCATGTTAGAACAAGGTGTCTTCTGGCTGTCCAGAAAGGAGTGAGCATTACATTAACAGGAGAGAAGGAGGGAATTTTGATCTTGGTTTCCAGGGGCTTATGTTTATAAAAGAATGTAGATTATAGTTTAAATGAGAAAAAATTCACAAAGTTAAACTTCACTCATCCTATTGTGGTGACATGCAAGCGAATAGACTTGTTTATTCGCAAAAAAAATTGGATAGATGTATGTACCGTCACAATCACCTCAGTTACACATTATTTGCATAAATGTAATAATACATAATAAAATATATGAAACCACTCGGCTGATAATACCACCAATAAAAAGTAGAATCCAAGGGAAGAAGTTTACTACTCCAGCACACAAAACATACTGGTAATTTAATCCCTACTGGTACATCCATTCTATCACATCCATTACTTCTCATAGGCAGCTTCTATATTACCGTATTTTTCGGCCAAAAATCCTTTAATTTTCTCAGAAATCAAAGGTGCGCCTTATAGGCCGGTGCGCCTTATATATGAACTTATACAGAAATGTACTACAGACAAGATGTACTGTACATTTACCAGTGTTTAATAGCTCCATCCCCAGAGATTTCCTGCACCTTCCCACACAGTATACACGGTCCCTAGCTCCTGAAGTGCCCCCATCCTGCCCTCCCCTAGCACGGTGAGACCGGCGCTGCCATAGTGCCGACCACGAGGCAATCATCATCATCATCAGTAAACAATCCCCCATACCTGACAGCCCTGTAACAGGGGAAAGAGAAGGAGCCACAGGGATAACAACCTGGCTGAGGAGGGAAGGGGCAGAGGGAGACCGCTTAACCCCTGCTGCATCACCCTGCATTAACCCCCAGCAGCCCATACCTCTGAGATCGGAGCTCTCTGACACGCTGAAGACAAGTTTCCCGGGAAGTGTAGCTGGCTAGAACTGTGCACAGGTCTGCCACCTGCTGGTCATTTTTAGGTACTGCATTTGATCCTGTGCCTTATACTCCAGTGCGCCTTATATATGAACCTAGATGTCTTAGCAGGCATTTATTAGAGGTGCGCCTTATACTCCAGTGCGCCTTATAGGCCGAAAAATACGGTATGTCAAAGAGGTTGTTACATTATTTATAAATAAATAATGTGGAAAGTATTCAGACCCCTTTAAATGTTTCACTCTTTGTTTCATAGCAGCCAATTAGTAAGATAAAAAAAGTTCTTTTTTTGCTCATTAATGTACACTCTGCTCCCCATCTTGACAGAAAAAACAGAAATGTAGATAATTTTTGCTAATTTATTAAATAATAAATAAATAAGAAAAACTGAAATATCACATGGTCTTGAGTATTCAGACCCTTTGTTCAGTATTGAGTAGAAGCACTTTTGAGCTAGTACAGCCATGAGTCTTCTTGGAAATTATGCAACAGGTTTTTCAGACCTGGATTTGGGAATCCTCTGCCATTCTTCCTCTCCAGTTCCCTCAGGTGGGATGGTGAATGTTGGTGGAAGCCATTTTCAAGGCTTAATTGGGTTTAGGTCAGGGCTCTGACTGGGCCACTTAAGAACACAGAGTCACAGAGTTGTTCTGAAGCCACTGCTTTGTTATTTTAGCTGTGTGCTAAGGGTCATTGTCTTGTTGGAAGAAAATCCTTCAGCCCAGCCTGAGGTCTTTTTTATGGAAACAAAGTCATTTCATGCAAAATAAAGGACGGATCCTTTTTCATTGGGCACAAGACATCATATACGAAAGGGTGCTTAGGTAAAAATCACTGTATCCGTGTGGTGGATTTCCTTTAATAAATGTTGCAGTCTTATTTTATCCATAATTGTGTGTCTTTGTCTATTAATTAATGTATTAACCCCTACACGCACCAGGATGCAATAGTACATCCCGGCAGGAAGATACTTCCTGCACAGGGACGTACTGTAGCGTCCTGCTTCTGGCACCGGCACACAAACGGAGCCGGCACCAGAAGCAGCGGCTGTCAGCTGTTTATTACAGCTGACACCGCACTGTAACACCCGAGATCGGAGACAGCTCCAATCACCAGTGTTAACCTCTTACACGCCCCAGTCAAGCATGACAGCGGCGTGTAAGGGTCTTCCTCCTATGGATCGGATCCCCCACGCCGCTTACCGGGGGATCCGATCCACTTCTGGGCAGCCCTGAGGTCTGCCAAGTGCCCGGGGCTGTTCCCAATGTTCCAGGCAGTCAGACCCCTTCCGAGTCTGACTGTAAACTGTCTGTGCATGCGTCTGCAGGTAGACTGCTCTACAATGAATAAGTAATGTAGAGAAGTGTATTGGATCTTGAACAAGCGATCAGAGCATCACTGGTTCAAGTTCAAGTTTGTATAATAAAAAAAGTTAAAAAAAAGTAAAGTTTAAATATTAAAATACATTTTAAAAAATTATATAAAAATATAAGCACCTAAAATGTTACGTTCCCATACACTTAATAAAGTATAAAAAACACAAATACACAAAAAATCCCCACGTATTTGGCATTGACGCGTCCGTAACAATCTGTATAATTGTATAATCTGTTGAATTGTTACTGGACCTGAACGGTAAACGACGCCCCCACAACAAAACGTTCCGAAAAATATATAATTTATAATGAATACCTTTAGAAATATGCTCTAAAAAGGATTAAAAAAAAGTTACATACTCTAAAATAAGACCGCTAAAAAGAACAACTGTTCTCAAAAAAAAAGCTCTTAAACAGATGTCAGCCGGACAAAAAAAGTTATGCATATGAAAAGATGGTGATGCTAAAATGAACAAGATTTTCTCCAAATTAGTTTTTATTCAGTAAAATGTAATAAAATACACAAACCCTCCCACATATTTGTTATCGCTGCATCTGGGACAATCTGCAAAATAAAACAGAATCATTATTGGACCCGCAAAGTGAACTTTGTAAAAAACAACACCAAAAAACGCTCCGAAAAAAGATAATCTTTAATAAATACCCTTTCAAAAATGCTCTAAAAAGGGATTTAAAAAATGTTACGCAATCTACAATAAGACCACCAAAAAGAACGCTTCTCGCAAAAAATAAGCCCATAACCAGATTTGTCAGCCGAAAAATAGAAAGACAGTGATGTTAAAATTAACAACATTTTCGACATATTATTTATTCAGTAAAAATGCAAAAAAAATTTAAAAATCTAAATAAATGAGCATTTTCATAATCGTGGCGACCATAGAATAAAAATAATATACTATTTTTATGTAATGGCGAACGGCCAACCACCCCCCCCCCCCACACACACACACACACACACAAAAAAAAAATCTTCCTAAAAATTGATGATTTTCATTTCCTCACCAATTAACTATTGATGCCCCAAAATTATGTACCAGAAAAGTGCATACAGCAGGTACCACCACATCTAGGGTATCAGTGTACTCGGGAGGAATTGGGTATCAAACTTTGTGGAGTCTTTTTTCATTCAATCCATTGCAAATGTTTAATTTTCCACCCAAAATGAATGTATTGTCAAAAAATATTACAATTTGCAGACCGCACCTCCATTTTGTTTTGACCTCTATAAAACACGTAAATGGTTAATAAACTTCTTAAAAATGGTTTTTCATACGTTGAAGGGTGTAGTTTCCATAATGGGGTAATTTCCTTATTATTTAGGCCTCCCGCAGGCAATTATCTACCAAAAAATTTTAAAAATGGCAACCAAATTCTGAACCTCATAACATTCTAGTAAAATATGTGGAATCTTAAAAAAACATGGCAACATAAAGCAAACATTTAGGAAATGTAAGTTATGAATTTATTTGGGTGCTATGACTATCTGCATTAAAAGTAGAGAAACAAAAAAGATTACATCCAAATTTTTAAACTTATAGTGAAACAGGGCAGATTTGAAAAATGGGCCCGCGTCCTAGAGGCCAAAATAAATCCCGAAGGGGTTAAATAATTGTTGTTAGTTAGACTTCTTAAGGGGATGAGGCTTGTACGACTCTGGTAATAATATAATAACACTGGTGATCAGATTTAGAAGCTACACTCCTTACACCACAGCACCATCTATTCAATCTATTACTGCTGACAACCAGCCTCTGTATTATTCCTGAGAGGTTGTCAAAGCCCCATGAAGAATAAATCAAGCTGTTCTTTATTTACTCCCTCAGTTTTGGTGTATGTAATGCTCCTCACAACCTCTGCTGTTAGTCAATGTGCCTTGGTCTAATAGGATAATAAGCAGCTCCTAAGCAGCCTGTCAGGACCTGGCTGACACATGACTAATCATTTATTCTAAAAGTAAAAGCAAGTGAGACGTCTCTGGGGGCTCCTACCCACCACACACAAACAGTTTCTTGCCTAAAAACCTCTTTCCCCACCATTGCCCGTCCACTGACCTCAACCTTGACCTGGAACGACCACCTCTGGTGCACTCTGGGGGTAAGATCAACGTCATTACCAGCGCAACAGTGAAGCGTGACCTCCAGCAATAGGTCTGGCTTATAAGAGACTGATTATAACAATAAGGCAAGAACGCCACTGCTGACTATTGCATAACAAATACATGGAGTATTAGTGAATCCAAGATAAAGCCATAAATCATATACCAGTATATAGAATTACAACTACGGTAGCATCACAGGATCAGTTTCTGGGAAAGTTGAGTTAACTTAAAACCAACATGGTCGCCCATGGCATTAAACACATGATGAAATAACCTTCTATCATAGTGTGACTATTGACCACATCCTCTTAACAACAGCAATATATGTGGATACATTTGAGTCATTTGCTGAGCGCCATTTACTGTATGATTTTATATCTGTACCGCAATGTCTGTATAGGCACACTCAATGTGTGTAATGGAGACACTTGTCATTGATGATTTGCAGGAGATTCTTTTTTACTGGACCCCCACTGAGATCACAGCCCCAATAGCTGATGATCTACCCCTTACTAAGACATAATGCTGTCATGTCCGATGCACAGCAATGATTTACCAGCACTATGTCCTGCAGGGTAATGTGGGAGATGTTCCAGTCTACGTCTTACGAGAAGTGCTGCATCAGTGGAATCATATGACTATTAATGGGCTTCATATAGATTTGCTTTCCACTTCATCACCTTATGTGAAAACCATCAGAAGACAAGTAAAAAGCAGCTGTAATATCCACTAACAATATTGAGAGAAGTTGGGGTACTATAACACTTTAGGAAACATATTTGCCATCAACACAATGTAAGAGGAAAGTGAATTGTAAGCTCTTCAGGAACAGATAATAAGGTAACCCAATGCACTCAGGAGAGGGGCCTTTAGTAATACCTAGATAAAGTCAATGGGGGACATTTATCAGGGCTTCTATGCAAGAAATCTGGTGTAGAAGCTCGAAAATAATTGCAGCTGCTAGAGAACTGCCAGCAATTGAGATTATTATCCCCTTTACGCCATCTTAACGCCAATGGGGTGTGGAGGGGTGGGAAGGGGGGCGTCACTGGCTGGGGGAGGGCCGGCGTGGGGTACAATTTCTGAATCTGGTGAAAGTTTGCATGCTGTGCATGTCTGTGCGCCAGGCAGCACCTGGCGTAGAATTGATATTGTTTGAATAATGAAAAGTTGTACAAATTCCCAATATATTTTATGTATCAATTCCTTTCTAGATCTCTGCTTGCTGTCCTTCTATATAAAACCTCATTGTTTATTTCCAGTGGACAGTAATCTGACCATGGTCACACAGGTGCACGGCTCATTATAACACACAGATCTCAAAAATTAACAGCCAAATAGATAACTGCCTGTAGAAAGGAACATTAAAATATCTCTTTATTCAATTATTCTTATTAAAAAACTCGGCTCATAACCAACAAGAGCCTTATACAAATACAGGCTTAGGTACCTCCTAAAGAGCCTGCTGTATATCATTCACCCTAGTCTTGTATATTGGGGTGAGAAGACAAGAAGGGGTTCATTTCTATCACCTCACTGGTTATAAATTGTAAGGGAATCCACCCCCATAGGAGGACCTACTAAAAGTGCAAAGAATGGAGCTAAATTGAGGGTATAAACCTCTAAAGGCTTCCATTAATGTGTGTAACTCTTATTACAGTGCTGTGGTATAATGGCGAGTAACGGCACAGCAATACCCCTGCAATACACCTAACGCGTTTCCCTGCTAATAGTCGGCGTAGCAGTTCATCAGAGGTGCAGGGTTATTTGTATTTAGAGTATAGCACATTAGGGACGAGCCATGTAATGTCAAATTCCATAGGTACTATTGACGCTCATAATCCTAATCTCTATGTGCTAGCATGTCTGAGTTAGCGGAGTTACAAAATCTGTGCCCAGATTTCAAGCCAGGACATTTGTTGTTTTAATTCATCCTCTCTATCTGGCTTCTATATATACAGCACAACACCCTCGCTGACTAACTTGACAAAACGCCGGCACTAGTTTGTGTTATAACACACAGATCTGATTACTCTCTATGATACTAACGAGCCGTGCACCTGTGTGACCATGGTCAGATTTCTGTCCACTGGAAATAAACAAAGAAGCTTTCCATAGCAGAACAGCAAGCAGAGATCTGGAAAACCGTGAGGAATTGATACATAAAATATATAGGAAAATTGTATTATTTTTCATAATACAAACAATAACATTAATTTCCCGAAGTGGGAATACCCCTTTAATGGTGGCTGTATATGTAGTGAGGCAAAATAGCCCATACACTAGAAGGAGTTGTGTTCTTCCAACTCTGACAGTAGTGTATTCAACTGATGAGATGAACACATTTAAGGATACTATAGCATCAAGTGCATTCAAGAGCATTCTTATGCAGGCCTCACTTTTTTTTAGTCCTAATCCATTGCTGTATAAGACCTTCCGCTGTGTAGGCATGTATACAGACTTAAAAGAACAAATCACTTCAGCTTGTTACTGAAAGGGTTCCTGGGATCATACAGTCAAAGGCAAAGACTTGGAAGCAAACTACTACTAAGAGAAATTTATGTCAGCTAAGTATTATAAATTTGAAAATGGATGTCAGGTAGTGATGAGCAGGTTGGCTCAAAATTCAGGCTCGACAAGATCATCTGGATATCGTTGGAAATTCAGTGTGGACCCCGACTTCCGCACTACCTTGAACCCGCACACAAACCCTTTTGAAATCAATGAGGACATGAATTTTATCACTCAAAAATGGCTATTAAGTGAGGTTTGTAAGGGCTATAGAGCTAAAAAAAAAAAAAAAAAAAAAGGGTGGTTATAACAGGGCAGTTTCCCTGACAAAAATGGGCTAGGGAAAATGTTTAAAATAATAACATAACTTAAAAAATAATAAACAAAGCTACTGCGTTATTTGACAATTTATAGTTTAAATTAAGGTAATGCAGAATTTGACAATTATTAGAATTTGAATTTGACAGTATTAGCAGTGATAAACTGAACCCTCCAATGAAGCTAGCAGACACTGCCACATAATACAATAGGAATTGTATTCATGAGGGAACGCTGATTCTCCCCCGGACCGCCCCTCCCACTCCATCGGAAGGCACAGACTGCCGAGCTTCATGCGGTAGTCACCACCTCCTAGTCCCACCGCATCATGACCACCCTGGACCGCTTTGAGCGCAGTCCGAAGTTCCTATTGTACTACGTGGCAGTGTCTGCTAGATTTATCGGAGGGTTCTGATAAAGCTAGCAGTTTATCATTGCTAAAAATGGGCTAGCGCTAGGAGCTGCTTACTTTAGTAAGCAGCACCTAGTGCGTTTGTTATAGGTAATAGGTCCTCTTTAAATTCAGGTCATACAGAATTTGATAATTTCAACTTTGAATTCCGATGATGCATAATTTGACAGTTTCATGCTTAAATTTAAATACTGTGGAATTTGACAATTTAAAATTAAGATTCTGAAACAGTATAGTTTGACATTTTCAAGGTTAAATTCAGGTACTGTGGAATTGGACGATTTCAAGTAAAAATTCTGGAACTGTAGAACTTGACAATTTTCAGTTAAAGGGGTTCGCCAATTTTCAATAAATCTGTTCCATTAGACGTGTCTCTGCATGTATATGTAAATGTACCTTTGTCTCCTCTGAGAGATTCAGCCTTTCCCTTTTATCCACCTGCTGGATTTTTCATCTCTACACAACTTTCTGTTTTTCACTCCTTCAGTCGATCCGTTCCGTAGTGGCAGCTTCCAGTGTGTTTTTTTCTCTCAGACCGTCTCATTGACATACACAGGGAGGTTGGAGAAGTAACACTGACACAAATACTACTAAAAATAGTTGTAAGGGGTGATGGGACTGAGGAGGACCATAGGACAGTGATCCCTTAGCTAAGTCCTGCAAAGCTAACCTGCCTATTACCTCGGTGAGTCCTAATGGTCCAAGGCAACTAGAAGACAATCCCTCTTTAGGTCTCTGTGCAAGGAACAAGACAAACAAACAAAAAACACAACAGGGCAGAGTGGACAAACTGAGGCAGCCAGTGGGGGAGCCAGAAGATAATTTAAAAATCACATAGAACAAGTGTTAATGAAGCCAGATAGATGCTGTGAATTTTTCTGGTTGATGAGGCAGTTAGGAGCATTCTCTGGGATCTGGTTAAGGTGCACTACCTGGAATATGATGGGCTAGGCAAATGATGGGCTACTTTCGTTTGGATAGGGTTTTCCTTTATTCTTCCTTAGTCTGTCATCTCCTTCCATGTTAATGTGCTGATATAAGCATTGTAAATGTGTGTGTTTTTTTTAAAGTATGTAGGACTTGTGGGGTTTTTGTGGGTTTTTCATAATTTTCAGTTTGTGACTTTTTTAATTAATTGGATGTTAGTAAATAGTGTACTGTTGGAGGGAATTTGTAAGGCTTTCTTTTCTTTGATCTTGAACTGATCTTGGACACTGGTGATGAATCCTTTATCCAGTTGTTGAGTTATTTTACTTCTTTGTTATTTTTTTTATACATCTGAATCATTGTTTTTCTATATCTTTGATAAAAGAACAACTGGGTGAAACTCAGTAACAGTACAGGAAAAAGCATAGGTTCAATACCTATACACAGAAGAAAGCAAAGTATCCCACTGTATGTGCATGCGTTCAGTGGGACATAAAGTCTTGCTCAGCCACTTTCCCTCTGTCAACAGAAGGAGAAGTGAATATCGGCAGCAGCTGTGCTTTCCTGCTCCCAATAGTTAGCTATATCATTGGGGCACACCCAAGGTCTTCAATTAATGGCAACTAGGGATGGATGCTATACAGTGACATCTGTCTCCCTTAGGCTAGTGTGGCCTGCATTAAACAGATGGAGTGTGGATGAATTCTACACCAGGTCCTGTCTGGTTTAGTATTCAATTTTAGCCTGTGCCAGGATCATGGTCCAAGCTTTAGTAAACTTCACAAAAAAAGCAGGGATGAGGTGCTGACCCTGTGCCAGTTATTGTGACTTTCTTGCATTGTATTGTACACCAATAAACTGGCATGCAAGGCATCATCATACATCGCCCCCATTGACTGCAGCGTTAAGTGCAACTTAGAATGTGTAAAGTATTAATAATGTAATGCATTTATATATTGATTCTGCAGCTGCATTTTCACATACCCCGTACAGAAAGGACGTCTATAAACGCCCTGACAGTGACCAACTTCAAACTTCTAGTGAACCCTGGCACCTAGAAACATAGTTTTTATGTCATTTTAAACAGTAGAATCTCTCCTTTTATATGTAAATGTATGGGTGCTTTACAGAACCAGAGATATCCACCCTTTGTATTCCCAATTGTAACTTTAACTTTCTCCGGTTCTCTTAAAACATCCATGCACAATACATATACCATATTAAATAGGAGACTTTCCAGTTTAACACTAGAATTGTGCAAGGGTTCATGAGATATAGGCATTTGAAATGGGCCCCCCTCCAGCCTGTCAGCTGAAGGCAGAATATAGAGGAAGCTGAAGGAGACTTTCACTTTGCAGATGTACATGCACCCTGTGCATCTGTAGCTCAACCTGAGGCTACATTCACACTGCCGCATGGGGGACATATATACGGCCGATGTATATACGGCCGATAAACGTCCCCCATAGACGGCAATGGGTGCACACCGCCCTAGAGGAGAGGTACGGTTCAACACACGTGCGACACCGTACCGCTCCGTACCCTGGGAAAAGATAGGACATGTCCTTTCTTTTCCCATATTAAGCCGCCTTGCACCATACATCCCTATGGAGAGGAGCGGGGGTGAGCAGCGCTCACCTCCTCCTCTCCCCATGCACTGCTGTGTGCCTGCCGTGCTATGGTACGGCGGGCAACGGCAGTGTGCATGTAGCCTCAGGGTGATAGAATAATGCTGTACATATTTATAACATATTTTGGTAAAAGTTACTACTTAATTTTAAAAAACTTGTAATTGTAAAAATGACAAAATAGCTTATTTCTTCACATTTGTATTCAATTATTGGCAAATGTTCTAAAGAAAAAAATAGGTTATCAATAAAACTATCTCATCAAGTTAAAGTCTCACATGTCATAAGAAAAACAAAGTAAAAATTGTTATGATACGTGAAACTATTTCAGAGATATCGTCATTCAAAGAATCGCATAGCAGAATGTCAAAAATTGACATGGACATTCAGGCACATGGACACTTTTTAGTGTAGCATCTACCTTCACTTTAGAACCCCATGGAATCACATGGAATTCACAAAAGTATGAGGTGTTTTGTGGGATCCCCACACTCAGCGGCGGATTAAGTGTCCCATGGGCCCCGGGCTTTTCACACAACTAGGGCCCCCCAGAGTTCAAACCAACATGTGCCAAGATGTTAGGACTCAAGTACTACACTATATCCTCTTTATACTGTTTATCCTTAATCTTATACTGTTCATAAAAGTAATTTCAGGATGAACTTCATATGTACTCTTCACAAATCACATTCACTAACTGCTGAAACCCTCCACCCCAACCAGCACCCAGACCAGATCTCCCAGACAGTGTAGTAGATGTAGATGCTGCCCCTGGCCCGGCCTTTGTGCTCTGCTGCTGAACTCCCCATTTATACTGTAAATACTCATGTATAAGCCGAGGCTCCTAATTTTACCACAAAATAAAAAAAAAAACTGGGAAAAGTTATTGACTGGAGTATAAGCCATGGGGTAGGAAATGCCCCCTTTAATGAAATGTCCACAGCCGATGCCCCTTTTAATGAAATGTTCACCCAGAGGCCCCACTTTAATGAAATGTCTGCCCCAAATGCCCCCTTATAACTAAAATAAGAAGCTGGAAGGTGAGCATAGATTTTTTTTTTTAAAGACTGATTGCAGATCTTCATAAAGGGCCTATATGAAGGTCCGCCATTGCTCACACTATAGAACTATACCTACCTGTCTTCATTTGCGGAAACACTGAAGTTCTTTCTTTAAATCTTGAAGAAAAGTTACTGTTATGGAAATAAATTGGTTGATTGGTTCCTCCTATATTGTAAGTAAAAGAAGCTCTAAGAAGTAACCCCACCCCCAAATAAAAATTCTTATATCTAAAACCTAAATTAAGAATTAAGAGAGAATTTTCTTGGGATCACACTGCGTTCTCCTTATTCTATGAAGAAATCATAATACATTCTATGATATCAATCTCATTGGACAAGCATTCCCAGTTCTAGATATTATACTATGACGAATTAACCTTTACCTCTGCATAGAATCCCAACAGTGTTAAACTCATGTCAAGTGGCATAGAAAGAGTTAATTGTGACAGCCCGGAACTTTGTCGTTTTCAGTGGCTGTACAACATCATAAGGTATTTGGGGTCTGAGCAGACATCCTATGTTATCCTGCTGGACTGTGTCACACTAACACTCATCCCAGGAGAAACCTCTCATATTCTCGGAGTATCCAGGTCTGGAGGTTTTGTGTTTAGACATATTTAGGTTCCTCTTCCTGAGCGATGTGTCATCTTTCTGACGCCGTCAGCCATTAATCAATGCAGGGGTGCACAGGTTCTGGGAGCTCCTCCCTTCTCGGACCCAGGTCTGCTGTACAGGATGAAGCTATAATAATCTGTCTATGCCTAGTGTAGTCTGGTAGTTTAGTGCATTGGCTTATGTACACTGCTACATAAAAACATATAGAGTATCAAAGTTACCGTAACCCTTTTGGTCATTACTGATTTGTAACTATGTTATATTTGTCTTTGGTAAAAATTCATACTTTTTTCAAATAGTCAAAATCAATAGTTAAAACCAGTCATAGAATAACACGCTAAATTACAAAGACACAGCAATGCAGCAGAAAATCCATTTTATATCAAAATATCTCTATCTATATCTCTGACCTCTACACAGGTCAGTTGGTGAGAATCTGCAGGACAGAACACATTGGGGGGTAATAAATCAAGTCTTGTACTGCTGACTTCTACTTTACAAGAAAGTCTCAAAATGGTTCTATTTAAACAAAGAATATGCAACATTTTGAAGATTCACACCTTTACCTCCACTTCTGCATACCATATTATTCACATTCAATGTTTTAAAAAGTCACAAAAATTGTGCATCGGTAGCATCTGGGGATAAAAAGGTATAGTTTATCAAACAGCATGAAATATTTGGTGCAAATAAGGGCAAGACAGACTCTAGTAACACTCCAGCAAGCCTTCATACATTCACCTTTACAGGCTGCGGTGAGACAAATTCACCTTGTGATAATTATTCCTCTTTGTATTTATCAGGATGTGGAATGGAAAGTGCTATGGTCTGCAGGATATATCCGTATCTTTCAGGAGGAAGAGGAAACAAAACAATGTTTTGCAGAGAGGTTACTGATGTAATAATCAGTAGACAATATCAATATGGATCGGCAATAGAGCAATTTTCTGTAGATCTTTATTACGGTAGTTCCTTTATGGTGAATATTGTGCAGTCTCTGTATAGTGGAGATCATGGAAGGAAGTGAATCATTTTAATGTCTATTTTAAACTTTTCCTCTACTTTGTGCAGTTAAGGGTGAGGAACCGGTCTACCAGGAACCACCTCAGGGTATAGAAAAGTCCTGAGATGTCTCCTGCAGAGAGGGGGTCACACCAACTCTGAGGTTATCAGACACCAGACAGTAGTTCCTGCAGCCAGAGCAGCCAGGGTCCTAGAGGTCAGATGTCAAGGGTCATCAGGCCTCTCGTGTGGCATGGACTCAATCACAGGATTATCTAGAGGTGGCACAGCAGTGGTCTGCAGAGGACATTCATCAGCAGCCCCAGGAGCCTGAAGCATAAATCAGGGGTGACTTGGAGCGCTAACCCTGATTTCATACATAATAAGAAATAACAAAGCAAGGCCATGACCTTCTTTACTTAACTCTGCGCATTGGATTTCACGTCTTGTGGTAAAATCACCAGCGTCCATCCTGGGCCAAGTAGTGAAACTGTGAACCCAAGAACGAGGAGGCCGGTATCAGTGAAATCTCAGCTTAACCGAATTAATGTCACTGCTCAATCCTGCATATGAACGCTGGACCAAAACCGCAAACTGCAGCCGGGAAGATCTCATTACCTCATGCTGCGGCTACTATTACCGTACCGTATCCAGGGCCAGTAGGGGGAAGAAACAAAAACATTGCGGAATCCAATTCTTTTCTGGACCTACATAAACAATAAATAAAATAATTACTTTAATGAAGCTTGGGATATCATATCATATATACACATTAGGAGGAGAGTTTTATTGGATTGCTGTGGAGAGTGGGAGGTTGTAGTTTTATGTTACATAAATGAATGAATATATATATATATATATATATATATATATATATATATATATTTGTTAGAGTAATTAAAATAATTCAATAATAATTATTATAATAATAATTTATTTATTTATATCCACATTTATTAGTCATTGTATTTGTGCTTCTTTGGCAAACTTTTCCCCCATATAAGGAGGACATTTACTTACCCATTTATGCCAGCAAATAATAGTTGAAAATAGCTCACAGGCAGATTTACTATAAATATACCTAAAATTGGGGAACAATTTGGGTAAGAAGACTGTCCTTGCCATCCAGTACATTTATTTAGTGTTGTAGATACATTATTAAGAGCTTTAGATGCTTCTTACTCTTTCAACCGGTGAAATTGCTTAACTGCGAGAGGGCAAAGTTTTAACTAACTAAAATGAACTGGGCTAAGTCAATCAATAGGAAGTGTATCGTTTATGAAAAGTGTCTTCCCCAATTATATAATGGTCACAACCACCATAATAATTCTGCCTTTAAAATAGGGTGACCTATAGTTACCCTTATAGAATGTGGATTTGTATGAATATTTGTTGATGTGAGTAGCTCCATGTATATTGGGAGGTTCAACAAAGCTTAAAGGAAACCTACCACTTGTAGTGGCAGGTTTCCGATAGCAATACCGGGCACCAGCTCAGGGTGAGCTGGTGCCGGAGCTTATTTTAGTTAGTGTTTTAAACCGCGGTATCGCGGTTTAAAACACTTTTTAAACGTTATAGCCGGCGCAGGCAGGTACGCGCTCGGCGCTTACCGTGCACGCGGCTCTCATTCACTTCCTATGTAGCCGCGTGCACGGTAAGCGCCGAGCGCGTACCTGCCTGCGCCGGCTATAACGTTTAAAAAGTGTTTTAAACCGCGATACCGCGGTTTAAAACACTAACTAAAATAAGCTCCGGCACCAGCTCACCCTGAGCTGGTGCCCGGTATTGCTATCGGAAACCTGCCACTACAAGTGGTAGGTTTCCTTTAACTTCAGAATGAGAGTTGTATTTCCAAGCCATACCAGGAGGAGGCAGCATCATTCATTATTTGCATTATTTATTACCCGCTAGTATTAAAAGTGGGAATGCAAACTGGAGATGTTTTCATATTGTGTGAAGAAATGCAGAGAAGAAGATGAAGATTTGTGTCTCTGAGGAAAAGAAAAGACAATTTCCCAATGAGTGTAATGCTTCATCTAATACTGTGAAATCTGCTCAGATCATTCTGCGGTCTCTGCACTGATGTCTCCTGCCAGCAATGACTTCAGGCTGAGTAATTTACAGCGAGTAACCACAACATGCAATAAAAACAGATTTTATTGGCAGCAGGCGGCTGGAATTTAGCTGCAGTGAAACCTACAGAGAATAGCGGTGATAGTCACAGTCATTGTCCTGATTTCCTATTCTGGAACATCATAAGTTTATACTGTGGGGTCACTGGTTACTCGCGCACAGGACTGCAGGCACATGTACACACAAGAAACAAAAGGAACTTTTTAATGGATCAGTACCCACAGCTGTGACCTATCTGTTAAAAAGTAGAGTATGTCCTAGTCAGAATCGTTTTTCATGGATCAATCATAGATTATAGTTTATGAGGATCCATGACTGTTATCAAATATCATTTAACTAAAGTGGTGATGGTTGGATTTACTTTGGAGTGTCCGTTATTCTCCTGAAAAAAAAATCAAATGGAGCCTCCATCCCAGATGTGAACCTAGTCTTCCTTTGAATAATAGTCTTCCTTAATAACCCAGCTCTCATCACATTTCTGATGGTTTGTAACAATTCTATTCAGCCTAGATCAGTGAAGGCAAACCTTTTGGAGGAAGAGCGCCCAAACTTCAACCAAAACCCACTTATATGTTGCAAAGTGCCAGCATGGCATTTTAAGTAGTAACTTATTGATACCTGCTGTTTCACAGGTTTCAATCGTATTGGTGTCCGGAGTTCACCTATACAATAGAAAGATAGAGAAATTTGGATTGTAGCTTCCCTCCAGGGTCCCCACTATCCACACCTTTGTGTTCCTCCTGTTGCCCTGGCAGTCATGGATGTTAAAAATGTTGCAGAGCATGGCACCTCCTGGGCTGTATTGGATCGCAAGAGGAAGCCTTGAGTGGTATCTGGCATCTCTGTGTTGGGGTGAAGGCCTGGGTGCCCACAGAAAGGGCTCTGAGTGCCACCACTGGCACCCGTGCCACAGGTCCCCTGGCCTAGATGATCCTTTATGGGCTAAACTCATCATCAGCAGTACAGTTCCCATCAGATTTACCTACATTGGAACAAGTTGATTTTAGAAGTAAGGAGGCCAAGGATAAACAAATATAAGAAGATTACCATAGTTGTGTGAATGGATCTATGAGTAAGTGTCTCTGGTTTATCATGCTTGATCTCGTCATGTGTGCAAAAAATGGCCTTTTGGGCACTGTTTGCAAAACTTTTCTAATGGGAGCAGGACTGAATGAGAAATGGCAGATATACTGTACTAAGAGTGCTCAAACTAAGGCAGTGGCCTAGATTTAGGCAAACTGCACTAAGGCTGCACAAATGTGCAGTGTGCGCCAGATTATTGAATACTGGTGCATTATCTGGTGCACCCTGCACTGCTCTGGAAGTGTGACCATTTTATTTTAGGTGCACCTTTAACATACATGCACCACAATTCTGGTGGTTTTGTGCCAAAAACACTGTCTAAAATGGCTTGCACCTCAGTTATGAAGGCTTTTAGACCGGTTTTTGGCAGTTTTCTGAGTTGACTGAATAAGGGGACTGGCCTCGTGAAAAAGGGGGCATGGCTTACAGGAAATCGCCTGTGCGCCCAAAATTCTGGCATACAGTTTAGACCAACTAAATGTAGGTCTAATGTAGGAACTGACAGTCTTATCCTGCACCAGAATTCTTGCGCCTTTTCATACTGGCTCACCATTTTCGCGCCAAAATGCCAAACTAGCCACGCAGAAAAAAAAAAAAAAAAAATGTTTCCCTCATTTATCCTACCAATCCATATGTTTTGCTGCACCTAATAATATTTATCATTTGCAACTTTTCATTCAGCCGCAAAAATGGGCGCAAAAACACTCCAGCCCAAAGGTGGCATTAACTGAGAAGTAAACACTGAGCCCCTGTGCAGAGCAGCTCATCCCCAGCAGCAGAGCTCAGCCAGAAACGAGTACAGATAATACAGACACTGCAGACACTATTTACAGTTCATGAGCTTCTATTTACTAAACATTCTGCAGAAGCCTCAGCTCAGAGCAGGAGAGAAGAGAAGTCTGTAGGATTTTTTACTACAGAGAAGTGTCCCCCGTGTAGTAGGATGACCTCACTTGTGTCTGAGGAGGATACTGGCCAGATTTACAGGGGTGAAGCAGGAGATCAGCACTGGGGGATCCCCTCCAGGAGAAACCCCTGCTGAGGAGGTCACTGGGTGTTGGGTGTCACATACCTGCTGTGAGTGTTATCTTCATTCTGGGATGTGGGAGAGAAGCAGAGAGCGAGCTTGTAGGAGGATCACATGTAACTGCCCGAATCTAACATTTCTCCTAAACTGCACCAAAATTGTGCCTAAACTGTGTTGAAGTAAAGTGATTAATAAGAGGCAGGAATTCAACTTATAACAGATAGTTGTAGCTTGTGATAATTCTGGCATAACAGTGCGGCAGAATTTAGGTGCAACTACTACTCTTACGCGCAGAAAAGTGATGCATCTGGCCCTTTGTTACATCCCCCCACTTTCTAAAGTGCCTTGCACCACAGTTATCAAGGCTTTTAGACCTTTTTTTGGCACTTTCCCAACTTGTCCAAATAAGGGGGCATGACCTTCGGTAGATGGGCGTGGCTTCACGAGAAAGGGGCATGGCTTGCTAGAAATTCTGCCACACAGTTTAGACCAACTAAAAGTAGGTTTAAAGTAGGAAACAACAAGTCTTATGCTGCACCAGGATTCATCATTACAGTGATAAATCTGGTGCAGCAAAAGACCAGTGTTTTCCAGCTAGAAACTGGCGGAACCTGAGACGCATTGTTAAATCCCCCTCACAGCGTGCAACACAATTCTGTCGAGTTGCTGTAATAAATGTGTTGCAAACTCCCCTCTAGGTGCACAGTTGGACACAGTTACGCCACAACACAAAACTGGCACAGACACTTTAAAAATACCTGTACGAGCTCCAAAGACATTGCGGGGCATTTATTATTTTTGGCGCAGAGTGGCATTAGAACTGTTCTATATTTTTCAGTGGGATATAACTTTTAGCTGCAAGGGATTAATGAATTGGCGCACAGACTAAAAGGTTTAGAACTCCTTGGGCTGGCTTTTAAAAAAATGTGTTGGAGAAATAGAAGCGCCAGAAAACTGGTGGATTCACAAGTGGCGTCAAAATTTTGTGTCCATAAATAGGAAGAGTAGAGAGTGTCGGAAAACAACAATATTATGGCGCCAACACTTCATAAATGCAGGTGCAAGAGGCACAGGCAGAAAAAAAAACAAAGCCAGTTTTCCATTTGAAAGGCAATAATAAATGCCCCCCATTCTTTTCGGTACAAAGTTATACAGAAAACTAGCACATTCATTTTAATATATCTGGGCCATTGTGCCAGATTTATCTGAATAACTGTACCCTTCCTATTTGCTGGCTTAGCTAATGCCATAACAAAGCACCAAATTGAACAGGCACATTTTTGGGGTACACAGTGGAGGGCTTATATAAAGCCCTCTGATAGTAGAAAAAGGGTGCAAAACGGTATTTTTTTTACGTAAATTAAGGGGTTTTTTTTTGCCCTCTCTTTAAAAAAAAAAGTGGCATGGGTGAGGTTATTGATCTCTGGCAGGTATATGATCTTTGCATGAAAGCTTGTTAAAATCTACTCCTGTTAAGACCATGCACCTAATTTATGACAAAGGCTGTGGCTTCTCATAAATTAGGCCAACCCTCAACCAATTCAAGGGGTTTTCAAGACCAACATGATACATGCCCTCCCCCCTCCCCCCCGAGTGTGTCCCAACTTGGGGCCCACCTGCTCCCACTGAAGATACATGCCATGATTTGTAGCAATGACAAAATTGTCGTATAACTGTCTAAAACATTTAGGGGAACATTTATCACAGCTTATATGTCTGAGAGCAGGTGTACAAGCTGTGATTTTTTGGCAATTCCAGATGCAGATGCCACTGTGCAGTGGGCCGACGTTGGCCATTTCTGCTTCGCGTCTGCGCACTGCCTATAGCCTGTTCAGGCTCAGGCTATGGCACTTTTCAGACCTGGCATAGAACAGCTCTGGCCATCCGGATTTATCAGGAGGCTGCAATTAGCAACAGTGTATGATAAATGTACCCCTTAAAGGACATCTACCACCAAGATGAAGGATTGTAAACCAATCACACTAACATACTGGTGTGTCCTTTCTGGCAGGATTTACTCTTCTTTTAGCTACTTATGCCCTGGTTTTTAAAATAAAAGGATTTTAAGATTATTTAAATGAGCCTGAGGGGCTTTGGGCTCCAGAGGCTTTAATGGATCATTTGAATAATTTTTAAAGCCATTTATTCTTAAGCTTAACAAGCTTAAAGAAGAGCAGATCCTGCTGGAGGGGGAACATACCAGCATGTCAGTGGGATTGGTTTACAATCCTTCATCCTGATATGTTAATGTCATGCAGAGCATTTTAGTCTCTCTAAAAAATGACATCTAAAATCTATTGCCAGCTATGGCAGTGGAGTTTTGACATAGTACTGAATATAAAACATCAGTCAGAATGAATGCCCCCCCCCCTCCAAAGTATATAAGGAAGTAACAGAGATTTGTTTATGATTTTTTTCGCTTTAGTTATGTAATGCTAGAAGTCTATAAGATACGTTTCCGGTTGTAAAAACATCAATGAAGAACTTTTTGGATCACTGGGAGTTTGTTGGGTCAGCGCCAATATTTATCATCTTCTTATAGGAATGTTTTTTGGCTGATCACATGACAGGGGGGAGGGTAAGGGGTAGAGAATGGGCCACGGGGCCATGTTCTCTGCTGCTGAGCAGCTAATGAGGCCACATCTGGAGTGAATTAAACATGTAGCCCCTGTAGATGAGCGCTTCATCCTTATCACAACTTCAGGGCGGGGGACGAGGCCAATGTGTCTCCTTCGGGCTGCGCTCATGAAATAGAAGCTCTTTAATGAGGCCAATCATTGTACGTCTAATGGGTTCAGTCAGGAGAGAGAATTATAATCTACAGAACCCATGCCGAATAATAGCCTAGAGCAGACAGATATGATGGAAGTGACATCCAACAGCTGAGATGTTATCATCTGTACATGTGAACGCTAAGACATTACAGGCTGCTCCTTCGGATTACATTTATAAGAGACTGACTCCACAGCAAACCTATCTATTTAATCCAAAAATGAATCATATATATCTAATTTGAAGAAAAGGCAGCACAAAAAAGTAAAGTTGAAAAACTGTGTGGCACATTTACTTACCCGTCCTGTTGCGATCCCAGAGGTGCGTTGTCCGACAAGGATTCAGAGCTGCCGCATTTCACTAAGATCGTGCGTCCAATTTCTTGCATATGTCGTTTCCCCACTGAGGTCTGCCAGAGTTCACCTTCTTCTTCCCGTTGTATGTAAGTGCATGGCTTGCGACACAATTTTGAATGTTAAATCCCACAATTAGTCCGAATCAGTCGGGTTGTCCGACTGCCACGCCCCCGATTTCTGTTGCATGAAAGTTGGCGCATTTGCACCAAAATCCGATTGCGTGCGTCAAAAACCCCAGTTAAATGCGCGCTAAACAGAGAAAGACGGGAAACCCCACGAAAATGCACTCCGCTGATCCTTAGTAATTGTGCCCATGTGTTTTTTCAGCTTTCATGTGTTTTTTCAGCTTTCAGCTCTTACATACACTGAGCCTTTCTCAAGTGAGGTTACAAGTGCAAATGAACATATTTATAGAATATCAGTGTAGTATGTCATCTTCAAACAATTATCATAAAAATTCATCATAAATAACATCCTTTTATCTCATATCAAAATTAATAGTATATTTATATATTGTGCCTCCTGTACCCATCTCTTTATCTACCTGTATGGTACACTTGTGTAAACATATAAAATATATAAAATATCTCATTAGTGCTTATGAAGTGCAGGTGTATATTAAAAACATTACTGTGGAACGGGAGGTGTATTTCCAATCCAATGCTGCCAAACACAGTGTGTACACAAACTAAGGGTACATTCAGACAGCCATCTGGGGGGAAGTATATGCGGTCACACGTGTGGCACTGTTCTGCACCGTACACAGGGAAAAGATAACAACCTTTTAGGGACTGACAGGTCATGGATATAAATACATCCTTATAGTTGTGAGAGCATGCTAGAATAAAATCTTTATTCGAAATGTACATGTATCATGAATGTATGACCACCGTCCCGTTCCGGGTATATTTCATACAAATATAATTTCATATTTGACAAGTTCTTAAACGAAACAGAAAAAAAAGAAGAAAGTATTAGATAATATTCAAAAACAAAAAAATCTAAATCTCTCACTTAAACTTTGGAGAGAAATACAAACTACCATATCTAAGACAACATTTAACTTGAAATCTACATGGAGTCCGAAAGGTTTCAAAGAGCCCAATTTGTGAATCCATTGCAACTCTTTTTTCTTTAGAATGTGTTCCTGATCGCCATCTCTGTGGAGGGGGTACATGATCTATAATTCTACATTTTAGTTGTCCCTCAGTGTGAACTATTTCCGCAAAGTCATTGGATACTGGTAGATCCTTGACACCCTTGATATTGTATAGCGGTGTTGGTTTAAGTTCCAATGTTGTTTCTTCAACATATAACAATTGACAAGGACAAGAGAGTAAATATATTACATGTAATGTTTGATATAAGTAACCCCCTTATGTACAAAGAAGCTGCCTTTTATCATATATGAACAATTCACACATGGAAGGCATGGAAAACTACCTTTTTTCGTCTGACCAAATAGACCTTGTTGTACAGTCTGTTTTTTAGAACCAAACATCAGCCGTTACTACTCCACCCCTAAAGTTTGTGTTTCGCCGATATGAAAGTAACGGTGGATTCTTAAATTCAGGGATATCCAAAGGGTCATGTGAGCTATTTATCCTCTTTTATCATTATAAGTTGAGATAAAGGGGATTCTGTTGGTTACTCTATGTATAGTGGACATACACAGAGACTCCTCTCTTATCATCGATTCTGCTCTAACTTTATTCTGTGTAATAATTTTTGTGGATACCCTGGATTGCGAAATTTCATATCAAAACCCTTCTCTCTTTCTATCGTCTCACTTGTAACTCTAGATCTATCTATCTATCTACGATATATATCTATCTATTGTTAGAGATTTTTATCTAGGACTCAAAACAGTCCTTCATGTTGTAACACTATCTATCCTCCCTACTGTATTTATCTATCTTTATCAACTGGACACAGCTATTTCTTTATATTTCAGAATGGTATGATTTTGGTCTGTAGATTTATCTTTTGTATTTGAGTCTACTGAAATAAAAATAAAGATTTACCTATATTCTTAAATGAGATGAATCACTTTTATCACAGTATTTAGTTATTTTTCTTTTGTTTTCTGGTCTTGCTCATCCATTTTCTGCCACTCTTCTTTTTCCTCATTTCCCTCTTCTTCCCTCATTGAGAAATGAAGCTCCCCCATGCAGTATAAAAGCTTTTAGTGGCTCTATATAATCCAGCCGCTGTTTACTGATATGCTGCAGTTTTCCACCTGTTGCCATAGACATGTAGTGATTGATACCTACAAGATCACAAATTTCAGAGGTCATGAGTCCATTTAGGGTCACACAGTGGCTTTTCTATCTCCTTGTGGCAGCTGAGGAGTTCAAAAGGTCATGATGAGACTTTGCTCTGCTCACTCTCATCTACAACTTTGTTAGCGCCCATCTTTACTGCTGTCCTATTGATAATCATGTGAGAGTGGTCGGATTCCTATTGCTGTTAAACTGCTTAGTAAGGCCCAGTTCACACCTCAAGTAGTGGAGTGTGTTGTTCCTTTCCATTATCTATAACTAAACAATATTGCAGAATGCAACATGGGTTTTTGTAAATATTTGGACCGAATCCCACGTGAGCACAGTGCCAAAAGGAGGAGGTGGAAGATGAGGAGGCTAGTTAAAGATGGACATGCTTCTCCAACAATGGGGCACATTTACTTACCCGGTCCAGTCGCGATCCTGCGGTGCATTCTCTGACCAGGATTCGGGTCTGTCAGGATTCACTAGGGTCCGTGTGCTCGATATCCACCAGGTGTCACTGCTGCGCCGAGGTCTGCCTGAGTTCACCTTCTTCTTCCCGGTGCATGTAAGTGCTTATCTTGGGACACAAATTTCTTTTTTAAATTCTGCGGTTTTTCCGAATCCGTTGTGTTGTCTGATGGCCACGCCCCTGATTTTTGCCACGTGAAAGCCGGCGCCGATGCGCCAAAATCCAGTCGCGTACGCCAAAATCCCAGGGCAATTCGGCGCAAATCGGAAATTGGAGGGGAACCTGACGAAAGTGCGCGATTCTGACCCTTAGTAAATGACCCCCAATGTGTCAGAAGCTCTTGCTAAAAATACAATATACATGGGGCTTATCAGACCACAAATTCATATTTCTAAAGAACGGGAGACAAAAGGAAAAGATTTATCATAGGTGTCTGAGATAAAATCCGTTCTGCTCATGGCAACCAATCAGAGCTCAGCTTCCATATTCTACAGCTGTTTATAAAATGAAAATTTAGCTCTAATTGGTCGCAATGAGCAACTAAAATGGCTTTGATAAATGAGGTCCCATGTGTCCTACAAAATCACAAACTAGCCAGTTCAGGGTAAACAAGAGCTTGAATCCCATCTGAAAAGTGCATGTAATTGTGGGTGGTAATAAAATAGAGCAGTGGTGGCGAACCTATGGCACGGGTGCCAGAGGCGGCACTCGGAGCCCTTTATGTGGGCACCCGGGCCAACGCCCCAGCACACTGTAGTTCCAAGCAACGTAAAAGATGCTGCTTTCAGTCATATTTTGATACTTACTTTGCTACTTGGGACTGTAGGAAGAGGAAGAATGAGTAGACAGGGCTGAATTATCTTTGGAGGACCTCCTGCTAGCCCCACGATTTTCTCTGTGTACAGAGAGACACTGGAAAGAAGCTAAAATGATGAAAATTTTCCATCTTTCTACTGTGTTGGTGTCGTCAGGAGGCCAATATGATTGAAAGTTGTTGAACAAGGAGCAACAAGTTACTGCTTTAATTTTTGGTTGGCACCTCGCGATAAATAAGTGGGGTATTGGGTTGTAGTTTGGGCACTTGGCCGCTAAAAGGTTCGCCATCACTGAAATAGAGTATATATGGTTTTTACAAAACCATGTAATTTCCATCAGTCATCCCAGTTGTTACTGTGCACGACTGACAGTAAAGGCGCCTCCTAGATCTAATGCTACATATGTGCATGATATTGTTACAATGATGGGGGGACCTTGAGGCCACCAGCTGGACAAGTCTACATATGCCTTAATAACTGAACCTCATAGTGTGTTTTTCTGACCTCAGACCCTGAGAGTAGATTGTGTTTATCCAGTTCTCATGTCTCAGATAGAAAACAGTCTGACACGTCTTATAAGACTGAAGCAGACTGACCTTCCAGCATGTGGCTGCGCCACAGCAGCATTAAAAATAAATGTAACGTCTCATCAGGACTGGAAAAACATTTGTCTCATCATCTCTCCAGGATCATCCATCTGTAGTGAACTGTAACTGTGCAGATCTACACATGTAGCTAAATGTAGTCAACACTATAACCATAGTTTACTACATCTTAGCATTGACATAGATCCCCATCTCTACCTCTTAACACTGACACAACAGTTTTCCTGTCCTTACTACATTTTGCAGCAACATAATCCCTCCATATCGACATCTTTATAGTGACATGTAGTAGTTTCCACATTACTAAATCCTATCAGTAAGGCTGCATATGTCTGGCCTACAGCTCCTTCCTAATTGCCATGGAGAGGAGGAGGGTTGACCCACTCCCCTCTCCATGGAGATACATGGCTTACGTTTGCTGCACCGTACCGATCCGTACTGCTCCATGCGCCCATTTACGGCCTATGGGGGACGTATATATACGGCCAGAAGCTTGTGGCCATATATGCGCCCCCCAGCGGTCGTGTGAATGTAGCCACACATTGTTCCTCCATTACTACTTCATAACAATGACATCCCTTCCATTGCTACATTTGATCAATGACATGGTTCCCCATTACTGCATCACAAAATTTTCCTTGATGTTCTTTAGTATTTGATTAATATCATGTTAATAACTGTTGTCACTAAACTAATAATATCAATCACCTAAAATGCTCTCTACGGTGCTGCAGCTCCCTACCGCTCCTTCCTAATCTCTATCTACTGCTCTTTCCGTGCGCTTTGATCTGTCAGTGATTAAATATTAATGTTATATAATTTGAACCTCTCATTGGCTTTTACAGTACTTGCATTGTTGGAACTTGTGATTTCTAACAATTAGGAGATTGTCCAAAATGCCAGGGTCTGGGAAACCCTTGGGAACAGCGATCATAACATAATTATTTTCCTCTTAAACTGTAAAAAGCAGAAACAGGAGGGAAAATTGAAAACATTGAATTTTAAGAGGGCTAATTTCCAGAAACTCAGGGCTGCACTACAGGATATAGACTGGGATCAAATATGTGATGATACTAATGTTAAATGGGAGAAATTCAAATCTATCCTGGGTCATTATACTTCAAATGTATTCCAATAGGTAGCAAGTATAGACGGGTTAGATTACACCCTGAGTGGCTTACAGCTACAGTTTAAAGGGCAATTAATGATAAAAGAGGGCATTCCAAATATATAATTCTGACGGGTCACCTGAGGCTTTCAATAATTATAAAACACTTACCAAAATGTGTAAGAAGGAAATAAAATCAGCCAAAATACAAAATGAAAGACAGATAGCAAAACAAATCCCAAGAAATTTTTTCAGTATATCAATGCAAAAAAAAAAAAATGGGTCAGAGCATGCGGGATCCCTAAATTCTGAAAATTGGACTAAGTGGCTTTTTTTTTTAGCTCCGTCTATACAATAGAAGTAGGAACTTCTGACGTGGGAGGTGCCAGTGTGGGTCATGCATCCTGTAATATACTAGACTGGCTGAATGTAGACATGATCCAATCTAAGCTCAATAAAATCAATGTGTACAAGGTTCCTGGACCAGAACCCAGAGTTCTTAAAAAACTCAGTTCTGTTATCGCTGCACCACAGTCTAAAATCTTCAGGGATTCCATTATGTCTGGTGGGGTGCTAAGTGACTGATGCAAGGCAATGTTGTGCCATTGTATAAAAAGGGCTCTAGAATTTCGCCAGGCAATTACAGGCTTGTAAGCCTAACTTCCATTGTGGGGAAAATATTGTAAGGGTTAGTAAAAGACTATATACTGGAGTATGTGACATCAAATTGTATAATATTTGACAGCCAGCATGGGTTTACTAAGGATAGAAGATGCCAGACTAACCTGATTTGCTTCTATGAAGAGGTGAACAAGTGCTTGGACAGAGGAGCTACTGTCCATATTGTGTCTTGGACTTTGCAAAAGTATTTGACACTGTCCCTCATAGACGCCTGATGGGTAAAATAAGGTTTATTGGTTGGCAGGAATCATTTGCAATTGGATTGAGAACTGGCTGAAGGATCGTATCCAGAGAGTTGTGGTCAATGATTCCTACTCGGAATGGTCACCAGTTATGAGTGGTGTACCACAGGGTTCGGTGCTTGTACCAATACTATTTAATATATTTATTACTTATATAGAGGTAGGAATTAATAGCACCCTGTTTATTTTTGCAGATGACACCAAGCTATGTAGTGTAATACAGTCTATGGAGGATGTTCATAGGCTGCAGGGTGACCTGGACAAACTGAGTGTTTGATCATCCACTTGGCAAATGAGGTTCAATGTGGATAAATGTAAGGCTATGCACATTGGGGCTTACAATTCACAGGCAAAATACGTGCTTGGGGGAGTAAATCTCATTGAGAAGGACCTGGGGGCACTAGTAGATCATAAATTAAATAACAGTATGCAATATGAAAACAGCTGCCTCTAAAGCCAGTAGGATCTTGTCACATATCAAAAGTGGTATGGACTCTCGGTATAGGGATGTAATATTACCACTGTACAAGGCATTGTACATCTGGAATATGCTGTCCAGTTTTGGGCTCCGGTCCATAAAAAGGATACCCTGGAGCTGGAGAGGGTACAATGAAGAGCCACAAAAATGATAAGGGGTATGGAGGGTCTTAGTTATGAAGAAAGATTAAAACCACTAGATTTATTTAGTCGATGACTACGAGGTGACATGATTAATTTATATAAATATATGAATGGTCCATAGAAAAAATATGGTGGTAAGTTGTTCCAGATTAAATCAAATCAAAAGACGAGGGGGTAATGTCTTTGTCTGGAGAAATCAAGGTTTAATCACCAGAGGCGACAGGGCTTTTTTACTATGAGAACTGTCAATCTCTGGAATAGCCTGCCTTAGGCGCTGGTCACAGCAGGGACAGCAGAGAGCATCAAGAAGGGTCTGGATGCCTTTTTACACCTAAATAACATTAATGTTTATGTTATATAGAATTGTTTCCCATAAATCTCTTCCTCATCCAATCCCTTCCGTTCCTTGGTTGTACAGGATGGACATGTGTCTTTTTTCAACCCTATAAATTATGATACTTCTCCTGAGGTGCAACAGGTGAATTGGCTACCACAGACTAGCAGAACCCCCACTACTGTCTGTATGTAATTCTTTAGCACTTAAAGGACAACTCTGCAGGCATGTGGAGACTTAAACGGAACCTGCCACCACATTTTTAACAAATACAGCTAGTGACAGGTTGCCAAAGAGCCAATTAATTAACTTACATCCTTCTTTTAGCTAAAAATTGTTTTCCTCAGATTCCCATATAATCAACTTTATAATTTTGTCTGGCATTCTTTATCCAGTCGAGGGGTGTGTGGCCTCCTTGGGTTGAATCCAGTAACTCATCCCCATGCTTTCTTAGGATGCAGTAGTAATGTCATGCGACCAGGATGATATCATCTCAGGTCCTTTAGTCTCTTAACATTAGCAAACGGTACACCATACATATTCTGATCACATGAAATCACAGCAGGCCTCATGGATTTCTACTTTTCTCCATCCCCCATGTAGGCATGCTGTGATTTCATGTGATCAGATATATGCATTGGATTCAGCTTGCTAATGTTAGGAGGTTAAATGGCCTGAGACTTTACTCTTTACACTTTGCCAGCAAGCTATTTTAAATCATGTTACAAGGCTTGCTGACAAAGCATAGAGAATAAAGGCATTAGACACTTTATCAGGCTGCAACTTCAGACTGACTAAAGAAGGGGACATGCCCCTGAAACGTCACATGACACGCAGCTCATCACTGCTCACCTGACCAGCTCCATAAACTGGCGCTAATGGGTGAATTTGTCACATTATGAAAGTGGTACAGTATTATTCTATTGCTAAGAAGTACTAAATCATTTACTGAAGGAAATGCAATTTGAGGTAGTATGTACCCTAAACTAAAAGAGGGTATAAATGTTATCCTATTTACATCAATGACCTTGTCATTCTCCATAAATGTCACTTCTTTGTTTGTAGGCTGATTGAATGTATGGATGTACCATTATTCATAGTACCACTGCTCCAGAAAACTCTTTCCTCTACCTCTACTTGAGTAAAAGGTTGCAGGGTATGTGCATCCATTATCATGTTGTATCATTGATTGGCTCTTGCCAGCGAAAGAGTCAGATTGTTTAAATCGGACAATAATATGTTAGGTATTTTTATCTTATTATTGCACAGTATTAGTAAAAAAGTGTCCAAACCATGGTATATTTCCTTACCATTAAAATTTTGGAAATATATAGCCCCCAACTCCTCCCTGCGAATGAGGAGATTGTGTTTTTCCAGAGATAGATTCTTTAGTGAAGCATGAATTCTCAAATATTAGCTTTCCTCAGCAGCACCATCCAGACGAAGAGAAAATACGTCTCTGTTATTAGTAGCTGGTGCAGTGAGGAGAATGTATAGCGATGGCCGGGTCTGGACTGACATTGCTGCCAGATGAATGTGACCTATTGTGGAGCAGTCTTTACCCCACTGCAAAACCTTCAAATTCTTGTCATTAAAAAAAAATGTACAAAACCCCCCAAAAAGCAGAACCATCTTTACATAAACATTGGATGTGCTCCTTTTGGGATGGGAAGGGGGATTCTGTCTGTCATGGTCTCTATTGATGGCCACCCACAGCCCGCAGACCTCTACATATAGCATCTGTCATACAAAAAAGTTCAGAATAGATCTCACCCAAAGCAAGGGGAGGATGAGGTTTAATTCCTGGGATTACTGAGAGAAAATAGTGTACTCTCAAACACTGCATAAAGATCCCCTCTACACTGTTAATTTTGTGCCTCCATTCATCAGGTATAAGGGACAGATTCCCCTCAATGGGGGGTAAAGTTGTTGAAAATCTAGCACAGAAAAGCTCACATTGTCCATGACCAATGCAGGGATTACCTGTAATCCCCTGGACAACACAGGGTTAATCCTCTGTCCACAAGATTTAAGCCTACAGAAAACCCTCTTCTACCTGTAATATAAAAAATCCCCAATAAAGAGAAATATTTATTCCTTCTTTTCTAACTTTACTACAATTTTTTTTTTATTTACATTTTTATTATTTATCCCATTATATATCCCAGTATGTCTGTATAAAGCCATTGAAAGGAATAGGAGGATTTTACATACATTGTCCAAAAAAAACTAATATAACAGGTTATTGACTATATTGGTTGTACATAATAATATACAGATATTGGGGATATTTATCAGGACTTCTGCACTACTCTATTGGTGTAAAAGCCCTGAAATAATCACAAATTGCTAGCACTTGCAATTATTTCCCACTTTCCACCAGTGGGGGCCCTGGAGGTGATTGAGGGGTGGGCGCAGCCATCGGGGAGTGGGCCAGCGTGCTGCGTTTCTGTCCCCACACATGAGCACTTGCTGCAGCCGGCTAATTTTTATACGTGAAAATTCGCTAGATGTGTTTATTGTTACACCAGTTAGGGTCTGGTGTAGAAATAAACGCTGTGTAGGCCCCCACAGGATAAATCGGGATGCCAGAGCCTCTTGATGTATCTGTGATAAGTAACCCCCATTCTATGTAAGCATGTGCTTTACAGAGAGATTTGCACAAGATAAAACAAGGTTATGCGAATAATGAAAATAAAATAAAAACAATACAACAGTAGAGAAAGCCTACTGCGTAGGAACAGTGTAACAGCATGCACCTGTGTCATATGTTACAGTTAGTATGTGTATGGCATTATGCCATCACTGTGGTTAGGGTTGATCCATTTGGCTCAAGTGTATTTGAAGGCTTCCCCGTTTCCTTTTCTTATTGCCATGAGATGAGGTCATGAGTGAGTACATGAGTTGTAATCATAAGATCTGGGGTACTTAGTTGGTCCACTGTTATAAATGGTACTTCTGAGCAATGAGGAATTGGAAGGCCTATTCTAACTAGAGTATTGTAAATTATGTCCCATAAACTTTTAACCACTTTGCACAACCACCATATATGAAGTAGTGATCCAAGTTTTTGTGGCATGTCCTAGGTCGGAGGATTGCAGTTAGATTTTCATAAGTATGCAAGGAATGTAGTAACGTCTATAAAGTATTTATTGGAATTTTTCTAGATAATTTACAAATTTCACATTACTATGAATTTTGTACTGTTGTCGTTGTATATGGCTCCGGGAACAATGGGTATTTATTAGTGTGGCACCATCATTCCTACCAAAAGAATCACTTATTATTTTAGCAGTACTCTATTGGAGTTTAAAATAATATATGAGACAACTAGAATAATTTGCCATTTAGATGTTAGGAAAGCAGTGTGGTTTTTACAACTTTAGTGGTAATGTCACTAGTTGCCACCGACTGTTTCTAGCTTCTGAAATAGTTAATAAACCTTAGTGATGCCTTGACATTTAATGGGATTTTAATACTGTATGTGTCTTTACAATGTAACCTAGAGCTCAGGAGTAATCACTGCTATATGTTTAGCTAGGGCAGTGATGGCAAACCTTTTTGAGACCAAGTGTCCAAAATACAACCCAAAACCAGCCGTCGGACTGTATAATGGGGGGGGCGGCGGGCTGTATACAGGGTAGGGGGGGTTGGGGCACATTGGCTATTTTCTGGCAATATACCAGCGGGTGGGGGGATTTTTGACTATATACTGGGGGGGGGGGTCTGGCTATGTACAGGGGGGGGCTGGCTGTATACTGGGGGGCGCTGTTTGGCTATATACAGGGGGGCTTGCTGTATACTAGGGGGACTGGCTGGCAATATAGAGGGGGGGCTGGCTGTATGGTGGGGGGCTATTTGGCTATACACAGGGGGCAGGCTGTATACTGGGGGACTAGCTGGTAATATACGGATGGGGCTGGCTGTATACTGGGGGGGCGCTGTTTGGCTATATACAGGGGGGCTTGCTGTATACCAGGGGGACTGGCTGACAATATACAGGGGGGGGCTGGCTGTATGGTGGGGGGCTATTTGGCTATACACAGGGGGCAGGCGGTATACAGGGGGACTGGCTGGTAATATACAGGGGGGGCTGGCTGTATACTGGGGTGGCTGTTTGGCTATATACAGGTGGGGCTAGATATATACTGGGGGGGCTGGCTGGTGGTGGTATATGGCATAGTAGTTATTCCTGTACATAAGGGCAGTATTATAGTAACTATATTCCCATACCTATGGGGCAGTATTATGGTAGTTACATTCTTGTACATAGAGTACAGTATTATAGTAGTTATATTCCTGTACATAGGGGCAGTATTATAGTGACTATATTCCCGTACCTAGGGGGCGATATTATAGTAGTTATATTCCTGTATGTAGGGGGTAGTATTATAATAGTTATATTCTCGTATGTGGAGGGTAGTATTATAGTAGTTATATTCTTATACATAGGGGGCCGTATTATAGTAGTTATATTCTTGTACATAGGGGGCAGTATTATAGTGTCTATATTCCCGTACCTAGGGGGCGGTATTATAGTAGTTAAATTCTTGTACATAGGGAGCAATTTTTATTAGTAAAAACAAACAAAATACATGATACATTCCAATCAGAATTTTACAGAAATCATACATTGAAATTAATAAATAAATGTATAATAAGTAACTTAAATGTCCATCATAGGTTAAAGTAAAAAGGATTAAACATAATTACATGATCCGTTAAATTCCTCCATAACTTTCTAGCCTCATCCTTTTTCCCGATCTCTATGTATCTGATCCATCTGAGCTCAGACATAATAAGTGTGACTGTGGTCATGTGCTGGAAGGACTCGCTGTGGATGGAGACAGGGGCAACCCTGTCTCACCCCTGCCTCTACTTCAAAAGTGTCCCTCTGCCAACCATTGATCAGAGGAAAGATCTTCGCCTCTCTATACAAAGTTCTCAGGCAATCAATAAATTGTCCCGGAATACCGTACTTTGACAAAGTGGCCCATAGATACTCATGATCAACCCTGTCAAAGGCCTTAGCCTGGTCCAGACCTACAACATATCTCCCACACCTCAGAGCTTTACATCTCTCAAACATCTCTCTTACGGAGATGACTGCTCCAGAGATGTTCCGCCCTTTTACTGTGCCGTACTGAGAGCCTGCCAACAGTGCCGGGGACAAACAGACTAATCTAGAAAACAGAATTTTTGCCAGAATCTTCCGGTCAACATTCAAGAGGGCGATCGGCCTCCAGTTCTTGATGTCACTAGGCTCTTTACCTTTGGACAGCAGAATAAGGGAGGACACTCTCATGGATGGAGGCATCAGGTGATTTTCTAGACAATTAGTAAACACATCCACAAGGATCGGGGCTAAGAGGTATTTCTTATAAAATTCACATGTTATACCATCTGGACCTGGTGCCTTCTTCAGATGCAACTTATCAATTGCCTCTTTAACCTCCTCCTCTGTTATTCCTGCTGTCAAAGGTGAAAAATCCACATCTCTAATGTCAGGACTTGGAGTTGCCTCCAAGAATTGAGTCATTTTCTCTTTCTCCAAAACCTTTTTCTGAAATAACTCAGCATAGTACAATCTCACCACCCCCAGGATACCCTCCCGAGATTCCTGTAAAACTCTCTGGGAGTCAGTGAGACCTGTGATCGATTTCTTGGCCACACGTTCCCGGCAATTTTCATACGGATCAGGAACGCCCAATTTTCCGTAATCTCTCTCTATTACCAGGGACGTGTAGCGGCTGTTCTGATACTGCTTTATTTCAGACTTCAGTCGGTCAATCTTTTGTTTGTCATCCCCACCCGCCGAATACAGTGACTCCAATTCTTTCCGCAGCTTGAAATACTGGCTGTACTTGCTCTTACCCTTCTTCACTGACAGTCTCTTTAAGAGGGACCTGATCTCCCCCTTGACGTTCTCCCACCAGTCACATATGTTGTCATAGAAGTCTACTCTCTGGAGCTGGTCCTGAAAAAGGGAGTGGATACAATTCTGCATAGACATCGTCCAGGTGCTGGAATTAAGTGGCGGTTAGTGGCGCCTAGGTGAAACTATAAGAAAGATGGTCAGAATATGGGACAACCTTCTCGCTTATACCACTAACAGTCTCTGAGGGACTCACAAATGCCATATCGATCCTGCTGTGTCTGTCAGCACATGTATAGGTGTACCTAGGTTTCCTCCCGTCCAAGTTAAATACATTGCGTAGGTTTGCCTGTGATATTATGCTTTGTAGGACCCTGGAGTCTCTGACCACTGCTCTGCCCGAGGACCTGTCACCCGATGTCATGGTAACATTAAAGTCGCCCGCCATTACTACAGGGATAGAGGTAAATAAATATTGCTTAAGGTCATTGAATAGCTGGATTCTCTCTGTCACTGTCTGTGGGCCATAGATGTTGATCAGCCGAAGCCGCTTACCATGGATGGTCACTTCCAGCGCCAGGCACCTCCCCATAACGACCTCCATCAGCCTGTGCATCGTCATTTCTGCGGTGTTAAACAGTATAGCGACCCCAGCGTACGGCTCCACAGCCAGTGACCAGTAAGAAGGACCAGACCGCCACTCACGCTCAGCCTCACGGAGATGCCCTAAGGTGGTCAGATGGGTCTCCTGCCGGAAGATGACATCAGCGTCCAGATATCTCAGGTGGTCATATACAGCGTGTCTAGTCCTTCTTACTTTAATGCTGTTGACGTTGCTAGAAGCAACTTTTAGAGAGAACCCAGCCATTACAGTGAGAAAAAGTAGAGCAGTGACCCCCATCATCATATGTCAGAGTCAGAGTGTTCCTGTCTACCACCTGTCTCCATGTCTGACTCCTCAGCGGTCTCTACAGGAGGGGGCTTCTTCTTAGCAGGAGGATCCCCTGCGTCCACCTCACACTCATTGTCAATTTTTTCCAGCTCTTTTTCAAAGTCCCCATCTGACTCTGTCAGAGCATCAAACCTGTTGGAGAGGACCATGACCCCAGCATCACCACTGGACTTTCTCCTGGTCTTAGGCTCCGCACTATACTCCTCAGGCTTACGGGAGGATTTGTCTTTTTTCTTCCTTTTATTCTTTTTCACCTCCTCATATTCAGTGGGTGCTACAGAGGTGGCTGCCTGAGGTTGGTGTTGGGTTACTACCTCCACACTCCCCTGAGCACTGTCTGACTGCTGGGGTTCTGCATCACCTGACCCCCGTACCTCCCGCCTAGTCAGAATTTTGCCTGACACCAAGGCCTCCTCCTCTAAGACGTCTGCCTCCTGCACCATCTCATCATCAGAAAAGTCCCTGGCGATGTTATGCCAGGCCTCCGGGCAATCCTAGTGTGGGTGCCCAATCTCTCCGCAGAGGTTACACCTGACTGTCTCACAGATGGCAATGAGATGGCCGACCTCCCCTCACAGGTTGCTTTTAACTACTGTACATACTTTGGCCACATGACCAATCCTACCACATCTAAAGCACTCCCGTGGTTGTCTGGGGTAGAAGTAGAAGTCTGGGGTATAAAGAAGGAGTTGGGGAGGTGCAGGGTCATTTTGTTAAACTGCCTCAATTTCACCAGCACCTTCCACCCTCTAGTCCAGATATCATTGGCGCCTCGATTCTTAGTGAGGTCTGACACCAGATCACAATGGCGCCTGAGCCACACTAGAATATCCTGAGCGGGAACAGACTCATTCCAGTATATTATGTTGACCACCACGGTACCTGGCCTGGATATGGGGAGAAATACTAACGTACACCAGCCACCTGTGTCCCTGAACCGGGGGAGTTTGTCCCAGAACCTGTCCAGACTAGACATGAGCTTAAAGCTGACATCATAGCCCTGTCTGTCTGGAAGGTTGATGACCGCCAAGATGTCATCTGGCGTGAACCCCATCTGGCGACACAGGAGATCAGGAACCACAAACCTCCTATCTGGGAGATCTTCCCTAGTGCCTCTATTCTTAAAGCGCACCACATTCCTCCTCTTAAACACCTGCCCAGAGTACTGTGCGCTGGAGGTGAAGGAGGGAGCGCCAGGCGTTTCTGGGAGGTTCCTGACGGGGTTCACTCCAGGTATTGGGAGGAGGGTCTGATCTAGAGGGACCCGACTCCACTAGGGGGGAAGTCACAAACATTCTGCACAACCCCCTGCCCCCCATCCACCTCTATGTTATCCTCCAGTGGCTGAACATCCCAGAAAGACTGAGGGTCCCCTCCATCCCCTGACCCCTCAGGCATAGCAACAATGACCCCAGTCTCAAGCACATTAGAGTTCACCTGGGTCATCGCATCACCCTGACCCATAGATGCAAGTTCACCATCCTGCTGCACAGTCACTGCTGGGACCTGTGGTACTACAGGTGCATGCACCTGCTCTGGGACCGCTGCAGATTTTTTTGTGGCTGATCTTGTGTCTGTCCCTTCTGGAATGAAAAGCTTGCAGGCTTGATAATCTGTGTCACACGTGGGGGAACATCTGGGGGGACAGGTCCTGCTTGTGCTTTATGGGCCCGGGGTCCAGAGTCACCGCTCTGCCTCTGCTGGGAGAAGCGCTCCTGGTTCCTGTATGACTCGGCCAGGGGTCCCATCCTCTCCAGGACACAGTCCATATCCCTGACCACCTGTGCCAGCTCTATGCTTAGTCCCTGCAGCTTGGAGTTATACAGGGTGCTGCTTTCAGGGTGCGCAGTTCTGAGAGAGTACATACAGTCAATTTGCATTTGCAGCATTTTCTTATGATTAGTCAGCTCCCCCATCCTCCTTACCAGGGTAGGTATCTCCTCTGCCATCTGCAGCTCCGGTGCCCGTGTAGTCTCCTTCCCCTGCTGTGCTGGTCGGGGTGCAGCTCCAGATGGTTTTGGTGCACCCATCTCCTTCCCAGGCTTGTGGCTTGCACTGGCAGGGGCCTGTTCACACTTAGCAGGGCTCATGGTAACACTCTGCGGCTTTACTGCTGACCTGGTGCGGCCTGTGCAGGACATTCTGGACACCACCTCCCTCTGCTGCAGGTTTTCTCACAGGGTTTGTCTCTCCAGGGACATTCTCCTGTGCACCTGCTGCTGATCTCACACTCTGCTGCATCACCTCTGCTCCTCCACGCTGGCTGGTCATAGAACTTGCTGCTTTCACTGCAGTATTCATGTTCAAGTCTTGTTCTTTCTTCAAAACAATAACATCATGTAAATTCTTTTTGGAATGTCAACAGTTTAACCCAGGAAGAGGTACGGCGCCGCCTCGCAACCACTAAGATAGATAAATCACCGGGGCCAGATGGCATACACCCCCGGGTTCTGCATGAATTATGTACGGTGATAGACAGACCGTTATTTTTAATATTTGAAGATTCACTGAGGACTGGTTATGTTCCACAGGACTGGTGCATAGCAAATGTGGTACCAATATACAAAAAAGGATCAAATAGCGATCCTGGAAACTACAGACCCGTGAGTCTAACTGCTGTGGTGGGGAAAATATTTGAGGGGTTTGTTAGAGATGCTATCCTGGAGTATCTCACTGTGCACAACCTTATAACCCAGTGTCAGCATGGGTTTATGAGAGATCGGTGCTGTCATTTGACATTTGACACGGTGCCACATAAAAGGTTGGTATATAAAATGAGACTGCTGGGAATAGGAGAAAATCTGTGTATTTGGGTAAGTAATTGGCTTAGTTGAAAACAGAGGGTGGTCATTAATGGCACATTCTCAGATTGGGTTGATGTTACCAGTGGAGTGCCACAGGGGTCAGTATTGGGGCCACTTCTTTTTAATATTTTTATTAATGACCTTGTAGTGGGTTTACACAGTCAAGTTTCAATATTTGCAGATGATACTAAGCTGTGTAAAGTAATAAATACTGAGGTCCATAGTTTAGCATTACAGAGGGATTTGTGGAAGCTTGAGGAGTGGGCAGAGAAATGGTTGATGAGGTTTAATGTACATAAATGTAAAGTTATGCACTTGGGCCATGGAAACAAAAAGTATAATTATGTTCTAAACAGTCAATTACTTAGTAAAACTGGAGCTGAAAAGGACTTGCCGCAGATTTGTCGGCTGCACATCCATGATGCGAATCTCCCGTTCCACCACATCCCAAAGATGCTCTATTGGATTGAGATCTGGTGACTGTGGAGGCCATTTGAGTACAGTGAACTCATTGTCATGTTCAAGAAACCAGTCTGAGATGATTCCAGCTTTATGACATGGCGCATTATCCTGCTGAAAGTAGCCATCAGATTTTGGGTACATTGGGGTCATAAAGGGATGGACATGGTCAGCAACAATACTCAGGTAGGCTGTGGCATTGCAATGATGCTCAATTGGTACCAAGGGGCCCAAAGAGTGCCAAGAAAATATTCCCCACACCATGATACCACCACCACCAGCCTGAACCGTTGATACAAGGCAGGATGGATCCATGCTTTCATGTTGTTGATGTCAAATTCTGACCCTACCATCCGAATGTCGCAGCAGAAATCGAGACTCATCAGACCAGGCAACGTTTTTCCAATCTTCTACTGTCCAATTTCGATGAGCTCGTGCAAATTGTAGCCTCAGTTTCCTGTTCTTAGCTGAAAGGAGTGGCACCAGGTGTGGTCTTCTGCTGCTGTAGCCCATCTGCCTCAAAGTTTGAGGTACTGTGCGTTCAGAGATGCTCTTCTGCCTACCTTGGTTGTAACGGGTGGCGATTTGAGTCACTGTTGCCTTTCTATCAGCTCGAACCAGTCTGCCCATTCTCCTCTGACCTCTGGCATCAACAAGGCATTTCCGTCCACAGAACTGCTTCCCACTGGATGTTTTTTCTTTTTTGGACCATTCTCTGTAAACCCTAGAGATGGTTGTGCGTGAAAATCCCAGTAGATCTGCAGTTTCTGAAATACTCAGACCAGGCCTTCTGGCACCAACAACCATGCCACGTTCAAAGGCACACAAATCACCTTTCTTCCCCATACTGATGCTCGGTTTGAACTGCAGGAGATTGTCTTGACCATGTCTACATGCCTAAATGCACTGAGTTGCCGCCATGTTATTGGCTGATTAGAAATTAAGTGTTAACGAGCAGTTGGACAGATGTACCTAATAAAGTGGCCGGTGAGTGTAGATTCTCATGATAAAGACATAGTTTTGCCCTTATACAAATCCCTGGTCAGACCACACATGGAATATTGTGTACAGTTTTGGGCACCAGTGTATAAAAAGGACATAGTAGAGCTGGAACAGGTGCAGAGGAGAGCAACCAGGATTATTAGGGGAATGGGGGAACTAGAATACACTGACAGATTAAAAAAATTGGGCCTTATATACTATGATCATGTCCACAATCTTCATTTAACATGACTTTGGGATTTGCATCCCTAGTAGAAAGTTCTTGGGAGTTCACTCCCGATGTAGGCCTGGAAGCCTGGGCCTTGCTCAGGGTGGCCCCGCCCTTGGGTAGCTCCAGACATGAGGAGGGTCAAGAGCTCTCACCACACACAACCTCACCTCTAGGAGGCAGGATTATAGTAGTTATATTCCTGTACATAGGGGCAGTATTATAGTGACTATATTCCCGTACCTAGGGGGCGGTATTATAGTAGTTATATTCCTGTATGTATGGGGTAGTATTATAGTAGTTATATTCTTGCTACGTAAGGGGCAGTATAATAGAAGCTATAATTTTGTATATAGGGGGCAGTATTATAGTGTCTATATTCCTGTACCTAGGGGGCAGTATTATAGTAGTTATATTCTTGTACATCGAGCGCAGTATTATAGTAGTTATATTCTTGTACATAGGGGGCAGTATTATAGTAGTTATATTCTTGTACATAGGGGGCAGTATTATAGTAGCTATATTCTTGTACATAGGGGACAGTATTATAGTAGTTATATTCTTGTACATAGGGAGCAGTATTATAGTAGTTACATTTTTGTACATAAAATGCAGTATTATAATATATTTTACTTAGGGGCAGTATTATAGTAGTTACATTCTTGTTTAACGAAAAAGGTATTGTAGTAGTTTTTTGCTTTGTATATATAAGTCAGTATTGAGTTGTGCTTTTAAAAAAAAGAAGCAATATTCCTGAATAAGGGAGGCAGTGTGAGTCTCTTTTGTGGGCTGTACATGTTGATTTAGACCATCTATAAACAGTTTGTGTGGAGTTTAGTAACTCCACCCACATCACATGGCCACGCCTACTTGTTTTGATGCCGCCCACAGAATGGGGCCACTTTTATATTTTTTTTCAGGGCCACTTTAAATTCCCAGTTCGCCCTTGTCCTTAAAAAACACGTCCTAGGCAGCCTGGAACTGCAGGTTTATACCAAAACTCCTGTCTGGTGAAAAGGTTCTGAGTGCCATGCAATAGGTTCGCCACCACTGAACTAAGGTACCAGAGGATTTCATTGCAATGTGTTAGTCTAGAATCCAGGGTTGTGTAGAAAAATAGCAACCAATCACAGCAAAGCTTTCATTTCATTTTGTACTTTTGGAAACTCAACATTGCACTGTGATTGATATGAAATTGCAGACCTTTGTGTCAAGGATTTCCACACTCAACAGGTCTGCTCTTTCTATATGTTTACATGCAGCTATTATTTATTGTGGTCATCATTTCTATATCAGAATTGTTCATTTCTGGCAGAATCTCAAAGCTCATTTTATATGTTACATAAAGCAAGCTGCAGGTTCAGGTTTGACAGGAAGCAGAGATTATTTTTCTATTCTATTTGAGCAGGAGAGATTTATCGGAGTAATTCCGGGGCCCGAGCCTGCAGCCGCCTGGATATTTTCATTATCTTCTCCCTATTTCTTAATCTGTCAGTGGATTTGTGGAAACGTGATTCTCCTTCAGAACGTCGTCTCTATCGCTGCTTCGTACTTAATTGCACGTGATTAGGAGATCCTCCATTTATCAGGGAACATTCTCCATCCATCATCTCCCGGCTCAGTCCTGTTATCACTGAGGATCCCTGCGGAGGAGACATCAGAACCTTCTCAGTGCTCTCCCCCACTGCCACCCTGAATACAGAACGTAACATGCTCACTGCACCCCCAGGCTATACTGTTATTTCTCCAAATTCTTTGTACAGAACATTAGTAAAATGTATTTTTGACCACCAAAAGTATTCGCCCAATTGTCTCCAAAACACAAGTTTTCCCAGCCCACAGTTGCTTAACTGAAGTGATACTAAGTGCACAAAGTTTTACACTTATATACAGCGTGGTAAATGGGGCCCCTTTAATTGTGGTCCAAGTTCCTTTCTCTACCCTCCGTCTCAAGGTGCCAACGTCACCAATTTGCCCCTGGTTGCTTCATGGCAGTGATAGTGGTATGCACACAGCTCTCTTCATGTTTTACTGTTTCCTATTTTCAATTATTGACATTTGGATTTGTTCATATTCTTGATGGTAACATGTTTATACTCTATGGGGGTCATTTATCTTTTCTCTTTCTCTTATATTTGAGATTTGTTGGTAATATTGCATATTTGTTCAGTTTGCGACATTTCCACTCGCCTGGCAAAGTTAGATCCGCAAGAATTTTTCAGTGTGAATGCAGCCTAAAATGTAAGCTCTCAAATGTTTTGTTAACAGAGACAAACATCTGGTTGTATGTGTTTTGTTTCCAGACTAAAAAAAAACAGGTAAGGTAAGACCAATTTGTAGCAGCACAATCAGGTTGTACATAGCTAATAAAAAGGTGAAGGATCACTTTTGCAGAACTCCATAAGAATCTCTACAAAGAGCCTTGTACATGAGTGTCAAAGGAACTTCCTCCTCTTCATATACTGCTTTACTTCTTTTCTCTTGAGGTATGACTAAGGACCCGACTTGTGCGGTCTGAAACGCGTAACCTGTAACCATGGTACTCAAGTTTTTAATCATTGCTCAATAAAAGTCATTTTTTTTCACCTTTTTGCCTGATGCCAATGAACCCAGTCTTTTGCATCCATATTACTTTTCGTCCCTGGGAACGGACCAGCTCTTCCACCATCGAAGCACGGCGCCCACAAGCAAATTCAACCTAGGGGTGAGCATACACCATTCTTTTTCTTCTATTTTTCCATATAGTAGTTATATTCATGTACATAAGGGGCAGCATTATAGTAGTTATATTCTTGTACATAGGGGGCAGTATTATAGTAGTTATATTCTTGTACATAGGGGGCAGTATTATAGTAGTTATAGTCTTGTACAGAGGGGCAGTATTATATTAGTTATATTCTTGTACATAGTGGGCAGTATTATAGTAGTTATATTCTTGTACAGAGGGGGCAGTATTATAGTAGTTATATTATTGCACATAGTGGGCAGTATTATAGTAGTTATATTCTTGTACATAGGGGGCAGTATTATAGTAGTTATATTCTTGTAAATAGAGGGTAGTATTATAGAAGTTATATTCTTGTGCATAGGGAGCAGTATTATAGTAGTTATATTCTTGTACATAGGGGGCAGTATTATAGTAGTTATATTCTTGTACATAGGGGGCAGTATTATAGTAGTTATATTCTTGTACATAGGGGGCAGTATTATAGTAGTTATATTCTTGTACATAGGGGGCAGTATTATAGTAGTTATATTCTTGTACATAAGGGGCAGTATTATATTAGTTATATTCTTGTACATAGGGGGGCAGTAATATAGTAGTTATATTCTTGTACATAGGGGGCAGTATTATAGTAGTTATATTCTTGTACATAGGATGCAGTATTATAGTAGTTATATTCTTGTACATAGGGGGCAGTATTATAGTAGTTATATTCTTGTACATAGGGGGCAGTATTATAGTAGTTATATTCATGTGCATAGGGAGCAGTATTATAGTAGTTATATTCTTCTACATAGGGGCAGTATTATAGAAGTTGTATTCTTGTATATAGGGGGCAGTATTATAGTAGTTATATTCCTGTATATAGGGAGCAGTATTATAGTAGTACTAGTAATCAATATAATTCCTTGCTTATTTGCATGTTACTAGAAATAAATCAATGTTACTAAAATAAATCTGCACCTCTTTTTATTCAGAGTTTAATGACTTCACCTACTTTGGTGGACCACACCTATTTGTCTGTTCCTTAAAGATTTAAATACTTTTCCCAGGGCCACTTTCAGAAGCAGCACCACACCTGCCTGCAGGGTTTGTGCGGTATAACATGTAACAGTTTGCTTCAGTAGAGCAGGGCCATACACAACCCATGAAAAATGTGGTGCTCTTTCTACAAAAACCATCGGCAACCCCTTAAAGACTGGTTTACTAATTACATAAGATGTAAAACATATGCATTTTCCCTACAATGCACTAGAGCTTGGATTTATCTCTAGGTAAAGCTGGTTGATTTTAAACAATTTCAACTACGAATGGAGCTTTGACTGTAACTGGAGTATAAATAAAATCTAAGAATTACATTAAACATTCATTGCCTTCTTGCAGGCTGTTCATCTTTCCTGATACACTGTAAAATGTTGACTACTGCAAATAAATAGCCCTTAAGTCCTTTATTAAGATGTAATTTTTTAGCTGGGTGACTGTGGCCTAATCCTCAGATTTCTACCCTGCTTATAGAACAAGTCTCTATGACTCATTAGTAAAATATTCTATGGCTTATCAGAAGAACAATATATTCCCTTGCGGTAATGAACCATCCTCTAGATGGACAGTATTAATTGGGGAGCATGTGGGGTCAATTGTCAGCCCTTCATTACAGCAGCCGCAAAATTTCTACTTCTAATTGAAAGTTTGATATAAGAAAAGTGAAAGTTATCTGTGCTATCATTATGGTGAAGTATGACTTAGTTGATAAATCAAGTTCATCAATAGGGGGAATTTATGAAACGCTTGGCCATCATGCACCAGGATATAACCTCCTGATAAATCCGGTGGGAAGTTGTACTGTGAGACAATTACCCTCTATTCTGTGCCAGATTAGACCTGAATGGGTACAGACAGTGGTCCCCAAACTACGGCCCGCGGGCCACATGCGGCCCGCGGACCGTTTTTATCCGGCCCCTTGGAGCGCCAGCAGCTCCTGCTGAGGCCCCCAGCAAGTCGCGGCAGTCAGGCAGGAGCCTTCGTCCGTCCGGACAGGAAGCTCCTGCCCGCCACTGAATAGTGCTCGACGCAGCCGATACGGCCGCTCGAGCACTATTATTACAGGTGGAGCGATGTGGCCGGAAGACGACCCCGGCGCACATCGCTCCGTGAACCTGAGTGTGCGGCCGCGTGATGACGTCATCACGCGGCCGTGCACCCCTTCCCGGCCGACAGCAGCCCGAAGATAGAAGACTCGGGAGCCGCTGCCAGAGGTGAGTATAGGATTTTTTTTTTTAACCAGCAGCAAATATATTTTGGCGGCCGGGGGGCCCGGATATAAAAAAAATAATTAATTATGGGGGCCTTAAATATAGTATAGGGCAGTATAGGGAATAATTAATAATGGAGGAGCAGTATAGGGAATAATTAATAATAGAGGAGCAGTATAGGGAATAATTAATAATAGAGGAGCAGTATAGGGAATAATTAATAATAGAGGAGCAGTATAGGGAATAATTAATGATGGAGGGGCAGTATAGGGAATAATTAATGATGGAGGGGCAGTATAGGGAATAATTAATGATGGAGGGGCAGTATAGGGAATAATTAATGATGGAGGGGCAGTATAGGGAATAATTAATGATGGAGGGGCAGTATAGGGAATAATTAATGGTGGAGGGGCAGTATAGGGAATAATTAATGATGGAGGGGCAGTATAGGGAATAATTAATGGTGGAGGGGCAGTATAGGGAATAATTAATGATGGAGGGGCAGTATAGGGAACAATTAATGATGGAGGGGCAGTATAGGGAATAATTAATGGTGGAGGGGCAGTATGGGAAATAATTAATGATGGAGGGGCAGTATAGGGAATAATTAATGATGGAGGGGCAGTATAGGGAATAATTAATGATGGAGGGGCAGTATAGGGAATAATTAATGGTGGAGGGGCAGTATAGGGAATAATTAATGATGGAGGGGCAGTATAGGGAATAATTAATGATGGAGGGGCAGTATAGGGAATAATTAATGGTGGAGGGGCAGTATGGGAAATAATTAATGATGGAGGGGCAGTATAGGGAATAATTAATGATGGAGGGGCAGTATAGGGAATAATTAATGATGGAGGGGCAGTATGAGAAATAATTGATGGATGGGGCAGTATGGGAAACAATTAATGATGGAGAAGCAATATAGGAAATAATGATGGAGGTGCAGTACAGAAAATAATTAATGATGGAGGGGCAGTATGGGAAATAATTAATGATAGAGGGGCAGCATAGGAAATAATAAGTGGTGGGGGGAAGCATAGGAAATAATTAATGATGAAGGAGCAGTATAGGATATGTGCAGTGTACAGAGGAATTTCTTATTTTTTTTTATTTTTTAACTTTAGTCCGGCCCTTCAACGGTCTGAGAGGGACCGTGAACGGCCCTCTATGTAAAAAGTTTGGGGACCCCTGGGTACAGACTATAGCTTGAGTGCAGACGCAGGACAGGAACGGCCTTTGCCAGGCCACTCTAACGCTAGCCATGCCCCACCTCAACACTCAACCCCTACTTGAGTAGTAGTCCGGGGTCTTTGGCAGAAAGGTTTTAAAGTGGTAAAAAATAGAGATGGTTGAATCGATTCGAACGAAGTGGAATTCGATACGAATTTCACTAAAAATTCGATTCGTCATGAAATGGAAGTTACACTGCTTCGTGGGAACGAAGTTTCCGCCGATTTCCCCCCACCCCAACCCCGCTTTTTTAGCTAAATGGCCGCGAGCACAACGTGTTACATGGGGCAAAGAACTCCCTCGATGACATCTGCAGACCTGTAAGCCAATCTGGCAGGCTTATGTGATGTCACAGAGCGCTATAAAAACTGTCAGCCATTTGCAATCTCGGCATTTCCCACTGCATGTGCTGTCTGTAGCGTCTAGGCGTGTAGCTGCTATTACTGTACTGTGCTGTAGCGATTTCTGCTCTAATCCATGGGTGTGCGTTTAGGGGGATCTGTATACCCCAAATGGCAGTTCTTTTTTGTTACTGAAGCCACTAGCAAGAATTCTATTTCATATCCACACAGCTGCTGTAGTGATTTCTGCCCCTCTCCCAGGGTGTGTGTTTAGGCCGATCTGTATTGCCCAATTAGCAGTTCTTTTTTGTTACTGAAGCGACTAGGAAGAAATCTGTGTCATATCCTCACAGCTGCTGTAGTGATTTCTGCTCCTCTTCCAGGGTGTTCGTTTTGGAGCATCTATATAATGCAAATTCCCATACTTTTGTGTTGCTAAAGTTGAGAGCAAGAAATACGTGTCAAATCCACATACCGTATATACTCGTGTATAAGCCGAGTTTTTCAGCACAAAAAATGTGCTGAAAAACGTCCCCTCGGCTTATACACGAGTCTATAACAAAAAAATTACCCACCCTCCGATGTCAGCGCGGCTCCCCGATGTCGGCGCGACTTACCGATGTCTCTCTTCTATCTTCCGGCATGGAGGCGGCCATGGTTTCTTAGTGGCCGCGCATACTATGACGTCAGCAGCGGCCGCGTCATAGTATGCGCCTGCTAGAAGAAGAGATGGCCACGTCCATCCCGGAAGAATGAAGAGGAGCCGCGGAGAAGAAAGAAGACGGGACGCGCTGACATCGGTAACATCGGGAACATCGGTAAGTCGCACCGACATCGGGGAGCTGTGCTGACATCGGAGGGTGAGTATATAAGTTTATTTTTTTAAGGGCCGTGGGGGCAGGCTGCCTGTATACTACTAGGGGCTTGCTGTATACTATTAGGGGCTTGCTGTATACTACTAGGGGCTTGCTGTATAATACTAGGGGCTGCTGTGTACTACTAGAGGGCTGCTGTATACTACTAGGGGGCTGCTGTATACTACTGGGGGCTGGCAGGCTGTATACTACTGGGGGGGTTTGACCAATGCATTTCCCATCCTCGGCTTATACTCGAGTCAGTAATTTTTCCCAGTTTTTGGTGGTGAAATTAGGGGTCTCGGCTTATACTCGGGTCGGCTTATACTCGAGTATATACGGTAGTTTATAGAGTGATTTTCGCTCCAATTACAGGGTGTCCGTTATGGGGTATCTCTGTAACGTAAATTCCCATAATTTTTGTGTTGCTAAAGTTGAGAGCAAGAAATACATGTCAAATCCAAGTAGTTTATAGAGTGATTTTCGCTCCAATTGCAGGGTGTCCGTTGTGGGGTATCTGTATAACGCAAATTCCCATACTTTTGTGTTGCTAAAGTTGAGAGCAAGAAATACGTGTCAAATCCACATCGTTTATAGCAGTGATTTTCAACCTTTTTTGAGCCGCGGCACACTTTTTATACTTAGAAAATCCTGGGGCACACCACCAACCAAAATGACACTAAAACAGTCATATTATACATATAGTTAATAATATAGATTCTAAATTTATTTTACTCACTCATTGTGAAACCTGGGCCTGTTTCGATAAACACAAAAGGGATATCCTGGCAGGAATGGTGGAAAGACACACAAGAAGCTCTTCCTCAAAAGTTCTCCCTGTTTTTAGTATATGGTGCTGATTATTATGTGGCTCATATACTGCAAAATAAAGGGGTACAATGAGAAGTACTATGGCCATGAGGCCAGAGTACAAGTGCCAGCTCATATACTCAGCATATGAGCTGGTACTTACTCCAGCCTCATGACTATGGTATTTTTCATTTTACATTTCTCATTGTTATATGCAGTATACTGCTGGAGTACTAAAAGTACCAGCTCATATGCTGAGTATTCTGCCAACAGTTCATATACTCAGGCAAAAGCTCATATAGTCAGCATTATTGGTGGGCATTACCTTGGCGGTGGGCAAATGCGAGAGTCTCTCCGCTCTCAGGATGATGCGCCCGCCTCGGTGACATCATTTTGTCGCGCGAGGTTCAAAGCTTGCGCATGTGTTATTATACACGTCTCCTACATTGTAAGAAGCTGTGGCTGCGCATTGCCGGGAAACAAAACACAGGGGGCACCATGGTTTGGGGAACTTTCCCCGCGGCACACCCGACCATGTGTCGCGGCACACTGGTTGAAAATCACTGGTTTATAGAGTGATTTTTGCTCCAATTACAGGGTCTCCGTTGTGGGGTATCTGTATAACGCAAATTCCCATACTTTTTGTGTTGCTAAAGTTGAGAGCAAGAAATATTTGTCAAATCCATGTAGTTTATAGAGTGATTTTTGCTCCAATTACAGGGTGTTCATTGTGGGGTATCTGTATAACAAAAATTCCCATACTTTTGTTTTGCTAAAGTTGAGAGCAAGAAATATGTGTCAAGTCCACGTAATTTATAGAGTGATTTTTGCTCCAATTACAGGGTGTCCGTCAAGACTCCAGCACCTCTGCCGAAGCGAGCTGTTTGTCTTTGACATCATCCCCTGGTCCAGATGCTCCTGCTCCTCACTACGTATGGCGCCAGCAGTCGTTGAGCGAGGCGATTACAAAGAGACAACTGTATCCAGTCATCCTAAGGTACAGGAGCTGACCGTGCTCTTGTCCAAGTTGTTGGTACTGCAGTCCCTCCCTTTCCAAGTCGTGGACTCTGCACCCTTCAGAGAACTTATGGCTTGTGCCAAAACCGAGGTGGAGAGTTCCAAGCCGCAATTTTTTTTCCCAAAAAGGCAGTACCAGCACTTCACAAATATGTAGAACATAAGGTGGGCCAGTCCTTGAGTGTATCAGTTTTTCCAAGGTGCACGGCAGCGCGGATGTGTGGAGCTGTAACTACAGTCAGGTCCAGTACATGTCCTTTACGGCCCACTGGGTGAATATGCTTACCGCCCAGCCACACCAACAACTGGACCAAGAGACGCCGCTTTCTCCTCCACCTTGTCAAACTTCTGCTCCTGCGCCAGTGTCCTCCTCCTCCTTCTCCACCACCACCTCAGCCTTCACAAGTCTAAGTGCTGCTCCATCATACTACATGTGCAGTGCACAGCGTTGTCATACAGTTCTACACCTGGTTTGCCTGGGCGAACAAAGTCACATGGGAGGAACTGCTCCACGTCATGCAACAAGAAATGAATCTGTGGCTTACTCTGCCACAAATGAAAATTGGAATCTTGGTGACAGACAATGGCAGGAACATGGTGTCCACGCTTCACCGAGGAGGGATGGCCCAACAGGTTCCTCAAGTCTTCCACCCATCTGCAAGATATTCTAAAAATGGCCAGGAAACTATGCATGCACTTCAGCCATTCTTACAAAGCCCTGATAGGTATTAGAAACGGCGAAGGACCGGATATGAATCCCAGCCTAAGAAAAATGGAAAAACCTATTTTAGACTACGACATGCTTATACAAATAAGGCGGTGCAACTATCCAACGTAGCGTCATTGTTCTTATGGGAACGGCGACAATGTAATAGATGAAAAAGACGATCACGACACAGTCCATAAAGTAAAGAAAAAAAATATAAGTAGCCGCTATCATAAAGAAAACGGCAAATGCATGAACACATGCAGCCCGTTTACAGCTGATATCAAACCTGTCATTTAAGGTACGAGTAACTCTAATAGCTGCAGGATCATCATAAGAATGGCAGACCTGTAATGAGTGCATAGCCAAGCTCTGTTTGATCTGTATAAAGACACAAACCCAGATAAATAATGTTGTACTAGAACAACAGACGCCAACCCATAATGTAGGCGAGTATTTGACTACTGACCCTGGAAAAATAAGCAAATTGCCACTATAACTTTGACATAAGGAAGAATGTCATCCAAGCCCTAAAACATAACAAAGTTGGTGATACACCTGAATATATATAACAAATAACTGTAGATTAATGCAAGTTAACCCTTTTGTAAAATAAAGTAAGAAGCGCTGGCATTGTATAGGGGAAATATTCAAATGTCCACAAATGTGCAAAGTTCAGTGCTCCTCTGATCCAGGGACCAGGGCACTACACATACTTAAAGGGCATCTACCACCAGGATGAACAACTGTATGCAAATGAGCCTGAGGGGCTCCAGGCTCCATAGGTGTTAATAGGGCAGCACAGTGGCTGAGTGGGTAGCATTGCAGCGCTGGGGTTCTGGGTTCAAGTCCCACCCAGGTCAACATCTGCAAAGAGTTTGTATGTTCTCTCCGTGTTTGTGTGGGTTTCCTCCAGGTCCTCCAGTTTTCTCCCAAACTCCAAAACATACTGGTAGGTTGTTTAGATTGTAAGCCCCATGTGGACAGGGACCGATTTGGCGCTGCATAATCTGTGTGCACTATATAAATAAAGGAATTATTATTATTATTATTATTTTTATTATTATTATTATTATTATTATTATTATGAATGGAGCTTTGAGTCATTTGCATCCTGATGGTAGATGTCCTTTTAAACTTTTGACTAACTGTGCATAAATCCATAGTACAAAGCATCTACATGGGTATATAAAATTTGCAGTTTTATGGGTTTTTACTTTGTGGCACAATTGAAATCTTTCCTTTGTACTTTTGGTACATAGGATCATGGAGATTCCAAATTTATATAGTTTGTATACTTTTGTAAAAGTTAAAATCACTTGAAAACATAAAAGTATCTATTTTACCATGTTCTGGTAACCATAACATTTAAAAAACATTTGTTTATGAATATTTTTATGAAGCTGTGTAAAGTTTAATTTTTCTGCGGTTTCATACATACCATTTGAGGAAATGTACAATTTTTTAATGGCTTTTTATTCAAATATTGTACATTTGCTGGTTCCCTGCAAGGTGTAAAAGAGTTCCTGAAATAAAAGGCATGGTAGCCTTGGAGAGCGGATCCAAAAAGCTAAATATACCACTTATTAAATTAATTGTTAAGTTTTCAAAATTAGGTCACTCTTATTGGGTTTCCGCAGTTCTGGTGTCTTAGAGGTTCTGTAAAGGCCACATGGCACCTAAAAACTATTACAGTAAACTCTGACCTTTAAAAGCCAGGTTACCCCTTTTTCCCAATCCAAGCCCTCCAGTTTCAGACTACAAGTAAGGCATCAACATACATGTATGAACGAGAAATTGTGTAAACCCCTGATAAATTCCTTGAGGGACTTTGTTTACAAATGTGGGGTTCCTCCTCTGTTCTTGTATCCCTAGAGCTTTTCAAATGCATCACAGCAAAATCCCACCAAAACTTCAAAGGTTGCCTTCCCTTCTACACCCTTCCATTTGCCCATACAACAGTGAACATCCACGTGTAGGATGCTTCCATACTTCCACACAACAAATGTACCTGTTTTTCAATGTGTAAATTTTATTGCCAAATGAACATACTAAAGTTTATAAAATAGGGAGCATTGTGGGGGTAAAGGACTATCAAAGATAAAGTGATCTATTAAAAAATTGACTAAAATTCTGCAAACATGTTAAAAATTACCTTTGAATTTGTAACCCTTCTAATGTCATTATAGGATAAAAGGACTTTTTTACCCCTTCCCGCTGAGGCCCTTTTACAATTTTGCGTTTTCATTTTTTACTCCTCAATTTCAAAAATATTTAACTTTCCATGTACAGAGCTGTATTAGGGCTTTCTTTCTGCGTAACAAATTGCACTTCATAGTGGCAGCATTTAATATTCCATGTCGTGTACTGGGAAGGGGGAAAAAATGCAGTGAAATTGGTGAAAAAACACATTTCGGACATTTTCTTGTGGGCTTGCTTTTCACGGATTTCACTGTGCGCACTAAATGAGTTGTCTTTTTTATTCTTTGGGTCGGTGTGATCTCAGGGATTCTAAATTTATATACATTTTAATGTGTTTTAATGCATTTTAAAAAATTAAAATCTTATTTACAAAATGAATCTTCATTTTGCCATTATCTGGCGCTAGTAACTTTTCCATACTTTGGTATGAAAACATGTGACATGTCCTTTTTTCGCGAGATGAGATTGCATTTTTATTGAGACCATTTTGAGGACTTTACGGCCTTTTGATCTCTTTTTATAAAATTTCTGTTGAAATGTTGCAAAGTTTTCCATTACAGGGATTACCACCGGAATAACATTTATATTTAATATTATACAATTATATTTTTAAAGATCGGACATTTTGGGACACAGGATAACTACCATGTCAATAATTTTTACAGTTTATTTTTATATCAGTTCTAGGGAAAGGGGAGTGATTTAAATTTTTAGGGTTTTTTAATTAGTTTTTTTAAAACTTTTTTAATTTATTTTTTTACTATTTTTCAGGCTCCCTATGGTACTATAATCCTAGGTTGTCTGATTGATGCTACCAAATACTGCCATTCTGTATATTTACTTCTCATTTATTACAATGTACTACTGGCACATTGAAACAAATAGCCAGAAAATCAGAGACTGTCATGGAGACAGTTTGTCACTCCTCGATGATGTTACGGTGAGAAACAATGTAAGCCAATACGGTGGCCATTTTTTACTGCCACTGGCAATGCCCGCAGGTGTTACTGGTATTTTTTGTTGCAATATGCAGCACAAACACCCACCTTGTATGGAGAGGGCTCAGCCCGTCACACATCAGTAAGGGATTAAAAAATAATTGCAACATAAAGCAGAAATATGGTAATTGTTAGTAACAAATTTGGATGGTAAGTCTGAGATTTAGCCAAATTTCCAAATAATATAGCATTAACGTTATTGATTGTCAGGCTCCAGGGGTAGTGGACCTACTGGACAACCACAGACAATGATGGAAGATGACACCTGGGACCAGAATCTAGGGGCAACATAAAGGGGCACGGATGAGCACGCAACCTGAGACATGGGTCGCTGGAGCACCTGTTACACACAGTTAGGGTACATTCACACAATTGTGTGCCCACACGTCAGTGCACTGAATATGAGGAGGGATGAGTGCTGTTCACCCCTCCACTCTCCATAGACAGGTGACCGGGCGGCATAGACGTCAATGGGGACACATATCTGGCCGCAAATGGTGCACCAAATATCATCCCTATTACATTCATGTGAATTTACCCATAGAGTTACAGTTACAGTACTTAATGTTTCAGTTGTATACACTACGAGGAGCACTTTCTTACATGTTTTAGGTTCCTTAGTTGCATGCAAACATACAAGACATTGCATTACATCACAATTAGCAGATTAGCTGCACAGGCAGCCACCCATTGCGGCACCATCTTGACAGTTCATCTTCCTATGTGTACGAACTGTACAATGTGTTATGAAATAACAAAATCACTTTGGTAAATTAAAGGGAACTTGTCAGCAGAAATTGACCTAATAAACCACTACCAGTATGTTGTTAAGCAGCTGTACACCTACCAGATCATGTTTCTTTCATGACGCAGTGTGATGGCAGCACCCAAAAAAATCTACATTGAAGAAAGGTGCAAGTTGGTTGGAAAAAGTCAAGGAGGTGGGGATTTTAACAATGAAATCAAGTTGTCTCTTCCTCAGAAAGCCGTCTTCGTTGTAATTGATGGTCCCGCATCCAGAGACATCACTAACCAGATCACCTGAAGTCCGATGATCAATGTCAATCACAGAGGAGGAGCGGTTCAGAGCTCCCCACAATGACTTCAGTGTTAAACTCTCAGCCTCCTTGGCTTTATACAATCAATTTACATCTCACTTCAACGTTGATTTTCAGGATGATACCACCATACTGTACCATGAAAGAAACAAAAACTAGAAGGTATTAAGCTGATTGTCAATATACTGGTAGGGGTTTATTAGGCCAATTCCTTATGACAGGTTCCCTTTAAAGCATTGCACATTTATTAGCTTATTAAGTGACTTGTATCAGACTTGAAAAATGGAACTGAGCCTCAAGTCCCAAATTGGCTGAATCCTTACGGAGTTACGCCCAATAATAATAATAATAATAATAATTCTTTATTTATATAGCGCACACAGATTACGCAGCGCTGCACAAGCATGTCAAATTGGTCCCTGTCCCCATGGGGCTCACAATCTAAACAGCCTAACAGTATGTTTTTGGAGTGTGGGAGGAAACCGGAGTACCCGGAGGAAACCCACGCAAACACGGAGAGAACATACAAACTCTTTGCAGATGTTGACCTGAGTGGGATTCGAACCCAGGACCCCAGTGCTGCAAGGCAGAAGTGCTACTCACTCCGCCACCGTGCCGCCCTAAATACCAGACCAAAGCAAAGACCTTGATGAAAATCAGGCTCAGTTATTGATGGCACTGACTCTCTTTTGTGTCCCAGGCAGCTGTTATTCACCACCGTAATGTTATCTTGAGGTTTGAAAACACCTGAGTTCTAATGCCAAAGTTAAAACAGGGTTCCTTCAGCACCTACCAGGTGCCATTTATAGCTCTTCAGAGTTGAAGAGGCCCTTTGGTAACGGGACTCATATAGCACCTCTGCACTGCCTGATGAGAGAGTAAGCCTAGAATGAGTTCATATAAACTCTTGTATATTCAATACAAATATATGCCGATATTTGTACAGTTATGACTATGATGCATGAGCTTTATGTATCTCAAAGACACATCTGAACCGCTTTACTATCTGGCCCCCGTCACTCTATCGGATCGCCAGTAAAACATCTCATCTTAAAAAATTAAACAAAAAGAGCGTATTATGACAAAAGCAAGCAGCAAGCATGAATAATCCACCATGATTAATGCTGTAGAAAGCGGTCATGGTGCAAGGTCAGGAATAAAGATTGTGAAAATAATCAGACCAATGGTGTCATATTCATAACCTTAATAACGTGTTCCTTCACTATGGAACCTATACTTCAACTTCACTCACACCGCATTGTGTCATTATACTATTACACCTTCTCATAGGTAAAAGAATATAAAACCTCACTTCCGGGGCCTGCATAACTCTTAAAGGAACATTAAGCATTTCAGCATGGAACGGGTCTGGTAACACACCAATGAGCCCTTCAGACTCATTAGCATAATTGTAAAAGTTAATTTTAGGAAGGAGGCCAAATATAAGATTATCACACTCACAGTGCCCGGATCTGTCTAAAAGACTCTAGGCAGATGTATTAAAAGTGTCCATTATTAGGCAGACTGAGAAAGCATTCAAGTTTTGGCATACTTGTATTATTTTTGCAACCAACCTCTTTTTTCACAAAGCGATGTCCCTTTAATTAAACCACACCCCTTGATGAATGTGGTAAAAAGAATCTTAGACTTTTTCTGTGCAAATTAAGATAATTCCTGTCGTAAACATATTGACAAATATTTCCCAGTCATTTCAGTGTTTTTTTAAGAGAATAGAATTATTTTTTATTAAGAATGTGCTTTCCTCCAGGACCTGAAAAGAATGAACAGTAGCTCCAGGGTTATAATGCAGCTAGACCTTCCAAAATCATCAGTAATTGACGTTGGATTCTGGCCCGAGTAAACATGAAGACGCACTTTCTGACAAAGCATGATTATAGATCCTTCTCCTCAGAAAATATTATCCTTCCCCCGTTGTTGCAAAAAGTAATATAATCTAGAACATGAATCCTGTTTATGAAGCTAGATCAGGAGGAGAACATGTTACAGATCCTTCCTGCACCTTGACATTTAGAAAGTGGAGGTGCAGCTCTCATCTCATGGGAAATGATTACATTGAGCTACAAATCTAACATTGATGTGTGCGATAGTTAAAATAAAAATGTATCTTCTAAGAACAGGCTTGTATGAAAATGACACCACTGGAATTAGTAAATGTCTACCCCGGGCCCCTTGGTCATAACCAGAACTGCCGACCTATAGCTCTGTCACTTGTACATGCAAAGATAATTTCTTATGGTGAATAGGGGACCATTGACAAGATAGCAAAGAATAAACTATAAAAATCTACACAGAAGACCCGGTCAGATGATTTTGCTATTTTTATTTAGTGGACGGGGGAGTCTTGTCAGATTTTGCATTCCTCTGCTGTGGAGTCAGGTATTTAATATTTGAGGGTTTGTGAACCTCGCAGACTTCTCTGACGTCACATCCTGTTGGGGTGATGCTGACTCATTCCTTGATTTTCATCTAAATAAGTTATTTTAAGCTCTTTGCAGAGGAGTCCTGGAATCATCATGTTTCCTTGCCGCAATGAAAGTGTCTGCAGACTCTGCCAGCTGGTTACATGGGGATCAATGCCGAACAGGCACTGATGCTGCGGGAACAACAATGGGGGAGATGTATTAATGTGTCGGTCTTTAGACCAGTTCAGAGTAGAACTAGACAGCTCTCTGCTGCCCCAGATTAATCCCTCCCTGTGTCTGATGCTGGATGAAGAATCTGGTGCAGTATAAAACTGGTGAGTCATACATTGCACCGCCTATTAGTTGGTCTAGTTCCCTGCACCACAATATTGAATTTTTTGGCGCCCAGTCTATTTCCTGTCTGGTCACGCCCCCCTAGTTACAGAGGACACACCCTTTTTTTGATGAGTCAGAAAACTGCCTAAAAATGGTCAAAAACCTTTAATAAATGTGGTGCATTGTATTTCAGGTGCAAATTACTCCAGTCTTCTGGCATAGACAGATTGGTACATCTCCCCCAATGACTTTAGATTGTTGGTGATGACACAATAGAGGTGCAAATGTCGCTACAACTACTGATATTTACTGTACTGCTCATAATTTACACTACAGATAAATTACATGAAAGAGAAGAAACCATAGGATTAAAAAATGCTAAACAAAGTAAAAATCTTCTGTATATCAAGTTCTAAACTAGTGGTAAAGGTGGTGCTGCTGATGGGCAGGGGGACGGGGGTAACTAATTCTTGCTATCTGTGAGGGGTGAGTGGAAGATCACATTTTGTATTGGAATTGAGGGCTGCTTTTAGGCTGCACAGAATCCATTATATTCCCTTGGACATTGTTAACAGTCATTTCCAGGAGATATTCATCATTTTAGCTGTATTATTGTCCTGAGTTCGTAAACTAGTTGGGTCTGCCTGGATTAGTTCCACTTTTGTAACTTCATACGTTTTTGTGATAAGAGGCTAATGCTCCACAATTTTTCTACTGAGTTTCATACATGAAACATGGAAGATTTGGTGGAAAATCAGTGACACTTCTCAGTCTGTCCTTTTCTTCCGCCAAGTCATAAGTGCACTAATCTGTGGGCGCTCTATCTGGTGAACTCTTGGAACAACACTATCTCCTGCTATGTGAAGAATAGGCTGACAAATACTTTCCAAACCTAGTCTGCAGATGTCATGCTAAAGACAAGAGCCCCGTTAATACGATTGTACCCACCGGCCTCTTTAACCTCCCCTTGCCTCTTGGCAGCTTCCTTCCATCAGCTATGTAAGGAATTTTGCATTGAATTCAGAGCAGTGGTTGAACTTAAGCCAAAAATTGTGGGTCTGACGTGAACAGGTTTCAAATGGACTTATCTCTGCTATGAATTAGCTCGAGAGGAGACACATTTTCACTTCATAATTGAGACAAATGGCTGAATTACGGTCCTAATAGGTTTTAACAACGTTGTAAAATTGGACCTGAGTCTTTAGTTGCCTGTAAAAAGGTCCGTTCAGCTGATTAAGTGCAGAGTTGTCTCTCTGCCAATGAACTGTGTGTCCACGTAGGTGGTAAAAAAGCAAAGGTCGTCCCTAGCCCCAGTTGTCCCTAGTCTGGGGGCTGACACTGCCAGCTATTGTCCTTTTTCCTGGATTATGGCTCCATAGCTCCTAATATAAAGATCTGCTACCGCTTCTTTCTAGACACTGTATTTTTTTAAATAGTGATTTCTAAAAATAAAAAACTGCTAAATTAAACATATCAATGAGAGACATAGGGGGTCATTTATTATGGCCTTTCAAATGGAAAACTGGCAGTTTTTTTCCTTTCTGCGCCTCTTGCGCATGAATTTATGAAGTGTCAGCGCCACAATATTGCTCTTTTCTGACATACTTGACTTGTTCTATTTTTGCTCGTAAACTTTTGGTGCTGCTTGTGAATACACCAATTTTCTGGGGCTTCTATTTTTCTGACATGTTTTTTAAGCGCAATTCCTATCGCAAAAGGAGAGCAACTAAAAGAAAGTCTAGGGAGTTCTAAACATTTTAGTCCATGCTCCAATCCCACTGAAAAATATAGCACCGATCCAGCGCCACCCTGCGCCAAAAATAATAAATGCCCCTCATATTGTCCAAAACGCCTCAAAAAATGCACTAGTGCCAAGCAATGAAATGATTAATGAGAACTGTATGTAAGTCAATTATGTAAAATATGTCTTGAAGATCACTTTCCACCTCTGGAGCAGCTACTCACCTGGTTCCAACTTCATAGAAAATTGCATATTAGGCTCTGGCTAACATGAGACTTTCACAAAGAATCAACTTTGAAAAGATGAGTAATGTGCCAATAAAAATAGACAATCTGACAACCCTATATTGCTGGGTTCTACAACTGAATCCCACATAAAAATAGACCTTCCAAACGTCCACACCTTTCATCCCTTTCCCCACTTTGCTTGAATTACAGCATCTCTTTCCCTACATGTAGACAGAAGACACAGAGGGGAATTTATTTTTGGCGCATGGTGGCGCTACAACCGTCCTATATTTTTCAGTGGGATCTAAGTTTGTGATGCAATGAATTAAAGAATTGGTGCATGGACTCTTTTTGTGCCACAAATTGCGTAAAAATTGTGGGATATTTATCATACACCGGCGCTCGTGATGTATCATACTGCCACTTGTATCATACTGCCTCTTGATGTATCGGGCAGGGTGCTGGGCAGCGTTTATTCAGAAAACATCAATATTGTGGCGCCAGCACTTCAGTTGAGAGTGTCAGAAAACATCAATATTGTGACGCCAGCACTTCATAAATTCAGGTGCAAGAGGCAGAGAAAAAAATAAGAGAGAAACACTGCCAATTTTCCATTTGAAAGGCAATAATAAATCGCCCCCGAGGTGTTTACAGGCGCCTTAGCAACCAGGGAGGTGGGAGGTGAAACACATTTAGAGGATGTTGCACGGTGCTGGCGGATGTACCTGCCTAACAAGACATAACAATGGTGGGCACAGACCACCTATTTTACAGTAGTTTTTTTGTTACCACAAATAGAAAAGCTTGCTGTAAGAAACACAGTACAACGGTAATGGTCAGGGGGATAGAGCAGGGATAGGATAATCTGGCCTCTTAAATAAATGCATTATCCGGATTCAGGAACAATCTGAAACCCTTCTTAGCCCATTAGTCATCAGCTGCTCATTGGGTCATCTCCCCCTTGTAAGAGTCCAGACTGGAGATAAATGTGAGTGTTAGTTCTAATATTGCATTGGATTTCCCAATTTCATATCTCTGCTTTTCATGAGCTATTTTCTTATCTCCTACTCTGGAAGCTTTCTTCTACCTCCCATAGAGCTTAGTCTCAGAGGCTCCTCATTTCTTATTGCTAAATTCTGTTCTTGAAGAGACAGTATATGTGTGCTTGAATCCACACTAATAACAGTAACGCTAGTATGAAACTACTCAGCAATGTGCAATGTGTGGAGATGAATATATCACTAAACTATAATGGCTCACACATCAAAATCCCTTTATACAACAGGAGGAAACTGGATATATCAAAAATGACCACTAAAATATGCCAAAAAGCATATAAATCTTTATTGATTAACAAAAAAACACAATTTAAAAAACACCCACGAAAAGCGTGAATAGCACTGCAGCCTGGCTAGTAAGCATGCTCCTGCTGGAACAGAGGATGATCACTTTAATATTAATAATCATTGTACAGAGATAGAATATAGTGCAAATCATAAAAATAAAGTACAATATCTGCAACAGTGCAAACACCAGATATATGTTTCAGGTATAGGTATTTAGAAATTAGATTTCCAAAATGAACTTTGCAAATAAACCAGCATTTTGTATTAACACTTTACAAAATTAAAACATTCAAAAGGGAAAGTGTCAAAAACACAATGGGGGAGATGTATCAATCTGTCTACGCCTGAAAACTGGAGCACTTTGCACCTTACATGCTGTGCACCACTTTTATAAAAGGTTTTAGACCATTTTTAGGCAGTTTTTTGACTTGTCCGAAAAAGAGATGTGACCTCGGTAACGAGGGGACGTGACCCGACAGAAAATAGCCCATGCTCCAGAAAATTTAGTCTGTGCAAAAGGAAATTCAATATTGCTGTGTAGAAATCTAGGACAACTAACAGGAGGTGCAAAGTGGGACTTGTCAGTCTTATACTGCACCAGATTCATCATACAGCATCAGACGCAGGGATTAATCTGACGCAGCAGAGAATTGTCTAGTTCAACTCTGCACTGGTCTAAAGACCGACACATTAATACATCTCCTGCAATAACCTAATAATAAAGATTTTGGGGGTTATTTATCATTGGTTTTGCTGGGCTTTTTTGGCATAAAAAAGTCTCACAAAAGTGGCATTGAGGTTTTTTGGGACTTTTCACTGCTGAAAAGTCTCACAGGTCTATTTCTGTCTCTTCGTTAATCTAAGGTAAACACAGAACTACTGCTAGTGCAATGCCGTGCAACACTGTGCAAAGTCAAATTCATGACTTGGGACATTTGCAAAAAGTCCCATAAAAAGTTGCTTAGTTATGCATTTTGAGCCCTTTTTTTGGGACTTTCTAAAAAAATCCTTCATAACAATTAGAGCAAACAAACATTTATTAAAGGGCTGTCACGTGTGCTCCCAGGAACCAGGTCCCGGGTCGCAGGCACACCCGTGCACCCCTCTTTTTCCTAGCTCGTCCGTGGAAGGTCACCTTACCTGTGCACGCATCCCCACCTACTATGGTGCACCGGCTTCCTGTCACTTAAAGGACCAGCTGATTGTTGCCGGCTGCCCCGTGAATTTAATAAATAGCCGGCCCTTTCCTGCATACCCTGCATACCCTAGAGAGAGCTTGTTCCTTATGCCGTATGCTTGTATTGTGAATTCCCATTGTGACCCCGATTCCGTTCCTGACTATGCTCTTCTGCTGCCTGCCCTGACCGTCTGCTCTGCCATTGACCTCCTGCCTGTCCCCAACCATGATTCTGCTCTATGACTCTGTACTTCGCCTTGGTCACCACCAAAAGCAAAGTCATGCCTGTGGAGCGACCTGGTGTACCAACCCACTTTGCTGCGAGCTCTTGTGAAAACCGGATGCCACTTAGATTCCACTCCCAGATGTCGGCTTACATCACCGGGTCCACTATCCCTGATCCTCCAAAAACAAGAAGATTGACTTATGATTAATAGCCCCCTCTGTGTTTTATATCTGATACATGTTGAATCAAAGGGGTTGTTTAGATACCAAAAAGCATTTATAAAGCAGTGAATTGGTAACCAATGTAATTTAATATCGTTGGTTATTGGTTATTTTATACCAATTTGTAATTAAAATGTCTCTGTGGCTGCAAACCTGCAGTGTTTAGTCTTCTACTGCTGTTAATCCAGATTCCAAATGTTTCCCCTTCACCAAATTTGATTGATCTGATGGCTTCACCACTACTTTTCTCATCCTGAGGACAAATATATCACTAGTATGGGGCTATATATTTCACTACTATAGGGCCTATATATTTCACTATTATGGGGGCTTTACATTTCACTATTATGGGGGTCATATATATCACTACTATTGGGGCTAAATATATTGCTATGATGAGGGCTATATATAACAATACAATGGGGGCTATATTTAATAATAATACTATGTGGCTTACAGGCAGTCCCAGGGTTACATACAAGATAGGTTCTGTAGGTTTGTTCTTAAGTTGAATTTGTACGTAAGTCGGAACTGTATATTTTATAATTCTAACTCCAGACAGAATTTTTTTGGTCTCTGTGACAATTGGATTTTAAAAATGTTGGATTGTCATAAGAACCAAAATTAGTAAAACAGCTTCATTGCAGACACCTGTGATAAGGCTTAAGTACAGTAAATTACCAACATCCAGAGGTCCGTTTGTAACTAGGGGTCGTCTGTAAGTCAGGTGTTCTTAAGTAGGGGACCGCCTGTATTACTACTATGGGGGTTACATATATTACCACTATGGGGGACTATATATATCACCACTATTGGGGCTAAATTAATTACTACTACTATGGGGGGCTCTATATATATTATTTCTATGGGGGAGCTATATATATTACTTCTGTGGGGGGGATATATTAATACTAATAATAAAAGGCAACAGTATACAGTGTGCTATAATTTGATCAGGGAACTATATATCTGATATTTTATATGTGGAGCACGAATAAATTATTGTATTTATATTTATTTTATAATTATTAATATATAATTAATGATTATTAATCTTATTAATAAATATATATTAATAAATATTATTTTGGAGCAGAGTGTGGGAAATTGTTATACAGTTGTATAATTGACTGTTGTATTTTTATGGGTCCAGTGTGGAAATGTTCTTTGATGAGATGAAAACATCAAGCGTTAAATGCAACAGTGATACACCATGGTTGGGAGACGTTACAATGAAGTTGTCTTCCTGATGGAGCAGATCGCCATGTGTAGTACCTTCAATGCAACTAATGTCTGTCACTGACTGATACTAGTGTGTGAGACAGCGGCAGCTTGTGCAGTGTCAGTAAGCCAGCGGGGCTGTGTGGGTAGTACACCAGCGTGTTCTGATCAGTTTGTAGCTGCTTTTTTTAATTTTGTGGGTCGAATACAGCAAGGTATCAGGGTATAGAACACTGTTGGGGGGGGGGCTAGAATTGGCTCTGCATATGATGTTCTACACTTAAAAAAAAAGGCTTCAAATCATTGTACACTTCACCCTCAGGACGCCTTTTTGAAAATCCTCCCTATTGCTCTTCTGCTTTACTAAGGAGACACGGCACATCCCGCTATGAGTGAAGGATTAGAGCAATCCTCTAAATTTCCAAATTTAGAATTCAGGAATCATTTAATATAAACAAGGATGGGTTTTCAAAACGAGATGTTACAAAGCGCCTGCCAGAAAACGTTCGCCTCCGTGACGAAATTCCGTTCCATTGCAGCCAAGACTGAAGTTAGCTGCTGGGTACAAGACAACAGATACTTCCTGCTTGTCCAGCCTCCTGGGTGGTCCATCTTAAAATGAAATATACAGCCTGACAAATGCCTTTCTAAAGAGCGCAGGCCTGAGCTACAGTCAGTCGGGTGAGAGAGGGGGAAAAAACGAGAAATGTTCCTCATACCATTTAAAGCTGCAATTTGGCATCAGCTCCGGAGCTCTTCATCTTCAGGAGCTCAGGATTTATAAATTGCAGATATAGTAAGCTCAGGATGGGGAAATATATCTACAAGGAAACGAATGACCTCTTCATTTCTGGAGATCTGTGTATTGTAAGCAAGACAAAACTGCTTCAAAAATATCCAAGGAACGGCAGAGAAGTGGGAGAAGCCGCCATCATTCCTTGTAGAAAGGGCAAATGTTTTATGTCTTTAAGGGAATGTAAAATATATCATCCTCTAAAGGTTTCTAACTGTAATGCATACCAGAGCATACAGCATACCAGAGAGCATCATGGGTTAAGAGGAGTTTTCTCCATCGTTGTTTATGGTCACATGATATTCACATACAGATAATTTATTCATTCATTCAAATGAAGGATATAGAAAATGGCTGGGCTTATCATAGGCTCCTGCTGTCTGTTTTCACAAGTATCCATTGGTTAGAAAGCAAAGGAGAGGAGAACCAGTCCTTATATCATTATATCAGGGAACTTGTCTTAAAATCTAATACTATTATGTATATTCTGCTCAGACATGGGATCCGTGCATCTTATTCTACAGTAATAGCTATTCTATCTATTTCTGCTGTCCACTAGCCTATACATCGTTTCTGAGAGGTTGTCATATCCCCAACCCTCATTAGAGACATCACTGAATATAAAAGTAATATAATGCATTGTGATGATATACAAGTTTCGGTCTACAACACTAAGTCCTTATTCAAATAAGATAGTGTAGTACTCTGAAACATGCCCCCCTTGTATTCTTTGTAGAAGTGATTACATATATTTTAACGATTTAAATAAATTGTCTTTTTCAACTTTTTTGAGCTGGAAATTGCTCCTTTTTTACATTAAGAATATTGAATACAGTGATCAATTTACATTATGATCAGACACGAGCATTAAACATGTTAAACTGCAGATATTCAATTTATTACTGATAAAAACCTTTGTATTATGTCTAATAGGTTGTAATAAGTTATAACTGTGATCAAATATGAGATCCATCTACTTTATTCTACAGCATTTTACTGCTGATGATCAACCTCTATATCAGGGGTTCTCAACCTGTGGGTCGCGACCCTGGCAGGGGTCGAACGACCAAAACACAGGGGTCGCCTAAAACCATCGAAGCCTCAATTTTATCGCGTTTTGGGTGCAAATACAACATTCTTGTACATGGTTTGGGGTCACTGCAACATGGGGAACTGTATTGCGGGGTCACAGCATTAGAAAGGTCCCCCCACCCACTTCTGGCATAACTGAATATATTATGATAACCTTTTAACTATAAAATTATTTTATTGTTTTCAGATATGTATTAATTATGACACAGGCTGTGGCCAGCTTTCCTTAGGTAAAATTTATTCATATAACGCCATTATATTCCATAGTGCTTTACAAATCATAGGGGACATATACAAATATACATTAAAGAGTACAAACAGTCATATGGAACAATGTGAGAGATCTATAACATATGGCTAGCTTGATATTTGTTCATTTTACTGTGATGGTCCAGTAATATTTTTGGAACAGGTAAGGCTTCATATAAGACTATAAAAAGACCCAGATTTATCAATAGTGATGGAAATTGTTTGCAATAAGTCAATAATCTGTCCCACCCTGCATGCGCCGATCATGCTTAAACAAGGTTATCCGAAGAGCCCAGAGTACTATTGGGGATACGCTGCATCCGTTAGAGGAAGTCTGACAAACCAGGTGACTTGGGAAAATTTTACACCATTGCAAAAAAACGGCACCCACCCATTACATGAAACACTACTGCAGCAACAGAGCAACATAAGTCATCACTACCATCAGGTGTGTTGCTGTGCCACGAGGTTCCACAACTCCTTCATTACCAAGGCAATAGAACTATTCAACCATACGGTGGCAAAAGCGAAGGACTAAGTCACACCCTCAGTTTCCCCCAAAAAAACCTTCCCCACCCCCCAAATGTTAAGGTAGTAATCATACAGTTATTTGTGTTGTTTATTATCTGAAACACTGGTCATGCCTTGCCTGGAGTAATGATGGACAAAACAATTTACCAACGAGATCAATAAAGTTTTATTCTATTCTTTGGTGCACACAGTTGAACTTCTTAAGGATGTAGTATGAAATAGATCGTTCAAGTTAGCGGCCATTGCCATATTTGGGCAATTTACCTCGTCCTTCAGATTGTGCTGGCAAACTGTCACAGCGCGATCAGTTACATACAGCCCGGTCCCTGCTGCGTCTGTCTGGCAGGGAGATTTCTCCTTGCCAGGCAGTTTTACCACCTAACTGCTGCAATCAAACATGAACAGGGTTCCCTCTGTCACACCCCATTGCGGGGTGCTGGGGGGTTGCCATGGCAGCCAAAGGTCAGATGAAAACCTCTGTGTCAGCCATGTACGGTGGCCTATAAGGTCCAGTCCAAGACTGGGTCTAATAGGAAAACTGTACTGCAATGTATTGTATGAGGAATCAAGGTATCCCAAGTGTAATTCACCCTATTGGTACAGTAAAAAAATAAATAAAAAAACAGTACAAAAATCACCCATTTCCCTATAAATAATTATACTGTGTTAAAAAAATAATATAAGAACCCACACAGTGCTTCCTACAGCCCAAAAATATATAATACAAAGCTATCAGATGTATCCTATAATAGTACCAATCTAACCGTTACCTTTTCCTGCAATAAATAAGCCCTAATAATTCTCCTTTGATTGAGGAAGAAAAGCAAAATAGCGCTCAGAATATGGCGACTGTGATGGCAAATGCAGTTTCCTTAAAAAGGTGTTTTATTTTCTAAAGTAGTAAAACATCAGAAAACCTGTACATGTTCAATGTCTCCTTAATCATACTAATCTACAGAATAATTTTATCATGTATATTGAACTGTGCGGTGAACTATGTAAAAGTTTTCATTTAAAAAGTGGCAAAGCAGATGTTTGATTTTGTTCTACTGCAAGAAAGAGTTACTACATTTGAATTATTATGCTATATTTACCATAAAGATTGACCCACTGGAAAATAAAAATCTTACCACAAAAAAACAAGCCCTCATATGTCCATGTCAGACAAGAATAAAAAGGTTCTGTCTTTTGGAATTTCAGCAGGGAAAACCAAAAAAAAATGCTGTTTCCTGTAGGCTAGACGTTAAAAGGGTTTTCAAATGAAGACAATTTTCTTAAATGTACTCAGGATAACTAAATAACACATTCTCTGATTCACTGTTTTTAACAAAACTACAGCATTTCACAGACATAATTCCAGTTTCTATCAGTCCTGGTGTATACAATTTTGGTTGCCCTGAACCCAACCCTAGATCTTCAGAGTTTAGGGTCGGCAGACATCTTAATCTTTTGTCTGACACTGCACTAAGCTGCTCTCTGCCTTCAGCCCCTACCCTTGCATTCCAAGATGAGCTTACATGGAGACTTCCTGCTGGCAAACAACAGCAATATCCTGAGAAGAGTAAAGCTACAAGCTACAGGCAGATAAGATATTTATCCATGGGAGCGGGAGGGAGGCTTATAGCAGATCTGGCAGTACGTAATGGCTGCGATAGCAGAGTGGAGAATATCATGTGTAATATGCATCTCATGGATCTTATCATCTCTGATCTGTTTCATCTCTCTTTCTATGTGTCAGATACTGTTAGATTATTTAGAAGTTAAATGAAAGTGCAAATAAACCTGTACCCTGATGATCTAAGCACATTTTCTACACACAGCACTAGAGGAATCATGAAATGTCTGGTTAGAGAGTCCCAGCCCACACTCTGGAATATTACACCAACCAGCCTAAGGAGTTATAGGAGCTAAAACAGCAATAAAACTGAGTAAAATTGTAAAGTAAGGGGTTAAAAATGATCATTATTGCCTGAAAAGGCTTTAATGACCGGGCAAATTTTTCCATCAAGTTGAACATTGTTTTTGTTTTTAGTTTTATTTGGGGTTAAAAGTGGAAAAAAGTATTTTTTTGTAATTTATAATACATATTTTTTTTATTTTCAAATAAACCCAAAATGAACATTATTACTGAATTCCCTATTCAGTTCCAGTCGTTTTGATATATAATACGTATAGTCTCGGGCAAACGGGGTGTCTATGGCGATGCTTTTTGTAGTGTAGCGGGGGGATTTTTTATATGGAGAAATGCAAATGTATTTTTTATGAATATTTATTCATATTTTTTGTGTTTGTGTGTTTTTACTATACTTGTTTCCCATGAGGTCATGAGGTCATTTTCACAGTATTTTTTCTTTTAATTACATTACATCATTACATTTTATACTTTTACAAGTTTTACCCTGTAACTGAGGCATCTATAAGGGCCTCAGTTTCAGAGGGATACCACCACCTGTTACTGGTGGTGCTCATCAGCAGCTCTGGTAAATCCGTATAGACTGGGTGGTCACGTGACTGCTGAGTCTATAGAGCCGGCGGCTCTGCTCTTCCATGCATCTTGCTGCTTCAGCGCAATGCCGTGAGGAGCGGAGAAGGCAGAAGCAGTAACGAACTGCATCTCCCTTCTCTCTAGGGTCTCTGGGTGTCTTTGACATCTAGAGACCCAGTCCTGCTTCTATGTCTAAAGACATCACTGGAGACTAGGGACCTGCGCCCGCTGGCGTATTAAGTCAGCAGACGGTCCGAAGGGAGTTAACAATTTATTTTCATTGGGAAACTCCTTTAAGGTGTTCTGTGGAGTGCAGCCAGTTTTATAAATGTGGCCCAAAGTGTCTTCTTCCTAGTGTGACATTATGATTGGGTTTCTTACTAGTTATATAGGTGTATAAACAATGGGATTTCAAATTTGACTCAAAGGCTGAGCTAAAAACTAAAGCGGAAGATTCCCATCATTACTTTGACCTTTGTTTTTGGTTCATTGGATGCTTGCACTATTTTTGTCATCACAGTCATCAGTCTCACTGATTCAGTGCAGAAATAAGTGACCCCTATACATGGGGCACCCCTCCTCCTTTACGTGTTAGGTATCTCTGAACCCCGGTGCATTGTTACTAGATAACCTTAAATATTATGTGATCAGAGCTGGAGGATCAGACATCCCAGGTTTTACATTATTCAGCCCAGATTCAATGCTTAACAAAGTAAACATGATAAAATCCTCATCTCTGTCCTGACACTTTTTACAGCTCTCCAGTAACTTTAAGACCTTGCCCTTTAAGCTTGTAATTTCCCAGTAAAAGATACTTCAGCCGCCTCCCACGCATGAAACAAGCAGAACATGAATTATACAAGACAACACATCTAATACAATCCATCCTAATTGGCCTCCTGGCCGCCCCTGTCACCCCTCCAATTGATATGAATGATGGGGGCACCCATAAATTTTCTCCAAGCTAGGAGGCCGAGATATGAAATAACCCAATCCTGAGCCTGTGGCAGTTACCCATAGACCGAACAGAATAAAACTATATGCATATGGCTACTACATTATGTTTATGTAGCAGAACTAGCATGAATAGTGAATATTAAGAAATATATAAAAAAAAAGACAAACAACTATTTCTACAGCAATGTCATTAAAGAAAAAAATGGATCTCTCTATTTTTATTCAATGAGACAATATTTGATCATAGAGCAGCATTATGCTGATAATACCCATACACACAGGGTTCTATTATACGTAGTAGTTTTTTGTGCTCTTACATCAAAATCAAGCATTATAAACCAGAGACACTGGGGGGCATTGAAAACGAAAAACTGGCAGAATATTTTTCCCCATGCTGCGCATCTAGCACCTTATTTATGAAGTGTTGGTGCCACAATTTTGGTGTTTTTTTTCCCGACACTTACAACTTGTTCTGTTTTGGGGTGCAAAATTGTGAATCAGACTTTTCTGGCGCATCTAATTTTCAGATTCCTCTTGTGTCACAGTTTTTGGTGCACATTCAGAGCAGCTAAAAGCTGTCTAGGGAGTTCTATTTCACCTTCATGAATGGTGCGATAGTTCTTAACTAGAGATGAGCGAACATGCTCGTCCGAGCTTGATGCTCGGTCGAGCATTAGGGTACTCGAGACGGCTCGTTGCTCGGACGAGTATTTCCCCTGCTCGAGATCGAGCATTTAATTAAAAAAAACACAGTGAAGAACAATGAAGAATAGAATAAAAACAGTGAACACAGGATCATTTAAGATAAAAACACAGTGCAGAACACAGTGCAGAATAGATTACAGATGTTCGGCACATCTGCTTACTTGTCGGGAGATACGCGCGGAACGGCGCGAACAAAATAGCATGTGAAGAACAATATATATGTGTGAAGAACACATTGCAGATGTATTTAAACATCTGCAATGTGTTCTTCACACACATATATATTGTTCTTCACATGCTATTTTGTTCGCGCCGTTCCGCGCGTATCTCCCGACAAGTAAGCAGATGTGCCGAACATCTGTAATCTATTCTGCACTGTGTTCTGCACTGTGTTTTTATCTTAAATGATCCTGTGTTCACTGTGTTCACTGTGTTCACTGTTTTTATTCTATTATTCACTGTTCTTTACATCTGCTAACTTGTCGGGAGATAATATACGCGCGGAACAGTGAAGAATAGATCGCAGATGTTTGCAAATTATCAGAAGACATTATTTTTCAATTAAATAACACATTTTATTCCTGAACCATGGTCCCTTTGAAAAATGCTCGGGTCTCCCATTGACTTCAATGGGGCTCGTTACTCGAAACGAGCACTCGAGCATCTGGAAATGTTCGGCTCGAGTAACGAGCACCCGAGCATTTTAGTGCTCGCTCATCTCTATTCTTAACCTATTGGTTTGTGCACCAAATCACGAATCCCTTGTGCCACAAAACGTACATCACATTGAAAAAGAAAGCACGTTTGCAGTGCCCAAATTGATAAATTCCCTGCACTTACTCATAGATCCAGTTACTGTGACTGTGGTAATCTAATATATAAAGCTATTAAAATTATACTAATGAGCCTAAAGGGCTAGCATAGGGACTCTGATCTGTGATCTGGCTTTACAAACTATTACACTCTTTCATTCTCCCTTCTGCTCCATCAGCACTTGTACAGTGGTGATATTATATTAGTTATATTCTTGCACATAGGGGCAGTATTATAGTAGTTATATTCTTGTACATATGAGGAGTTTTATAGTAGTTATATTCTTGTATATAGGAGCAGTATTATAGTAGTTATATTCCTGTAGATAGGGGGAGTATTATAGTAGTTATATTCTTGTACATAGGGGGCAGTATTATAGTAGTTATATTCCTGTACATAGGGGGAGTATTATAGTAGTTATATTCCTGTACATAGGGGGAGTATTATAGTAGTTATATTCCTGTACATAGGGGGAGTATTATAGTAGTTATATTCCTGTACATAGGGGGCAGTATTATAGTAGTTATATTCTTGTACATAGGGGGCAGTATTATAGTAGTTATATTCCTGTACATAGGGGGAGTATTATAGTAGTTATATTCCTGTACATAGGGGGAGTATTATAGTAGTTATATTCCTGTACATAGGGGGAGTATTATAGTAGTTATATTACTGTACATAGGGGCAGTATTATAGTAGTTATATTCCTGTACATAGGGGCAGTATTATAGTAGTTATATTCTTGTATATAGGAGCAGTATTATAGTAGTTATATTCTTGTATATAGGAGCAGTATTATAGTAGTTATATTCTTGTACATAGGGGGCAGTATTATAGTAGTTATATTCTTGTACGCGGGGGTCAGTATTATTGTAATTATCCATGCAAAGAAAGAAAACCAACAGTCATAGGAGGCAGTCTTGTGCATAGGAGGCAGTATTATATTCCTGTACATAGCATCTGTATTATAGTAGATATATTCTTGAACATAGGGGCAGTGTTATAGTAGTTCTATTGTTGTACATAGGGGGCAGTATTATAGTACTTATATTCTTGTACATAGGGGGCAGTATTATAGTAATTATATTCCTGTTCATAGGACCAGTATTATAGTAGTTATATTCCTGTTCATAGGACCAGTATTATAGTAGTTATATTCTTGTACATAGGGAGCAGTATTATATTAGTTATGTACTTGTACATAGGGGCAGTATTATAGTAATTATATTCCTGTACATAGGGGCAGTATTATAGTAGTTATATTCTTGTACATAGGGGGCAGTAATATAGTAAATATATTCTTGTACATAGGGGCAGTATTATAGTACAGGCATTATAGTCCCCGGGTTACATACAAGATAGGGTCCGGAGGTTTGTTCTTAAGTAGAATTTTTATGTAAGTCGATACTGTATGTTTTATAATTGTAGATCCAGACAAAAAAAATTTGGCCCCAGTGACAATTGGAGTTTAAACATTTTTTGCTGTAATGGGACCAAGGATTATCAATAAAGCTTCATTACAGACACCTTACAGCTGATTATTGCAATCTGGGACTAAAGTAAAGCATTCAGAGAGCTTCACCAGAGGTCAGAGGGGTCTGTCTGTAACTATGGGTTGTCTTTAAGTCGGGTGTCCTTAAGTAGGGGACCGCCTGTAGTCATATTCCTGTACTTAGGGGGCAGTATTATAGTAAATATATTCTTGTACATAGGGGCGATATTATAGTATTTATATTCTTGTACATAGGGGGCAGTATTATAGGAGTTATATTCTTGTACATAGGGGCAGTATGATAGTGGTTATATTCTTGTACATAGGGGGCAGTATTATAGTAGTTATATTCTTGTACATCGGTGGTGGTATTATAGTAGTTATATTCTTGTACATCGGTGGTGGTATTATAGTAGTTATATTTTTGTACATAGGGAACAGTATTTTAGTAGTTACATCTTGACCATAGAGGGCAGTAATATAGTAATTATAGTCTTAGACATGGGGCAGTATTAATAGCAGTTATATGCTTGTAAATGCTGTAATATTGAAGTAGTTAGATTTTTATTAGTAGGAAGGCATAATATTGTCAATTATTACATTATGCTTCTATGGTTCTTATGATGTGTGATCTATAAATAATAAGCTGTGTAACTTGATTTTGTTTTTGGTCCACCATTGTCGCCATACAGATGGTTTGTCTCATGGATGAGTGATTTTGTCATCATACGATTTGATGATAGTTCTATGAAACTGCTTGATATTTGGAATTTTACAGGAAAACTATGCTTCCAGAATATAAAACATATGAAGCTTTATGTGAGCACATTATACATCATGCTCAGTTCTGCTGAACATACAGAAAACGATGACAGGGAGACAGTTTTAACTATTTCTGTTTACTCTATTTTCTGGTTCTTTTTAGAAAAGATTGCACTCTTATTATTATTATGTGATAAGCATGTGGATATATGAGCTGGCTAGATCAACTTATTTTTTAGCTCAAGTAAATAATTACTAGATAATGTGTTGGGGTATCAGTTCTGTATGGTTATTACAGGGTCCCTCTTCAAGATGGCGCAGAGAAAAAGCTTACCAAAGCTGTGCAGCAGCATCTGTGGCTGGAAACGGTGAGCGCAATGTGCTTGCCTGTAGTAGTACACATGTAACAGAATCAGCAGTAAAATAGTATGGGCAGCCTCAGCAATAGACAGAGTGCTATTAATAGCATGTCAGGGCATTAAATTGTTGTATATTCATACCTGCAAGAGAGCCTCACAATGCAAAAAATGTGAAATATTGGTCATCACAGATTTATCCAATCCACGAGTAAACTGTCTAACAATAAGTCTGCCCCAAGTCTTTGTTGGGGCTAAATACTACAGGTGTAAGGATCTGCTGCCTTCTAGCTATGTATAAATATAGCAGATATTTCTGGCGTCTCGAGACTATCAGCTGTTTTAATGATAATGTTCTGGCGCCGCCATATTCTTCAGTGCAGGCCCATGTTTTCATTTTGACTCCAAAACTCCTGAGTTTTCATTTTGGGACCTCAATGTATATTCCATGTATTTATATTCCATGTGCAGAGTGCTGCAGGATAGTGTTTACATGGTTCTGTATATAATGCAGGTCGTCCTGCTGCTGGGGGCCAGGCTAGGGACGCCATGCAGCTTATACAATATTTACTTGCAGTGGAAATTTTAGGGTTGTTTACTATGTAAATATTCTTAATTTGTATGTTGTGACTAGAGATGAGCGAGCACTAAAATGCTCGGGTACTCGTTATTCGAGACGAACTTTTCCCGATGCTCGAGTGCTCGTCTCGAATAACGAGCCCCATTGAAGTCAATGGGAGACTCGAGCATTTTTCAAGGGGACCAAGGATCTGCACAGGGAAGCTTGGCCAAGCACCTGGGAACCTCAGAAAAGGATGGAAACACCACGGAAATGGACAGGAAACAGCAGGGGCAGCATGCATGGATGCCTCTGAGGCTGCTTAATAGCACCATTATGCCAAAACTATGGGCAACAGCATGGCAATGACAGAGTGACCGAATGAGGCTAGATAGCATCTAAAACATCCAATAATTGACCCTGACACTATAGGGGACTATGCAGAGGCAGCGGCAGCAGCGGCAGGCTAGAGAGTGTCTTGGCAACATACCCCAAATGGACTCAGGCTTAAAACCAATGGGTGGCAGAGAGGAACCAAAGGAGGTGAGCAAGAAGCGCTCAGATAATATCGGTAAATGATAAAAGTTTGCCAGTATATTTTGTGGATTACACAGCAGGGTGGCGACAAAGTTAACAAGTTTGATGAGGAAGCCATGAAAACAACCCAAAATTCTGCCTGACACAGCTCGTTTGATAAGGGGACCATGTATGGAGGCAGTGAACTAGTAGTAGATTAAAGGTGCTGCAGTTAAAACTATGTTAGTTGGATCTTGGGATGGAGCTGGCGCTCCGCTGCCAGGCGAGCTTTCGCCAATCCAAGCCCCTGTCTCTAGGCTACTCCCCAAACAGCACTTCTAAGAACCTTTTGTATAAGATCAAGTGTAGTAGCGTTCTTATAAGTTTAGGATATGGCGGGTGAGGGGAATGTAAACAGATGCGCAAGAAGCGCTGAAATAATGAAGGCAGCCGTATTAGCAGGGACCAGACGGAGACAGAAGTTGAAGAAAACAACTTACAGTTCTTTATTTGAACCGGCAGGAACCGCAGCAACGTGCCTTTAACAGGTAGATGGAGTGCTGAGATGTGAATTGGAGGGAGCCTCAGGAGATAGTTCACCAGCCTGGATGTAGAGGGCAGGCTGGGAGGCAGCTGTGTCCTGGTAGGAAGCTTCAGCTTGTCCTGTAGGGCTTCAGGTATCACCTTTAAAGGTAAGATGATACCCCTTTTCCTCACTACACTAACTCTAGTCTTAGACTCCACTCTTCAGAGGCAGGGGCTAGGCTCTTCCTGCTCTGGTATGGGCTAGACAGAGATTACTCACTCACTCACTGATCTCTAGGATTCTCCTAAAGTCCTCTAGAACATTCCTGGCCAGAGGTTTTATTACCTCCCTTTTGTCAGGTGGTGGCTGCTCCTCCAATCACATCTCAGCTTACAGAGCACAGGATGTAACACATATCATTGGACAATAGCATCTTGCATCATACAAAATACTTAACCTCTGCCTTGCCAGGCAGGATTCACCACTGCAATACCCCTATGTCCTATCAGGACCATGTAGTGTAAGGTGATTACATGCAGGTGGGACGTATTCGCAAACCCTCCCTCGCCATTGCATCGGCGAGGGTGTTGCATACCCCGGGGGCAATTGAAAGAGCCGCCCTCGGCTCGACTACAGATGTTTTGGGGCACAGAGGGGGCTAAGGGCACTTCGGGGAAGTGCAGGCTATGTGAAGGTGTAGGGACAAACCGCCCATGGTCCTGGAGACAGGCACTTGGGTTGGTGTCGGACTAAGACACATATAGGTAGATGCGAAGTAAGACAGTTGGTCGCTAACGCCATTAAACCGAACTGTACAGTAGGAAAGGTGTGGTGTCATGTCCTGTAATCCACTCCTTGCACCAAGGCCTGTATATTTGTTATGTAAAAACTTCTTCCCTGGCGGCAATTATATAGTGTGTATATCTGCATTGCGTTAGCATATGCGACACGAGTACCTCCTGACTGGCATCCTTACCCATGTATGGGTGGCATCCAGGTGCTAACTCTGTAACACCCCCGGTCCCCGTAGGACCCGCAGTTTACGGACTACCCCCACGTGCAAACCTCGGTTTGAGGGATCAGGTAGCGGTCAGTGTTTTACATAAAGACGGTCCGACACAGCCACACTACAACCTGTAAAGCCTATGAAAGGGTTAGTGCAGACTACTGGCATATATGACAGTGTGCAAACAGGTGATAAATTCACATTGGCTTAGGAGCCCAATGGGTACACATCTTGAACGTTACAAACGTTACAGAAGTAGATAGGCTACTCAGGGTACCAGGATCAAAGGCATAAAAAGTGCAAACATAATGTCCGTACCTAAAAAGGAAGGCATTAAGTGCAAAATAATAGTCAATAGCAATAGCAACTTTTCCCTGGAGTATCTGGCAAAAGTCTCTCAGAAGGTCTCTAGTGACAAAGTCCATCTTCTGGGTACAGCCCTTGATGTGGGGAAAAGTGCACTGAGAAGCAAAGGGTCTCTTCTTTGTGTAGAGGGACAGAGTCCTTTGAAGAAATTCTCTGCTGTGGCAGAGGAAGGGTGCTATCATAGCACAGGACAATAATCAGTTCAAGGTATGTCTCTTGACTGAGATAAATAAGGGTAAGAGTCTCAGGAAAGTCTCTGGCTCTTTAGGGAAAATGGAGATAAATACACAATGGGGGTCATTTACTAAGTGCCCGATTCGCGTTTTCCCGACGTGTTACCCGAATATTTCCGATTTGCGCCGCTTGTACATGAATTGCCCCGGGTTTTTGGCGCACGCGATCGGATTGTGGCGCATCGTGGCCGGCATGCGCGCGACAGAAATCGGGGGGCGTGGCCGAACGAAAACCCGACGTATTCGGAAAAACCGCCGCATTTAAAAACCGAAATGTGTCGCTTGGGAAGCGCTCACCTTCACCTGCTATGGGATGGTGCATTCCGGGGCGTTAAGATTATTTTCGGCGCAGCAGCGCCACCTGGTGGACGGCGGAGAAACTACCTTCTTAAATCCCAGCCGGACCCGAATCCTGTGCAGAGAACGCGCCGCTGGATCGCGAATGGGCCGGGTAAGTAAATGTGCCCCAATATGTACAGTACCTGATATGGGCTACAGCCCTTCAGGGGTTACTCAGCATCTTCTTCGGTGGTAAGTACTTCGGTGTCAGAAAAACGTACCTGCCTCCTCCTTCTGTGTGACACCAGCTGGTACTCCTGCAGGTACGCAGGAGCTTTACCTTTTGTCTCCCTTTGAGACCTCCGCAGTTCCGGCTGGGAGAAGATAACAATCTCCTCATCGTCGTCCTCTGATTCAGGCGCTGGAGTCGGAGTCTCAGCTGGCTCTGATGCTTCAGGGGTTGCAGACAGTGGAGCCGGATCATCCTCCACAGGCAGCAGTATTGGAGACTGCGGTGGGGATGATGGTCTCTGCGAGGTACCTCTTACTGGAGTGGAAACAAAACAGAATTGAGGCACAGTCACAAGTTCCAAGAAACTGGGGGTAGGCGAACACAAGGAGGTCTGTAAGTTGGGGGTCGAGGTGAGAGGTGTAGACATAGGGGCAAAAGGACGAAGACATCTCTTCAGCCGGTTCCTATGTACCCGGAGTGGTGGACGGTCTCCTCTTGAAATCTCGTAGACTTCAGGGGAGAGACTGTCCCTAACTAGGTATGGCTCACGCTCCCAACGCCCATCTAGCTTACTGGTGGGATGGTTGTTGCGCAGCCACACTCGATCTCCTGGGGCAAAAGGCTCAGCACAGGCATTACGATCGAAGTCCCTTTTTTGTTTCTCCCGGGCCTCTTCTAACCGCAGATCCACAACTTCTCTGGCATCCGCCAAGCGCCTCTGGTGTTCTTGAACCCAGTCAGTCTGGGGGAGTAAAGACTGGGAATCAGGGGACTCCATGTCCCAGGTCATATCAGCAGGGAGATGGCCGTGTCTCCCGAACATCAGATAATACGGGGTGTATCCTGTGGAGCAATGAGTGATATTGTTGTACAGGTACACTAATTCGGGCAACAGTTTTGGCCAGTCAGCCCTTTTTGCAGGGGTCAGAGTCCTCAGCATATTGATTAGAGTCTGGTTCATCTTTTCACAAAGCCCGTTGCCTTGGGGATGATAGGCTGTGGTCCTCAGCTTCTTGCAGCCATATAGAGTGCACAGCTCCTGGAAGACTTGGGACTCAAATGCTGTTCCTTGGTCTGTAAGGATCTGGTCCGGACAGCCATAGGGGAGGATGAAGCTCTTCCACAGGGCCGCTGCGGTGGTCCTTGCAGATAGATCTCTGACAGGTACTGCCACCACAAATTTGGTATAGTGGTCGATGATCGTAAGAGCATAACTGTGACCGGATCTGCTGGGCTCCAACTTCACGTGGTCCAATGCCAGGATCTCCAAGGGCCGTTGGCTCACAATGGGACGGAGAGGGGCCCTTTGATTGTGTCGCTCTCCTCGAGCGATGGCGCAGGCTGGGCATTCTCGACACCAGGCTTCAATGTCGGACTTCATGTTGACCCAGAAGAATCGCCTTCGGAGGGTGGCTTCAGTCTTCTGAGCGCCAAAGTGTCCAGACTGGTCATGGTACATTTCCAGTACTATCTTGGCGTCCCTCCTGGGAATCAGAATCTGGTATATCCGATCATAAGTGATAGGGTCCAGAGTTCTTCTCTTTAGCAGACCCTGGTGCATGCTCAGAGTCTTTCTCTGGCGCCACAATTGAGACAGTTCTCCATCAGCTCTTCTGCGCCGGATTCTTTCAGGCACTCGCCCACTAGAGAGATAGTCCATTACTTCTCCTATGGCACGGCTATCAGCCTGAAGACTCATCCAGAGGTCCTTTTCCGCAGGGGGCTCTGACTATTCTTGAGGAGTAGCTGGCGCTGCCTCTGTCGGTAGGGAGTACACTCTCTGGGCATCTTGACGCACAAACTGGGCATAGAATGCTGGCATCTCGACATCTTCCCACTGAGCATCCGTGGAGGGTCCCTCCCACTGGTCAGGGAGACGGGACAGAGCGTCGGCGTTGTCATTGGTCTTACCAGCCCGGTACTTGATGGTAAAGTTGAAGTTGGCAAGTCTGGAGGCCCACCGTTGTTCCAGTGCTCCAAGACGTGCGGTGTTCAGATGCGCCAAAGGATTATTGTCTGTGAAGACAGTGAAAGATGATGCAGCTAGGTAGTCCTTGAACTTTTCGGTCACAGCCCAGACTAACGCCAGAAACTCCAACTTGAAGGAACTGTAGTTCTGGTCGTTTTGCTCCGGTTCTCGGAGGGAACGGCTGGCGTAGGCTATGACCCTTTCAGTTCCGTTTTGGAGCTGGGATAATACCGCCCCTAGACCTTGCTTGCTGGCATCAGTGTATAGGGTGAAAGGCAGACTGTAGTCTGGATATCCCAACACCGGAGGTTCAGTCAGCCGTTGCTTGAGCATCTGGAAGGCAGCTTCTCGTTCGGCCGTCCACTCAATGGATACTCGGGAACGTTGGCTCTCTTTTGGCAGGCCCCTTAGAAGCTCTTGCAGGGGAGCCGCCAGCTGGGCAAACTTCGGGATGAAACGCCTGTAATAACTGGCAAATCCCAGGAAGCTTTTGATGTCCCGTACGGTTGATGGGGTAGGCCAGTCGTGAACAGCTGCAATCTTCTCTGGATCTGGCTCAATTCCATGAGCGCTCACCACATGTCCCAGGTACTTGACGCTAGGTTGTAGCAGGTGGCACTTGGATGGCTTGACCTTCAACCCATGTTGGGTCAGGATTTGGAAGACTTCAGCCAGATGGTGGAGGTGGTCTTCATAAGTCTTGGAGTAGATGATGATATCGTCCAAATATAGCAGGACGGTCTCGAAGTTGCGATGACCCAAACATCTCTCCATCAGCCGTTGAAATGTGCCTGGGGCGTTGCATAGCCCGAACGGCATGTTGTTGAACTCGAACAGGCCCATTGGGGTGGTGAAAGCCGTCTTCTCTCTGTCTTCCGGCGCCATGGCCACTTGCCAGAAGCCACTGGTCAGGTCCAGGGTAGAGAAGTAGGCAGCTGACCCTAGGGCTGCGAGGGATTCCTCGATTCGAGGCAGAGGATAGGCGTCCTTGTGGGTGATATTGTTGATCTTCCTATAGTCAACACAGAATCGAAGGGTTCCATCCTTCTTCTTCACAAGGACCAGCGGGGCAGCCCATGGGCTGCGACTCTCCCGGATAACGTTGGCTGTCTTCATCTCTTGTACCAGCTTCTTCACCTCTTGGTAACGGGCTGGAGGTATGGGCCGATATCGTTCCTTGATAGGAGGATGAGAGCCAGTAGGGATGGTGTGTTGGATCAGAGTAGTCTGCCCAAAATCCAGTGGGTGTTTGCTGAAGGCCTGGTGGTGCTTCATAACGACATCCAGGACACCTTGTACTTGGTCTGCAGGAGTAAAATCGTCGTCTCCAATATTGAGCTCAAGCCACCAGGATTGCTCGGCAGGCTCACCTTCAGCACTTTGCTTCAGTTCCAACTGTTGGGAGGCAGACAGAGAGGTTTCCACCAAGTCTTCAGGATGCACGCTGAAGAGAGTGGCTACGGCTTGGTACTTCCTCAGATCCACTGGGGAGTCCCCCACATTTAGTAATCGAATGGGTACTTGTCCTCGGGATACAGTGACTAGGCTCCTGGCGGCTAGAATGGGCAGGTCTTCATCAGCTGGTAGAGGTTCTACTATCGCCTGGTAGTCTTGACCTTGGACGCCCATGCAGGCTCGACACCATACTAACGTCTCAGTCCCAGGTTGAAGGCGGACAGGTTGGGGATCCTTGATCCGGGCTCTGCAGATTTCTCCATTAGGGCCAGCAAACTTCTGTTGCGCCGCTAGAACCTGCATAGTCTCCTGAATTACCTTCCGGGAACCGTTGGGCACTGTTGGCAGGGAGTCGTGGAGAGCCTTCAGCACTTCAGGGTAGCAGTTGCAGAGGACATTGGTACCCAGTACCAGGGAGAAGTTACCGTTTTCGGGGACTCGTGTCACCACTACGCCCTGTCTGGTTAACTCAGTGTCTGCAATGGTTAGTGTGGGCTCCCAGTAGCCGCGGATGGGAACGGGTTTTCCGTTCGTAGCAATAATGTTCAAGTAAGCCTTGGGAGGCTGGACTAAGGATGCTCCTCCTCGGCATTTCTCGAAGGCAGCACTCCGGAGGGTGGTCACTTGAGAGCCGGTATCAATTAAGGCCGGTAGGGTAACTCCATTGATGGTTACATGAACCATGGGGCGAGTCCCCACGAACCTGGGCATCCAGTTAGCATCTCGGGGACTTACAAGTTCTTCCCTTGGAGGTCGTCCCTTAGCTCCAAGGGTTTGTCGTTTAACTGACGACAATCATTCTCTTCATGCCCATATTTATGGCAGTAGCTGCACCGCTGGCGGGGTCTCTTCTGACTCCAGGTGCTTAACGACTTCGCTTCTTTTGGGCGCTGTTTAGTCGGAGATTCACGAGGAGTAGCTGACCGTACCGGGTTCTCTGGAGGTTTCCTCCTCATAGCAGAGACAGTTACTTCCAACTGGGTCAACCGATCAAGGATTTGATGCAGGGTGTCCGCCAGATTAGGGACCGGTCCTGTTATGCCAGTAACTTCCATAGTCGCAGGAGTAGGTGATGCTGACTGCGTGGGATGGCAAGCGAGAGCAGATTCTTCCATTTCTACGGATTCAGGCTCTTTCTGCGGTCCAGTAGGTGATCGGTCTCCTAATATGTCAATGGCAATTTCCTTAAACTCAAGGAAAGAAGCCTGGGCATGTTGAGAAGAGATGATCTTTAGTTGACACCTTTGATTTCTATCAACAAGTCCATTGATAAATTGTTCCCTTAAGGTTTGGTCAGAGGTTTCAGCGTCTTTGGGCTCAAGGCAGGTGATGGCCTTCCATGTCTCCTGTAGGGAGAGGGCAAAGTCTCGGAGGGACTCTTGGGGCTTCTGTCTTTTCCCGAAGAATTTCTGCTTCAACTCGGAGACAGTACACTTGTCAAAGGTGTTACGTAGCCTATCAAGAATCTGGACCACATTCTGACACTGTTCTCGGGGCCAGGACTTGACTTCCCGGAGAGCGGGTCCTTTCAACTGCCCGATGAGGATGCCCACTTTCTGTTCCTCTGTGAATGGGAGCAAGGCGAAGGTGGCTAACAACTTGTCCCTGAATTCAGGGAGAGTATGTGATTCTCCCTCGTAGTAGGGTAACCAGGGGGCCCCCAGATAGTAGGGCATAGTCAGAGGCATCATGGTGGGAGTCCCAGGGACACTAGCTGTGACAGGGCTGAAGGGACTCTCTGGAGGACTTAACATGCTCCGGTACCCTGAGGAGGGACCAGGGGACGGGACTTGCGCCAGTCCCGTATCTTCGTCCTGGGCGGACATGACTGGCCTAGTTGAGGGAAGCCTGTAGGGTTATACAATGTCCGTTGCTATGGGCGATGGCTAGAATGGGACGTGGGCACTTTAAGACACAGTCACTATTCCCTGGGAGGTGAGCCAAAACCTAGCGTCGGAAACAATCTCTACCCCCCTTTAACTTCCCCAGCGGTACTCACTCAGGATCAGCCGCGGTGACAGGACAGCTCCGGTACACGAAGGTCTCCGTTCCCGATGTCCGGCAGGCAGCAGGGCTCAGTGATGCTCCGCGGTGTTCTCCAGTCGCAGGACACGTGCGCCGGAACTCCGGATGAGGCGCACACTGCTGGCAGGCTTCAGGCGCGGCCTGCGCCGAAATCCAAGATGGCCGATTAACCCTCTTCGTTGCCGGCCGCACTCGCTCCAGCTCCTCCTCCACGGTAGTTCGCGCCACTCGCGCAGGGGGCGGAGCCTAATGACGCCTCTGGAGTTCCCGCCAGTGAAGATTTGGCGGGCTTGAAATACTTGCTGCGCCACACGCCTCTGAGGTAAATGCTTCAGGCGCAGCAGCGCCGGATGTAGCAGAGCTGACACAGTTCTTGCAGGAATTAACCTCTTGAGTGCTGGAGCGGCGCTCGACAGCACGTGGCAGCAGTATAGCAGTTCAATGTGAAACACACAATCACTTGGGCCTAAACCCGGATGGCAGCAGGGTTAGGCAGCACAGTCTTTTCAATAAAGGAAAGTCTTTAATGCCGTAATAAGGCACAGAAGTATCAATCCTGTTCGTGACGCCACTTGCAACAACCCCCACCGGGGCCTAGCCCTTGAGGTGCGGCCTGGAGACAGCCGGGGCCCGCGGTACCGGAGTGGCTGGCGGTTGCGGCCTAAGCACGCTTGTGTCACGGTGCTTGGTATGGGGAACCGGAGGGCTGTCCTACAGCCTGGCAGGTCTCCGGCAGGGTGGTGTTGGCAAGAAATGATGAGGGAGAGGCTGCTATAGCGGATCTCCCTGGGGCAACCCTTTGGTGTCTAGAGTGTAAGTCTCTGTGTGGTGGACAGGGTGCCGGTGATGAAGGCAGCCATATTAGCAGGGACCAGACGGAGACAGAAGTTGAAGAAAACAACTTACAGTTCTTTATTTGAACCGGCAGGAACCGCAGCAACGTGCCTTTAACAGGTAGATGGAGTGCTGAGATGTGAATTGGAGGGAGCCTCAGGAGATAGTTCACCAGCCTGGATGTAGAGGGCAGGCTGGGAGGCAGCTGTGTCCTGGTAGGAAGCTTCAGCTTGTCCTGTAGGGCTTCAGGTATCACCTTTAAAGGTAAGATGATACCCCTTTTCCTCACTACACTAACTCTAGTCTTAGACTCCACTCTTCAGAGGCAGGGGCTAGGCTCTTCCTGCTCTGGTATGGGCTAGACAGAGATTACTCACTCACTCACTGATCTCTAGGATTCTCCTAAAGTCCTCTAGAACATTCCTGGCCAGAGGTTTTATTACCTCCCTTTTGTCAGGTGGTGGCTGCTCCTCCAATCACATCTCAGCTTACAGAGCACAGGATGTAACACATATCATTGGACAATAGCATCTTGCATCATACAAAATACTTAACCTCTGCCTTGCCAGGCAGGATTCACCACTGCAATACCCCTATGTCCTATCAGGACCATGTAGTGTAAGGTGATTACATGCAGGTGGGACGTATTCGCAAACCCTCCCTCGCCATTGCATCGGCGAGGGTGTTGCAGAGGCAGCTATGCGATGACGTGTGGAGGTAGCAATGGAGACAACATGTGAAGGCAGCTAAAAAGACGACGTGTGGAGGCTGCTATGGAGACAATTTAATTTGGATAGTGCCTGTATGTGGCAGTCCAAAAAAGTTTTCAAACCAGAGGAGCAGGTAGCTGGTCCTCCAGAAAAATTACATAGATTGAGTGCCTGTATGTGGCAGTCCAAAAAAGTTTTCAAACCAGAGGAGCAGGTAGCTGGTCCTCCAAAAAGATTAAATAAATTGAGTGCCTGTATGTGGCAGTCCAAAAAAGTTTTCAAACCAGAGGAGCAGGTAGCTGGTCCTCCAGAAAAATTACATAGATTGAGTGCCTGTATGTGGCACTCCCATAAATTGTTTAAAACAGAGGACAGGGTAGTTGGCCCTCCAGAAAAATTAAATACATAGAGTACTATAGCCAGAGCCAGTTGGCCCTGGCAAAAAAATAGCCAGTTTCCTCTGCTTTAGTGTACAAAGAGGAGGAGAAGGAGGACAATGAGGAGGAGGAGTGCATACATTATTCAGGTTCATCTTCTTTCACCTGGTGGAGAATGGAAATGCGGAGAAATCCAGGCTTTATTCATCTTGATAAGCGTCAGCCTGTCAGCGCTGTCAGTCGACAGGCGTGTACGCTTATCGGTGATGATGCCACCAGCTGCACTGAAAACCCGCTCGGACAACACGCTAGCGGCAGGGCAGGCAAGAACCTCCAAGGCGTACAGCGCCATTTCGTGCCACATGTCCAGCTTTGAAACCCAGTAGTTGTAGGGAGCTGTGTGATCATTTAGGACGATGGTATGGTCAACTACGTACTCCCTCACCATCTTTCTGTAAAGATCAGCCCTACTCTGCCGAGACTGGGGACAGGTGACAGTGTCTTGCTGGGGTGACATAAAACTGGCAAAGGCCTTGTAAAGCGTACCCCTGCCAGTGCTGGACAAGCTGCCTGCTCGCCTACTCTCCCTCGCTACTTGTCCCGCAGAAGTACGCCCTCTGCCGCTAGCGCTGTCAGAAGGGAAATACTGTTTCAGCTTGTGCACCAGGGCCTGCTGGTATTCATGCATTCTCACACTCCTTTCCTCTCCAGGGATGAGAGTGGAAAGATTTTGCTTGTACCGTGGGTCCAGGAGAGTGAATACCCAGTAATCGGTGCTGGAATCAATTCTTTGAACGCGAGGGTCACGGGATAGGCAGCTTAGCATGAAATCTGCCATATGCGCCAGAGTCCCAACGCGCAAGAATTCACTCCCCTCACTGGCCTGACTGTCCATTTCCTCCTCCTCCAACTCCTCCAACTCCTCTTCTTCTGCCCATACACGCTGAACAGTGAAGGACTGAACAATGGTTCCCTCTTCTGTCTCGCCAACATTCTCCTCCTCTTCCTCCTCATCCTCCTCCACCTCTTCCGATATGCGCTGAGAAACAGACCTAAGGGTGCTTTGGCTATCAACAAGGAAATCTTCTTCCGCCGTCTCTTGTGAAGAGCGCAAAGCTTCCGACTTCATGCTGACCAGAGAGTTTTTCAACAGGCCAAGCAGCGGGATGGTGAGGCTGATGATGGCGGCATCACCACTGACCATCTGTGTTGACTCCTCAAAGTTACTCAGCACCTGACAGATATCAGACATCCACGTCCACTCCTCATTGTAGACTTGAGGAAGCTGACTGACCTGACTACCAGTTCTGGTGGAAGTTGACATCTGGCAGTCTACAATCGCTCTGCGCTGCTGGTAAACTCTGGATAACATGGTTAATGTTGAATTCCACCTCGTGGGCACGTCGCACAACAGTCAGTGAGCGGGCAGTTGGAGGCGGCGCTGCGCTGCCCTGAGAGTGGCAGCATCTGTGCTGGACTTCCTGAAATGCGCACAGATGCGGCGCACCTTCGTGAGCAAATCAGACAGATTGGGGTATGTCTTGAGGAAATGCTGAACTATGAGATTTAACACATGGGCCAGGCATGGCACATGTGTCAGTCTGCCGAGTTGCAGAGCTGCCACCAGGTTACGGCCGTTGTCACACACAACCATGCCTGGCTTCAGTTTCAGCGGTGCCAGCCACAGATCAGTCTGCGCCGTGATGCCCTGTAATAACTCTTGGGCGGTGTGCCTTTTATCGCCTAGGCTCAGCAGTTTGAGCACCGCCTGCTGTCGCTTAGTGATGGCACTGCTGCTGTGCCTAGAGCTACCGACTGATGGCGCCATGCCCACGGATGGTAATTCAGAGGTGGAGGAGGGGTGGGAGGAGGAGGAGGCATAGTAGGCCTTTGAGACCTGGACCGAGGTAGGCCCCGCAATCCTCGGCGTCGGCAGTATATGACCAGCCCCAGGGTCAGACTCGGTCCCAGCCTCCACCAAGTTAACCCAATGTGCCGTCAGCGATATATGGTGGCCCTGCCCGGCAGCACTCGTCCACGTGTCCGTGGTCAGGTGGACCTTGTCAGAAACGGCGTTGGTCAGGGCACGGAGGATGTTCTCTGACACGTGCTTGTGCAGGGCTGGGACGGCACATCGGGAAAAGTAGTGGCGGCTGGCGACCGAATTCCGAGGGGCGGCCGCCGCCATGAGGTTTCGAAAGGCCTCGGTCTCTACCAGCCTATAGGGCAGCATCTCCAGGCTAAGCAACTTGGAGATGTGGACGTTGAGGGCTTGGGCGTGTGGGTGGGTTGCGCTATACCTCCTTTTGTGCTCCAGCGTCTGGGGTATGGAGAGCTGAATGCTGGTGGATGCTGTGGAGGATCGTGGAGGCGAAGATGGGGTTTTCGCACGGGAGGTGTTTGGGCCGGGGTCCTGGGCAGGGGGCTGACTAGCAGATGACACAGGGGAAGGAGCAGTGGTGTGCCAGGCCGGAGGTGAACGGGCTTGGTGCCATTGAGTGGGGTGTTTAGCATTCAGATGCCTGCACATACTGGTGGTAGTTAAGCTAGTAGTGGTGGAACCCCTGCTGATCCTGGTTTGGCAAAGGTTGCACACCACAGTCCGTCGGTCATCCGGTGTTTCTTTAAAGAACCTCCAGACTTTTGAAAATCTAGCCCTCGCCACGGGAGCTTGACTACGGGCAACATTTGGCGCTGATGCACCAGCTCTGGCCCTGCCTCTCCGTCTGGCCCCACCACTGCCTCTTCCAACCTGTTCTGCTAAAGCACTCGCCTCCATCTCAGAAGCACTGTGTTCACCCGGCCTATCAACCCAGCTTGGGTCTGTCACCTCATCATCCTCCGATCCCTCAGTCTGCTCCCCCCTCGGACTTCCTGCCCTGACAACAACTTCATCACTGTCTGACAACTGTGTCTCCTCATCGTCCGACACCTCTTTACACACTTCTTCCACTACGTGAATAATGTCATCATCACCCACAGACTGCGACTTGTGGAAAACCTGGGCATCGGAAAATAGCTCAGCAGCAGCAGCACAAGTGGTTTGTGACTGTGGGAAGGGTCCAGGAAACAGTTCCTCAGAGTATGCCGGTTCAAATGCCAAATTTTGGTGGGAGGGGGCAGACTGGGGGGAAGGAGGCTGAGGTGGAGGAGCTGGAGGAGTGCCGATTTCGGTGACATGGGTGGACTGCGTGGAAGACTGACTGGTGGACAAATGGCTAGAAGCATTGTCCGCAATCCACGACATCACCTCTTCGCACTGTTCTGGCCTCAACAGTGCTCTACCACGAGTCCCAGTAACTTGAGACATGATGAACCTAGGGAGTGTACCTCTGCGGCGTTCCCCTGCTCCCCCATCAGCAGGTGGTGTCTCACCCCGCCCAGGACCACGACCTCTGACCCCTGCAGTAGTTGGACGCCCACGTCCACGCCCTCGTCCTCTACCCCTAGGCCTCGGGTTAAACATTTTCCAAATTAAAGTGTAAACTTGAAAAAAAAATTTTTTTGTGTTTATTTTTTTTCAGTTTTTTATTTTTTTTAACAAAACGATGCTATCCTATTGCTATGGCTAGTTTCTAACCTACACTGACAGCACACAACTGGATTTTGTGCTTTGCAAGATGAGTTTGAGCTATAAAATGAAATAAAGGTAAAAAAAAAAAAAAAATCAGCAGACTCTGCCTAATTCTAATCAAACCCCTAATAAATTGTCCCACTTCGGTGTTTGAGGTGGATATGCGTGTCACTAAGAGCTAAACACAACGGTCGCAGGTCTCCCAGCAAATTCCTCACAGTATGGTACTAGCTGCACTACTAGTGCCAGCAAGCCCAGCCACAAGCAAACCAAAAAAAGGAAAATATAACGCTATTGTAGGCCTAAGTAAGCCGTTGGGGTTCTCCTATGGCTATTTTGTAAAAAAATACAAATAGTGGTTAAATAATAGCTTTTTTACTGGAATCGTTTAAAAGTGAACATACAGTTAACTGGCTTCAAAAAAGTAATGTGGACGCACGATGCCCATCTGTAAAGATGAAACAAAGGGAGAAAAAGTATAAACAAGTGTGAGCCAAGTGGCCTTCTATAATGATTCACAGTTATTGATGAGACTTGTCATGCAAGAGAGAAGGAAGCTCACCTCTGTAGGCTGTACGTCTTGGTAAACGAAACAGAAGGATCTACACTCAAATATTCGGTTATCCATTCATGGAGGTGCCATACGGAAAAAGTCAATAAATGTGGGCAACAAGAGTCCGTATAGAGTGTAGATAGTGAGAACGGAGGAAGGAACAAGGTGCTGTGATTATAGACCTGAAAGGCAAGGGTCAGAGGTAACTGTAACTCTCCCTGTTGATGCCCTAGATGAAGGTCTAGAACACCCTGTTCGCCTAACCTCAGGGCTGTGGCCCTAATCGACCACGAGCCCCGACCGGAACCTTACCCTAGATAACTAGCCCTGTCGATGGACCTAATCTAGAGGTAACGTCCCAGTCAGTTGTACGTCTATAGAGACGAAGAAAACAAAGAGTGTGTCATAAGGGTAATTGCGCAGCCAAATCCCGACAGGGCCTGTTTCACCCTTTTGGGCTCATCAGGGGATAATGCGGTCCGCGTGGGAAAAAATACCCTATTGGAGAAAACCAAACAAAATATTTTGACACAGAGTGTGACTACTACAAACTCTAAGGTGTTTGTGACCTATAGACAACAAAACCCAATGTGGTGCAGGTAATGAAATCTTACCTTGCACTACACTGCTGGATAATTAGTGCTGGGGTGATGCAGATCTCCCTTGTTCACTAGGAATAGTGTATAGGAGTAGTAATAATAGTCCTAGTAAATATCCTAGTGAGGAAAAAGATGGGTTGGTGAAGCTGCAGCATAATAACCCTCAGGAGGACCGGGGCATCTGTATATTGATCCCACTAAATAACTGTCTTACCTGAAGGAGTAGCCGGTTCAAAAATGTGATGCTGCGGGGGTGCAGATGCGCACAACCCCGTTCACAACGGGTGACCAGTGGGTACTGACAAGTGCGGCGTGCGCCTCAGATATACACGCACCAATGTAGTGATAGTACCGCCCCTCACGCTAGGCGCCAGTCTGCAACGCCACCCTCATTGGTGGAGAGGCGTGGCCGGCAGCGGGCGCGGCGTGCGCATGCGCCAAAAAAGGTGGAGAGGGCAGGGAAAGCGCCCACCCACCGTGTCCGCCCCGAAGATCCAGTGCGCATGTTAAAAACGATGCCCAGAGGAATCTCCGAGGCAAGCAAGTGGCGCATGCGCAGAGGCGCTCGCCGAAGTCAAAACGGAAAGGGCAAAAAATGCCCCTACCGGACATAAAGAGAACGCCTCTGGAGACAAGGTACCTGGTAAAAAAGATAAATCAATGTACTTAGGTGCGCTTAAAGACCCATAAATGATTATGGGTAAAAGGACATGTGCATTAAGAGGTTGCAATTCTGCACATATCCCTAACACAAGTGGGTGGGGATTAAATTAAGGGCCATGATATCCAAGTGGGATACAGAGGCCAGTGAAAGGGCAAAGGGCAAATATAGACAGTCATAATATGATAAAATAAATAAATAAACAAAAGGAACAAAATAGAGGCGGTATATGGTGTGTAAAAAACGTCATAGAAAGCAGGCAAAACTCTGTTGTTCATTGAGTCCTAGTGGGGACTCTGTCTTGAGTCTAAAGATCCATTGTGACTCTTTTTGCCTCAAAATCCGGTCCCAGTCCCCTCCTCTGTCTGGGGGTTTAACAAGGTCGATACCAACAAACGTTAGTTTATTGGTACTGCCTCTATGTCTTTCTTGTATGTGTCTGGCAAGGGGTTTGTCACGGTTGTGTCTAATGTCACCTAAATGCTCCCCTATTCTCCGTCGAAATTCACGATATGTCTTGCCCACATATTGTAGACCACACTCACAGGTGGCTAGGTAGATAACGCCTTTGGTTTTGCAATTGATGTAGTGTTGAATGCAGTAGTTTTTGTTGGTAACCGAGCAATGGAAGATTTTGCAGCTCTGTATTACTTTACATGCAATGCATCCACTGCACCGATAGCAGCCTTTAATGTCCGATCGTAACCAAGTCCTTATGACACTTGAAAGGGACACTACTATAACTATCAAATCCTCCGACAAAGGAGGTAACATAGTGATCATATCAACTGAACAATACCGCCAGATGTGTCTTGATCTACTGAAGGACACTGATAATTATGCCACTTTACCCAGCAATCCCACTCACATTTTCCTATTAGAACTCAAGAAAATACTGCAAACTGCCCTTACCAATGACCTCATAAGTAAAGATGAGTTCGATTTCCTTCTGCCTAAATATCCTAGAACAGCTACTTTTTATGGACTTCCAAAAATTCATAAAGGTTTAACCCCCTTAAAAGGCAGACCAATTGTGTCAGGTGTTGGATCTCTCTGTCAAAATGTAGGCATTTACATTGATAAAATTCTGGCTCCCTTTGTCGCTGCCCTTCCTTCTCATACTAAAGACACCACGGATCTTCTTAAAAGATTAGACGGGCTCTCTATTGGTCCTGATACTTACCTAGCGAGCATTGACGTTGAGTCACTTTACTCCTCTATTCCCCACCATCTAGGATTACAAGCTGTCCAATTCTACCTGAGTACTCGAGGTAACCAGTGCAGTGCACACAACAATTTGGTTCTCCAGTTACTGGAATTTTCTCTCACGCACAACTATTTTCTATTCGACGGGGTTGTGTACCACCAGCTCAGGGGCACGGCAATGGGGAGCTCATGTGCCCCCACCTATGCCAATCTGTTCCTGGGCTGGTGGGAACACTCCCTCGTCTTCTGTGAAGATCCTGCCCCCCGCCACATTGATGTGGCGAGCCTTTGGGCTCGCTACATTGATGATATCTTTATCACGTGGGAAGGATCAGAGCGTCAATTCAACACCCTCTTAGAGGACCTCAACCTAAACTCCTTAGGACTCAGGTTTACACACGAGATACATCAATTCAGCATACCGTTTTTAGACATCCTGATTAAAAAGAAACACAACGGAGAGATAGAGACAACTCTCTATAGGAAACCTACCTCGACCAATTCCCTCCTACGATGGGAATCTTACCACCCACCAGCACTTAAGAGAGGTATACCCTATGGACAGTACCTTAGAATACGCCGTAACTGTTCGTCCCTAGAAGAGTTTAAACACAAAGCTAAAGATCTCAAACTCCGCTTCTTGGCCCGGGGATACCCTGAGCAGACTCTCAAATCAGCATACCAGAGAGCATTAAGAACCAATAGGACAGACCTACTTACCCCACATACCGACCCGCCCTCCGTACCCATAATCAGACTGATAGGTACATTCGATGAGGGATCACAACAGGTTCGCCAAGTTCTTTCAAAATTCTGGCACATACTTAAAATGGATCCAGATGTTTCGGAGGTTCTACATGACTACCCCACAATTACATTTAGAAAAGGACGTAACCTAAGAGACAGACTTGTCCACAGCCATTTTACTAGACCAGAACCCACTAGGACTTGGTTACGATCGGACATTAAAGGCTGCTATCGGTGCAGTGGATGCATTGCATGTAAAGTAATACAGAGCTGCAAAATCTTCCATTGCTCGGTTACCAACAAAAACCACTGCATTCAACACTACATCAATTGCAAAACCAAAGGCGTTATCTACCTAGCCACCTGTGAGTGTGGTCTACAATATGTGGGCAAGACATATCGTGAATTTCGACGGAGAATAGGGGAGCATTTAGGTGACATTAGACACAACCGTGACAAACCCCTTGCCAGACACATACAAGAAAGACATAGAGGCAGTACCAATAAACTAACGTTTGTTGGTATCGACCTTGTTAAACCCCCAGACAGAGGAGGGGACTGGGACCGGATTTTGAGGCAAAAAGAGTCACAATGGATTTTTAGACTCAAGACAGAGTCCCCACTAGGACTCAATGAACAACAGAGTTTTGCCTGCTTTCTATGACGTTTTTTACACACCATATACCGCCTCTATTTTGTTCCTTTTGTTTATTTATTTATTTTATCATATTATGACTGTCTATATTTGCCCTTTGCCCTTTCACTGGCCTCTGTATCCCACTTGGATATCATGGCCCTTAATTTAATCCCCACCCACTTGGGTTAGGGATATGTGCAGAATTGCAACCTCTTAATGCACATGTCCTTTTACCCATAATCATTTATGGGTCTTTAAGCGCACCTAAGTACATTGATTTATCTTTTTTACCAGGTACCTTGTCTCCAGAGGCGTTCTCTTTATGTCCGGTAGGGGCATTTTTTGCCCTTTCCGTTTTGACTTCGGCGAGCGCCTCTGCGCATGCGCCACTTGCTTGCCTCGGAGATTCCTCTGGGCATCGTTTTTAACATGCGCACTGGATCTTCGGGGCGGACACGGTGGGTGGGCGCTTTCCCTGCCCTCTCCACCTTTTTTGGCGCATGCGCACGCCGCGCCCGCTGCCGGCCACGCCTCTCCACCAATGAGGGTGGCGTTGCAGACTGGCGCCTAGCGTGAGGGGCGGTACTATCACTACATTGGTGCGTGTATATCTGAGGCGCACGCCGCACTTGTCAGTACCCACTGGTCACCCGTTGTGAACGGGGTTGTGCGCATCTGCACCCCCGCAGCATCACATTTTTGAACCGGCTACTCCTTCAGGTAAGACAGTTATTTAGTGGGATCAATATACAGATGCCCCGGTCCTCCTGAGGGTTATTATGCTGCAGCTTCACCAACCCATCTTTTTCCTCACTAGGATATTTACTAGGACTATTATTACTACTCCTATACACTATTCCTAGTGAACAAGGGAGATCTGCATCACCCCAGCACTAATTATCCAGCAGTGTAGTGCAAGGTAAGATTTCATTACCTGCACCACATTGGGTTTTGTTGTCTATAGGTCACAAACACCTTAGAGTTTGTAGTAGTCACACTCTGTGTCAAAATATTTTGTTTGGTTTTCTCCAATAGGGTATTTTTTCCCACGCGGACCGCATTATCCCCTGATGAGCCCAAAAGGGTGAAACAGGCCCTGTCGGGATTTGGCTGCGCAATTACCCTTATGACACACTCTTTGTTTTCTTCGTCTCTATAGACGTACAACTGACTGGGACGTTACCTCTAGATTAGGTCCATCGACAGGGCTAGTTATCTAGGGTAAGGTTCCGGTCGGGGCTCGTGGTCGATTAGGGCCACAGCCCTGAGGTTAGGCGAACAGGGTGTTCTAGACCTTCATCTAGGGCATCAACAGGGAGAGTTACAGTTACCTCTGACCCTTGCCTTTCAGGTCTATAATCACAGCACCTTGTTCCTTCCTCCGTTCTCACTATCTACACTCTATACGGACTCTTGTTGCCCACATTTATTGACTTTTTCCGTATGGCACCTCCATGAATGGATAACCGAATATTTGAGTGTAGATCCTTCTGTTTCGTTTACCAAGACGTACAGCCTACAGAGGTGAGCTTCCTTCTCTCTTGCATGACAAGTCTCATCAATAACTGTGAATCATTATAGAAGGCCACTTGGCTCACACTTGTTTATACTTTTTCTCCCTTTGTTTCATCTTTACAGATGGGCATCGTGCGTCCACATTACTTTTTTGAAGCCAGTTTACTGTATGTTCACTTTTAAACGATTCCAGTAAAAAAGCTATTATTTAACCACTATTTGTATTTTTTTGCATAAATCATAGTGAGTCCAATCTTTTCTTTCTAGTACATCTAGTTGAAACACTTTTGGATATTTTTTATGGCTATTTTGTAGCCTACAATGAGAGCACACTGCTTTGCAAGATGAGTTTGAGCTATAATATGAAATACAGCTAAAAAAAAAAAAAATCAGCAGACTCTGCCTAATTCTACTCAAACCCCTAATAAATTGTCCCACTTCGGTGTTTGAGGTGGATATGCGTGTCACTAAGAGCTAAACACAACGGTCGCAGGTCTCCCAGCAAATTCCTCACAGTATGGTACTAGCTGCACTACTAGTGCCAGCAAGCCCAGCCACAAGCAAACCAAAAAAAGGAAAATATAACGCTATTGTAGGCCTAAGTAAGCCGTTGGGGTTCTCCTATGGCTATTTTGTAGCCTACAATGAGAGCACACGGCTTTGCAAGATGAGTTTGAGCTATAAAATGAAATACAGCTAAAAAAAAAAAAAATCTGCAGACTCTGCCTAATTCTAATCAAACCCCTAATAAATTGTCCCACTTTGGTGTTTGAGGTGGATATGTGTGTCACTAAGAGCTAAACACAACGGTAGCAGGTCTCCCAGCAAATTCCTCACAGTATGGTACTAGCTGCACTACTAGTGCCAGCAAGCCCAGCCACAAGCAAATAAAAAAAAAAAAAGTATAACGTTATTGTAGCCCTAAGAAGGGCTGTTGGGTTCTTGTTGAATCACTCCTGCCTAACACTATTCTAATAGAACAGCCTAACGCTTTCCCTGACCAGCAGCAGCTCTCTCCCTAGCGGCATCCAGACACAGAATGATCCGAGCAGCGCGGGCAGGGGCTAGTCTATTCCAGGGTCACCTGATCTGGCCAGCCAACCACTGCTATCGACGTGTAAGGGTACCACGTCATGCTGGGTGGAGTGCAGAGTCTCCTGGCTTGTGATTGGCTCTGTTTCTGGCTGCCAAAAAGCAAAACGGCGGGAGATGCCATTTTCTCGAGCGGGCGAAGTATTCGTCCGAGCAACGAGCAGTTTCGAGTACGCTAATGCTCGAACGAGCATCAAGCTCGGACGAGTATGTTCGCTCATCTCTAGTTGTGACATAACAAATGAATCAAAGAAATCTACCCTCTGAACCCCCAATTCAGGTGTGTTATGTATGATGGGATAGAATACATTTTCCATTTGAGTACAATAATTTCTTTATCCTTTAATCCCGCAAATGTTAATTGCTGGGACCTGGATACCCTCCAATCACCCTTTTCAGCTCTAGGGTCACCTCTCTTCTGCTTTGTTCTGTTCATCACATCTATTCTTTAACTCCCAAAAATTCACCAAACAACTTGTGAGGGCAGAACACCCAGAATTCTCCCATTTGTGTATGATGGGCTCTGGAACAAATTTTTATAGATCATTTTCTTGTCTCTGACGACTGTATACTTTGGCTTCTCTCCAAGACCACTCACTACAAACCCATTAGGCTCAGATCCAGCAACCTCTGGCATATACGTCTCCTGATTGTGAGCATCAGCAGCCACAGAAAGTGTCTGTACATGACCATGTGCTGGATTGTCCAGGCAGAAGAACATCATTGTCGTCTCTATGCCAGCCCATGGCCAGAAAAAGACCAAATATAGTAGGGATTTTCTTGTGCATTAATAGATATAATAGGTTAAAAGGCTGCATATGGGGTATTTACAAAAGGTTTTACATCTCTCTATGATCCCCCACTACTCATGTCCCCGCAGTAATTGGCTTTTCTTATGCAGATTAGAAATGCAATTTGGCTTTTTTTTTAATACAAATTGCTAGCACAAACTCTGCAGAGACACTGAATAAGCAGAGATGTAGGGAATGTTGGGAAGGTCACAGGCATCTTGCATGGGCGATCTCCTGGTCTCCCTAGTTCTAAATACCTGTTCTGCTTAGTTATGTATGAACATTATAGGGACTTGCACATTTGGGGATAGGAGGGTAACATTCATCCAGTCTGCAGCGATGACAAGTTTACTACTGTGTATTGGCTGTAGTTGCATGTCCCAGACCCTGATACCTTTGCCTTCCATGACCTTAGGAAGATGGCTGGCATAGTAATGACATACTAGTTTTCATTCCGCTTTAAACATTAAATTTGTAAGGACCTGACAAAAGAGGAGACTCCAGGACTGGCTGTGGTGGATGATTCGTGGGCTGTCAGACAGCTTGCAATCCCCACTTTCTGCTAGCAGATCTCTGTCTGAGAAAGTCATCTTCCCTCGTGCAGGAAGCCACACACATTGTACAGTAAACTGCTGGATAAGATCTTATTGCAGAGTCTTCCCAGCATATGGTGGATCATTTGGAGGAACCACCACAAGTGAGTCATGAAGCTGTGAGCTGCCTGTGAGACAAGGGAGGATAAATGGGTAAAACATCCCACAATACATACTAATATATATTCTCAACATTACCTTCTAGCTGTGACATGAAGCTCCTTTCTATCAGTCTATTATTTTGCTACAGAGGAGTAACATCACACATCTGTTGTATCCGCCTGCCCTAGGGTGCCCTAGTCCAATGGTTGTGTCTAGTGGTAAGACATTTGGTAAAAATATGTAGAAACGAATGACCTTGTCGCCTAAATGTGTATACAGGTACAGGCAGTCCCTGGGTTACGTACAAGATAGGTTCCCGGGGTTTGCACTTAAGTTGAATTTGTATGTAAGTCGGAACTGTATATTTTATAATTGCTGCTCAAGACCAAACATTTTTTTGTCCCAGTGACAATTGGATTTTCCAAATTTTTTGCTATTATGGGACCAAGGATTATCAATAAGGCTTGGGACTAACATAAAGCATCCAGAGAGCAGCACCAGAGGTCACAGTGGTCAGAGGGGTCTGTCTGTAACTATGAGTCGTCTGTAAGTCGGGTGTCCTTCAGTAGTGAAAAGAGAACCTCTTGAAGATAAAGTGGTTAGTTGCTGCGTCTAACCCCAGGATGGGATGTAACCCAGTGGTGCTATAGAGAATTAATGTAGAACAAATGGGGTTATATACAGATGCCCAACCGATAGAATAAAAAAAATCTCATTCCTTGTGTGGTGCAACACATTTCTTCATCGGGCCAAATATATCAGCAACTATATATACAAAAGGAGAAGAAACTTAAATATACATATAATGGGTTACAATGATTCAATAAAATTAAATTAAATACAGGCGGTCCCCTACTTAAGGACACCCGAATTACAGACGACCCCTAGTAAAAGACGGACCCCTCCGCCCACTGTGGCCATTGGTGAAGCTCTGAATCCTATTACTTTAGTCCTAGGCTGCAATGATCAGCTGTAAAGTGTCTGTAATGTATTTATTGATAATGTTTGATCCCATTACAGCAAAAAATTTTGAATCTCCAATTGTCACTGGGGCAAAAATATTTGTGTAGAACTACAATTATAAAATATACAGTTTTTGATTTGCATACAAATTCATCTTGAGAACAAACCTTTGGAACATATCTTATACGTAACCTGGGGACTGCCTGTAAATGAATTAAATATGAATGTAATATGAGATATAATGTTCTTACAATGCAATAGAAGGAAAAAATATATGAAAAATATAATAAATATTTAATTTATATAAAAATGGTAAGGTGGTAAGATATGTGCAAACAGAAAAAAAGTGGTCAAAGGGGGAACCAGTAGGTTGAAAGGAGGGTTGTGCCCAGCTTAGGTTGTCCCTATACACATTTCCTATCATACTCATATAAACAAAGACAAAACTTGCCATTAAAAAAGAAGACTACAGGTGCCAGCACTCACTCCAGGTATGGTGGAGGAACCAGAACTAAAAATGGCCACATCCTGCCTTTTTACAAAGACAAAACTTGCCATTAAAAAAGAAGACTACAGGTGCCAGCACTCACTCCAGGTATGGTGGAGGAACCAGAACTAAAAATGGCCACATCCTGCCTTTATTATTGTGGACATGTCTATTTTGTGTTCAACAATGACACCCTAAACTTAAATGATTGGCACAGCGTGGCACCATGACTAAAGAGTAGCACAAGCTTTTATTTTATATGTATCAATAGAAGACACTTCTAGTCTTTTATTTCATCTAAACCTGAGAGAGTGGACTGGAACTATGTGGAGGAGTCTGACATTTTCTTTATTAGTTCAAAACATTGCAACTTTGTGGCTCCTATTAGACTTTGTTTTGCTGCAAAGCTCGATAGATGAATAGTCTAGAGTCTTCAGCTCTGTCCTTTTTTCTGCTCCAGAAATGGAACATTCCTTTCCTGCCAGAATTCATAAGAAAATATTATGCCAGACTAGATAAAGATTTCCAATTTGCACAATTGAACAGAAATTATTTAATCCTCAGTATGAGCTGGGGGAAAGCAAAACCTTAATGTTTGGCTAAATGACTAGATGAGAAGGGCCTGGTCGGTGTCATACACAGATGAATATGTGCCACCAGTAAATTTACTCTTAGGGTACAGCTACCTTCATATGATTTCTGACACTCATGTACAAATTCTTCCAATGTAGCCAACACAGATTTTTTTTTATAATACATATTTGCTTCCTATCCCCTACCTCTCCCTTTTATTTTCTTGCAATGCCCTATGACAGTGATGGCGAACCTTTTAGAGACTGAGTGCCCAAACTACAACAAAAATCCACTCATTTATCACAAAGTGCCAATATAAGCAATAATTTATTTATTTGTTGAACTGTTCCCCCACAACTTTCAATGATACCTGCCTCCTGAGGACACAGATACAATTGAAAGCAGAAGGGCAAATCTAGCCTATCACTGTAGCTTCTATCCAGGGTGTCGCTGTACAGGAAAAGTTGTGGGGTCAGCAGGAGGACCTTCAAAGATAATCTGGTCCTCTCCACACTTTCTCCCTTTTCCTTCAGTTCCAAGCTGCCAAAGGATTCTAGGTGCCAGGGATCCAAAGTTATGGCTCCTAAAATCCAGGACATATCTTATATATGCTCGGCCACTGAGGTGCCACCCTATGAGGACATATGAGATACTTCGTTGGCCATTAAAAGGTTAAAATAGCACTGAGATTAGTAAATCTTGACTTATGTGGAATTACAGTTAGATTCTTTGAGTCCTGTCTGGTAAACTCTGTGCTGAGCTTGAGTCAAAACCTATCATTCAACCCTCGAAGGAAGGGGTGAAAAAACCAACATATACAGCAAAAAAATGTAATAAATGGTGAAAGATTATAAATTTTATTAAGTCAAATTACAACGTAATGGTTAAAAATGAACCCACTCCAAAAAGGGGGACACAAGCAAGAGTTGCATCGCAGGCAACAGATCAACACATCAAAATATAAACATGTACAGGCATCAGTGGCCAAATGTAAGTATAAAGGAATGCTATTGGGAAGCACAAAGGATAATAGATTATGTGGCCTAAAATCAGCCTTTGTCTGGGGTTCTGAGCTTGAGTGCCCACAGAGAGCACTCCGAGTGCCACCTCTGGCACCCATGCCATATGTTTGCCACCACTGCCCTATGACCTCAATCTTAGGCCCTCTTAGCTCTGTGAGATGTATAATTATATGAATGGATAGGATGGTTGAGATGCGTTGAGCCAAATATGTGTACAACAAGTGTACTTTCCCATGCACCATTCATGCTGCAATGGGGCACCCACCTATCTCAGGGGGCCACCACGGGTGCTCACCTGTTCACCTGAGTCTGAGGTACTGACTAGGCAGAAAAAGCAGGGAGATTTCATCTGTTGGTAGAAGTTGGTAAAAAACAGTGTGTAACACTACACAGGATATATAATGTTACATGTGTTACATATGTCCTACTCTGGATTATAATTTTGTTCGTAACTCAGGATCTTTAAAAAACAAGTAATGACATGTATGTATGCAGAAACCTCACCAGCAGAATAGTGAGTGCAGCTCTGGGGTATAATAATAATTCAGGATTGATACAAGTGACTTGAACATTGTGACTCCACCAGAGTAGAGAGTTCAGCTCTGGAGAATAATGCAGGCTATAAATAAGGACCAATAAGGAATGATGTAATGTATGTACATAGCGTCTCAACCAGCAGAATAATAAGAGTACCTCTGGGTTTTATACAGGGTGAATCTCAGGACTAGTATAAGATGAATAGGAGCGCTCCGTTCTTTTCTTATCAGATTCATATTAGGAATGCCCAAGCTTTAGAACATGGATCGGTTGGGTCATTCTGGCAGTAGAGGAACCACAGAAGGCTGTTTTAAGCCTGAGAGCTATCCAGGTGCGGTTTTCCATGCATCATCCTTACTGTGTATGTAATATGGAAAATGTCACCCGCAGTGAGTCACCGCAGGGAAGATGTGATTCTTATCTTGCATCGTTTCCAGAGTGAACATTTCTGAACGACTGCCATATCCTGTGACGGGGCCTGGAACGCACTTCTGACAAGTCCACGTCTATTTTCAATCGTTAATTCAAAAAGATTTCTGGTTGCTCTGCAAAAAAATATGATGTAGATCAGAGGCGCTGCCTGTCAATGTGAGCTCAGAGCTTCATGGTGCGGAAATAAGCCCCAATAGCTGCTCAATCATATGTGGCATTTGTATACATTTCAGGTCTCAGATCTCTCAGAACCTTCCTCCACTTCTTTTCAGGAATCGGTGGCTGCAGATGACAACGCAATCAGAGGACGCACTCGCTGCCATTCTATTGTTACTTGAACACCGCCTGCAGGAAGACGCAGGTTGCCGCTACAAAGGGTAATGGTACCCTTTTTTTGGGAAGAGCCAGAGTGGAAATGACAATGTTGCCCCCTTATATCTTCCTCTTATTCAGTTGGCAGCAGCTTCAAACGTCCAATAACAAAAGTAATATTGCTGCACAAACGTCTAGACAGTGGACTGTGAGACCCAGTGCTATTGTTACATTTATGCATAACTTGTAATAGATGTGATACATGGATCTCTCATGTATCACTGAGTCAGGGAGACCTGCATGCCGCATTGCACAGTTCTTACTAATTATGTTGCCATATTCAACAACTTTATGCAGCTCATTTGTGATCCTGAACAGATGCAGACATAGGAATGTATTACTGTACATGTCCATGTGTATCGTAGCATCTGCAGAAGTAAAACATTTTACTGTAACTTTGGTGGGACTTAGGTTAAAATTACATAGCCCAATCGTTACACTGACAAGTACCAATGTAATGCATATGTTGTGTTTATTGGCATTAGCTTATTACAAAAAAAGATGCATGTTTTCTATTCTGGTTTCATTATATTGGAGAAGATCATGTATGACGATTCTCATTCAGCACTAATATAGTAATATAATAAATGCAGAATCAAACTCACATCATGCAACCAAACAGGTGACCCTTAGCTGGGATTCTGCAACTGAGGTCATCATCTACCTTATGTCTTAAAAGAATATGACTTCTCCTCTACATAATTTACAGTGCAACATCCAGATGCTGCTTCATAGCTTCCTATGAACTTAGTTCTGGGCATAATAAGCTAACTGATGGGACGAACAAAGTTATATTAGACAACCTTAACGTTACACCTCATTTATCATTAGAATGAGACTTTCATAAATCTGGCGCAGTATATGACTGATGTCTAACTAATCACTGTTTTACAGTCATCCAGTCATAAATTTTCATACAGAAGTATAAAGCGTTGCACTCACCAGTCTTGCTGTATATTCTTTATTGTGGTGGCAACAAGACAGGATAGTTCGCTGCCTCGTCACAGGTGACGGGCCATTTTGTGCATGCAAATGCGCTTTCTCAAGCCTGTTATGTTAGAGGGCCCGGGATGTATGGCCGATTCTTAATTTATTCATGTAGTGCCCCCTTTCCCCTGCTCTGGTTGCTTTATTACAACAAGGCCCCTTCGGGCCCACCCACCTCATCCACCTCCCATTGCCCTCTTCCGGCAGCCACGGCCCGTCCACCTTGTCCACCGGCCACTGCTGCCCGACCTCGTCTGCCAGCCGTTGCCCACACAGACACGTAAGTTGATAGAAGCGGGGGGGGGGGCTTTTATATATATATATATATATATATATATATATATATATATATATATATATGTGTGTGTGTTTGTAGAGAAATAAAACAAGTCGAGAGTTCCGGAAAACACCAATATTATGGCGATGGCACAAAAAAAAACTGCCAGTTTTCCATAGTGAACAGTTAACCATGACTTACTATCCCATTCAATTTTTTTTGTTGAGCCAGAAAAAGGAAATAATTATCAAGAAACCCTAAGGATTTATGTCCTAATAATGCACCTGTATATGATACACACCAATTACATCAATTCACAATAATATGTGTAACAAATGGGGAAAAAACTAAAAGATCATGGGGGAGATTTATCTTTTGTCTTTCTATTTTTCCTGTCAGTCTATTTCCTTTTTTGTCCTGTTTCTTAGTCTAATTTGTGTCAGGTGGATTTTCCTTGTGTTAAATTGAACCTGTGCCTGTCAGTCTAACATTGCTGCCCGATAGGGAGGAATGCGACTTTAAAAAAAAAAAAATTGTCATTTTTGTGCAAAAAAAGTTGCAAAGTTGGTTGTCCTGCTTCTTCCTGCCAAGTTCACCACTGGAAACCAGGCGAGCTTTTGCAATCTGTATTGCGTCTTTTTCAAAAGTCGCAGATGGCCAATACAACTAACTTTAGTCTAAACAACTAGATTCATTAGATAGATGAAGTGAATCCATCCAAAAGCTGTGCACCATGAGTTGTGGTGCAAATATGGAAAACTCACCCAAAAATGTACAAAAAGTAAACTGCTCTTCTTGAAAGAAGAAAAATCTCCCCCAATGTCATTTTAAATGGATAGCATGTAAATGATGGATTTCTTACCAGAATAACGGTTGTCAGCATGTCAGTAATTGATGGTTTGTCAGTATACTGTCCAGACTCACTTTCAGTTGTATGCAAATTAAGTTGTTCATACATTGAAAGACGTTTGTTAAAGTTAAACCAGGATATTTGCAGAAATCTAATATAATTTATCTGTGAACATATGTGCCAAAAATATTCTACATGTCAAATGGACACAAACAAAAAGAATCCACTTCGGTGACTTGACATTTGGATGTAGGACAAATCATTAGTCTTACAAATAAATGATTAGAACCTTTAAATATCATTATTATAAAAATGATAAATTATTAGATAATGATACAAACAGCATCACACAGTATTGCCCATCATGTCAGCTGAAGCTTCTACCCTGAGATGACCACAGTTGTATCAGAATGGTAGAAAATAAAGGACCAAAAAACTGCAAACATTCACTAGTTCTTGGGAACTATCATCAATGAAAAAAAAATTGCGAAATTAAAAAAAAATATTAAATTAACTTTTTCCACAAGCTGCCAAAGTAGCTCAGTGTTCTTGTCGGGGCTTGTTACAGCTGTATAGTATTTATCATGTCACAGTGTATTGTTGAAGAAAAAAATTAAACAAAGAATTTGTCATTCTTTTTTCTCAGGGAGTGTAAGTTTCATAGTGATTTCAATCGTTTAGATTAAATGAGGCTTGTGTGTTGTATTTTTTTTTCTTGACAGTAGCGACATGATTTTTAGGCTCAAATCTGGCGGAAGATACGATTAGACTAAGGAGAATGTTTCTCTTGTAGCTAGGCGCAGTGACAGCTCTAACACTCACCAGGACCAGAGGCCACTGCGTGCAAATGGCATTGCCCACCCTGAAAGTCAGAAAGTTGAGTTTATTTTTGTAATTTTTTTTTCTTGCCATTAAGAAGACTCTCAGACCACCAGGTACGCCAGAAAGGAGGGCTTTTTTAAAGTACAATCTAGTTTTGTCAGACTCAGAATATACAGTGAGTTATCAAATAAAGATTTTGTAAAACTTTTTTTTTATGAATCTTTAAATGTTTGCACTTTTCCTTAACTATTTATCCAGTGTACACAGGTAAGCGTTTACCTTTACTACTGACCTATTATAAGAGATTGTTATTTAATATAATTATATTATTATATTTGGACACCTGCTTTACGTCACTGATGTAAAGTACAACTGAAAACAAACAGTAAACACTCATCTTACTACTGTTCAGGGGCTTGAAGGAGAAACAAAAGCTTCTAGTCACAATCGCATCCATATAGACAAATCAATGTAATGGTTAACTCTGTGTGTGCCACAGTGAAAAACATTACGGAAAAAAATTGCACCAGATAGTGTAAATTGAAATATTAATAGGGATTGTAAGATAACACTTTAGCAAATAATAAATAACAAAAAAATATTGATTTTTTGAAAGGATAAAACTAAAATGTAATTAAAGACAAAACTAAACACATAACCATTTTTATTTTAATATTATTTTATTTATAATCATTTATTATTGTTATTATTACTATTTCTATTAGTTTTATTAGCATTCTTTAATTTCCACATTAAAAAACTATTTCCCTATTTGCTTTTCACTATATACATTTGGATTAATATTAATAAATTGTGTCATCACATGTGTTTTTGTGTGTGAAATGAGAGGCTGAGATTTCATGAATGTCAGAGATAAGGAATAACTGGGTGCATAATGTTGTATATGGAGTTTGTGTTAGCAAAATCTTGGCCTTCTCTGCAAGTGAACACCTGGGAGATGTAAATCATGTGTCTGATAAACATTTCACATCTGAATATATGACAACCTCTGGGCTCTGCTGGGCTTGTGTCCACACTATAGAAGAGCTTCTACAGGAAACCAGAGAAATCAATAAATCAGATGGATGAACCTCGGCTAATAAACACAGCTTATAGAAGTAGAGGCGGGAATCCAACATTTTTGGAAAGAACATAGAAAGGATTAGATGTTTCCAAACAGTCTGGACAGATATGAAAGGCGACTAATTGCCAACTGCACAAGAAATCAATTAAAAGTGAAAAAAAAAATTATTCATAGATTTAAAATTGTGTTTTTAATATTACATTATCCTGACTATATTGTATTTAAAAATTTGAATGATTAATTTTATTTTGTCTCTTTCTCTTTCTATATTTAAGTGCTAAAATATTTTTAAAAAATTATATACATATATATAAGATAAAATCATAATTATAGTTTAAATATTTTAAATATATAGAGGATTATAAAATAAAATGAAGAATACCGGTATATGAATATAGATATGTGAAATATATGCTTTAAAAAGACTAAGGTCAATTTTCATTATTATGTGATTTAACAAAGTAAATATTAATATTGTAAGATAATATAATATACTATCAAATATTTTATATTTATTTGAATTTATCGTTTGTAGTATAATGTAATTTTATTTTTTATATTGACTCAAAATTGATCATTTGGTTTGGTTTCACCTCTGAAGATTAACAAAAAAACTTTTTACTTGTACATGTGTTTTTATTATATTGATTTCCATTGTAAATATTTAAACTTCATTTTACAGACTTAAAAAAAACTATAATACAGAGAATGCAGGGAAATTGAATTGATATGTTTTTGCGGATTTCTACATTGTGGGATAGAACATCTTAGGTGGCCCACATGTTTCTTATCTGCTGCTGTGTTTCTGAGGAATGATGGATAACATTTACACTTTTGGTGCTGCACTGAGAATATTCCCGGGTTTGTTCATTCTTGTGACTTTTCTAAACCACAAACCGACAATAAAAAAGTTTATATGCAAGAATTTTTTAACAATTTTTTTTTCTGTAATTTTTGTAAAAAAAAATCTGATGTTACAATTATACATGTCCTCAGGTGATCATTCCGAGTATACGTTATTCCTAAGTTACAACGATGCAAATATAAGAGATAAATGGATGCATATTATATGATTCTCAATTTTTAAAACTTTGAAAAGCAAAAAAAGAAATTCTAGTGTAATAAAGTGTAAGAGTCTGACCCATAATAATACTTATTATATTCAGCAGCACAGGTATCAATGTTTTAATATAATATGCAAGAGATGAAGCACAGCTAAAGAGTTAACGGTTTTTAAAAACATATAATAAAATGTTTATTGATTTAATTTATACATAAATTATTCATTAAAAGCTGTGATTATTATTATTAATATTTTAAGTTCTGATTATGTGTCACAGATTTAATGCAAAATGTCTGCATGTGTCTATCTTTCCACAATATGCTTTGTATCCAATTGTTTATTATTCATCTCAATATCTATTGATCTATCTATCCATAATAATAATACTCTTTATTTCTTTAGTGCCATCAAATTCCGTAGCTCTATCTATCTATCTATCTATCTATCTTGTCAAACAGGTATCAGTCCACTGAAGTATGACTAATTATGAGTAAATTGCTTCACTCAACTCCCACTACAACACAAGGAGCAAAGTGACAGAATCGCCTCTAACTGCATCATCCAGAAAACTATATTCAACTTCTTAAAGGCATATTCCCATAGGCCCATTTAAATTAAAACAACTTTAATGTTGAGAGGATGATCCTGTTAGGCTAAGTTCACACTAAGTTTTTAATGTATCAGTTAAAAATCCCATTGACATCAATGTAAATTTTTAGTAATCTGTTATGGTCAGTCTAATCTAATATCTATGTGGGTTTTTTTTTCAAATAGAGGAAAAGTACTGTTGCCATTGTAATTTTTTCCATCCAAAAGCATGAATAACGGATACCTGCTAAAACGGAACATAACGGATGACATAAAATTTACACTGATACATTCATTGATAAATTCATTGATTTTTAATTGATACATTAACCTCTGTTCTTTCCTTTTTTTTAATGGAGATAATGAACGGAGGTTTAAACGGTAATATGAACGTAGCCTTATATGTAGTAGACATCTGATTATTTCAAAATCTCTAAAGGTCTTTTTTATGGCATCCATGAAACTGAAAATGTGACATAACTTTGAGTATTCTATACAAACATTCCATATGCATACCTTTTTCTAGGGCAAGTAGGTAAAAAATAAATCCCCAATGTGCTTGTCACCCAGATGTCCCCTCATCCTGAAGTATGTTATCTTAACAGCTATGCAAAATACATGGAATTGTCACTATAAAAACTGTAATCCACCCATTTACATGAGGCAATGATTCCTCAAGTGGGTGTCAGTATTAAGAATCATTACCATTCATACAAGTATCCATCGACCAACGCTAAAAGATAATATAGAAAGATTTTTCTTTGTTATGGTATCTATTACATGTACATACAAATGACCATTTGTGGCACCACATTCACATATATAAAGGTGTCACATCACATACTATAAAGTGCTTATCCATTCATGTAAAAAGAAGGAAGTTTTACTGCACAATCCTGCCTGTTAGGTAGGAAGTACCATCCCTGTGCACCCATCACTGGGCACAGCAGCAAACTGGTCAGAGTGGTTAAAATGATTAAGAAACATTTTTTTAGAGAAAATGACTGTGTATATTTAAAAGGCTACTTCCTGTGGCAATTGTTGTGTGAACCATACATTTGTACACAGAACATTAAAGGGGAATTGTCGGCATGATTTATCCTCTTTAAAGAAATGTAATATAATAATCAAGCATGCAAAACCAGGGGTGCCTACTCCTAGATCCAGGAATCTGTGACTGTGGTAATTGTCTTATATTTGTTAGCCAACTTTTAAAACTATATCACTGAGCCTGAACGGCTACAGGAATTGTTAGCAGAGCCCCTCAGTGCTGCAGATTCAAGGGCTGTTAAAATAGCAGAACATTTCTCACCCAACCCCCTGCTCTCTCCCTGTTCTCTCTGGATATGTAATATAGCAGCTGCTGGAAGTAAGGTGCTCTGCTCATTGTAACAATCTTTGAAGAGACAGCACAGAAGGGTTCTGGAAACACCCACCAGAGCACCTCAGACTTATAAGCATAATTTTAAAAGTAGATCTTAGAAGGAAGGAGGCAATGGATAACAAATATAAGAAGATTACCACAGTCACAGTGCCTGGATCTATGAGTAAGTGTCCCTGATTTTTTCATGCTTGATTGTGTGTCTGTATATTATATTATCTGACTGTAACAGGTTGTAAAGAAATATACTATAATTTCTAAAGTATATTTATTACTTAGATTTTTATTGTTTTCTGAGAAATTTGCTATTGTATTCATATGCTAATGAGGCAGTGGGTGCACCAGTGTTATGCCCTTATGCCCTCTGCACCTGAAGCTTGGCTATTCCTACCTGGATGACTACCATCTTGGATAAACACGAGATTCGTTTCACAAGAAGGAAGAACAACAGTGGGAGGAGAGGGAATAGCAGTGAGGACATGCCCAGAGTGTACCAACTGCCTCATTAGCATATACATTAAAATGAGACTTTCTCTGAAATGGAATAATAGACAGTAATAAGAAAGTAAACACCAAACCACATGCCTTTTGTGTGAAAATTATTTTAAATAGGGCGATCTAGAACCTATGTAAGTATTGTCAGGACTAGCTTAGACCTCTCCAATGTGCAAACTTAATGCCATTACTTACCTAACTTAATTACTCTTTAATTGTACCAAATGAAGTATATTTTTTACTTGATTTGTCACTAGTGTTTCTTCTTTGCATTAAGTAATAATAAAGACATGATAGAAATGACATTTCTCTACAACAGTGGTGGCGAACCTATGGCACGGGTGCCAGAGGTGGCACTCAGAGCCCTTTTTGTGGGCACCCTGGCCATCGCCCCAGCACACCAGACAAGACTCAAAGAATCTTCCTGCAGTTCCAAGCAACTTAAAAGATGCTGCTTCCAGTCATATTTTGATACTGACTTCGCTACTTGGGACTGTAAGAAGAGGGAGAATCAATAGACAGGGCCGAATTATCTTTGGCGGACCTCCTGCTGGCCCCACCATTCTCTGTGTACAGAGGGACACTGGAAAATTTTCCATCTTTTTACTGTGTTGCTGTCCTCAGGAGGCCAGTATGATTGAACGTTGTTGAAGAACAGGAAGTAATACGGTAAGTTACTGCTTTAATTTTTGGTTGGCACCTCGTGATAAATAGGGGGGGTTTGGGGCACTCGGCCACTAAAAGGTTCACCATCACTGCTCTACAACATACTGCCAGCAGATTAAAACTATTTGAGGTGGAAGAAATGCTTTGGAAATTCTTCAGAATGAATGGAAAATGAAATTATGTCATAGATTTTAAAGATGAGATGTGTAGAAGTTGTGAGACATTAAGGGAGATGCATCAATCTGTCTATGTCAGAAAACTGGAGAAACGTGCACCTGAAATGGCATGCGCCACACTTACTGAAGGTTTTAGATCATTTTTAGGCAGTTCTCACAACTTTGTCTGGGGTGTGTCCTCTGTAACTAGGGGGTGTGACCAGAGACAGCCACAAAATTCAGTCTATGCTCCAGAAAATCCGATATTGTGTTGCAGCTAACTAGACCAAATAGGAAGTGCAAATTACAACCAGTCTTATACTGCACCAGATTAATCATCCAGCATCATACATAGTAATTCATCTGGAGATTATACAGACAACTGACTAGTTCTATTCTGCACTGGTCTAAAGAACGACACATTAATGCATCGGCGTAGTGGCTTAGTGGTTAGCTTTACAGCCTTGCATAGCTGGGAACTTGGGTTCATGTTCAACATCTGCAAAGAGTTTCTATGGTCTCTCTGTGTTTGCCGGGGTTTCCTCCCATGCTCCAAAACATACTGGTAGGTTGATTAGATTGAGAGCCCCATTGGGGACAGAGACTGATTTGGCAAGTTCTGTGCAGCGTTGTGTAGTCTGTGTGCACTATATAAATAAAGGAATTATTAATATTACATCTCCCCTATTGTAAATGTAAATATATCAGCAATGTATAGCTCTAGAATGTGAGTTCTCTCTGGCAAGGACCTCCTTCTTCTTTTTTTCAGTTCAATGTAATATTGTAATATTTGTTTCTGTCTTATTATACACTCACCATGCTAGTAACGGGTTGGACCCACTTTTGCCTTTAGAACTGCCTCAATTCTTCGTGGGATAGATTCAACAAGGTTCTGGAAGCATTCCTCAGAGATTTTGGTCCATATTGACATGATGGCATGACACAGTTGCCACAGATTTGTCGGCTGCACATCCATGATGCGAATCTCCCGTTCCACCACATCCCAAAGATGCTCTATTGGATTGAGATCGGGTGACTGTGGAGGCCATTTGAGTACAGTGAACTCATTGTCATGTTCAAGAAACCAGTCTGAGATGATTACAGCGTTATGACATGGCACATTATCCTGCTGAAAGTAGCCATCAGATGTTGGGTACATTGTGGTCATAAAGGGATGGGCATGGTCAGCAACAATACTCAGGTAGGCTGTGGCGTTGCAACGATGCTCAATTGGTACCAAGGGCCCAAAGAGTGCCAAGAAAATATTCCCCATACCATGACACCACCACCACCAGCCTGAACCGTTGATACAAGGCAGGATGGATCCATGCGTTCATGTTGTTGACGCCAAATTCTGACCCTACCATCCAAATGTCGCAGCAGAAATCGAGACTCATCAGACCAGGCAACGTTTTTCCAATCTTCTACTGTCCAATTTCGCTGAGCTTGTGCAAATTGTGTGGTCTTCTGCTGCTGTAGCCCATCTGCCTCAAAGTTCGACGTACTGTGCGTTCAGAGATGCTCTTCTGCTTACCATGGTTGTAACGGGTGGCAATTTGAGTCACTGTTGCCTTTCTATCAGCTCGAACCAGTCTGCCCATTCTCCTCTGACCTCTGGCATCAAAAAGGCATTTCCGCCCACAGAACTGCCGCTCACTGGATGTTTTTTCTTTTTCGGACCATTCTCTGTAAACCCTAGAGATGTTTGTGCGTGAAAATCCCAGTAGATCAGCAGTTTCTGAAATACCAGCCCTTCTGGCACCAACAACCATGCCACGTTCAAAGGCACTCAAATCACCTTTCTTCCCCATACTGATGCTCGGTTTGAACTGCAGGAGATTGTCTTGACCATGTCTACATGCCTAAATGCACTGAGTTGCCGCCATGTGATTGGCTGATTAAAAATTAAGTGTTAATGAGCAGTTGGACAGGTGTACCTAATAAAGTGGCCGGTGAGTGTACATTATTGAATGTACAGAACCATAAAATAAATTTTTTTATAGATAAATAATGATAACATGATGTGATATGATCAAACCTTATGTAAATTTGCTGCCTTGTAATATTTCTCAATGTTCATCTTCGTTCCTTTTCTGTAAGGAATTCTGACTAGAGAATGGCCCTAAAAATCACTCTTTCTTGTTTGTGTTATTGATTATGAGGCTTTTGTGGGATCACAGTAACATGTTGGCAGCCATAGCTATTCACCACGATCACACACCAGGGCTGGATGGGAATTATATCTGTACCCACAAGATCCTCAGCACAAAAAAGGGAGAAGATTAAAAGGATTCTTGTCTTCTCCCTCTATTTTATCCTTTCATCAGCAGCACAGCACCATAAATCCATTCTTGGGAGTGAGACATGACAATGTGGAGTAGTGGAAATTACTGTGGGGTAAAAGACTCTTGGAAATTGGGAAAAGGTGGGGGGTTGGATTGTTTGCATAACAGCAAGGGCCATTGAATGAGGTACAATGAATTTTGGTTGGATTCAGAATTAAATCTGTTGTAGAATTTACGTACCATACTTTAGAGATCCCTGCGACTGTGCCAACCATCCTCTATGAGTCTGTGTATTAAGCTTCTACAAAAGTTTAGCTCTGGTATCAGTGCAGTAAAAGCTCTGTGTACAGTCTAAAACACAGATGTCAAACACAGGGTCTGCATATGTAAAAACCTGAGTCAGCATTTACATGCAGCTTATCAAGAGCCATGGTGAATCTTCATTGGAGCTACTGATGAAGGCCCTGCAATGTGCCTAACACATAAAGCTGATGTCTTGTCCTTAAAGTCTGCAAGGTTCATGCTCCGAAAGTTACTGACAATGGTGGTGGAAGTTTGTTGGTGCGGAATAGGAGATAAAATAAATGGTTAAGTTACAAAGTTACAGTCATTGGGGAAGGGGGGGTTGGGTACGTTACTTGGTTGAGAAGAGAATGGAGGGTGTTCATGGTTGACTGTTTTATATTGTCCATTTGAAGGCAACCATGTGAAGGCAAATTGAGTTTCACACTCTCTTCAACATGAAATTGTCTATCATCAGGTAGTTACCATAATCCAAAACACTTTAGGGTATTAGGGTATTTAATTAAATCTACCACATGGATTCAGTGCTTTTAAACCAAGCACACTTACTTGCTGATGTATGCCTCCTGAAACAGGATCCGTTACTGTCTTGGCTGCTTTTTATGGGAAAAAAGTCCTTTCAAATTATGCAAAGAAGCTTCAGGAGTTCCTGGCTACATCACAGAAGCCTCTTCTGGCTCCATTGTATGATAATTATTTACTCCTTTTGGGATTTCTGCATGCCTCCTCCCCAGCCATACATCACCCATCTCGATCCACTTCCCACACACCGCTTCTGTGATGGAGCTAGGAGCCCCTGAGTCTCACATACATAATTTTATAAGGTGTATTTGTCAAAAACTAACCAATTAGAAGAAAAAACATAGAATCGATCCTGTTGTAGATTTTAATGGATTTGTAATTTATATCCAGAGGAACAACTGAACACACTGGAAAATAACCAGTCTCTTCCCATCATATAGATCCAACTGACATAGTTATTTGGGCTTAAAGGAAACCTACCACTTCTGAAGGTAGGTATGAGATGTAAACAGCGGGCACCAGCTCAGGGTGAGCTGGTGCCGGAGCTTACCTTAGCTAGTGTTTTAAACCGCTATATGGCGGTTTAAACACATTTTGATTTACAGCCCCGATGTAGCTTCGGCGCTGCGCACGGCCGTGCGCTCGCGATGCCTCCGGCACTTCCTATGGAGGCCGCGTGCAGCGCCGAAGCTACCTCCGGGCTGTAAATCAAAATGTGTTTAAACCGCGATATAGCGGTTTAAAACACTAGCTAAGGTAAGCTCCGGCACCAGCTCACCCTGAGCTGGTGCCCGCTGTTTACATCTCATACCTACCTTCTGAAGTGCTAGGTTTCCTTTAATGATGTTAGTGAGCCATACTAGTACTGAAAAGGGGAATAATAAGGCGGTAACTTGTAAAGGGTGGAGCTGTAGGCTCTGATGCTCGAACCCAAAATCAGGCACTATCGATGGAGGAAGCCACAGCACCCAAAGATTTAAATTCCAAAAGGTTTTATTCACATATTATCCAGGCAATAAAAAAACGCAACATTTGCTTGATAAAGATTCAGTGGGAATCGAAACGTTGCGTTTATCTTTATGTCTTGTAACTTGAGTGAGGGGATGTTGTAAATGTACTTCATCTCAGCTTTTCATAGTGTAATAAAGGTCATGAAGCTGGAGGCCAGAAGATCACACATGACTGATCAAAGAAGTGACAAGACCCAGATAAGGAGTAAGAATAAAGTCTGTGGTGTCTAAATTGTAGCAAGGAGATGACCTGGAAGATACCTGCAGCCAGATCTTCTACAGTTAGCCTCACACACAGACACATGCACTGTACTCATATGTATAATCCCACACAGTATTCTGCCTAGTACATCAGACTCCTTAGATATGTGTAATAATTATACATTTTATATGCAGTTTCATTACAAAGAAGATCTTTTGTAGTTTCTAGTCATTTTAATATAAGTTATTTAACTTCAGATAAAAACGTATCCTCCCCTCATAACAGAATTAACATGAGGCCACCATCCTCCTGTCTCCATGCCCCAAATAAAGCAGAGTCATTTGCAGGCCTTGTGATCCTCTCACTCAAGAAATAAACAGATTTCAAGGGGCTGTTAAGAGATTGATAAATGAGCCTAACGACTGGGTCACAACTACAACCTGGGCCAGAAACTTTCTGAAGAAAATAAGAGGAGATAGGAATGACAGGCAGCCTAAATGTGAGTTTACTTCTCCAAGACTCTTAATAAATTGCATAAAAAGCATATGCCTAAAATAGCAACTGCCACAATAATCAACGTGTAGCTTGCAGGTTTGGACCTATAACATAAAAATTTATACAGACCTATCAAATTACCGCCAATGATGTTTATAACATATAAACAATGGGATAACAACTTAAAGGAAATCTACCATTTGATTTGATGCATTATGATTGAACCAAACATACTTTGTGAATGCTGTAGCTACACTGATGCAGAAACATATCTTGTTTAATCCCTGAGTTGAGTGGTTTTGCTGAAAATACTATTATAAAATTCAGGACTTTGGGAAAACTGGATCCACATTACACATGGAGCTTTCTGAACAGCCAAGACAGGACTAATCAACCTGAGCTGGATCATTCATACACAGCAGCTGGTGGATGCTGCAGCAATTGATTATTCTGCCTGTTAGGAAGAACAGTGATTACATCATTCTCTGGAGCAGTGCATAACTAATGCGAAAGGAAAGCCCAGAGCTTCATTATCATAATTTTATAATTGTTTTTTTCAGCAAATCCACTCAGCACAGGGATTAAACAAGACATAATCCTGCATCAGTGTAGCTACAGCATTCTCAATGTATTTTTGCTTCATAATGCATCAAATAAAATGGTAGATTTTCTTTAAGCTACCATAGAGAATGTAGCATCTACTATGACACTCCAGTCGCTGGAGTGAGTGGTATTTCTAGAAACTCATAAGTGCAAAACGTTGAGCATTTCAGGGATATACTGAAAAATGGTGGTCATCAAAACAGAGGGACTGTGAAAAATGTATTTAAAAGTCATTACTGTAGCAGCTTTTCTCAGAGAGGAAAGGGCTGTGCTGTTATCAGGGAAGAGATCTCACAGAGGAGTGAAACAGAGTTTGGCAGGTCCAGCTACAATCCTGGAATATAAAAGCATTTTTCACATTTTTGCTGCTACCAACGACAACATTGCTACCAAATGTATGGTTACACAGATCTCGAGGGCCGCTACTCTATCACTGCCTCAAAATCAAATCAAAATTTAAGCATGGTAAACCAGGGACACTTACTCATAGATCCAGACAGCGTGACTGTGGTTATTTTCTTATATTTGTCATCCATGGCCTCCTTCCTTCTAAAATAAACGTTAAAAATTATGCTAACGAGCCTGATGTGCTCTGGTGGCTGATTCCAGAGCCCTCTGATGTCTTTTCACAGATTTTTCACAATAAGAAGAGCAGGTCTCCCCTTCACGTCCTGCTGTAGCACATCCTATTATATAGGCAGGTGGAGGGGAAACATTATATACTCAGTGTTACAGCCTGTGAAGATGCAGCACAGAGGGGCTTTAGTTCCACTACCCAGAGCCCTTCTGGCTCATTAGCATAATTGTAAAAGTTTATTTGAGAAGGAAGGAGGCCATGTATAACAAATATAAGATATATTACCACAGTCACAGTGCCTGGATCTATGAGTAAGTGTCCCGGGGTTAACGTGATTAATTATCATGGTAGATTTCCTTTAACTAGCTTACTAAATCATCCTTATTGTCTATATTTTCTACATGTTCCTTTTTCAAGAAACTGCGCCATCCCTATCCATGGATGTGAATGAAGCTAAACTGTATAAATATACACAGGCAATGGAAACATGTGACAATGTTTCCGAAAAAAAATGGATTCAGGACAATCCCTTTAATTGGTTGTTCACTACTTTGTACCGCTACGTGGCATTTTTATTTGCATTTTCCAGCATTTAAGTGCAGAGGTTGGATTTCTACCTTTCAGATCCTTTGTGTAGCAGAGTTATGCAGCTCAATTTGTGCCTGGCGGCCTCTTATCCACTTCCCTCTAGAGAAATAACATGGATATTATCCATTAAAATAAGTCATTTTGGAAGTCAAGAGTAGTTGTCAGCCAATGGCCATTTGAACAGGTCATATATACTGATCTGATGAATGCCCCCCTTTACTGTACCACCTACTGTATGGCAGCTCCTTTTTGATGGGATTTATTAAAGTTCTTTTCTTCGCCGTCACCTTTCAAGTTTTTTTTCTTTTATTTCTTCTCTGGCCTAAACCGCCTCACTTTGAAATCACAGTTTTGTGTTGCTGAGCAGTCGACATTAAGAGTTAAAACATCATGTGACAATGTGTTCGCTGACACTTGTCATAAACGGGGAATTCATCCAAAAAGCTGCTTTAGTACAGAAAATAAAGAGACTTAAAACTGAAACCCATTGGGGAGTGCGTTTCCTGCCTCTTAATGAGCCGTTCTACATATCCGGTAATTAGCCAGCAGGAAATATTCCCTCTAGAGGTTGCAAATACTATTAAAAAAACATTGGGAATCCAGCAGAGCGCCACCGACATTGTGTTCTATATATAGAGATGATTTTCCAAGTGTTAATTACTGTTCCCTAATAACTTTCAGTCCTTACAATGAGTGCAACATTAATAGAAGGCTAAGGATAATAAGTGACCATCTCCTGTCTTGGTAGGGGACACAAGACCATCATCTTAAAGGGAAACTACGCCCCAAACTGTCATACATTCACTCTGCTTATTAGTAAGTGTATTTTTTTCATTTTCTCATTGATTTCTCCATCCCCAGGCTCTGTTACAGTGTTGGAGTTTTCTGCAGTCCTGATGACATTTGTGGTGTCTTTAGTCTTTTATCTATAGGATGCGGTGGAATGAGTTACATTGTGGCAAAACAGTAGGAAACATTTAAGTTTATTTCAAAATATTTTGAGGCCTTAACTAATGTCATTAGTTATGACTCTTAACTCTTTCCCTGTAGAAAAAATGAAGCTACGCCTGTCCTTGTTCTCCTCTGTGTGACCTTTTCAAGTGCTACCATTAGCCATGATTGCTAGAAGAGCAGAGCCGGGGTCATGCCCGTAATTCAGGGAACAGGGTGGTATCTCTCTCAGTTAATGCTTGTGGATTGCAATAACATGACTGAGACCAGAGCGACCAGATCCCAGTTGTAATAAACTTTCCTATCTCAGAAAAGGTTTTTGTTAAATCTTTTATAGAACCCCCAATAAAAACTGTTGCAAATCTTAACATAAATCAAGCATCTTCCCCCTCCAGTCACTGACAAAGATGCAATCTATACAGAGCAATAAATAGGATCTGACCCTCTTAGATAGTTTATGTCCTACAGTTTTCATCAGACTGGAAGTGATGATATTGGGGCACATTTACTAAGAACAGGGCAAACTGCACTAAATTCCTGTGTAGTCTGCAAGGGGCGCAAAATTCAGGATTTCTGGCATCTGTTCTTCATGAATCTGGTGCTCCCTGCACTACTCTGACAGACTGCACCAACTTTTTTCGGGTGCACCTTTAACATCGGGCATGCGACACAATTCTGTTGGACTTTGCATGATAAATCTGGCGCACGGTCCGACAGCACCAGAACGCTCCTTGATTTGTGTTGCATAAAGACTAGCGCAGCTGCGCCACAAAAGGGTTACGTGCAACACAATTGTGGTGCAGACACTTCTTAAATACCTGCGCAAGCAGTTTTCATTAGAAAGAACACCAAAAAACTGGCGCACGACCATTAGCAAATGTGCCCCATAATGTTCTAATATGCACATAACGTCTTAGCCAAACCCTGGCATCAGACAAGTAAAAAGGTAGAAATAAAATGTGATGCAAAGCTACATTTACAACATGGGAAATTTTGCTAAAGTAATTTTGCAACATATGGTATAAACATTCTTTTTATTTTCATTTACCAAGTAATGTAATAAGAATAATTTCATGAAGGGAAATGATCATTTCCAGCATTCAACATAATTATCTTTAGTGAATAAAATAATTGAATGGAAACTACAATTTAACCAGATACTAACTTGTTTTGATATGGGCCGCACAGTGGCTTAATGGTAAGCATTACAGCCTTGCAGTTCAAGTCCCAGGGTCAACATCTGCAAAGAGTTTATATGTTCTTTCCATGTTTCCGTGGGTTTCCTCTGGATCCTCAGGTCTCCTCCCATACTCCAAAACATACTGGTAGGTTGATTAGATTGTGAGCCCCATTGGGGACATGGACCATTTGCCAAACACTGTGTAGCACTGCGTAATCTGTGTGCGTTATATAAATAAAGGAATTATTATCATTATTATTTTATGATAATAAAGGTGTCCATTTACTCACTGTTACCAACCTCCAGAGGTTACAGTAGCCAAAGGGATCAAAGGCTGCATAAAGGTAAACATCCTATTTAGTTTGTATACAGTCTGTACCCGGTGATTTCCAAAGCAATGCAGAATATGATGGCGCTATATAAAGGTGTCTATTATTATTATATGGGAGAATGTTGTCTTGACTCATTTTTTTAATAAATGTAAGTTGTCCATCTTCTCCCATCTCCTGGCTGTATCATTCTTTACTGAATGTTCTTTTTGGTTCTTTCTACTCTAATTCCTACATAAATGTGCTTTTTCAGAATGAATATCAATCCTCCATCGTTGTAAGAGCATACATTTCATGTGAGATGACTTTCTTATCTTAATAGATGTGATCTGTCTTTGACTGGACAGTAATAAGATGCTCTGGAATGCTGCAGATGGCAGAGGATTTGTAGGTGAATGAGCTGCGGTCACTGACATCGGATTTATTTTCTGATTATGTGATAATATATAAGGAATATGTTATGCTGCAGAATATATTGCTAATATTACAAATATTTCATTCCATTGGTAAAGACCATCCAACTGCCAGGGGATTTATCGGATTTTCTATGAATTTCACATGTCAGATATGGGAAGTTATACCGTTTTTTATAAAACTGTTAACCTGTTTATTTCTCTGTGAGGTTTGGTGAGGTCTGGCCGTCCAACTACACCAATATGAAAAACCAATGTTATTATTTCCGAAAGTTCAGTGGTTACTGCTTTTTCCGACCTCATATTTTTATTAGATTAATACAATATTGTTTTAATCCGTCTTCTCTTGTGTATTTACATCCCTGGCTTGAATGCAGACACAGCTAGGTACATATGGTCACTACAGATTAAAGTTTATAACTTCATGCTTGGGACTTTATTTACTTCACCTTATAAAGGGGGACAAAAAAATCTATAGGGGCATCGCCAAAGAAGACCAGAACTAGGAGTAACCCAATATTGGAAAAGTTACCAATCCCATGTTACATCTCTGGTTGTTATGTCATATCTTTCATCATAATTTATGTAGAAAATGTATCACGTTTATCATGCGAGTGCTTATTAAAGAAGGGGCATGCACACAGTAATGACGGCACGTCCCCAGCCATCTACCGGAAGGCAGTTCACATTACTACACAGAAAGTCATGAGTTCTTTCTGTGTTTTTTGGCAACAATAAAACTTTACTAGGGTAAGTACAGTATAGCAGTACCTGTTAGGGGCATGTAGTTACTCTGGTAAAGTTTTGTATTAGTGGCCGACATTTTTAAGGTTTCAGCTAGGGTTAATGTTACAGTTAGGTTTATCATAAGTTTAATATTTGTAACCAAATTAATGCTCTGTATGGTGTTTGGGTTAGTTTTGGAGTATGTGCTTGTTTAAAGCTTAGTGTTAGGGGTAGTATAAGGTCATGTTCACATAGTTGATTCTTTAAATTTAAAAAATTAACTGCTGATTTAAAACTGTGACAGTATAAAGCTGTGTTCACATGCACAGGTAACAGCCTGGGCACAGCATACGATCGGCTGGAGAGGTGGAGGGGTGAGTTCTCCTCAACCCTCCCCTCTCCATAGTGAGCCATGCTATCAGGCACAGGACATATCTGCACAGGACATTCAGATATGTGTGCTCACTGTACCCTGCCGTACACAATGCACTCCTATGGCGCCATATGGTAGCCACCATTCATACAGCTAGAATGCAGCTGCCATATATACGTTGTGTGTGTAAAGCTGGATGGCGTGAGCCCTGTTAATGTGACATCACTGCTGAGCCTATGTATACCAGAAGGGGCCAGAAGGGAAGGGAGGAGTTTCTATGATCCAGAACTGTGAAGAAAGGCTAGTATTAGGTATTTTTTTCCTACGGTAGATAAGGCCACTACTAAAAAAATATTTATCCTGGAACAACCACTTTAAAAATCTGCACCCCTGAAAAAGTAATTTCCTTTCTCAACCACCATTTTTTTTACCAAAATCCAACTCTAACTTTATCAGAAACCTTAAAGGGGAGTTCCAGGTAAAAGCAAATTTATATTGAAATGGGTCATCAAAATATAAAATTGATAAATGTTAAATCTCCGCTCTTTACTTTTTTTTTAACAGGCATAAGGAACAGAGGTTTGAACGATAGTGTGAACTTAGCCTTACACTACACCTACCCCAGCATCAGACCTGGTGCAGCATAAGACCGTCTGTCCCTGAGTCTTATCTTACAACACTTTTGATAAATCTGCCTCATTATACTGAAACCAAGGGTTTTTTCTCCCCAAACCGATGCTCAGTTTTACAACTCTGGCAGAATTGGATGGGTTTTTTAGTAAGATTATACAGTGGTTAAACAAGAGTCTTTGCAAAAGTAGATATACATATCATAGATATAATAGACCATAGAGCTAACGTCCGGCTGGTTCTCTGAGGAGGGAATAAAAGACATGGTAGATGACAGTAAGATTTGTGTTGTATAGGCCCTTCATGGTCATACAGGGATATGGCAACTCAAGACCTCCAACAAGTCCTTGCCAGATGATTACCTTGTCTATGTAAATCTTAATTCTTGGTGACTGGTAGACAGAGCTCCTCTTGTTCTGTATTTACTTTGCAGATTGTAAGCGATTGCAAAAAATTATGAAGATACACAAAATGTGAAGCAAACAACCACAAATCCCTTCACTGCACAGTGGAGTAAAACAGAATCTACATACCCAGGATGTCCGGCCATTAACACCAAGGACTGTGGAATTGAAAAGTGTTGAAAATAATTTGAGGTTTGCAAAAAAGTTAAAAAAATTATCAGGTAACATATTCAAAAACCAAAACTCAACTTAAACCAATCAATATTGTAAAAAACTAAAAATCTCAATAAATATTTCCTAACAATAAGTGTTGTGTATAACCATAACCATATAACTATCATATACACTCTTCATAGTATTATAGCAGTGACATTTGCATATGTAGTGGCAGTATGATAGTAGTTATATTCTTGTACATAGGGGGAAGTATTATAGTAGTTATATTCCTGTACATAGGGGGCAGTATTATAGTAGCTATATTCTTGTACATAGGGGGGCAGTATTATACTAGTTATATTCCTGTACATAGGGGGCAGTATTATAATAGTTATATTCCTGTACATAGGGGCAGTATTATAATAGTTATATTCCTGTACATAGGGGGCAGTATTATAGTAGTTATATTCTTGTACACAGGGAGCAGTCTTATAGTAATTATATTTTTGTACATACGGAGCAGTATTGTTGTAGTTATAGTCTTCTACATAGGAGGCAGTATTATAGTAGTTATATTTCTGTACATAGAGGGGAGAATTATAGGTTTATACTAGTACATAGAGTGGTGAAGTATTATAGAAGTTATAGCCTTGTTCATGGGGAGCTGTATTATAGTAGTTATATTCTCCTCCGGTTTCCTACCACGCTCCAAAACATACTGGTAGATTGATTAGATAGTGAAGCCCATTGGGGACAGGGACTAATTTGGCAAACTCTGTGCAGTGCTGCATAAACTGTGTGCACTATATAAATAAAGAATTATTATTATTATTGTACATAGGGGGCAGTATTATAATACCTACAGTCTTGTACATAGAGGGCAGTATTATAGTAGTTATATTCTTGTACATCGAGGGCAGTATTATATTAGTTATATTCTTGAACAAAGGAGCAGTGTTATACAGGTTATAGTCTTATACACAGGAAGAAATATTATAGTAGTTATAAGTTTAAATCTCCATTCCTTACCTCCATTAAAAAAAGTAAAGAGTGGAGGTTTAATGTATCAGGTAAAACTCCAATTGACATCAATATTAATTTTATGTAATCTGTTCAGATTCTGGCACGCCGACGTGGCTGGTCACGCCTACGCGGTATAATGCAGGACAAGGGGTGTGGCCATCCACCACGGCCTGCCAAAAGCTGAACACTTTTCATCTTCCGGAGAAATGGCAGCGCAGGACGCCGGGAGGGACGGCAGAGGTAAGTAAATGTTTTTTTTCTTTTAGCAGCCCCCACCCGGCCATCAATGTTTTTTAATTCTAGACCCTCTTAAAGATCAATTTTCTAGGGACCAATTTATTCCCCATCATACTCAATTCAAGCTGCTTCTTTATGAGCAGGCTACTCCCTTCCCACTACTGTCATGTTCAATATGTGAACAAAAGCAAAGGTGATAATTTTGCTGGTACTGGATCAGAAAAGGAATAGAATTATGTAAACCTGCTCCGAAATTAGGTTTATTGGGGAATTGTCAGGCATGACGGCTGATGGTTGTTTTAAGCAGCAGCATTTTTATGTATTAAATTATTTTTAAATTATTTTCCCTTATAAAGAATAACTGGACCATTATACCTGATGCTCCCCCCCCCACCTTATCCTCATAGACTGTAAGCTGTTGTGAGCAGGACCCTCACTCCAATTGTTTCATATGACTGTTGTTACTCTGTAATGTCTTATTTTATTTGTAAATGTTTCCCAGAATCTGTAAAGTGCTATGGATTTTGATGGTGCTGTATAAATAAAGATTATTATTATTGTGGTTAAATGTTCAAAGACAAGATTCTTAAATGTACTCAGGATAACAAAATAACACATTCTCTAATTCACTGTTATTAACAAAATGAAGCATTTCACAGATGTAATTCCAAACTCTCTCTTTCAGTCCTGGTGTACACAATTTTGGCTGCCTCTAGACCCAACCATGCATATTCTGAGTTTAGGGTTGGGTAAACATCTTGTTCTTCTGTCTGATGCTGCACTGAGCTTCTCCATCCTTGCATTCCAGGATGAGCTCACATGCACACTGACTTCCTGCCGGCAGCTTCTGAGGAGAGTAAAGCTACAAGCTACAGGCAGATAAGATCTTTATGTAATAAGATAAGAGTTGTGTATGTGATGGCTTTTATAGAAGATCTGAGAATGTTATTCTGTGTAATATGCATCAGAGTCATCTCTCATCTTTGATCTGTCTCAGCTCTCTTTCTATGTGTCAGATACCAGTGAATGTTCAAAAGCTAAATGAAAGTGTATATAAACCTGTACCCTGATGATCTAACCACATTGTCAGCACACAGCATCTTATAGCACAGAGGGATCATGAAGTGTCTGCTCCACACTTTTACACTGACCAGCCTAGGGAGTGGTAGGTGCTAAAACAGCAATAAAACTGAGTAAAATTGTAAAGTAAGGGGTTAAAAATTATCTTTATTGTGAAATCATCACAAGCGGGTTAAATTTGAGAATTTTCTTTCATGGGCAAATCCCTTTAATAGAAAAAGGAGCCATTTAGATATTTTATAATGAGAAGTGACTAATGCTGGGGAACAGTACTCACAGGCAAAGTCATGGATGGGAAGCATGCTGAGGACCAAAATTTAGAGGGATACTGTTCTGGAGAGCATAAATATAAGAGGGAGCCATGATGATACCAATGAATTACAGAAAAACCATGCTAGTAAACAAGATTTATATAAGTGGTCTGCTGTGGACAACGATTGATTACTCCATCATTAGCTAAAAATGGATAGGTCACCATGAGAGCTAAGTAAGATTAGGGGTTGTCTTACATTACATGGGGATGACTTGAATATAATGGAATGACTATTTTATTACAACTAGAGTTAGATTATGTATAATATGCTGATATCATACCATATCATATAGTCTAAAATACATAATTCAGGCTCTTTCATTATTATTTGGGGGAGCTGCACATGGTTGTTGATCCTGCTGCAAACTTTAATCTTCCTTCTATATACATTTGTATTTGATAAGAACCCCCTTTAAAAAAATTTTTTTAGAAAAAGCATTTTGCTGTGCAAATATGGGTGGTTTGCTCAAAGGTATATTATTGTTCATAGTAAACAGTATTATATAGTATTATAGTATATAATTATGTTTTTGGACATATAGATGTTATATTCTTGTTCATAGAAAGCTATTTTATAATACTTATTCTCTTGTCAGCAACAGAGATGCTAAATCGGTATATATTCTAGTACATATAGACTGTCTCCTAGACACTATATCCATGTTGATAGAAAACAGTATTATATTCTTGTAGGGCTTTATACCATATGGTATCATACTGGTTATATACTTGTACACAAAAACATCATTTTAGTAAGTCTACTTTTGTACATTACTTTTGGCACTATTATAACAGGTATATTATTGTAGATTGTATCAATATTATTTTAATTACATTTTCTTATATAGGGGCAGTATTACTGTAGTATTATATTATATTACAGTATTATTAGTTATATAGCTGTTTATGCAAAATACAGTAATTTAGTCATACTATTGTACAAAAAGACTAGTATAGTTGTTATTATCTTGAGCATAGGGACAGTTTTACATTAGTTATGTTCTTGTATATAGGAGCAGTGTATAGCAGTTGTATACTTACTTACTGGGACTCTTATAGCAGGAAAAGTTTGTACATAATGCATGTCATTATTGTTTTTGTGGTTTTCTTATATGTAGGAGATAATTTAGGAAATGCAGATACATAGCAGTTAAAATGTTTTGCATAAAGAACAGCATTATATTAGTCATATTTTGATCATAGTATTTTAGTAGTAATATACAACTACAATAAGTGAGTAAGCATTGCATATATATATATATATATATATATATATATATACATATATATATATATATATATATATATATATATATATATATATGTATATATATATATATATATATATATATATATATATGTATATATATATATATATATATATATATATATATACATATATATATATATATATATATATATATATATATGTATATATATATATATGTATAGAGTCATGTATGGCTGGGGTGAAAGAGGACCATATCAAGGAGGAGGACACCCGAAGATACTGATGGTTACCTGCAGGGTCCTCACCCAAACGTGCTCCCCTCACACTGGGGATGAGCTGTCTGGGTGGGATTCTGGATTTGTTTTCATAGGCTAAATGCCATCAGAAATTACCAGCTTGGCCTGGAAGCTGAGGAAATGTTTCATTACCAGACACATGTCCTTCAATCTCGACTGGAAACTTCGGGATCAACTTTCAACTCCAACAGACAGAACAATCTGTGTTCCAAATCCCGGAACGAGAGCCAGGGGCTGGGAAGGGGGGTCTGTCAAAGTTAACCCCTGCTGTGCTGCCTTCTGTCACCTGTCTTGAGCTAAAAAGCAAAAATAAATAGGGAGACAATCATTAGAACTCACTACTGCCCCTACAAGCACTGAAGGGGAACGACCTCCGGCAATGAATGGGTTAAGGGTTTTGACACATGAAACCAATAAAAGAGCTTCATGATGTGGAGGATCAGAACCAAACAAAAACACAAATAATAATAAAAATAATAAGTTAAAAAATATATTATTATAATAATAATTATTATTATTATTATAATTATTTTAATATTACAATATAATAATATTAATTCCCATTATGCAATTTTAATTTATTACAATAATAATACTGACTCACATTATATAATATTGCCACATAATAATAGTAACAATAATACACTACTATATTATTACAGCTATTATGATATGTAGCTTTTGCTCAGATAATAAAATGAGCAATTATAAGAATTTTATCATTCCAATGAAAAAGAATAGTAATAATAATAATAATAACAATGATAGTATAGTAGTAATGGTTATAGTTATAAATAGCTGTAATAATTGTAAATAAAATATTAATAATAATAATAATAAAGTGTTGATGCTATGCATATTAATAACATATATACATATATAAACAAACATATTTTGATGCATTGTACTATACTGCTTTTTGTTATAAAATTTATGAAAGCTAAATCTTCCCCGACAACTTTTATCCTGTGACCTAAAAGCGTAATTACTGAGATTACTATTATGATCATTATCAATCAGAATAAATAAGAATAATATTCCTTACTAAATATATGAGAATATTATTTTGATACAATCATCCTTTGCAGCAATTGTAAGGTCCAGGTGTGAGTAGACTTTATGTTACAATTCATCTTTAACAATGAAAAGCAAGCCTTCAGTCTAATCCCTGGGTCTGTGGTTGGGTGATTAGTGACATGCAGCCTGGATTAGGGAAGGGGAGAAGGTCACAGATCCCATCTCTTCCTCATTCTGGAGGTAAGAAAGTCTGGCGCCTTGTAAGGTGCACCCTGCTCTAGAATAATACTATGTGACATGTATTGATGGGGGAGAGGCATCACAACCAGAAGTTGATTTGGAGAACACGAGGTGGTGGCCAGCAGGGCAGTGACGCGATTAGATTATTATTATTATTATTATTATTATTATTATTATTATTATTACAGTTTAGATCCTTCTTTCCCGAGCACAGATGAGAATGTTGTTTTGTTTTTCATTTAGCTAGTTGTCACCTTAACTAACATGGAATATTAATAGTAATAATACTTACAATTATTATTGTATAAATATTATTATTAATAATATTAAATATTTTCTTCCATTAACAAGAGGTAAAGACATTTTATCACACAACACAGAACACTGCTTCCGATATTATTAATAATCTCATAGATTGTGTTAGTTATTGTTTAAATATTTGTAGCCTGATCCGTTCACTTCATCCTCCTGTTGATCGGATGATACTTCCCAGCATTGTTCCATTGCGCTATTGTATTACAAGATATGGATCCTTATTAAGTTGGATTAGAGCTAGGGTCAGATCAGGAGAAGAGAGTGTTATCTACCAAATCTCACCTCTATCTATCTGTTTTATCTAGAACATATCTGTGTTTTCGGTAAGTGACTATTTGAATGCAGAAGGTAATATTATCCCTAATATTATCACTGATACATTATAACATAGTAATAGACCAGCATCCTTGCTGTGTACTGGCTTGTGTCCTACTGGAGCAGCATGGCTTGTAGCAGACACAGCAGAGGTAAACACATCCCTGGTCATTGAGCAGCTATGGACAGATGAGCAAGGACCACACACAACCCCCCAGCAGACCACACAGGGACCCGCCAGCCTCACTGACAGCACTTTGCACGCAAGCTCCCCTCTCCCTCCCTAAACTGGAGCCTGGGCTGGAGCTCTCATACATTTCCTGCTCTTTCCATAACTTCTGCACTGATGCTAAATCATATCCTGCATACACATAGGTTAGAATAAAGTGCAAGCTCTGCTGGTTAGCCTGATGACAATTACATGGAACAGCTCAATGATTACTAATAGTGTGTATGAGAAATTGTACAAATCCTAGAGGAATAATCTACTCTGTAATCTGCCTATTGCAGATAACTAATAATGAACAATGATTTCATGCGTTTTGTAAAGCTATGTGCACCAAGCCTTTACTAGTATAGATTATTCTGTATTCCTAAGGGCAAGCTAATACTTAAAAAAAAAACAAAAACATTATAATGATTCTAAATTGGACAACATGTAAATGTCTTTAGTGCTCTTGTTTAAGATCTTAAGCTAAGTTCAGACTGCAGTTCAGACCTCAGTCACCTGCCTTACAAAAAAAAAAAAGTAAGAACGGAGGTTTAATGTATCAATGAAAAATCCTATTGACATCAATGTACAATTAATGTCATATGTTTGGCTCAGTTCACACTACCTTTCAGATTTCAGTTTCTAGCTTTTGCTTAAAAAAGTAAGAAACTGAAATTGAATGGATCCGTTATTAATTAGATTGAAATCAATTCAATTTTTAACGTCATCTGTCGTCATCTGTTAGACAGTCATTCAATTTTATCCCCCTGTTTTTTGAAAGGAAATGACGAAGTTTTAAGTACTTTTTTCTGTTAAAAAAAACCTGATTCATATCGGATGATGCCTAACTGACCATAACGGATGACATTAAGTTATCTTTTACATTGAAGTCAATGGGGGCGGATAGTAAGTATCAGATTTTACGTTTTTTTTTAGATGAAGAAATAGATACACATGAATAGACAAAAATAGTTGTTAGATAGAAAGATAGATAGATAGGTAGGTACCCCTGTTTCCCCTAAAATAAGACATTCCTCGAAAATAAGACCTAGTACAATTTTGTTCAGGCTTAGAAATAAAAGGCCTCCCCCAAAAATAAGACCTAGCGGCAGTCATTGGAGCAGCTCCCCCCACGCCGTACATTAGTATTAGGAAATCTTTTAGATGCTGCACAAGGTTGTGACATGGGGAAGAATTCATGGAATTAAATCACTGGCTGTTGTGCTGCAAATGTGATACCAGCAGCTACCAGGATAAGAAGGGGTCATTTATGGAAAATGCTTTTACTAAACATGAGAGATTGGGGCCAATGATTCTAATAGACATGGAGTCACAAGAAATTCAGCATGAAATTCAGAGTTTGGGGAGTCATAAGGATGATAGAGAAGTTGATTTTTTGTTCAACGATAAATGTAAATTCTTGTTCATGGAAAAATAAGACACTGTCTACAGATATAGAAGCTATATATTGATGTCTTGAAAGTGAAAGTAAATTGTTTGTACTGTTAACGGACACTGTCACCCGTTTTATTCAGTTGTATTACCGTTTATTTACCATCCTTTATCTTTTTGTAATGGAGGTAAATAAACGGAAATTCTGATGGTAGTGTGAACTAAGCCTTATGTGCAGTTTAGACAGGTATCCGTTATCCATGCATTTTTTGGATGGAAAAAAAGATGGTGGCTATAGAACTTAAACCTCCATTCTTTACTTTTTTAACAGATGTTCGAACAGTAGTGTGAACTTAGCCTTATTAGTGGTTGGAGCTTTGTACTAGAGGGTTTCACTGGACATTCTGCTGCAGTTTTGTCTTTCATATATATTTATAGTTGTGACACATGTCCTTCAACATTCCATACTATTGGGGTATCTGTCACCCCTCTTCCTGCAATTATAGATTGGGGATACTAATACTTACTCCTTGGGGTCAGAAGGTATCTACCACTCCCTAGACATGAACATAAGAATATAATTCTATGAACTGTTGAATAACATGAAAGATTGTCTGCTAAAATCATAAAAATAATAAATCTAGTATAAGTCGTGCCACATGATATCACATTGTATTTCCGATTCCATTCAGTTCCCTCTTGCCCTGGGGATGCCTTATCGGTGAGGGCTTCAGAACATTATGTTGATGTTTGATCCTTTGTTGATGAGAAGTGTATATGTTGTGTGGATATTTATTTGTGCAGTGCGCTAACATACACAGAACATCACAGGAGGATCTCATAGCGGAGCCCCAGTGATGGAGGGGGTGACACCGGAGGCATCTATACATTACTCCCACTGTTTGGGGTTCAAAATTTCACATCATATACAATTATCTGTACCCATGGGAGCAATGGATAAGGACCTGGTGTCAACCACTCTAGTTAAAACGCACTTGAGTTAGACTACATTGATACATTTTTGCAGGATTCTGTACCCAAAATTTTATTCAAATAACTCATAATCTCCAGTCCCTCTCTAACAATCAATCTTTGAGCACACAGATGTGTTTATTATCGGACTTCAAACAGCCAGCCAGTGTCATCTGCATGTGAGGTCCATTCAAGTGCTTATGATGTTAGGAAAGGACTATACGAGGCCACAGAAACCAAGGTCATGTGTATGAGTCCATAGAAATAAATGGGGATGTGTGCTATCTGCTGAAACTATTGGTAGCACACTTGGGAAAACAACATTCGTCTGCATGAGGTCTCAGTCTGTACCTGAGATATTGTAGTGTAACCTCTGCAAGTTCTGCTTTTCCAGTCATAGGCACAAGATACCAAGAGGTCACTGCAACTTAATGGGAATCTACCAGCAAAATGCATGGACCAGATTCAGGCTCCATATTTGAATAACAAACATAAGAAGATTACCACAGTCATGGTGCCTGGATCTATGAGTAGTGCCCTGGTTTATCATGCTGGATTTTGATGGTAGATTTCCTATAAAGTGAAGAATTGAAGAAAACTCGGGGGAAACAATAGAGACCAATTGATTTCCGATTCTGCTAATGAATATTTTCCATATCTATTGGGAGAATTGGAGAATTGATGTCATCTAATATCTATGGACACAAGACGTAATGTAAGGAAGAAGAAATGGATCAGTTTAGTCACATTGACATGTATAATAATAATAATTCCTTTATTTATATAGTGCACACAGATTACGCAGCGCTACACAGAGCTTGCCCATTGGGCTCACAATCTAATCAACCTACCAGTATGTTTGGATTTGTTAAAGATTATAAATACATCAAGACCCATTTACGCCATTTTTGGTGTTTCTCCTTGAACATCTACCTATAAGATATATATGGACATCATAAGGCACTTATGGAGGGTTTGCCCTGTCTGCAACTGATGGGGTTTAATACTTTTTAACAGGCTGCAGTAGGACATTAGGCGATTGCTGATTAATGTATTTTGCATTCATGAGTCCTAAAGGAAGACAAAGATTTGAAGGATTAGTGGTCATTTAAGATGATGGGAGTTTTCAATGTAATTTCACAGCACGTCAGGTAGAGTTTCCCTAATGTCCCTGTATTCCTATATATACTCCAGATTGTTTCCTGGTTGGCTTCATCCAGGGAGGTAGAGAAGTCTGTAAAGTGAGACTGACAGGGAGCCCGGCAATGTTTGCAGAGTCTTCTCTGTGACCCGGGGCAGGGAGAGGAGTGAGCCTTCAATCACAATTAGCCGTCCAGACTGCAGGGCAATTAGCAGACAGCTTCCTCTGACATGTGCAGGTCAACAGCTAACACAGCACAGAGGCAGGCGCTCATGAAGTGATAGGTGCCTGCACTCAGTGCTGATGAATTGCTCATTTTACAGGTAATACATCAAATAATACTACAGGGACTGGGGTGATGGTTCTGGGTGCAGAGGCCTCAAACGTCATTCCAGAATCACAGGAAAATTAATGTCTCTCTGATTTTATTAAAGAGATTCAACCCATTTATAATGGAACAAAGATATTATACATTACATTACTTATCCGATTCTGGGCTGGTGTTACATTATACAATAATCTACAGTCCTAATTTACTCCAGAGCCCTGCATTTTCAGAATCTCCAATGTCACACATTCCAATGCATCACTTAACTATAGGTTCCTGATGATTCTCATAGACGTATCTGTCTTAATTTGAACCAAAAAAGGATAAAATGCCTTGTACCACATTTATAAGGGGAAACTGGCTTTGCCGAAAAAGTGCATTGTGCCAAAAATTATGATTATATAACCGAAATTATCTACCTCTCAGTCTTTGAAACCCTTTAAGAATGGACCTTTCCTTTAAGACTCCAGTCAACCTTTGCCATATGCTCTAAATGCATGTTTATTGTTTACAAAATATTTTCTTTATTTCCATACATAACACTAAAAGTGTGAAATCAAATAAATCAAATGATGTAATTTTAATTAGCAGGAAATTTTCTTAAATCTTTTATTAGAATGTATTCCTAAGGGCACAGGCGTTTATAGTGAAGAACTTTAGGTCAAGTATTTTTCCCTTGATTCTTGCTGAAGGTTTGGAACAATATTGTATGACCTCATGTAGAAAAGGTCGAAAGATCTAATATGGGTTCAGGCGGACAAAAAAAGGAACCTGGTCTTAGCCTGGCAAGGAAATCGCTCCTAAGACGACTACAATGAGCCAGGAAAGTGCATGCAGTATGTGAGTCAGTGCATTTCAATCTTGGCATTTAAGCAGCTGAAAAATGACTGTAACTTCCTTCTTGGGGACCTGAAGAGGTAAAGTTCTTAAGAGATTGTGTGTTCCAACCTCAGAGACTGGAGATTGGCGAGATGTTAGCAAACTACTCCTGCTCTTTGAGAGGGATGCTCATACTTCCCCCAAATCTATGTGGAGAGCAGCGGATTTCCCCTCTTGTTCCGTGACCTGTTGGCTTCTTCCTCCATTGTACTTTTTTACCTAAAAATCTAAATCCAAAGTGGAAAATAAGTGTGACTGGCATGTAAGTGGAAATAATAAGTGATGTGAACGACTGACGGATACTGAAAGGAACTGAGCATATCCACAGAGACTAGTACTAATTCCACATTATCTGAATTACAAGTAGGAAGAGCTTATAAGATTTTACATGAAATGGCTAGACAAGGTTTTCCATCCGCTGCGCTTGAACAGTGTTTTCAAACAAAATGGCAGCGGCGAAGAGCATCTCCTTATCGCATATATGCGTTAAGACCCAAAATGCTTGTGATCAGGAATGAGTACCAAGTGTTTTAGGTAAAACAAGTGGTCCTTGTTAGCAAGTATTTAGTATTTTATAAACTCCCCCTGGCTGTGCTTGAATTGTGAAGTGCTTTTCAAACACAGTTTGAAGACAATGTGACTTACAAGCAGCAACCTGACTGGCTTTTACATGCACAAACTGCAAGAAAAGAGATCACAGATGATTAGAGTTTTACCAATTCTGTCTTTATATTTCATATTTACAGCTACTTGTGTTTCTGACCTCAAATTGTTCAGGTAACGAAGAAATAATATATTTCTAAGGAAACTTTTCTTCTCTAATACATGAAATAATATTTCCTCTTCTGATACATGAAGCATCACTTTGTACAACTTTGGCTAGAACTTTCTTCTGCTGCCTACATTCCAAAGCTGAGAGAAGATGAACAGAAATATGGGGGTTCTTGTAACACACAATCTGATTGACTTTGGTGTTGTAGATGCAGGGAGAGGATAAGAGTTGCAATTACTGTGCATTACTCACATCTAGAGCTGTGTGCATATTGTGTGGATATTAAAAGTTACTGATCATATTATATGGTGATATAGTTCTATATTTACTTCTGTGTATGTTCTAGTTTTGTGGTGTACAAAAGGCCATTTTTCAGAAGTTAATTCACCCCAATTCATTGACATTTGTAATGTCTGCAAAATAACCAAATACTTTACACCAATTCCAAAACTAAACACTTGAAATAAGTCCTAAATATATTTCCACTTATTAGTAAATGTCAGGAGCCTAATGAAGTTTTGGGATCTGCTACACTCAAGTCTTACGATTTATGAGCAGGAAGTGTGATTGACAAGTGGTTTTCCCCAAGAGGTTCCGTGGGTGCTGACCCCTGTGACAGAAAAGTAGGAAGACTAAATCATTATACTCATTCCAGTACACAGGAAAAAGAAATGGCCCCTGGACCCAACAAATGTCCAGTGTTAAGTCAGCCCCCCCTCTGTATGGATAAAGTCCATACGAGAGAAAACTTGATCTACTGCTATCATCTACAGGCATCTCTACGAGAAAACCTCAGCATGGAGACTGAATGCTTAGAGAAAAAAAACAGCTTTCTGCACTCACCCTGCAGCCCAAAGCCTATAGTCCTGTAGCATGAGAGTGTTAGGAAGAACAGTAGATTACAATTAGCTACCAAACAAATGAGCATAAGACATTGGGGGGTATTTATCAGGGCTTCTGTGCCAGGACATTGGCGTAGAAACACTGAAATATTCATAAATGCTTGCTTATTGCTGGCACTTCCGATTATTTTACCCTTTCTGTGAAGGGGGAGGTGCACTAGACGCAGTAGTTGACTTTTCATACGTGAAAAGTCCCCAACCATGCCAGGCCCTGCCGGCCACATGGAGGGGCTGGAGCCTGTTGATGTATCCTGCTGCGCCCGGATGGTTGCTGAGCGTAGGCATATGGTAAATACCAACCGTGTCTTATTTGACAATGAGGTGTATTTGGAATTTGTTACAGTGAAATAACCATCCAGATCTGTCTACATTTGGAAAACCCAGCAATTTTTGCCATGTTATGACATGTATGAGATGATCTTCATGGACCAAGATAATAATAAGATTAAATCTTTATTCATGTAGCATCATAAAGATCCAAATTTTCACATATCTTTACAGGATGTCTACATTGCTCTGAATATCGCTATCGTGACTGATCTAGTTACTCTGGTATTATGGTCTTCTCAGATCAGATTCCAGAGAAAACCAGTGACTGGCAGCAATATCAGTCTAGGTGAAATGTCAGTGGCTGAGTCTGACCTTTCACCCATGCACTAATAAATGGAGCTGTGTGTATTAAATGAAGGGTCGACTAAGGCCTGGAGTCATTCTCCTGGAGCCAGGCAATCCTCAAACCTACCCCAAAGAGATGGTCCTATGAATGTATGTAAAATATATACAAAAACTTCAATGTATAAAGTCCCTGCTTGTGTTTTAAACATGGGTCGCCAGGGACTTGATGACTGCTGACATTATTTAGACGGTAAGCTTCTGGGACAGCAGTGTCTGCACCACATCGCTCCAGGACCCAATACAATGTGACACAGGGGATTAGAGGAAGAATCATAGGTGCCACTTGTAGGCCTATACCCTCAGGGTGCAGGTTGTATCACTATAACAAGAGTCTACAGTGTATGACACAAAGATCAGGCCAGGATGATAAATACAGAAGAAGACAGGACTCCTGGACTCAAGTGTACAACCTGTACCGGGACTTTACAGACCTGGTATCTTTATAGAGGGGGCTTTGGGCTCCATAATCACTGGAATCTAGGAGCAACTACCTCCTACAGCTATGCCTTCTGTATAAAGACATGTATAATATTTGTAATTATTTTATAGTGCTGGATGAATTCTATGACTGGTGAGTTTGATGATGCAGAATGAATTCTATAGGGGCAGATGATTTCTATAGTACAGGACAATTTTTTATGGTTTAGAATGATTTTTATGATGCAGTATAAAAGAAAAAGAAATGTATAACCCAAGAGACACACACCAAGAATAAACACAGGATGTAGGGTAAAAATTAAACAAATGTAAAAAAAACACTACAGGGGTTAATAACTATTTAAAAAATGTATAAAGATTAGAGATGAGCGAAAATGCTCGTCCGAGCTTGATGCTCGGTCGAGCATTAGCGTACTCGAAACTGCTCGTTGCTCGGACGAATACTTCGCCCGCTCGAGAAAATGACAGCTCCCGCCGTTTTGCTTTTTGGCGGCCAGAAACAGAGCCAATCACAAGCCAGGAGACTTTGCACTCCACCCAGCATGACGTGGTACCCTTACACGTCGATAGCAGTGGTTGGCTGGCCAGATCAGGTGACCCTGGGATAGACTAGCCGCTGCCCGCGCTGCTCGGATCATTCTGTGTCTGGATGCCGCTAGGGAGAGAGCTGCTGCTGGTCAGGGAAAGCGTTAGGGTGTTCTATTAGCTTACTGTTAGGCAGGAGTGATTCTCCAAGAACCCAACAGCCCTTCTTAGGGCTACAATAACGTTCTACTTTTTTTTTTTTATTTGCAGCTAGTACCATATTGTGAGGAATTTGCAGGGGGACTTGCTACCGTTGTGTTTAGCTCTTAGTGACACACATATCCACCTCAAACACCAAAGTGGGAAAATTTATTAGAGGTTTGATTTCAATTAGGCACAGTCTGCCATTTACTTTTTATTTTACGTTTATTTTTTTAATAACTCAGTGTCATCTCATCTGGCATAGTAGTGTGCTTTCATACTTGGCTAGAAAATAGCCATAGGAGAATCCAAACAGCTTACTTACGCCTACAGTAGCGTTATATATATTTGATTTCTGGTTGATCTGCTGGTGGCTGTACTTGCTGCAGTGCATCTACTAGCAAATTGTGAGCAATTTGTAGTGAGACTTGCGACCGCTGTGTTTTGCGCTTAGTGACGCACATATCCATTGCAAAGACCGAAGTGGGAAAATTTAGTAGGGGTTGGATTTCAATTAGGCACAGTCTGCCATTTTTCCTTTTTTATTTTACGTTTATTTTGTTTCATAACTCTGCGTCATCTCATCTGGCATAGTAGTGTGCTTTCATACTTGGCTAGAAAATAGCCATAGGAGAATCCAAACAGCTTACTTACGCCTACAGTAGCGTTATATATATTTGATTTCTGGTTGATCTGCTGGTGGCTGTACTTGCTGCAGTGCATCTACTAGCAAATTGTGAGCAATTTGTAGTGAGACTTGCGACCGCTGTGTTTTGCGCTTAGTGACGCACATATCCATTGCAAAGACCGAAGTGGGAAAATTTAGTAGGGGTTGGATTTCAATTAGGCACAGTCTGCCATTTTTCCTTTTTTATTTTACGTTTATTTTGTTTCATAACTCTGCGTCATCTCATCTGGCATAGTAGTGTGCTTTCATACTTGGCTAGAAAATAGCCATAGGAGAATCTAAACGGCTTACTTACGCCTACAGTAGCGTTATATATATTTGATTTCTGGTTGATCTGCTGGTGGCTGTACTTGCTGCAGTGCATCTACTAGCAAATTGTGAGCAATTTGTAGTGAGACTTGCGACCGCTGTGTTTTGCGCTAAGTGACGCACATATCCATTGCAAAGACCGAAGTGGGAAAATTTAGTAGGGGTTGGATTTCAATTAGGCACAGTCTGCCATTTTTCCTTTTTTATTTTACGTTTATTTTGTTTCATAACTCTGCGTCATCTCATCTGGCATAGTAGTGTGCTTTCATACTTGGCTAGAAAATAGCCATAGGAGAATCTAAACGGCTTACTTACGCCTACAGTAGCGTTATATATATTTGATTTCTGGTTGATCTGCTGGTGGCTGTACTTGCTGCAGTGCATCTACTAGCAAATTGTGAGCAATTTGTAGTGAGACTTGCGACCGCTGTGTTTTGCGCTTAGTGACGCACATATCCATTGCAAAGACCGAAGTGGGAAAATTTTGTAGGGGTTGGATTTCAATTAGGCACAGTCTGCCATTTTTCCTTTTTTATTTTACGTTTATTTTGTTTCATAACTCTGCGTCATCTCATCTGGCATAGTAGTGTGCTTTCATACTTGGCTAGAAAATAGCCATAGGAGAATCTAAACGGCTTACTTACGCCTACAGTAGCGTTATATATATTTGATTTCTGGTTGATCTGCTGGTGGCTGTACTTGCTGCAGTGCATCTACTAGCAAATTGTGAGCAATTTGTAGTGAGACTTGCGACCGCTGTGTTTTGCGCTTAGTGACGCACATATCCATTGCAAAGACCGAAGTGGGAAAATTTAGTAGGGGTTGGATTTCAATTAGGCACAGTCTGCCATTTTTCCTTTTTTATTTTACGTTTATTTTGTTTCATAACTCTGCGTCATCTCATCTGGCATAGTAGTGTGCTTTCATACTTGGCTAGAAAATAGCCATAGGAGAATCTAAACGGCTTACTTACGCCTACAGTAGCGTTATATATATTTGATTTCTGGTTGATCTGCTGGTGGCTGTACTTGCTGCAGTGCATCTACTAGCAAATTGTGAGCAATTTGTAGTGAGACTTGCGACCGCTGTGTTTTGCGCTTAGTGACGCACATATCCATTGCAAAGACCGAAGTGGGAAAATTTAGTAGGGGTTGGATTTCAATTAGGCACAGTCTGCCATTTTTTCTTTTTTATTTTACGTTTATTTTGTTTCATAACTCTGCGTCATCTCATCTGGCATAGTAGTGTGCTTTCATACTTGGCTAGAAAATAGCCATAGGAGAATCTAAACGGCTTACTTACGCCTACAGTAGCGTTATATATATTTGATTTCTGGTTGATCTGCTGGTGGCTGTACTTGCTGCAGTGCATCTACTAGCAAATTGTGAGCAATTTGTAGTGAGACTTGCGACCGCTGTGTTTTGCGCTTAGTGACGCACATATCCATTGCAAAGACCGAAGTGGGAAAATTTAGTAGGGGTTGGATTTCAATTAGGCACAGTCTGCCATTTTTCCTTTTTTATTTTACGTTTATTTTGTTTCATAACTCTGCGTCATCTCATCTGGCATAGTAGTGTGCTTTCATACTTGGCTAGAAAATAGCCATAGGAGAATCTAAACGGCTTACTTACGCCTACAGTAGCGTTATATATATTTGATTTCTGGTTGATCTGCTGGTGGCTGTACTTGCTGCAGTGCATCTACTAGCAAATTGTGAGCAATTTGTAGTGAGACTTGCGACCGCTGTATTTTGCGCTTAGTGACGCACATATCCATTGCAAAGACCGAAGTGGGAAAATTTAGTAGGGGTTGGATTTCAATTAGGCACAGTCTGCCATTTTTCCTTTTTTATTTTACGTTTATTTTGTTTCATAACTCTGCGTCATCTCATCTGGCATAGTAGTGTGCTTTCATACTTGGCTAGAAAATAGCCATAGCAATAGGATAGCATCGTTTGGTTTTAAAAACTCAAAAACACAAAAAAAAACAAAAAACACAAAAAAAAGTAAAAAAAAAATTAAAGTTATAACTCTCATTTTAAAAATGTTTAACCCGAGGGCTAGGGGTAGAGGGCGGGGACGTGGGCATCCAACTACTGCAGGGGTCAGAGGCCGTGGTCCTGGCCAGGGTGAGACACCACCTGCTTATGAGGGAGCAGGGGAACGCCGCAGAGCTACACTCCCTAGGTTCATGTCTGAAGTTACTGGGACTCGTGGTAGAGCACTGTTGAGGCCAGAACAGTGCGAACAGGTGATGTCGTGGATTGCCGACAATGCTTCGAGCAATTTGTCCACCAGTCAGTCTTCCACGCAGTCCACCCATGTCACCGAAATCGCCACTCCTCCAGCTCCTGCACCTCAGCCTCCTCCCCCCCAGTCTGCCCCCTCCCAGGAAAATTTGGCATTTGAACCGGCATACTCTGAGGAACTGTTTTCTGGACCCTTCCCACAGTCACAAACCACTTGTCCGGTTGCTGCTGAGCAATTTTCCGATGCCCAGGTTTTCCACCAGTCACAGTCTGTGGGTGATGATGACCTTCTTGACGTAGTGGAAGTGTGTAAAGAGGTGTCCGACGATGAGGAGACACGGTTGTCAGACAGTGGGGAAGTTGTTGTCAGGGCAGGAAGTCCGAGGGGGGAGCAGACTGAGGGATCGGAGGATGATGAGGTGACAGACCCAAGCTGGGTTGATAGGCCGGGTGAACACAGTGCTTCTGAGACGGAGGAGAGTCCTCGACCAGAACAGGTTGGAAGAGGCAGTGGTGGGGCCAGACGGAGAGGCAGGGCCAGAGCTGGTGCATCAGCGCCAAATGTGTCAACTAGTGAAGCTCCCGTGGCGAGGGCTCTTGCGGCGAGGGCTAGATTTTCAGAAGTCTGGAGGTTCTTTAAGGAAACACCGGATGACCGACGGACTGTGGTGTGCAACATTTGCCAAACCAGGATCAGCAGGGGTTCCACCACTACTAGCTTAACTACCACCAGTATGCGCAGGCATATGAATGCTAAACACCCCACTCAGTGGCAACAAGCCCGTTCACCTCCGGCCGTGCACACCACTGCTCCTTCCCCTGTGTCAGCTGATAGTCAGCCCCCTGCCCAGGACCCTGCCACAAAAACCCCATCGTCGCCTCCACGATCCTCCACAGCATCCACCAGCGTTCAGCTCTCCATACCCCAGACGCTAGAGCGGAAACGCAAATATAGTGCAACCCACCCGCACGCCCAAGCCCTTAATGTCCACATCTCCAGATTGCTTAGCCTGGAGATGCTACCCTATAGGCTAGTAGAGACCGAGGCCTTTCGCAACCTCATGGCGGCGGCCGCCCCTCGGTATTCGGTCCCCAGCCGCCACTACTTTTCCCGGTGTGCCGTCCCAGCCCTGCACCAGCACGTGTCAGACAACTTCCTCCGTGCCCTGACCAACGCCGTTTCTGACAAGGTCCACCTGACCACGGACACGTGGACGAGTGCTGCCGGGCAGGGCCACTATATATCGCTGACGGCACATTGGGTTAACTTGGTGGAGGCTGGGACCGAGTCTGACCCTGGGGCTGGTCATATACTGCCGACGCCGAGGATTGCGGGGCCTACCTCGGTCCAGGTGTTTCAGGCCTACTATGCCTCCTCCTCCTCCCACCCCTCCTCCACCTCCTCCTCCGAACTACCATCCGTGGGCACGGCGCCATCAGTCGGTAGCTCTAGGCACAGCAGCAGTGCCGTCGCTAAGCGACAGCAGGCGGTGCTCAAACTGCTGAGCCTAGGCGATAAAAGGCACACCGCCCAAGAGCTATTACAGGGCATCACGGCGCAGACTGATCTGTGGCTGGCACCGCTGAACCTGAAGCCAGGCATGGTTGTGTGTGACAACGGCCGTAACCTGGTGGCGGCTCTGCAACTCGGCAGACTGACACATGTGCCATGCCTGGCCCATGTGTTAAATCTGATAGTTCAGCGTTTCCTCAAGACATACCCCAATCTGTCAGATTTGCTCACGAAGGTGCGCCGCATCTGTGCGCATTTCAGGAAGTCCAGCACAGATGCTGCCACTCTCAGGGCAGCGCAGCGCCGCCTCCAACTGCCCGCTCACCGACTGTTGTGCGACGTGCCCACGAGGTGGAATTCAACACTGACCATGTTATCCAGAGTTTACCAGCAGCGCCGAGCCATTGTAGACTGCCAGATGTCAACTTCCACCAGAACTGGTAGTCAGGTCAGTCAGCTTCCTCAAGTCTACAATGAGGAGTGGACGTGGATGTCTGATATCTGTCAGGTGCTGAGTAACTTTGAGGAGTCAACACAGATGGTCAGTGGCGATGCCGCCATCATCAGCCTCACCATCCCGCTGCTTGGCCTGTTGAAAAACTCTCTGATCAGCATGAAGTCGGAAGCTTTGCGCTCGTCACAAGAGACGGGGGAAGAAGATTCCCTTGTTGATAGCCAAAGCACCCTTAGGTCTGTTTCTCAGCGCATATCGGAAGAGGTGGAGGTGGAGGAGGATGAGGAGGAAGAGGAGGAGAATGTTGGCGAGACACAAGAGGGGACCATTGTTGAGTCCTTCACTGTTCAGCGTGTATGGGCAGAAGAAGAGGAGTTGGAGGAGTTGGAGGAGGAGGAAATGGACAGTCAGGCCAGTGAGGGGAGTGAATTCTTACGCGTTGGTACTCTGGCGCATATGGCAGATTTCATGCTAGGCTGCCTATCCCGTGACCCTCGCGTTCAAAGAATTTATTCCAGCACCGATTACTGGGTGTTCACTCTCCTGGACCCACGGTACAAGCAAAATCTTTCCACTCTCATCCCTGCAGAGGAAAGGAGTGTGAGAATGCATGAATACCAGCAGGCCCTGGTGCACAAGCTGAAACAGTATTTCCCTTCTGACAGCGCTAGCGGCAGAGTGCGTAGTTCTGCGGGACAAGTAGCGAGGGAGAGTAGGCAAGCAGGCAGCTTGTCCAGCACTGGCAAGGGTACGCTTTACAAGGCTTTTGCCAGCTTTATGTCACCCCAGCAAGACACTGTCACCTGTCCCCAGTCTCGGCAGAGTAGGGCTGATCTTTACAGAAAGATGGTGAGGGAGTACGTAGCTGACCATACCATCGTCCTAAATGATCACACAGCTCCCTACAACTACTGGGTTTCAAAGCTGGACATGTGGCACGAACTGGCGCTGTACGCCTTGGAGGTTCTTGCCTGCCCTGCCGCTAGCATCTTGTCCGAGCGGGTTTTCAGTGCAGCTGGTGGCATCATCACCGATAAGCGTACACGCCTGTCGACTGACAGCGCTGACAGGCTGACGCTTATTAAGATGAATAAAGCCTGGATTTCTCATAATTTCCAATCTCCACCAGGTGAAGGAAGCTCAACCTGAATAATTGATCCACTCCTCCTCCTCATTTTCCTCCTTCTCCTCCTCTTTCTACAGTATAGCAGAGGAAACTGGCTATTTTTTGACAGGGCCCACTGGCTCTAGCTATAGTACTTTATGCATTTAATTTTTCTGGAGGGCCACCGACCCGGTCCTCTGTTTTAAACAATTTTGGGAGTGCCACATACAGGCACTCAATCTATTAAATTTTTCTGGAGGGCCACCGACCCGTTCCTCTGTTTTAAACAATTTTTGGGAGTGCCACATACAGGCACTCAATCTATTCAATTTTTCTGGAGGGCCACCTACCTGCTCCTCTGGTTTGAAAACTTTTTGGGACTGCCACATACAGGCACTCAATCTATTCAATTTTTCTGGAGGGCCACCTACCTGCTCCTCTGGTTTGAAAACTTTTTGGGACTGCCACATACAGGCACTCAATCGATTCCATTTTTCTGGAGGGCCACCTACCTGCTCCTCTGGTTTGAAAACTTTTTGGGACTGCCACATACAGGCACTCAATCTATTCTATTTTTCTGGAGGGCCACCTACCTGCTCCTCTGGTTTGAAAACTTTTTGGGACTGCCACATACAGGCACTCAATCGATTCCATTTTTCTGGAGGGCCACCTACCTGCTCCTCTGGTTTGAAAACTTTTTGGGACTGCCACATACAGGCACTCAATCTATTCTATTTTTCTGGAGGGCCACCTACCTGCTCCTCTGGTTTGAAAACTTTTTGGGACTGCCACATACAGGCACTCAATCTATTCAATTTTTCTGGAGGGCCACCTACCTGCTCCTCTGGTTTGAAAAATTTTTGGGACTGCCACATACAGGCACTATCCAAATTAAATTGTCTCCATAGCAGCCTCCACACGTTGTCTCCATTGCTACCTCCAAAAGTCGTCCATATAGCTGCCTCCATACATCGTCCCTTTATCAAACGAGGTGTGTCAGGCAGAAATTTGGGTTGTTTTCATGGATTCCACATCAAAGTTGTTAACTTTGTCGCCACTTTGTCCACAAAATATACTAATAAACTTTTATCATTTACCAATATTATTTCAGCGCTTCTTGCGCATCTGTTTACATTCCCCTCACCCGCCATATCCCAAACTTATAAGAACGCTACTACACTTGATCTTATACAAAAGGTTCTTAGAAGTGCTGTTTGGGGAGTAGCCTAGAGACAGGGGCTTGGATTGGCGAAAGCTCGCCTGGCTGCGGAGTGCCAGCTCCATCCCAAGATCCAACTAACATAGTTTTAACTGCAGCACCTTTAATCTACTACTAGTTCACTGCCTCCATAATAATAATAATAATCTTTATTTATATAGCGCCATCATATTCCGTAGCGCTTTACAAATCATAGGAAACAAATACAAATGTAATGTAACAGAGCACAACATTTGTATGGAACAACAGGAGTGAGGTCCCTGCTCGCCAGAGCTTACGGTTTATGAAGATGATGGGGTAACACGAGGTAAAAGAATATTTAATGGTCAAGCCATTCTTCTTAGGGAATAGAACAAAATATAATAAATGGAATTGCTGTCGCTTGAACCACTCAGCCGTCATCTTATATACCAGGTTCAGGGTGAATGGGACTGTAGAGAAGTCTGGTGCCTGTTGGTTGCTGGATAACAGATGGGAGGACGACACAGGACGGGTTAGTAGAAGAGTTAAAACTTCATGCAGTTAATGAGTGTTATAGGCTTGCCTAAAGAAATGGGTTTTAAGAGCACGTTTGAAACTTTGGAGGTTAGGTATTAGTCTGATAGTCCAGGGCAGAGCATTCCATAGAATTGGTGCAGCTCTAGAGAAGTCTTGGAGACGCGAGTGGGAGGTCCGCACTAGGGTAGAGGTTAATCTAAGATCACTGGCGGATCTAAGAGCACGGGTTGGGCGATAGACTGAGATAAGAGAGGAGAGGTAGGGGGGTGCAGCATTATACAGAGCTTTATGGATGAGGGTTATTATTTTAAACTATTCGAAAGGAGACTGGCAGCCAGTGCAGCGACTGGCATGAACTGTAAGCATACATGGTCCCCTTATCAAACGAGCTGTGTCAGGCAGAATTTTGGGTTGTTTTCATGGCTTCCACAACAAACTTGTTAACTTTGTCGCCACCCTGCTGTGTAATCCACAAAAAATATTGGCAAACTTTTATCATTTACCGATATTATTTCAGCGCTTCTTGCGCATCTGTTTACATTCCCCTCACCCGCCATATCCTAAACTTATAAGAACGCTACTACACTTGATCTTATACAAAAGGTTCTTAGAAGTGCTGTTTGGGGAGTAGCCTAGAGACAGGGGCTTGGATTGGCGAAAGCTCGCCTGGCAGCGGAGCGCCAGCTCCATGCCAAGATCCAACTAACATAGTTTTAACTGCAGCACCTTTAATCTACTACTAGTTCACTGCCTCCATACATGGTCCCCTTATCAAACGAGCTGTGTCAGGCAGAATTTTGGGTTGTTTTCATGGCTTCCATGTTAACTTTGTCGCCACCCTGCTGTGTAATCCACAAAATATACTGGCAAACTTTTATCATGTACCGATATTATTTGAGCGCTTCTTGCTCACCTCCTTTGGTTCCTCTCTGCCACCCATTGGTTTGAAGCCTGAGTCCATTTAGGGTATGTCGCCATGACACTCTCTAGCCTGCTGCCGCTGCCTCTGCATGCCGTCCCCTATAGTGTCAGGGTCAATTATTGGATGTTTTAGATGCTATCTAGCTTCATTCTGTCACTCTGTCATGGCCATGCTGTTGCCCATAATTTTGGCATAATGGTGTGATTAAGCAGCCTCAGAGGCATCCATGCATGCTGCCCCTGCTGTTTCCTGTCCATTTCCGTGGTGTTTCCATCCTTTTCTGAGGTTCCCAGGTGTTTGGCCAAGCTTCCCTGTGCAGAGCCTTGGTCCCCTTGAAAAATGCTCGAGTCTCCCATTGACTTCAATGGGGCTCGTTATTCGAGACGAGCACTCGAGCATCGGGAAAAGTTCGTCTCGAATAACGAGTACCCGAGCATTTTAGTGCTCGCTCATCTCTAATAAAGATCAAATAACAACAGGACAAGCCTGTATGAATGCAGACCACCAATCACATTAACCACTAGAAATAATGTCGTGTGTATCTCACTTAGAAGCATGATAAATGGCGAAAATACCTATTATAACACAGTATATGTTGTGATCGAATTAACAATACTGTAAAGATTCACAAAATCCATGTGACTAAAGGTCCAATACATGCTCACATAACTAAAGTAATTACCGTATATACTCGAGTATAAGCCGACCCGAGTATAAGCCGAGACCCCTAATTTCAACACAAAAAACTGGGAAAACCTATTGACTCGAGTATAAGCCGAGGGTGGGAAATGCATTGGTTACAGCCTCCCAGTATATAGTCTGCCAGCCCCTGTAGCATACAGCCTGCCCAACCCCTGTAGCATACAGCCTGCCCAGCCCCTGTAGTAGGAAAAAAAATAACACTGTACTCATCTTTCCGACGTCCCCCATAGGTCCTCTTCTGTCTCAGACTGTCTCAGACAGAAGCGGACCTATGGGTGACGTCAGAAAGGTGAGTTTAGTCTTTATGTTTTTAGTTGACTCGAGTTTAAGCCGAGTTAGGGTTTTTGAGCACAAATTTTGTGCTGAAAAACTAGGCTTATACTCGAGTATATAAGGTAAATACTTTTAAACTTCACTAAAGAGAAATGTGAATATCTTTATGAACATATTGAACAACAGTGAGGGTCTTAAAGAGAAATACTCAAATCTACATTAGTGGTCCAGGGTGGCAATGTGTCCCTACGTGTATCATCATAAACAGCTTCCTCAGGGGGGTTGATTCTTTGTTGCAACATAATTTCTATGGTGCAGTATGATTTTATGATGCTAGATGCTTTCTATGGTGCTGGATGATTTCTATAGTGTGGTATGAAAATACGGTAATAGTGTAGGATATTGTCTATGAAGCAGGATAAATATACTGGTACAAGATGATTGCCATAGTGAATCTATGATGCAGGACAGGCAGAGGTCGCACTAACATTTTTCCAGAAGGGTAAAAATACTTCTCTCACAATTTTTGAGGAGTATTTTTACCCGAGGAGGAGTATGAAAATTTCGGTAATACACTGCACACATAGCACACTCACACTGCGCACACTCCACACGCAGAACACACACTACACTCACACAGAACACAGCGTGCACACAATCACACAGCACACGCTACACTCACAGAACACAGCGTGTACACAATCACAAAGCACACACTACACTCACACAGAACACAGCGTGCACACAATCACAAAGCACACACTACACTCAGACAGAACACAGCGTGCACACAATCACACACTACACTCAGACAGAACACAGCATGCACACAATCACACACTACACTCACACAGAACACAGCGTGCACACAATCACACACTACACTCACACAGAACACAGTGTGCACACAATCACACACTACACTCACACAGAACACAGCGTGCACACAATCACACACTACACTCAGACAGAACACAGCGTGCACACAATCACACACTACACTCACACAGAACACAGCGTGCACACAATCACACACTACACTCACAGAACACAGCGTGCACACAATCACACAGCACACACATTACACTCACACAGAACACACACTATACTCACACAGAACAAAGCGTGCACACAATCACACACTACACTCACACAGAACAAAGCGTGCACACAATCACACACTACACTCACAGAACACAGCGTGCACACAATCACACAGCACACACACTACACTCACGCAGAACACACACTATACTCACACAGAACACAGCGTGCACACAATCACACACTACACTCACAGAACACAGCGTGCACACAATCACACAGCACACACTACACTCACACAGAACACACACTATACTCACACAGAACACAGCGTGCACACAATCACACAGCACACACACTACACTCACACAGAACACACACTATACTCACGCAGAACACAGCGTGCACACAATCACACAGCATCCACATGGAACACAGCACACACACTGCATTCACACAGAACACAGCACACACACTACACTCACACAGAACACAGCGTGCACACACTCACACAGAACACAGCGGGCACACACTACACTCACCCGGTCGGGATCACAAACGCAGGCAGCTGCGGGCAGGTAGAGATGGAGCAGGACAGGGAGCAGCAGCCCCGTAGTCCACAGGTCTCCCAGGGCCTGCACTTTCACTCCGAGTCTCTCCCCCTGACACTGATCACGTGTCCCGCTGAGCGGCCCGGCGCGCGCTGTGATCGCGATACAAACATTTACCTCTTTTGCAGCGCGCACCGGGCCGCTCAGCCTGCGCGCTGCAGGGAATAATTGCCAAGCGTAACTTTACGCATGGCAATTATTTTAGGGGGTAATGGCGCCTCATCACGCGTCTATGACGCGTGGTGAGGGGTTAATGCGACCTCTGAGGACAGGGGTGTATTAAGGCTGCCATAGGCTCTGGGCTGTATGAATATTATACTTCCTACAAGTGCTGTGACTACTGGGGGAATCACTGTGATTACTGGCTACTGGAGGGGTCACTGTGACTACTGGCTACTGGGGGGCAGTCACTGTGACTACTGGCTACTGGGGGCAGGCACTGTAACTACTGGAAGCATCACTGTGACTCCTGATTACTGGGGGTAGGTGCTGTGTCTACTAGGGGAATCACTCTGATTATTGGCTACTGGCGGGGTCACTGTAACTGCTGACTACTGGGGGCAGGCACTGTGACTCTTGATTACAGGGGGTAGGTGCTGTGACTACTAGGGGAATCACTGTGATTACTGGCTACTGGAGGGATCACTCTAACTGCAGGCTACTGGGGGCAGGCACTGTGACTCTTGGCTACTGGGGGCAGACGCTGTGAGTACTGGAGACATCACTGTGAAAAATGTATTTTATTTCTTTTCCATGGCCTTCTAAATGCAACTTTTAAAAGTTATGTTAATGAGCCTGAAGGGCCACCCTGTCCCTGCTGTGATCTGGCTTTACAGACTGTCTCACCCCCCCCCCCCCCTCCTGCTCCCTTAGCAATTTTTTGGGGCTGTATGTCTAGTATTCTTTTGGCTCTGGTTCTGTATTTAACTTGGTTCTGGTGTTGTATGTGTTCTATCTAACTGATCTATACAGTTAGCACTACATTTTTGTATCTATCGGTTTGTAAAGGAGCTGTATATGTTTCTAAATAAATTGGACTTCTTGCTCCAAATGTAAAGCGCCTATTGTTAAACATTTGAATCCCACACTTTCTTACAGATGGCAGCAATGGCACAGCAGGCATTATATAGTTTACAGAAAGAAAGCAATAAAAGTGATAAACTTTAAGAATCTTAGGAGGATGAACACATCTAAATTCAGTCTATATTTATGTCATAGAAAATAAAAGTTAATAATGTTTTTCTCTTTCTATAACAGATTTATTAATCTCTTATTTTATTCTAGTATTTCCTGCCCTGCAAAGCCATGCTATTTGCCAGATACCCCTGTGTGCCCTGTGTTTTACAGACCAATGTCCTGCAGAATTCCCCAGATAAACTCCCTAGTATGAGCCGACTGGAATCACTCACAGAGACCATTAGTCTTTTCTGTGGCTAATCCCTGAATAATGGTCGACATAAACAGACCTGGAGAAATGTTTTAAAGGCAGAGGATTTACTGTATTTGACATTTCCAAATTAGAAACTTTACAGCATTAAGGCCTTCAATTTTTTTTGGCAGTGTTGGGCGGTGGAGGACGCTGATAAACGTGCAATAATGATAGTAAGAGCTGCTGCTACAGACCCATAAACCTCAGAATGTCCTCATATAACTTCACCACTCTGCGCATGGACTTTATAGAAACCACTGGAGGCAGAAGGGTCTTAAGTAAAGCCTTTGTTGATCTCAGAGGAGACTTTATAGGGGTATTCAGCTTCATCAGTCAGTTTTTTTTGGGGTGGCCTAGTGGTCTACCCAGAGCTAAAGGAAAAGGAGCATACATTATAGGCAGAGGGGAATAATGCATGCAATACAATTGGTGTCATTCTAGAGGCCAGCCTCTTGTACTCAGCAAAAGGGCTTTCCAGGATGAGAATTTTGCTGGCATATAGGATAGGGAGTCAATCATCTACCTGCATGGTGTGTACCCAATATCTGTGCACAGCATTAGAGCTGTACGGTCATAGCTGTAATATCTTGTATGTCAGCAGTTGAAAACCCAACAATAGACTATGAATATACATTAAAGAGGTTCTCCAACAAGGTAAAGTAACATGATATAGTGAAGGTAATCTTCTTATCACTGTCCATCCAACAATCACCTCAATGTCTTATGTGTGGACAGGAGGTCAGTTTCTTGGGCCCATGAAATCCCTGATCAGAGTCTTACAGGACTGAAAATAAAAAACTGACTTCCTGTCCACACATGATGTGTCAGCCACATTACACAGCTGGAAGGAAGCAATAAGTCACATATACAGCTGCCAGTGAGAAGACTACCTTCACTCCAATTTACATGTGGGACAGGACTTAATTCCCCGTTGTGTGGGCCTACATGATGTTGGACAGATTACACTAGATTATCTTTAAGGGTTTTTTAAGCACGGCATAGTGCAGTCAGTTTATTGTTAAGGGACTTTAAAGCTTGTACTATGCCATTTGTTATAATAACAATATTTTACTAAAATCTAGTGGGTGATTGTAATAACTCATATTTCCCTCCCACTGCTCACATAATACAATAATATTCGTTCTATATTAGAAATATTGGGATGGAAATGTATAATCATATATCCATTTTGGATGTTATGGGAAAAAAAGAATCATATGTGCCCCCCCCCCCCCATCTCCAGAAATGATGTATTGTAGTTTGTACCAGGGCTAATGAGAAGTCTTGACTGTAACCCTAGTGGTCAAATAATGAATTGCGCCCATACCCCTCTTTTTGTGAATCTTTAGCCTTATAAAGGCATTTCTGCTTTATAATTCTTGTGATTGGAGTTGTCTGTGACCTTTCCCTTCCAAACTCCCACAACCAACTAGTCAGAGCACAAGACGGAAGAAGCTGCATAAATCTCTGCTCCTGACAGGGACCACCTGGTATATGCACCCGGCAATGTAGGTGCTGGGCCTGTTTCATGCTGCTGACTAGGCATTTTTTTTATCAAGTTTTATGGTTGTTGCGGAGGAGAATCTGTATGTTTATACTAAGTAGAAATATATTCACTCTCACTGAGAACTGGAGAGTAATTCACCCTCTCATCCCAGCCACCTGCCTTATCCAGGCAAGACCACTATTCACCCCCAATCCATCTTTCCTGGAGCTATTTACTAAGGTGTATATGGGGAGTTTTTATTTATCTACTTTATTTCCCAAAGGGAAATTTGCCTTAATGCATGAACTGTGATACCATATTCACAGACAGCATGGAGAGACATATACTGCAGAATTGCAGGTGCCCATAATTGTCAGACGCTAGAGACATAAGAGGTCATACACTAGAAAGGTTCAGTCTGGGGCTCGGCTACAACATTAATTTACTCAACATTCATTAACCAGTAAGCAGTCACCTCCAATGTGAACATGGTCTATCCTAAAGTCATCAACATCCTGATCCGAGAAAACCATTTTAAAGGGACATTGTCAACAGCTTCTAACCCACTGAACTACCAGAACCCTATGGTGGGGTATGAAATATGCTTTCTAGAAACATCTCTTTTATGTTAAAATGTGTCAATTTACCTATTAAAAACATCAAATCACATCAGACTTGTGGTTCTGGGAGCTACAGAACCAAAGATATGGATAGTAAAAGAAAAGTTTTGTAGCACTCAAATTCCTGATGCAATTTTAGCAGTTACTACAAAGCCAAAGGTAGAGGTGTCTGACGTGACACCACCCCTCCAGCCGTTAAAAGTGATTAATCTCAGGCAAAAGATGACTCTTCTCAGCTCATTTACATATGACTTTTGAATAGATATTTTAAAAGGGCTATATTTTACTTAATTGGAGAGAGTTATATTTGCAGTTGTTGCTACTTTATTGGTGTAAAAGCTGGTGCCAGAATCAATCAATGTAAATTTTGATAAACCTTTACATTGCTGCTAGGATTTCAGGATTTGGAAGTTCCTGAAGAACTATTAATAAAGAAACACAGAAGTTATAGTCCAGTACCAAGAAATGCTAAACTACTGCAGCCCTTGGAGCTCTGCAGCTGTTCTGTTCTTCAGCTGGACAACAAAATTGAAGTGGAGTAAAAAGAACGTTTCACAACTTAACCAAGATGGTGTCAAAACATTCATGTTCAAAGTGAGGGAAATTCTGAAGTTAGATCCAAAAATGAAACGTGTCCTGATGTTTGGAGAAGGGCTGTAGGCGGACAGACCAAGATGATTTTTATGTAGAGTCAAACTGCTGACTTTCCTGGGAAGTAAAGATTGTCCGTACTCTGGCCCGCTTCCCTCAAATCAGAGGAGTGAGAACTTTGAGGACATTTAAAAAATAAGCCTTATGGAATGACGTCAATGCAGTGGTGACACTTCTCCCAGCTATGTGTGTATCCTGCCAGAAAGCAGGAGAGAGAGAAACAGAGATCTTGTTCTATGTGTGTATATATTCCATTACACAAAGCTCCTACATGTATCTTCAGCAGTCACTGTACTTTCCCGCCTCTCAGCTTCGTTCACTTCTCTAATATTTGTCTTTCACATGACTCCTCAGATGCTTCAGAGTCGGAACCATTGATCTATTATCTTGTGGAAACAAGGGACATTAAATGCTTTTCTCTCCAACTACAAAATATGGCCAAGCCAAGAGTGCTCCAGAAAAAAGGTGGAGCTTTAGCGTTAGATCGGAAACTTTGCAAACTCTAATATTAGAAACAAAGAGTGATGTTCATGATCTGCATGTAGTTTTGAGAACAAAAGGATGACAAGAGTTGCCCTGTTGCCTGGGATGTATTTATGAGATGCGACTAAAGATGTTGACTAAAGATGTATGACCTCTGGGGTGCACCTAGACTTCATTGGAAGCTAGAGATCTGCATAGCTGAGATGTCCACACAGGACACAGAATGGATTTGGCTTCCATACCACTATATAATTATGTTAATTATGAAAAGAGTCAAACTTGCCAAATTGAAATAGTTTGTGTCAATGTGAAACAGAAGTCCATGTAAGTCTTGTCTGGATAAGCCCACACTGAATGGTGCTTGCTGTTCTTTGCTCATAGATCCTGCAGTTTTTCCCTGGGCATGACATTTTACTTCTTCGTGCTCATGCGCGCTCATGGCAGATTTAGTGTATTTGCACATAAATTTGTGCTGAATAACAAACTTAAGTGAGCGGGACATATTTCAGGCAGTTGAAGCGTGGTCATCTTGAATTTGAAAAAACCCTTGTTTTTATTGATCGTCGTCCAAATCAGCTCTAACCCGGACTTTGATCATTTCTACGGGAACAGCATGATGCTAAAATAAGCCTGAGTTCTATTTTAGCTGCCTTATTACATTAAGAAAAGCACAAGGAATGTCTCTAGGAAAGAGTTTACTCATTGAGAAAATTCTGCCAAAGTCAACTCAGAAACACATTATCCCATGTGCCACTGTTACAAGACCTCATCACAGAGAACACAACCTAATCCCTCGATATCAAACATTCCCCAGTGAACAGGAACCTGTGTTGACCCTGGGACTGATATCAAACCATCACAGTCACAATGGTCCACAAGCATTCTGCAGGCCTCACTCACTCACATTCCTCAGTCTACATGGCCAGTTCCTGTTTCATTACATATTTGTTACAAGGCCAATGTTTTCTGGCGCTTTATAGTAATATTCTGTATACTGTGCAGCTCATGCTGTATTGTTCTCTTTGACCTTTGGTTCCAATAGCTTCTCAGAGTCACATTGTGTCATTCATTCATTAGGTGGTCCATGGTCATACAGTAGCCTAGAAACTTCCCAGCTCCTTAAAATGGCATTGGAGAAGTTGTCACAGATCCACGACTAAAAGTCCAAAGGTCTTTAAAGAGAACCTGTTATTTAAATCGATGGACCCAAAATAAATACTTCATTAAAAAACTATGATTAAAAAGCATTGTTCTTATCCCTAAATGATTCTTTTCCATGACTGCAATGTTAAATAATCGGTTTGTAAACTTATGTGCAATTCACTTAATGTCCATCACACTAAGTGAGTCCTGCATATAAAATTTTACCGGCATTGCCTTCCTCCTTGTTCCTGATTGACATTGCTCTGTTACATCATTTGGCACTTCATGTCTTGTAACCAGGGTGATGTCATCTAAGGTCCTTTATCCAGTTTATTTGAAATGTCTACCCCATGTATGTATCTGATCACATAAAATCTCAGCAGGTATGGTCTAAACAGGTCCGACCTGGTAGAGATGGCTTCCAGATTTACTGAGAGGTCTGGGCACCTTAGTAGAAAGAATTCCAACTGGGGTGTTTAAACGATAACCCATGGAGATTCTCCATATTTTCCTTTCATCTCATGCATTTGTTGGTGCTAGCACCAATCACCGTTGTTAACCCCTCCATCAGCAAAGTTGGCGGCAGCATTTAAAGGGAGGCGCATGGGTGCCGCCATCTTAGTTGAGATTGCCTCTTCCCCTGATGTCATTGGGTACGGCGGTCGGTTACCATGACAGCCTCGGGTCTTCATCAGACAAATTCGTTACAATGCGCCAGTGGCTCTAAAAACGTAGGAATGATCAGACCCTAGTACCCAAGAGGGTCTAAGAAATAATGAAAAAATAATTTTGAAAAGTTAAAAAATAAATAAATAACATATTTAAAATTCAAATAACCCCCCCCCCTGCCTTAGAACTGATATAAAACTAAATAAACAGTAAATATCCCAAACACGTTAGCTATCGCCACTTCCCAAAATGCCAAATCTATCTGTAACGTCCGTACCTAAACGTCGCTCTCTATCCGTAGTTGGCAGAATAGATGGCGTTTATATGTGTGTGAACTGTGGCTTAGTGTTTGGATTAACTGAGCCACACCCTGCTCCTTGCATTTCTGCCCTGCCCAGCAAGGGTTACTAGCCTGATGGACAGTTTCCCCAGTGTACGGCTGGAGGCGTGTCCGGGAACTGTCTTATATACCTGCCTATGCCCATCATATCTTGCTGGTTATTTCTAGTCATACCTGTGTATCTAGTGTTCTTGCTATCTTGTTTGGTATTCTTTGTTTTGTATCCGATTCTGTACCTTTGCAGCCATCTTGTTTTGCCCCGGTTTATTTGTCTCTGCTTGTCTGCCTGTATCTGTTGTTTGTCCCTCAGTATCGTTTGCCTCCTAATGTTATCCCACTTTCCCTGTCTCAGACCTGTGTTAGTATTCTGTGTACCAGTGTGAACACTGGCCTATACCTGTATTCCGGTTACCTGTCCACTACACCATCCAGCAGCTGCCAGACGAAGTAAGTCTTCCCTGTTGTCTTGTAGGGTCGCTCAGGGACCGTCAGTAAGGTTCCTGATAGTGGGTTCGCCCTCATCAGAGTAGTTTATCTGCTTTAGGCAGGGCCTTTGCCCGCAGGGACATCGCAGGGTGAGTTCACTACCACTTACCTAGTCTGACAGCTAGCGCCAAGCCTGGTTGTGATTGCGCGGTTGCTGGATACGTGCTGACACTATTAAAATATAAAATCGGTTATTGCTGGCGGTCAACCACATAACAGAAAAAAACATCCAAATGTCCTAAACGCAACTTTTACACCATTTTACATAACATAAGAAATGTAATAAAAAGTGATCTGAAGGTTGCATAGTCCTCAAAAACGTAGCAATGAAAATGTCAGCTCATTTTGACACCTCACACAGCTCAGTACACCACAGAATGAAAACGTTATTATGGTTAGAAGATGTCGAAAAAATGTTTTTCGTACACTTTGTTTTAATTTGTGAAAATGTATTAAAACAAATAAAACCTATATAAATTTGGTTTCATTTCATCATTCATACCGAACCAAAGAATGAAGTTGTTGTATCATTTGGAGCACAAAGTAAAGTTGTAAAAACTGAGCCCACAAGGAAGTGCCGCAAATGCGTTTTTTCAGGCCCGGCACTAGCTAAACAGCGCAAGTGCCGGGGCCCCGGGATACTGGAGGGGCCCACTCGGGCCCCCGGTCCAATTGTACCAGAGGCGTCGCTAGGTCAAAAGATCCGGGGCGCCCCTGAAGGACCTTTGATGATGTCATGGTCACATGACATGCCGGGAAAAGCAGTGCACACACGGAGACCTGCATCTGTGAGGTGAGGGGGGAGACATGACAGGGAAGGGGGAGAACATGGGGGGCTGTGTGGGCACATTACTTACTGGGGGGCTGTGTGAGGACATTACTTACTGGGGGGCTGTGTGAGGCACATTACTTACTGGGGGGCTGTGTGAGGACATTACTTACTGGGGGACTGTGTGAGGACATTACTTACTGGGGGCTGTGTGTGGACATTACTTACTGGGGGGCTGTGTGAGGCACATTACTTACTGGGGGGCTGTGTGAGGACATTACTTACTGGGGGACTGTGTGGGCACATTACTTACTGGGGGGCTGTGTGGGCATATTACTGGTGGGCTGTGTGGGGCACATTACTTACTGGGGGCTGTGTGGGCACATTACTTACTGGCGGCTGTGTGGGCACATTACCTACTGGGGGGCTGTGTGGGCCACATTACTTACTGGGGGCAGTGTGTATACATGGGGCAGGGGGGGCAGTATGTATACAGGAGGAGGGAGGCAGTGTGTATACATGGGAGGGGGTGGCAGTGTGTATACAGGAGGATGGGGGTGCAGTGTGTATACAGGGGGAGGGGGGGGCAGTGTGACTACTGGAGGTCGGCCCATAAAGGGGCCCACTAGGGCTCTGTCGCCCAGGGGCCCACTAAAACCTGGAGCTGGCCCTGCGTTTTTTCACCAATCTCGCCACATCTGGAATTTTTATTGAAGTTCCCTGTACGTGGCATGGACTAATAAATAACGTCACTGAGAATTACAATTTGTTATGCAGAAACTAAGCCGTCACACAGCTCTGTACACAGAAAAATGAAAAAGTTATAGATTTTTGAAGGTGCATTCTTAACCCCTTAAGGACACAGGGTTTTTTCGCTCATCTCTCACTCTCCACCTTCAAAAATCCATAACTTTTTAGTTTTTCCATGTACAGAGCTGTGTGAGGGCTTATTTTGTGTGAAACAAATTTTACTTTTCTGTGATGTTATTTATTATTCCATGCCGTGTACCTGGAAGCTGGAAAATAATTCCAAATGTGGAAAAATTGAAAACAAAATGCACGTGCGTCACATTCTTAGCTTAGCTTTTACGACTTTCACTCTGCGCTCCAAATAACAACTCTGCCTTATTCTTTGGTTCGGTGCGATCGCGGTGATACCAAATTTATATAGGTTTTATTGTGTTTTAATACATTTTCAAAAATTAAACGAATCTGTATGAAAAAGAAAAAAAAATGTTGCCATCTTCTGACGCTAATAACTTTTTCATACTTTAGTGCACGGAGCTGTGTGAGGGATAATTTTTTTGCGAAATGAGCCGACGATTTCATTGCTATCATTTTGAGGACTGTGTGTCATTTCAATCACTTTTTATTACATTTTTTATGTCATGTAAAATGGTGTAAAAGTCCCATTTTGGACATTTGGACGCCATTTTCCGTTATGGAGGTCGAGCAATAACCATTTTTATATTTTGATAGAACGGGCATTTTGGGACGCAGCGATATGTAATGTGTTTGTGATTTTTACTGTTTATTATGTTTTATATCAGTTCTAAGGAGAGATGGGGTGATTTGAATTTTTTATATTTTATAAAATTTTTTTACATTTTTTTAAACTTTTTTTTTTTTCACTATTTCTTAGACCATCTAGGGTACTTTAACCCTAAATGGTCTGATCGTTCCTACCATATACTGCAATACTACTATATTGCACTATATGGTGTTTTTGCATAGGACTGGCTCATTGTAACGAATCTTCAGAAACCATACAGCCTTGGGTCTGACAAAGACCTGAGGCTGTCATGGCAACTGATTGACGCCCCCTGATGACGTTCGGGTGAGCAACGATCTCAGGAAAGATGGCAGGGCCCATGCGATACAAGAAGTTAGCACCTGCGGGTGTTAGTGATGGGCCTTTGCTGCAATATGCATCAAAGCCCATCTCTGTATGAAGAGGTCTCAGCCCGTGAGCCCCCTTCATACACCCTTTATAGCTCTGTGGCGGATATATCCGCCGCAGAGTATTCACATACATATACTCACTATTCACTACACAATGACATTTAGGAAATAGTGTGTTGTTGTATAATTTTGATCGCTAGCGTAGACACCAAATTTACATAGTTATACTTAATTGAAAAATTGTTTTCAATATTCTGAGGCCAATAACATTTTTGGGCATCAAGCTATTTTTATTAATAACATTTTGGGAACTATACAAACTTTTTCGGCGCATGGAATAATTTTTATCCCACTTGAATCCTAGTGGAACGTCCCCAGATGCTTGGACGTTAAATAATAACTTCAGTTCTCTTTTTTCTCCACTCCCCCACAACAGGAGCAGTGAGTCCTGGTGTCAGAGTCGTGTACAGTGGCCACAGGGAGAAATGAAGTATAACCAATCCGATCCCAGAGAAGACAATTGAACAACCCATCACTAGTCGGTCCTTGGTTAGGGAAAGTTAGGGGACCACAAGGGGTATTGAACCATGACAGCTTTTTACTCTATTTACTACATTTGCTTCTATTTCTTTTCTATAAAAATAGAGCAGAGGATTTCTGGAGTCACTGAGAATCGTGTCATGAATGAAGTGAGATGATGTAAGCAGAGATCAGTCATGTCTGAAAGCAACATAAACGTCTGCGGGATATTGTGCCATGTGCAGCCTCATCCAGGGTCCCTCAGACACTTAAGATTGCTATTTACTAATGTACATAGAGGAGTCAATTAGGTTACAACTAAATGACAGGGAATTAGATAGATGTCTTCATATGTCCCCTGAAACGTCCTTCAAGAATAGTTGATAGGTCCAGTATAGAGGCAAAAATAGCACAATGCACCTGTAAATCCTATCATGCGTGCTGCTATCTGCTATGCTGTTGTATCTAGCCCTATAATTTGTGTTACATACAGCTCAGCAATTGCATCTAAGTCTGACATGGTATCACACCTAGTAGACTTAGATACAACAGTTTAACAGACAAAACATGATAGGGTAAGATACAACATCTTAATAGATATCACTCCTATCTACTAAGCTGTTCTGTCTACGCCCATCATATTTGCATAGGTGTAACTAGCAGGGTAACAGGCATGTCAGTCACTATGAGATCCATATACTGTCACAGACCTAGGAAACAGTTATTTTACTAAGCTTGACTAACTTTTATTACACAGTTGAGTTTTAATTAGCCCTTCATTGCAGCTTATTTTCTTTTTATTTAATTATTCCTAAACTATGATATCTTGTGTAAATTTTTCCTTTGCTTTGGTTATTAACTGTTAGCAGGTTATCATTGTACTTTCACATTTTTGTGTTTAATATTAGGGATGAGCGGATTGGTTGAAATTTGTGTTCAACTAGTTTTTCTGAATATATAGCGGGAAAATTGGGTTCAGGACTTTCACATTTGAATCAACAGGGACCAGAATTTTAAGGAGTAGGTGCCTGAGCAATGGTGGGTAGAACAGGGCAGTTGTCTTGCCAAAAAGGGCTCTAGAAAGTAAACAAAAAATAATAATTAAAAAAATAATAATAAAATGCTGCTAATTGTCACTGCGCTAGAAGACGATATGGATAGTGATAAGTGGACCCTTACAGCACTTGTTCGTGGGAGAGGAGACAGCTAGAATGACAGTGAGGGACAGCTAGAAATTTCAAATAAATGGCCTTTTCAGGTAGTGTGAGGTACTGCATGTGTATTCCAAGAATGGAGAGGCCAAATGAAGTTAAGGCTTTGGTCAATTACTTCGCAAAGAGACCATCCAGGCAGCTGGGTGTGATATCCCCAGAACACAGACCCAGATACTGAATAGCAGTGCCTTACTGGTCTCCAGGTCCGTGTGTCCCGAACACGCCAAATTCGATACGAACTAGAAATTGGTCGCACGATCTAAGTGAATCGCGGCAGCTCCGGACAACGCACCTCGGAGATCGCAACGGGACACATCAGTAAATGTGCCCCTATATGTTAGACTCCTCTCACACCTAACATATGCATACAGCATAGTACTGGAGAGGATGGGTGAGTGCTGCTCACCCTTCCCCTCTCCATAGCGATGCTTGGCCCCCGGGAAAGATAAAGCATGCCCTGTCCTTTCCCCTGTGCATGGTATGGTGCCACACCGCCGCCAGGCACCTATAGCCGTCTATGGGGACGTAGACATATTTCCCCCACAGCAAGTGTGATAGGGGCCTTAAAATGTTGTATCTAAGGTGATCATGTGTGATACTATCTCCTGAAGTGATGTATCTAAGCCTAACACGCAGGATACTATCTGCTAAACTTATCAAAGCCTGGCATACTCCTGGTCTGGATGCAAACAAGTCTGAATGTGAACACTAGTCTAGTCTCTTTGCTACCAGGGGTTGACAAGCTGTATAATGTACTGGAGTATTTGCAGGTTATTGGATTGAAACTAAATTGACATTTTCTGCAGTTAAAATAAATGATGGATTTTCTTGCTTCAGCCTCCAAGAAAAACAGGCGATGTGATTACAGTGCGGGCAGGCGAGGGTTATCCACCGCAGTCACATCCCCTGATCACATAACCTCACCTTGTAGCCAAGAACATCAGGCCACATTTGTTACATATTTTAGTATTCCATGGATTTGGTAAGAATAAATCCTGTTTGTGAGGGAATTAGATTGAGTTGATATAATGGCTTGCCAATTCTTCTGCCCATGGTGGGGAACCCGGACTAGGCTTGTAAGTGTTGGAATCATTTCTGATAATATAAGTAATCACTACCCCAGGTTATCTCAGCCTTATCATCTTAATTGGTTGCATGAATTAGATACATTGTAACATTTTTCAGAGTTAAGACCCCATACATTTCATGTCAGGTACAACCTGAATGGTTCATGCATGACTTGAAAGTCCCCTGATTGCAGTAATGATGTAACAAAGAGCTCTGATTGGATACAGAATTAGCCAGAAAATCTCCGTGGCCTCGTCCTGCATGAGGCTGGCACTTGGGTACATCCACAGCCTTTTAAAAATAAACAGTGCATTGTACATTTTACAGATTGCCCTTCTGTACTCTGGGAAAGCTGGGTAATGGTTTTTGTCAGTTCATCAGTATTCATCTATAACCAGGGAAAAGCATAATTCCTCCCTGTTGTTCTGCAGTTGTTGTGTGGTCTTGCATGTTACTTGCTAGAGGCTGAAGGATCTGGCACATTTACCTTCCTGTCCCATCAGACTGCTCGCTCTGGTGGCCTCCTCCTCTCCATCTGCTGGGTCCTGGAGCTGAAGGATGTAAACTCCTCATTCTCCATCTGCAGCAGAGGTCTTGGCTTGATGGTTCATAGGTAAATTTGTTTTGATTGATGCGTAAAAGCTAAAGGAATGGTTTATATCAAATTAGCAGAACGACATGATTTCCTCCTGATTGCTCACTGCACGCTTGTGTGACGGGCACTGAACACACTGAGGCCAACCTCATCATAATTCCAGGTTCCTGAATTCAAATGTATAATCATCATATGCATTGAAGGGGTATTCCATCTGGGACATTATGGCATTTCCACAGGATATGTCCTCTAAGACCTACACCTATTTGGACATCCTGGGCCCCCAATCCCTGCCACATGGTCTATGCCAGTGAAAAGGTGGCTGTGTATGCTCAACCATCTCTATTCATTACCCTGATACATTCAGGTTTATAATTATAAGTGTACACTTTGCATACTTTTTGCATAGTCATGTATATAGTGATATGGTTAATGTCAGAAAAAGCTGGACCCAGTGATATATAATCCTGAAGCTTGAATCAGTATATATTGATATTAGCAATACTGATGTAGCTAGACATCTCCTCTATATACAGTAATCATATAATACATATATCTTAGGGGTGCATCACCTTCATTGTTCTAAGGGCCACATTGTCATGTTGCTCAACTTTAAAGGGCTACACTAGTAACCAGCACTGCTAACATTGCTTACTTCATAATGAGAGAAAACACACTAAGAAGGAGTAAACATTTAAACTTTTGGCCAGTTTTGGGTGAAGATGGTTGCAGATGACCTGTTTTGGAAAAGACTGTGGTCACATGAAAGACATCAGATAGTGAAGTCCAATCATTTATTTATCATACAGTTGTGTTATTGTTAGTCCCTTGGCAAGTTTAATGAGTTGAGAAGGTGGCTTGACTCTATAGAACAAGAGGATAAGGAATTTGAATCCACCTTGTCTAATCTTTATATTCCCTGACATCTGCCATTGAGGGGAAAAGTTGGGAGGCCTTTAGACTGACCACAGTCAGTATTCAATGTATGAGGAGCGTTAATTAAAGATTTTCCCTGGACCACCTCCTGTGGACTGAGAGCAATGAGACTTGGTACAGTTATTAGGTCTTCTCTACAAAGTTGCCACCTAGGGACAGACACTTCTCCCATGTGTTTAAGCAACTGTGAACATCCCACTTGTAGAAGTCAACAGTTTACTTCATAAGCTACTTCAGAAATCAGAGTTTCATCGTCTGGAAAATGCCTGCCCTTCAAAAATAAATTAATTGTTGGAAAGAGGTGGAAGTTACAGCGGCATGTGCAACATGGGATTTATGAACTGGTGAATTGCCTTGCAGAAAGTAGACACCATTTGGTGAGCATGCCACGTCTCTTGGTTTTGAAGGCCTCCCACAATTTCTGAAGCAGTAAAATATAGTTTGCACCAATGATCATCATACCTTTTGCTAGGAATTCTACCAATACTACTCCATGATAGTGCCAAAATGCTATGGGCTAGGTGATGAATGGTGGTACCTGGCGATTTTTCAAAATGGTGACCATTATTGCTGTATTGTGTGTTCATCAATAGCAGAATGGGTCCACCCTGGAATTGGAGCTGTTTGCACCGAAGATTGGCCTTTTTTGAATTGACAATGCCAGTTCTTGACTACATCATATGATTGGGAATCATCACCATCATTCTCTTTCACCTCATCAAACCCCTCCTTTAGTGTGTGGCCTTTCAAGTAAAGGAACTTGATGACTGCTCTGTAGTGCTTCCACTGGATCCATTATCAGATCTCACTCCATTTCAGCACCTGTAAAATCAAGACTGTTATCAGAGTTGCAAATTGACAGGTAACCAATATAGACTTATATCATTACACATGTGCAGTTTCAGTGTCCTGTGATAAATAGAAAAAGGGTAAGGGGAAATCTGTAATGTACACTCCTTGTGTATGGGGGTCTTCTGATACTCTTTTAATGACAAATTTTGTAGTAGATAAGAGGTAAGAAGTTGGATTTGAACTGCTCAATCTATTTTCTCTTGGAAAGATAATCCATCTGAGAGTAGTCTTAAGTCTTCCCATCTCCCATTTAGAACATATGAAGGGCAGACCGTGTATAAATGTGTATGGGTAAATCGGATGTCAAAAGCTATGTGTATGGCAGCCCCAAAATGAAGTATCTTACAGTGTTAATTTATCAAAAACCTTGATCAAACTTTCCATAGTTTGTTGTTGCAGTCAGCATGGGGAGAGGTGATGAGTGGTCTCCTTGTACATAGATAGATGTCCCTGATAGGGTCAGGTGAGTTTGAAAGGACTCTACAGAGTCAAAAAGAGGTCACTGGACTCGCCTGTCAGCGGCTTGTTGGCATCTCTTGAAGGGCTGTCGTGATAGAAAGTGTGCATGGAATCCATCACGCCAGGCCGACAGCGATGAAGTTGAAAATCAGGACGCAGGATAAGACCACCAAGGCAGACCACATTAAAGCAAGACCTCCATCATTTTCATCCAACAGAATGTTTATTATTGTACATATATAATACGAGAATAGATGGAATTAAGAATTTCATGACCTAATGGACTGCAGTGACAGCCCTGGAAAAATATGAGGAAAGGCAGTATTTTGTGTGGATAAAGGTTCTGATTGGCAGTTATGTCCAATGTGGCAAAGAATAAATATAACAGTTCATTATTTCCACCAATACCAATGGTATAAATAAAATCATTATTCATATTCCCATAAATTGAGTATGGATTTAATTCCAGTAGGGATGTTACTTCAGATATGCTAAATAGCCTCTGAAAGCAAGTGCCCCACCATGAAGACTCGGTGACCCCTAATGTTCATTCTAATGAACCAAGTGAGATCTTTATTATTCAAAGAAACCCAAAAGCGCATGTATCAAGGAACTAGAATGAATGATAATAATAATTTTTTCCCCACTACCATTGCTGAATTGTGAATAGATCATCAGGGTGATAACTATGGGGCAGCACAGTGGCTTAGTGTTTAGCACTAAAGCCTGTCAGCTCCTAGGACCTGGGTCAATATCAGTTTGTGTTTGCATGGGTTTCCTTTGGGTCCTCCGGTTTCCTCCCACACTCCAAAACATACTGGTAGGTTGGTTAGATTGTGAGCCCCATTGGGGACAGGGACCAATTTGGGAAACTCTGTGCAGTGATGTGTAATCTGTGTGCACTGTATAAATAAAGGAATTATTATTATTATTAAACGTAAAAATGGAATACCGCAGTGCAGCCTATAAGAATAGGTGCCTGTCACACTTTACCTTGAACTGGCAGTCCACTTATAGAAAAGGTACTCCAATAAAAGTGCATAGAAACAGCCCTTATTCACATATTATGTTAATATTTCATCTCCCTCCAATGGTTTTCTCAACTTCTGGGGGAGGCTTCATTAAAGTTCTTTTAATTGCTGAAAAACAGAATGCTCCTCTTGCTAGAATTCAATATTATCTATAGTTGGATCTGGAAAATAAGAGTAGGACAGGTAACTAGCTGCACAGCCCTAAAATATAAAGTTAAAAAACAACGTAAAGTATAGTATTGAAACCTGAGCCAATGCAAACACTTTACAGAGATGTTGTAATGTGTTCTTATCCTACTAATTCCTTGGAGCCCTTTAATCTGATGACTAGAACGTGCTTCAATCTCTCACATCCCAGATCATTTGTCAATCACCAGTAAATGGTCCTTAAGGACTTTGCAGACTATACACAAAGAGAAAAGACAGAAGAGACACACTCCTCTCATTATATTAGTCTCTCATTCCTCTGTAACATATTGTTCCTGGAGTCCATTGCGACCACCGTTTCAATCTCAGACACAAATGAACTCGCTCATAAGAAATTGACTCAACATAGGAAAACTACATATACCTACTATCATACCGCCCCCTTTGTACAATAACATAACTGCCACAATATTATTCTCTATGTACATTAATTTTACCACTATAACGCTACCTTCTATGCACAAGAATACAACTTACGTAACACTGCTACATACATACAATAAAATAGCTAATATTATACTGACTATAATACTGTTTCAACGTAAAAGAATTTCACTACGATAATACTGCATTCAGTAGGGGGATTTAGCATGGCTTGTATGCCTGAATACCAGGATACAAGCTGTGGTTTAGTGGCAATTCCCAGCGCAGAGTATTCCACCCTCTACACCGCGTAGGGATGGATGGGGTGGTACTTGGCAGTGGAGTCGCTCACATCTGTGTACTAGCTATAGCTTGCCCCAAGTTCAGGCACAGTTCTATGCTACGCTGGACCTGACGTAGAACTGAGCCAGGCAATCATGGCAAGTGCACCGCGTAATAAATTCGGCTCAACCTAAGGAGCTCTTTATAAAGCTGTCCCTATGTGCAAGAATATACTGTAACTACTATAACCCTGTCCTTATGATAAAAATTAGACTTACAATAACTAAGAATGGGTATTATTTCGGAAGTCTTTTACTTTGTTGAAAAGTAGGTGGGAAAGAGGTCATGTGACTTTTTAAAAAAGTCAGGAAAACTGTCTTGGGCTCACTGCAGTAGGAGAGTGATTTAGAAAGTGGAGTCCCATTTATAAACAGGCTAATGAACATGTCAAAGTTATCAGCCGTTGTGTGACATTAGTTTAATTTGGGGAAAAATAAAATTACAACTTATGTACAAGAATGTACTTGCTAAAATAACTAATCAAATGAAGAGGATTTTAACTACTAAAATACAGTCTTCTAAGAAAATAATTACTAAAACAATCCTTTGTATGTGCAAAAAAATAATATAATCCCCTACCCACCAAGGACAAGAATAGAACTCCTATTAAAATATCCCATTTGGACAGGAATTTAGATGCCTGTAAAAATCTGTGAAATTGTATTAGTTTTCTAGACTCAATATCCAAAATAAGTGTGCTGCCACTTTGTTGGTGGTTTATATCAGGACCTCCTTACACCCTTGGGCTCTGCTACATAAGTCTAGGTCTACAGGGGCAAGCTGTCTTCACTTTTGCTCACTAATGCAGTTTAAGTAGGTAGACTGTAATAATATTATGAAGCCTGTACGTGTAATAGGCTGGGAGATGCATATCAGCACATTTACATTTTATTAAGAGTCTCGCGTTTCGAGCTCTAAGTTAATTGTGTTTTGCTTTTAGATATCTGTGTGTGGAGATGGATTATAGAAGGTGCCGGAGAGGAAACGTCTCGTACTGCGCAGTAATATGACTTTCCAGAATAACAGTTGCTAATCTCTTGCAAAAGCAAAACAATGTTTGCATTGGATATGTCGCGGGGCGATGGTGCAAATCTCTGTATTTGAAGATCCTTTAATTACTGGCGATGGCGGCTCACATGCAGTCGCAGGGGCCTGTAAAAGATGATGTTACATGGGATGACTGTCTGACCCAAGCACATCAGATATCAGATAGACCAATCCCAAAGCAGATATTTCTGGGAAATAAAATAGAAATAATGAAATCTGCAGTAGCCATGAATGGGTGTCTCATTTCACCCAAGAATTCTATTAAATTAGGTTCCAGGTATCAGAAGGTACTGTTATGCAATAGCTCATAAAGCCAAAAACAAGGTTGGAAGTCAGAATATATTTGTCTGTGGAGCTTATATACATCCCTTGCACCACTGGGAGGCTGGAGTGGCTTTGGGCCAGCACTTGATGTCCCCCCACCACTCCCTTCATGCCAAATATATCAAGAGGCTCAGACCTCCTGATAAATTTGGTTGGCAGCTGTGCTGGTGGACACTCTACTGTACACCAGTTCCTGTCTATTGTAATATTGAGCTATAACATGCAATGGAACTGGTGCAGGCTAAAGCTAGTGTGCAGACCCAGGACAGGAACACCCAGCACCAACCCACTCCACTCTTCCACTCTGAAGGTAGTGTAAGGGGGGAAATATTCACAATTTCAGGCCATGCAGATAGAATTGTAATTATTTCAAGGATTGTAACCAAGAAACCTAGCGTGCATATCTTGATAAATGCCCTCTATGAATCTTATACATCTGGATTCACATAATAAATCTGGAGTAAGATACCTGCAGTGAGAAAGAGATTGGCTTCGTTTACTCCACTATATTTGGCAAATCAACATTCTTTCTAAGACAAAAAAAAACTGACATAACTGCAATACACCCCCTATCTTTGTTCCCCTTTGTCTTGTTCTTTTTTACTTTCTTCAGTTATTCTTTTTCCTATTTTCTTACTGTCTTCAACTTCTTTAGTTTTCCCTCCTTTAACTTCTCAATTTCACTTTACTTCTTCACTTTTGTCTCTGTCTCCTTTACTTTCTTTATAGACTTGTAATTCATCTTTTTCTTCACCCTCTTTTTATTCTCTATCTTTTCCTTCTTCATTTACCTTTTCTTTCATTGCTTTGTATTGTTTTTACCTTGGTTATCTTCCGCTTCTTTCTTTCATTCATCTGCTTTCTTTTCTTTCTCCTGTTTCTATTTTAAACATTTCTCTTTATCTTCATCACTTTCTACTTTCTAATTTCTTTATTTATGCTAACCTGCCAATTCCACATATATGTTCACATATAACCTAAACGTAGGAATAGTAGATGAAGTGCATAATGAACATTGAATGGGACCCTTAGTAAGCTTCTCTCTATTCCTCCTCAACCCCCATAATTGTACCATGTGGTTATCAAATTTATATCATCCACTAGAATCTACAGTTACAAAAAAAATATGTATATATATATTCCCCAAATATGTAGCCAACCACATAGTATAGTACCTCCTTTCCTTTAGCCCCAAATTATATTACCCTCCCACAACTTATAGTACAGTGGTGGGGAACCTATGGCACGGGTGCCAGGGATGGCACTCAGAACCCTTTCTGTGGGCAATCAGGCCATTGACTCAGGCCCAAGACAGAGCTAACCAAACAGGACCAAATCCACAGAATCTTCCTGCAGTCCCAGGCAATTTAAGAGATGCTGCAATCAGAGCTATTTCAAAGCGACACTTCAATGTCTGTTTGTAACTGCAGTAAAAAGTGAGAAAGTGTTGATAGAACTGATTATCTTTGTAGGTCATCCTACTGGACCCTTCATTCGAACTGTACAGAAAGACCCTGGTGAGAAGCTACAATGATAGTCTGATTGTGCCCTCCTTCTTTCAACTGTATTGGTGACCTCAGGGGGCCAATACGATTGATAGATGTGGAAGAACAGGGAGCATTAAGTTACTGCTTAAAATGTAATGTTGGCACTTTGCGGTAAATAAGTGGATTTTGGTTATAGTTTGGGCACTCGGTCTCTAAAAGGTTCGCCATCACTGTTATAGTACCTCTTTTCTAGAGCCCTCCTCCCTTATGATGCCCCCTCTCTGTTGAACCACCACTTAATGTACTTTTTCTATATCCCGCAGCTTATGTTCTCTTTTTATTAGCCCCGACTCTTATGCTTACACTACTCTTTGTAATATGGCTGATACTGGCATAATTCTGCCAGAGTCCTAAATCATAAGCATATTCCTTTTTAGGATTGTGGTGCATCATTCCTGCCTGGTTTAAAGCACTTAGCTATGATTGACTGTGCTCTGCTCCTCCTGAGCAATTGGGCAAGAAAAGGGGTCCCCAACCAAAATGATCAGATGCATACAAGAAAATGAAGATTTCTCTGCACCCAGAATGTTCCCTTTAACTGTTTTCAATGGCTTGATATTCACTCTTTTATCTTCTACATGTTCCTAATATTTTGTCCTGATAGTCCCATATTTTCCTTACATTGACCACCTGTGTGTAGAACAGTAATGCACATGCGTCAGTCTCAAAGAATTGATGTATTTATTAATACGCCATAAGCCTGGTGTACGTGTCATGTGCCAGATATGTAAACTGATTTAGACACTTTTTGTGACACCCCCACAAAGGATGTGGCTCTTTACAAAAGGAATACCAAAAAGTGAATGAAATAAATGGGGCATTTCTGCATTTTTAAGAGAAAATTTGGTAGCAGAATCCTGGAACCCAACATGCATTATAAGCGCGGTGATGGGGATCGGACAACCTATTAAACTTTAATCTTTGCATCTCATGCCATGCTTTTTGGAAGGCTAAAAATGTGTAGAGGGATGCACTCTCTGCTATCACTGGCTTTAGTTTATTTACCATTTGATTCCATTAACCTCTATATGATCATGTCAGGTGATAAGATCCGGTGGCCATTTATCATTGCTGATTGTTGACATTACTGAACGCAGAATTCATCTCCATCTCCTGGGAGGACGTGAGGCATCTGCTGTCGAGATCTAGGTCTCTGAGTGGAATCATGGGAAGCTAGCAGAGAAAATATACTGGTTCTAATGGTCCATACCTAGGATAAAGTGATATTCTCTTATGTGGACAATATAAAGGCACTGTACAGAGGCAAAACCTTAAGAGGGGGCCCTGATACAAAATTTACACCATTTACAATCCTGATAGAGATAAATGTAGGGGTCCCTCAAAACCCAAACTTGGGTGGAAAAGGTAGGGGGAGGCAACCTTTGCATTCCATCCGGGAAATTGGATATCAGTGAGTTAATTAATTTATTCTCATTACAATATATTTGAAAAGTATTTGGTTTATTTACTATGTGACCTAAGAAAAATTTGTATAGAAATCTTAATTTGTGTCACATTACAATTTTGTTGATTGATGATGTAATTATGATGTCACTTTACTTTAAAGACTGGTCATTTTTTTATGTTACTATGAAGGCTTATTATGCAGTCACTGTACAGACCTGTAGAGGGATGCTGATAAACAAGTAGCATGTGATTGTAAACCCAGCAGGCATCTTTCAATTTAGTCCTGTTAGTACAGTCACATGATCTGTTGCCCTGTTTTTATCACATACAGAAATAGAAGTGCAATCATATTATGAGTAACAAAAGCTTTTATTCACAGTTAGAATGAGTTAATGCAGCAAGTCAATATTTGCATTGTGAGCCTTCTTCTTCAGGACCTCTGCAATTCTCCCTGGCAGCTCTCAATCAACTTCTGGACCAAATCCTGACTGGGGAGTTTCCAGGCCATGGACCCAAAATCTCTAAGTTTTGTTCCCTGTGCCATTTAGTTATCACCTTTGCTTTATGGCAAGGTGCTCCATCGTGCTGGAAAAGGCATTGGTGATCACCAAACTGCTCTTGGACGGTTGGGAGAAGTTGCTTTTGGAGGACATTCTGGTACTATTCTTTATTCACGGATGTGTTTTTAGGCAACACTGTGAGAGAGCTGATTCCCTTGGCTGAGAAGCAACCCCACACATGAATGGTTGCAGGATGCTTTACAGTTGGCATGAGACAAGACTGGTGGTATCGCTCACCTTGTCTTCTCCGAACAAGCTGCTTTCCAGATGTTCCAAACAAATCGGAAAGGGGATTCATCAGAGAAAATGACTTTACCTCAGTCCTCAGCAGTCCACTCCCTGTACCTTTTGCAGAATATCAGTCTGTCCCTGATGTTTTTTTCTGGAGAGAAGTGGCTTCTTTGCTGCCCTCCTTGACACCAGGCCTTGCTCCAAGAGTCACCGCCTAACAGTGCATGCAGATGCACTCACACCTGCCTGCTGCCATTCCTGAGCAAGCTCTGCACTGCTGTTAGCCCGATACTGAAGCTGAAACACTTTTAAGAGACGGTCCTGGCGCTTGCCGGTCCTTCTTCTGCGCCCTGGAGACTTTTTGGCAACAATGGAACCTCTCTCCTTGAATTCCTTGAGGATATGATAGCTTGTGGACTGAGGTGCAATCTTTCTAGCTGCCATACTATTCCCTGATAGGCCAGTTTTGTGCAGTGCAATGATGAGTGCACGTGTTGCTTTAGAGATAACCATGGTTAACAGAAGAGAAACAATGATGCCAAGCACCAGCCTCCTTTTAAAGTGTCCAGTGGTGTGATTCTTACTTAATCATGACAGATCTCCAGCCCTGTCCTCATCAACACCCACACCTGTGTTACTGGAGCAATCACTGAAACGATGTTAGCTGCTCCTTTCAAGGCAGGCCTGCACAGTTGAAATGTGTTTTGGGGGAAAAAGTTCATTTTCTAAGCAAATATTGACTTAGCAATTAATTGCTGTTAAGCTGATCACTCTTTATAACATTCTGGAGTATATGCAAATTGCCATTATAAAACCTGAAGCAGTAGACTTTGTAAAAATCTACATTTGTATCATTCTCAAAACTTTTGGCCATGAATGTATTTAGTCCTTGTTCATGAATAAGGACTAAATACTAACTGTCCAAAATGTGTAGATCGCATATTGGTTAACATGCAAGACGAGTCCATGCGTTTTTAACATTATGGAATAAAAATTATCTTTTTAAAGAAGATATGACGTGTGCTGGAATACATTTCCTTTTGTTCAACTTGCGTATTTCCCAGTCAACCGACAGGACTGCCTGATTCCTTGCATCGGGGGCTTCACGATACATCGATTCAAACTAGGCTGAACATCAAACCGAGTGAGCGGATGCTCCTTTGTAAAAAAAAACTTTGATAACTGTAATATCTGTTTATTGAAGCCTAGGGCTACAGTACAATAAATGACTAGCATCCAAAGGGTCCTTTTGTAACAAAGGGTCGTCTGTACGTTGGGTGTTCTTAAGTAAGGGACCGCCTGTAGTTATATGTAAAAACTGCTTTGCTAATATAGCATTGCTGTTCTTAAAGGGGCTGACCACTAATTCCAAACTTCACCAGGGTAAGTACAAGACTCTAATTGGGTCTCTCATAGTGTATTTACACTGGTAAAGTTTATCTGTAGGCATGCCCCTCCAACCACTGATTTGAGATCGTGGATAATGACTGCTTCCAGCCACTACAGACAACCTCTCTCAGGGTGAATACTATCTGAGAGACCCAATTAGGGTCTTGTACTAACCCTGGCAAAGTTTGTTATTAGTGCCCAACTCCATTAATGCAGCTCTCTCATTGGTGGGATGAGGTGGAAAATACCTCCAAGGCATAGACCTCTTGATGTATCTGGTGGGCCGCCACACCAGGTTTTATCTGGCATAGTTTTGAGGAAAACATGTAGGTTTTGCCATGCCGCTTCACGCCCAGATGTGGAGTGGCATAGTGGAAAATGCCAGAAATTACTAATATTTCAGCGCGTCTACACTAGAAACTGGCATAGAAGCGCAGAAAAAACTCTCCTTTTGTATCTATTTTCTTAGGCTGTTGATGCTTTGAATAATAAACCATAGTATTAGAACATGGCTCCACGGGTCAGTAGTCTATGACCAATTAGTTATCAGGGTTTTGTTCTAATTACACTTGAACATGAGATTTGTAGCAAGACGATGTGAGTGGAAGATGCAGCTCTTATCAGTGATATAACTCGCCTGCCAAAACTTCTCTCCTCTTCCCTATCTCAGAACCCCAAGTGAAGGAAACTACTTTACAAAGGCAGGAAAAGACTTCAAACAAAGCATCTTGGCAAAGACATGTTTTTTCATATAGTGTCTGTCAAAGTTCAAAGGCAGGCAGATCATTAGGAAGGTAATGTTACTGCGCCCCCTTCCCACAGCGTCTCTGCACCTTGTGGACATATGAAGACTGGCATATTAATTATGACTTACAACAGGTCATTATAATGGAGAGGTTTGGTTCATTCAGAGTGCATCCTCATAGTACAGTAGCCCCATGGAGGTGATAAAATACCCAAGTATAGAGAACTGAAGTCCACACAATGAGTGGATTTCTGAGACTTGTTCAATAGGTGAAGCAGGCAGTCTGGGTACTTGCATCAAGATTTGCTTTATTTGTGCTCCTCAACAGCTTTTATATATTGTTATCCAAAGTGCTGCAGGCACATAACATTGTATCTTCTATGCCACATTCACATTACAATGGTTACTAGACCAGTGGTCCCCACCATTTTTGTAACCAGGAACCAGCAGCACCAGAACCGGGGATCAAATTTTTGTGTGTGTCTTGTCCTTACCCCAACCAAAAAGTATAATGCCCCCATATAATGAACCTTACACACATAATGCTCACAGTCCACATTTCTTATTGTAATACACCCTATCCTTCAGATCCTTTTAAAATGTCCCCTTTCCTGCAGCTGCCCGCCTTATGCAGCCATTCCCCTTGCACTGTTCCCTTTCCTGCACCACACCCATATAGTGCAACATGTCCTGCAACGCCACCTTATAATACCCCCTTTCCTGAATTCTCTCACTTAAAATTTTCTGCAGTCCCCCTATTGATCCCCCACCCAACTTCCCTTTGTTTGTTTCCATTTCCCACTGCAGTCCTCCACCCTTCTTAAGAGCTGCAGTAAAAGAGAGGACTGCCATGGGAGAATGAGGAATAATAATAATTCTTTATTTATATAGCGCACACAGATTACGCAGCGCTGCACAGAGCTTGCCAAATTGGTCCCTGCCCCCATGGGGATCGCAATCTAAACAACCTAGCAAAGTATATTTTTGGAGTGTGGGAGAAAACCGGAGGACCCAGAGGAAAACCACACAAATATGGAGAGAACATACAAACTCTTTGCAGATGTTGACCTGGGTGGGAATTGAGCCCAGGACCCCAGCGCTGCAAGGCAGAATTGCTACCCACTCAGCCACCGTGAGGAAAGTTAGATAAGATTTTTTGCCCACATTCGGCCCACATGGGTCTTGGGCCACAGCCCAGTCATTGGGGATCCCCTCACTAGACCGCAATTATATGTTATTGGAATCTACTCTGCTATAGTTAAAGGACATTGGTTTCATTATCCCTCGGATATCTACTATGCTGCATGCACATGCATACTCAGACTGACCTACCAAGGATCAGGTAGAACTACTGAAATATGACTTTTATGATTACTATTGGTTTTGATGTTTCAATTATGATGTAATTTTTTATATAATATGATTTTAATCATTCTGACCCTAAATCTCTCCTTGTATTTTAATGGCCAAGTGTTATCTCTAGGACTTCATTTTTTAAATACTGTAATCAGTTTTTTTTAATGAAGTTCTTATAATGCTGAGGGTGGAAGATAAATGTTATGCCACTGAAGCAGACGCAAACAACCTAAGGCTTTACTGTAATGTTGTGGAATAGTGTCCTGCCTTGCCTTTAAATGGCCACCCACCTTTTCAGGGTCAAGGTAAATGACCTTAGCACATTCCATGTTTAATTTCATTAGTGAGGTGAACAATCCTTCTATTTTCAATCCTTCTATTTTCCTTCAAACATTTTCTCTAAATTCAGATTTAACACAAATACTTTATGGATAAATGTAATTTCAGCAATATCTGGATGGATGAGGATGATGGCAGTAATAAGAGGGTGGTATAACCCAATACTATCTGATCATGGCACAGGAGCTCATGGATAGCAAGCTAATATGAGGCCATAAGGTTACTACACAGTGGTCCAATATTAAATACATTTTAAATCTGCACGGTTAGAGGGCCTGTATTCTCTATCAGTGTGTCAGTATTCACTTAAGCTCTGGAATTCCATTTCTGATGCTTTTAGATAAGGATGAGCAGAGCTAAGATAATTCAGTGTAATACAATCATTAAGAGTAATGATGAATCTGTGGCTTTGTTTTTTTACCCAGATTTTACATTATATATTAGGAAACAATAAACAGTTGCTCTGTGGGGCACATTTACTTAGCCGGTCCTGTCGCGATCCAGCGGCGCGTTCTCCGTCGAGGATTCGGGTCTTCCAGCGATTCACCAAGGTAGTGTGCCCGATGTCCACCAGGTGTCGCTGCTGCGCCGAGGTCCGGCGGAGTTTGCCAGAGTTCACCAACCTATCCTGGGTGCAGGTAAGCGCGTGTCAAGCGACATATTTTTTTTTAAATACCGCATTTTTTCGGAATCCGTTGGGTTTTCCAAGGGCCACGCCCCTCGATTTCTGTCGCATACATGCCGGCGCCAATGCGCCGCAATCCGTTCACATGCGCCAAAAGCCCGGGGCAATGCAGGAAAAACGGCGCAAATCGGTAATATTCGGGAAACCCGGCGAAAAATAGCGATTCGGGCCCTTAGTAAATGACCCCCAATGTGCTATTCACTGGATGTCATTATTTGGCTGGAGACTGCTTTGACATGGAGATGCACCAAACTTTTTGATACGGTACATTTAGAACAACTTCAAGTTTCCCTTCAGGCATTAAACTACTTTATGGAATGAAATCACAACAATTTTCCCAACTTTTTAAAAAATTGCACTGGGTAAAATTTATTAACGCCGAAACCTCACCCACAAAATCTGTCAATGTAATGTAAAGTGATGAGCATGGCGCAAGACAGGTACAAATTTAACTTAAACAATACAAATATATGTTTCATAACCAAAAAACTGAACCTTTAGTCCCTGGCGTTGCCCGAGATAGTAAATAACTGCTCTTAGCTATAACAAAATAGAATGGGTTAAAGGAAACCTACCATTTGATTTGATGCATTATAAATAGAGATGAGCGAACATGCTCGTCCGAGCTTGATGCTCGGTCGAGCATTAGGGTACTCGAAACTGCTCGTTGCTCGGACGAATACTTTGCCCGCTCGAGAAAATGGCAGCTCCCGCCGTTTTGCTTTTTGGCGGCCAGAAACAGAGCCAATCACAAGCCAGGAGACTCTGCACTCCACCCAGCATGACGTGGTACCCTTACACGTCGATAGCAGTGGTTGGCTGGCCAGATCAGGTGACCCTGGGATAGACTAGCCGCTGGCCGCGCTGCTCGGATCATTCTGTCTCTGGATGCCGCTAGGGAGAGAGCTGCTGCTGGTCAGGGAAAGCGTTAGGGTGTTCTATTAGCTTACTGTTAGGCAGGAGTGATTCTCAAAGAACCCAACAGCCCTTCTTAGGGCTACAATAACGTTCTACTTTTTTTATTTTAATTTGCATCTTTTACCATTTTGTGAGGAATTAGCAGGGGGACTTGCTACCGTTGTGTTTAGCTCTTAGTGGCACACATATCCATAGCAAAGACCGAAGTGGGAAAATTCAGTAGGGGTTGGATTTCTATTAGGCAATAACTCAGTGTCATCTCATCTGGCATAGTAGTGTGCTTCCTTTGATACTTGGCTAGAAAATAGCCATAGGAGAATACAAACAGCTTCTTGAAGCCTACAGTAGCGTTCTATATATTTGATTTCTGGTTGATCTGCTGGTGGCTTTAGTTTCTGCAGTGCATGTACTTGCCAATTCTGAGCAATTTGTAGTGAGACTTGCGACCGCTGTGTTCTGCGCTTAGTGGCGCACATATCCATAGCAAAGGCTGAAGTGGGAAAATTCAGTAGGGGTTGGATTTCTATTAGGCACTAACTCAGTGTCATCTCATCTGGCATAGTAGTGTGCTTCCTTTGATACTTGGCTAGAAAATAGCCATAGGAGAATACAAATAGCTTCTTGAAGCCTACAGTAGCGTTCTATATATTTGATTTCTGGTTGATCTGCTGGTGGCTGTAGTTTCTGTAGTGCATGTACTTGCCAATTCTGAGCAATTTGTAGTGAGACTTGCGACCGCTGTGTTCTGCGCTTAGTGGCGCACATATCCATAGCAAAGGCTGAAGTGGGAAAATTCAGTAGGGGTTGGATTTCTATTAGGCACTAACTCAGTGTCATCTCATCTGGCATAGTAGTGTGCTTCCTTTGATACTTGGCTAGAAAATAGCCATAGGAGAATACAAATAGCTTCTTGAAGCCTACAGTAGCGTTCTATATATTTGATTTCTGGTTGATCTGCTGGTGGCTTTAGTTTCTGCAGTGCATGTACTTGCCAATTCTGAGCAATTTGTAGTGAGACTTGCGACCGCTGTGTTCTGCGCTTAGTGGCGCACATATCCATAGCAAAGGCTGAAGTGGGAAAATTCAGTAGGGGTTGGATTTCTATTAGGCACTAACTCAGTGTCATCTCATCTGGCATAGTAGTGTGCTTCCTTTGATACTTGGCTAGAAAATAGCCATAGGAGAATACAAATAGCTTCTTGAAGCCTACAGTAGCGTTCTATATATTTGATTTCTGGTTGATCTGCTGGTGGCTTTAGTTTCTGCAGTGCATGTACTTGCCAATTCTGAGCAATTTGTAGTGAGACTTGCGACCGCTGTGTTCTGCGCTTAGTGGCGCACATATCCATAGCAAAGGCTGAAGTGGGAAAATTCAGTAGGGGTTGGATTTCTATTAGGCAATAACTCAGTGTCATCTCATCTGGCATAGTAGTGTGCTTCCTTTGATACTTGGCTAGAAAATAGCCATAGGAGAATACAAATAGCTTCTTGAAGCCTACAGTAGCGTTCTATATATTTGATTTCTGGTTGATCTGCTGGTGGCTTTAGTTTCTGCAGTGCATGTACTTGCCAATTCTGAGCAATTTGTAGTGAGACTTGCGACCGCTGTGTTCTGCGCTTAGTGGCGCACATATCCATAGCAAAGGCTGAAGTGGGAAAATTCAGTAGGGGTTGGATTTCTATTAGGCAATAACTCAGTGTCATCTCATCTGGCATAGTAGTGTGCTTCCTTTGATACTTGGCTAGAAAATAGCCATAGGAGAATACAAATAGCTTCTTGAAGCCTACAGTAGCGTTCTATATATTTGATTTCTGGTTGATCTGCTGGTGGCTGTAGTTTCTGCAGTGCATGTACTTGCCAATTCTGAGCAATTTGTAGTGAGACTTGCGACCGCTGTGTTCTGCGCTTAGTGGCGCACATATCCATAGCAAAGGCTGAAGTGGCAAAATTCAGTAGGGGTTGGATTTCTATTAGGCAATAACTCAGTGTCATCTCATCTGGCATAGTAGTGTGCTTCCTTTGATACTTGGCTAGAAAATAGCCATAGCAATAGGATAGGATTGTTTGGTTCTAAAAACTCAAAAAAAAACAAAAAACACAAAAAAAAACAAAAAACACAAAAAAACACAAAAAAAAAAAAAAAAAAGTAAAAAAAAAAAAAAAGTTATAACTCTCATTTTAAAAATGTTTAACTCCAGGGCTAGGGGTAGAGGACGAGGGCGGGGACGTGGGCGTCCAACTACTGCAGGGGTCAGAGGCCGTGGTCCTGGGCGGGGTGAGACACCACCTGCTGATGAGGGAGCAGGGGAACGCCGCAGAGCTACACTCCCTAGGTTCATGTCTGAAGTTACTGGGACTCGTGGTAGAGCACTGTTGAGGCCAGAACAGTGCGAACAGGTGATGTCGTGGATTGCTGACAATGCTTCGAGCAATTTGTCCACCACCAGTCAGTCTTCCACGCAGTCCACCCATGTCACCGAAATCCCCACTCCTCCAGCTCCTGCACCTCAGCCTCCTCCCCCCCAGTCTGCCCCCTCCCAGGAAAATTTGCCATTTGAACCGGCATACTCTGAGGAACTGTTTTCTGGACCCTTCCCACAGTCACAAACCACTTGTCCGGTTGCTGCTGAGCAATTTTCCGATGCCCAGGTTTTCCACCAGTCACAGTCTGTGGGTGATGATGACCTTCTTGACGTAGTGGAAGTGTGTAAAGAGGTGTCCGACGATGAGGAGACACGGTTGTCAGACAGTGGGGAAGTTGTTGTCAGGGCAGGAAGTCCGAGGGGGGAGCAGACTGAGGGATCGGAGGATGATGAGGTGACAGACCCAAGCTGGGTTGAGAGGCCGGGTGAACACAGTGCTTCTGAGACGGAGGAGAGTCCTCGACCTGAACAGGTTGGAAGAGGCAGTGGTGGGGCCAGACGGAGAGGCAGGGCCAGAGCTGGTGCATCAGCGCCACTGTCAACTAGTGAAGCTCCCGTGGTGAGGGCTCTTGCGGCGAGGGCTAGATCTTCAGAAGTGTGGAGGTTCTTTAAGGAAACACGGGATGACCGACGGACTGTGGTGTGCAACATTTGCCAAACCAGGCTCAGCAGGGGTTCCACCACTACTAGCTTAACTACCACCAGTATGCGCAGGCATATGAATGCTAAGCACCCCACTCAGTGGCAACAAGCCCGTTCACCTCCGGCCGTGCACACCACTGCTCCTTCCCCTGTGTCAGCTGCTAGTCAGCCCCCTGCCCAGGACCCTGCCACAAAAACCCCATCGTCGCCTCCACGATCCTCCACAGCATCCACCAGCGTTCAGCTCTCCATACCCCAGACGCTGGAGCGGAAACGCAAATATAGTGCAACCCACCCGCACGCCCAAGCCCTTAATGTGCACATCTCCAGATTGCTTAGCCTGGAGATGCTGCCCTATAGGCTAGTAGAGACCGAGGCCTTTCGCAACCTCATGGCGGCGGCCGCCCCTCGGTATTCGGTCCCCAGCCGCCACTACTTTTCCCGATGTGCCGTCCCAGCCCTGCACCAGCACGTGTCAGACAACATCATCCGTGCCCTGACCAACGCCGTTTCTGACAAGGTCCACCTGACCACGGACACGTGGACGAGTGCTGCCGGGCAGGGCCACTATATATCGCTGACGGCACATTGGGTTAACTTGGTGGAGGCTGGGACCGAGTCTGACCCTGGGGCTGCTCATATACTGCCGACGCCGAGGATTGCGGGGCCTACCTCGGTCCAGGTGTTTCAGGCCTACTATGCCTCCTCCTCCTCCCACCCCTCCTCCACCTCCTCCTCCGAACTACCATCCGTGGGCACGGCGCCATCAGTCGGTAGCTCTAGGCACAGCAGCAGTGCAGTCGCTAAGCGACAGCAGGCGGTGCTCAAACTGCTGAGCCTAGGCGACAAAAGGCACACCGCCCAAGAGCTATTACAGGGCATCACGGCGCAGACTGATCTGTGGCTGGCACCGCTGAACCTCAAGCCGGGAATGGTTGTGTGTGACAACGGCCGTAACCTGGTGGCGGCTCTGCAACTCGGCAGACTGACACATGTGCCATGCCTGGCCCATGTGTTAAATCTGATAGTGCAGCGTTTCCTCAAGACATACCCCAATCTGTCTGATTTGCTCACGAAGGTGCGCCGCATCTGTGCGCATTTCAGGAAGTCCAGCCCAGATGCTGCCACTCTCAGGGCAGCGCAGCGCCGCCTCCAACTGCCCGCTCACCGACTGTTGTGCGACGTGCCCACGAGGTGGAATTCAACACTGACCATGTTATCCAGAGTTTACCAGCAGCGCAGAGCGATTGTAGACTGCCAGATGTCAACTTCCACCAGAACTGGTAGTCAGGTCAGTCAGCTTCCTCAAGTCTACAATGAGGAGTGGACGTGGATGTCTGATATCTGTCAGGTGCTGAGTAACTTTGAGGAGTCAACACAGATGGTCAGTGGCGATGCCGCCATCATCAGCCTCACCATCCCGCTGCTTGGCCTGTTGAAAAACTCTCTGGTCAGCATGAAGTCGGAAGCTTTGCGCTCGTCACAAGAGACGGGGGAAGAATATTCCCTTGTTGATAGCCAAAGCACCCTGAGGTCTGTTTCTCAGCGCATATCGGAGGAGGTGGAGGTGGAGGAGGATGAGGAGGAAGAGGAGGAGAATGTTGGCGAGACACAAGAGGGGACCATTGTTGAGTCCTTCACTGTTCAGCGTGTATGGGCAGAAGAAGAGGAGTTGGAGGAGTTGGAGGAGGAGGAAATGGACAGTCAGGCCAGTGAGGGGAGTGAATTCTTACGCGTTGGTACTCTGGCGCATATGGCAGATTTCATGCTAGGCTGCCTATCCCGTGACCCTCGCGTTCAAAGAATTTATTCCAGCACCGATTACTGGGTGTTCACTCTCCTGGACCCACGGTACAAGCAAAATCTTGCCACTCTCATCCCTGCAGAGGAAAGGAGTGTGAGAATGCATGAATACCAGCAGGCCCTGGTGCACAAGCTGAAACAGTATTTCCCTTCTGACAGCGCTAGCGGCAGAGTGCGTAGTTCTGCGGGACAAGTAGCGAGGGAGAGTAGGCGAGCAGGCAGCTTGTCCAGCACTGGCAAGGGTACGCTTTACAAGGCTTTTGCCAGCTTTATGTCACCCCAGCAAGACACTGTCACCTGTCCCCAGTCTCGGCAGAGTAGGGCTGATCTTTACAGAAAGATGGTGAGGGAGTACGTAGCTGACCATACCATCGTCCTAAATGATCACACAGCTCCCTACAACTACTGGGTTTCAAAGCTGGACATGTGGCACGAACTGGCGCTGTACGCCTTGGAGGTTCTTGCCTGCCCTGCCGCTAGCGTCTTGTCCGAGCGGGTTTTCAGTGCAGCTGGTGGCATCATCACCGATAAGCGTACACGCCTGTCGACTGACAGCGCTGACAGGCTGACGCTTATTAAAATGAATAAAGGCTGGATTTCTCAGAATTTCCAATCTCCACCAGGTGAAGGAAGCTCAACCTGAATAATTGATCCACTCCTCCTCCTCCTCCTCATTTTCCTCCTTCTCCTCCTCTTTGTACAGTAAAGCAGAGGAAAATGGCTATTTTTTGACAGGGCCCACTGGCTCTTGCTATAGTACTTCATGCATTTAATTTTTCTGGAGGGCCACCTACCCGGTCCTCTGTTTGAAACAATTTTTGTGAGTGCCACATACAGGCACTCAATCTATTCCATTTTTCTGGAGGGCCACCTACCCGGTCCTCTGGTTTGAACAATTTTTGGGACTGCCACATACAGGCACTCAATCTATTCCATTTTACTGGAGGGCCACCTACCTGCTCCTCTGGTTTGAAGAATTTTTGGGACTGCCACATACAGGCACTCAATCTATTCCATTTTACTGGAGGGCCACCTACCTGCTCCTCTGGTTTGAAGAATTTTTGGGACTGCCACATACAGGCACTCAATCTATTCCATTTTACTGGAGGGCCACCTACCTGCTCCTCTGGTTTGAACAATTTTTGGGACTGCCACATACAGGCACTCAATCTATTCCATTTTACTGGAGGGCCACCTACCTGCTCCTCTGGTTTGAAGAATTTTTGGGACTGCCACATACAGGCACTCAATCTATTCCATTTTACTGGAGGGCCACCTACCTGCTCCTCTGGTTTGAAGAATTTTTGGGACTGCCACATACAGGCACTCAATCTATTCCATTTTACTGGAGGGCCACCTACCTGCTCCTCTGGTTTGAAGAATTTTTGGGACTGCCACATACAGGCACTCAATCTATTCCATTTTACTGGAGGGCCACCTACCTGCTCCTCTGGTTTGAAGAATTTTTGGGACTGCCACATACATGCACTCAATCTATTCCATTTTACTGGAGGGCCACCTACCTGCTCCTCTGGTTTGAAAAATGTTTGGGACTGCCACATACAGGCACTATCCAAATTAAATTGTCTCCATAGCAGCCTCCACACGTTGTCTCCATTGCTACCTCCAAAAGTCGTCCATATAGCTGCCTCCATACATCGTCCCTTTATCAAACGAGGTGTGTCAGGCAGAAATTTGGGTTGTTTTCATGGATTCCACATCAAAGTTGTTAACTTTGTCGCCACCCTGCTGTGTAATCCACAAAATATACTGGGAAACTTTTATCATGTAGCGATATTATTTGAGCGCTTCTTGCTCACCTCCTTTGGTTCCTCTCTGCCACCCATTGGTTTGAAGCCTGAGTCCATTTAGGGTATGTCGCCATGACACTCTCTAGCCTGCTGCCGCTGCCTCTGCATGCCGTCCCCTATAGTGTCAGGGTCAATTATTGGATGTTTTAGATGCTATCTAGCTTCATTCTGTCACTCTGTCATGGCCATGCTGTTGCCCATAATTTTGGCATAATGGTGCGTTTAAGCAGCCTCAGAGGCATCCATGCATGCTGCCCCTGCTGTTTCCTGTCCATTTCCGTGGTGTTTCCATCCTTTTCTGAGGTTCCCAGGTGTTTGGCCAAGCTTCCCTGTGCAGAGCCTTGGTCCCCTTGAAAAATGCTCGAGTCTCCCATTGACTTCAATGGGGTTCGTTATTCGAGACGAGCACTCGAGCATCGGGAAAAGTTCGTCTCGAATAACGAGTACCCGAGCATTTTAGTGTTCGCTCATCTCTAATTATAAAGCAAACATACCTTGAGAATGCTGTAGCTACACTGATGCAGGATCATTTCTTGGTTAATTCCTGAGCTGAGGGGTTTTGCTGAAAAAACAATTATAACATTCAGGACCTTGGGAAAGCTGGGTGTGGCTGGCTGCCTACATAAACACAGTGCACACAGAGCTTCTCATTTTACATGGAGTTTAGACAAAACATGACTACTCAACCTGAGCAGGATCACTCATACACAGCAGCTGAGGTGCAGCAATTGATTATTCTGCCTTCAGGTACAACCCAAGGATTACATCAACCTGTGAAGCAGTGAATGACTAATGTGCTAGGAGAAGCACTGAGCCAGCCAAAAAGTGAGACAGCTTCATTATCATAATTTTATAATTGTTTTATCACCAAAACCACTCAGCACAGGGATTAACCAAAATATAATTCTGTATAAGTGTAGCTACAGCATTCTCAATGTATGTTTTCTTCACAATGCATCAAATCAAATGGTAGGTTTCCTTTAACAAAAAATATTTTATATGCATCTATCTCTCTCTCTGATGGTCTCTCTCTCTTACTGTCTCTGTATCCTTCTGTCTCTGACTGTATGTCTCTGTCTGTCTCTGACTGTCTCTGTGACCGTTTGTTTGAGTGTCTCTGACTGTCTCTGTTTCTATTTGTCTCTGACTGTCTCTGTTGCTGACTGCCTTTGATCATCTCTGTCCGTAATGGTCTTTGACTATCTGTGTCTCTGACTATCTCTGACCATCTTTGTCTCTGATTATCTCTACTGCCTCTGTCTCTGACTGTTTCTGTCTCTGAGTGACTCTGACTGTGTCTGTCTGTCTCTGACGGTCTTTGTCTCTGATTGCCTCTGACCATTTCTGTCTCTGACTGTCTCTGATCATTTCAGACTATATCTGTCTATCTCTGACTCTGGTTTTCTCTAACTGTCTCTGTCTCTGATTGTCCCTATCTCTGAATATCTCTGTCTGCAACTTTCTCTGACTCTGACTGTCTCTGTCTGTCTCTGATTGTCTCTCTCTGTCTCTGACTCTCTCTGTATGTCTCTGATGGTCTCTTACTGCCAATGTCTCTAACTGTCTCTGTCTCTGACTGTTTTTGTCTTTTAGTGTCTCTGACTGTATGTGTCTGTCTCTGACTATCTCGGTCTGTCTCTGACTCTGTTTTTCTCTGTCTGTCACCTGTTCCAGGTGCCCATGGCAACCAATCAGAGCACAAGTTTCATTTTCTCACAGCTGTTTATAAAATTACAGCTGATCTCTGATTGGTTTCCATGGGCAACTGGAACAGTTTTACCTCAGACATTTCTGATAATTCTTTCTCTGTATCTCTATCCAACTTGCCTCACATATAAGCTGTCTTGTACTCATTGCCTATAGTAACCAATCAAAGCTCAGAGCTCATATTAATCATCTGTGGCAAAACAGCAACCATTCATGACCTAACTGCTAACTGCCACAGCAGTAGCAGCAGACAAAGGCTCCAGTATATCGTGGTTAATAAGTGTATTTTGAAAAAGCGTGGGGTTAAAATTTTGGCTCAATACGTAGTCTATGACGTTCCCTGAGTCACATAGAGTGACTATGCAAAATTTGGTGATTGCAAATGCAACAGTGCAAACTCCTTTAGCGGACATACATATATACATACAATCACTCAACTTTAAGTATTAGATTGCCAAACTAGTCAAGCACCCCTTACCCCAAGAATGGGAGCTACTATAACCACATAGGATGATTCATTGTTTAAACATGCTATCATATGGATAATATTAGGCCGCATTAATAGTGCATAGTATTTGGTGGTTATTTATAATATACTGTTGCTGGGTGCACCAGTGTATGATGAAATCTCTGCTTCTCCACCGCACGGAATATATTTAGAGGCTCTGGCATCCTGACTTATTCTGCAGGCAGCTGCGTCATCGTACAATTATAAACCAGGACCTGCTAGGTATAAAATTGCTTTTTGAGCTGCGTCTCTTCTGGAATAGGACTGGCTACAGCTGGTGCGCAGACACAGGGACAGGAACTCTGGCCACTATACCACCGGGCCCACTTCATTGACACACCTCCATGTCCCCTTAACATCCCTTTGCGTCCAATTGGTGTGAACGTGGCATAAGGGGGGAAATAATCCCATTTCTTGACCAGGAAATAGTGATTATTTAGGGTCTTTTTTTCGCCAGGCCTTCTACACCCTTAGGGGTGCTGTGGTGATGGTGTGGTCTGATTTGTGGTGTCCATACCTGCTAGGATACTATTCCTGGTTAATATACTACACGGTCCAACTATGGACTGATGGCAGGTGTATGGTCAGTTTCAATGGCTCAATTTGGTGCATTTATATTTATACATGTACTGCAGTGCATGGCAGTCTAATAATGTATGACATTGTTTCTGGATTTTTGGTTCCATGGATAATAGTCGTTTTTAAGGAATAAATGATGTATAGGTACAGGAACATTAATATTAAAGCGGGTACTGATTTGTGTAGGTATAATATCCACAGCTTTTGAGGCCAGGTCCTTATCACGTGAACCCAAGTGCGAAAACTTCTCTAACCAAAACACCCAGGGTCCATAGTATTTGCTTTTTTTCCCTTCCACAGGCACAAAGATTGCATTGACTGAGCATCAAATGACTGAGAGGGAGAAAAGACGATGTTGAATCTCAGAAGACGCTGGAGTTTGTGCTGTTCTGTAAACAGAGGATGGGTGGCTCGCCCCCCAAAGTGCCTTTTTTTCCCTTGCCTTGACAGCCAGCGGCGGCCGTGATGAATTTGTGAAGTTATCTAATTTTCCACTGTTTTAATTAAAAGCCTGGGCTCTGAGGACTCACAGCTGGACTCTTTGTACTGTGTTCTGTTGCCTGACAGAGAAAAATTCCTGCAGTAACTTCAGCCAAGCTTTCAGCGAATGGAACTTCTGGGGTTTATAAACTTGTGGCCTGAGGACGGATTGCTTTCTTGGAAATGCTCTCAAGCCCTCCCAGCAAATTAGTGGATATAAGTGATGAACGTCCCTTTCTGCTGCAGGCAATATATAATCAGCAACATGATATTACAATATTCAGTATCACACAGACAATTGATGAAATGGGGCCTCATAGGTAAATATACCAATGGATCCCCGGATGTTGCTGGTTTAACTTACCACAACCCACCATAAATGACACTATGGCCAAGGACTCTTAGCCCCCTCCAACACATATTCCTACCAATTACAATAATTATATCCTATCCAAAGTCCATTCTTTAAAAAGTATGTCCCTAAAAACATTGCTCTCCTACTCCATACACTAATATAAAGATGTTCATATAGAAAAACATTCCATTGGGCAGACTTTGCCATCATATGCATGGAATCTCATGGTTGTTGAGAACTTATGTCTTATACACACATATTGTTGGTTAACCCCTTTTAACAGGTTCATAAAAGCAAATGTGATATGACCGTCCAGAACCTCCTTTTGCATTGCCCTCATAGCCATTAGAAGCCTTTGTGATACCTACACCATAGTGAGACTTGCAAACCCTGAAAGCTGATTCCATGGAGTATCTATGTTACCCTCTAGTGCATGAGATAAAGGAGCAGCCAGTGCCCTGGTCAGTTACATCACAGTTGATAGAGGACCATAAGTGACTTTGTTTAACTAGCACACAACAGAAGTCATTGAACCTCTTGTGTTTACATGGAGCTGTTAGAACATTTGGCTAATTGCACTTGATAGACTGTGACAGCATTTTAATGAGCCTGGAACACTTGAAGAGGGTTGGGGGGAGAAGCGAAGGGACACAGATTTTCACATTGTACTGGACATGGGTGCTAAAAAAATGCAGTAATGAGAAATAAATTGTGGTGATCCATAAATATCAGGGACAAGAAGTCTAATGTTAAACTGTTATGGACATATTCATAGCATTCATTCCCTGATTCAAGATTTGTCAAGATCTGCAAATGCTACGTGACCCAACTGATGATGGAGTAGACTAATTGGAGAATATGAATACTTGTGACTCATTGGGAATAATTGTATTGATAGTTGCAATAATTCATACGATGAGTGGAGACATTCACATTGTTACAAATTCAATTCCAAATTCTTGATAGCCATTTCTGCATCCTACTGGAAATGCGTGAAATGTTCTTTGATTAGGTTATCAATTGTATACTATAAATTACTATGGCCTCAAGTTAAAATGATATTGTGAAATTATGATCCCATATTATGATCTCATATTGCTAGGTCTGTCAACCCGCCTCCCTCTCCCCAAGGAGGGTGCAGGTCAGTTTACAGAGGTTGCTTATTTGCATAAATCTGGCAGGGAGCATTGGCTGGAGCCCACCCAATGTTTGTTCAGGGCTCTAATGAGGTTGCTCTTTTGTCTCTGATGAAAGATCAACTAAAGCCTCCTGTTGAGTTGTGCAAACTTTCCCTCCTTTGTAAATGCTAAGTAATGTGTATAGTGTCAGCACCAGAGCTCCCTGCTGGGAAGGAGCACTCTTCTTGTTATGTGGTGGCTTGTCTCTTGATCCTATGACTATAAATTCCTCAGTTTGGTAGATCCTCTTTATTCCAGTTGTATATTGGGAATGACTTGGCATGGAAGATGTTGCAGGTTATGCAGGTGGTTAATAACCCTAGACTGTTCCATCTTTTTCTATTAGAGTCTTTTGACTTAGAAGTATGTGATACATTACAATGATCGATGAAGCACTTCCTGAGAACATTCTAACAAAAGTTAGTGTCATATCTATGAAGAGTCACTTGTTCCATGCATAAAATTCCACATCGGTCATAGTGAGGGGTGTTTATAATTCAGACACTGGCACAGAAGAACTGCCTGACGTCTTAAGTGGGTTGTGTGCTCCCTTACTCTGATCTAAGGACTTACCTCTCAACGAAAATCATGGTCTCTACAGGTATACAGGCATATTTTTACCTTATGTGTTACCTTATGTGAATTTATAATCCCACATTGTAATTTAATGTAATATTTAGACAATCTGCATCTATATATCATCTTAGAGGAAACTATTGGTTAAAATGTGTTGTTAATAGAAGAAGTTTTGATTCAAAAATACTCCTTCACAATATTCATTTATTCCTGGTGTTAAAGGGAACCTCTGACCAGCTTTTAATGAACTGCTAGGTGAGTATAATATTTTTTACTTATTTGCATTTCATCATTTATGTTAAAATAATTCCTCCATATGAGCTGAATCATGCTGTGATGACAACCCCAATTCCTCACCTGCTGAGGAGGACCAGGCCTGTCGGGGCACCACATATCCTGGCAAACACAGTCTGGAAGGAACCCAGATGAAATGCTAAGGCTTGGCCGAAACCCTGCGTCCTCCACAGAAAGCTGAGCGGCAAAATGGCTGAGTATAGGACATGTCTCATATTTTGCACGGCCAGCTCGTGGTGCAATCAGACACAGAGAGGGGCATTTATTAATTTTTGGCACGGGGTGTCAGTGGAACTGTGCTATATTTTGTAGTAGGATGTAAGTTTGTGGCGCAAGGGATTAATGAATTGGCGCACTGACTAAAAGGTTTGGAACTCCGTTGACAAGCTTTTAACTGCTCTCTTTTTGCATCACAAATAGCTCCAAAAAACGAGTAGGAAAAATAGAAGTGCCAGAAAACTGTTGGATTCACAAGTGTCATCAAAGTCGAGAGTTTCGGAATCGGCAATATAAATTAAGGCTCAAGAGGCACAGAAAGAAAAAAAAACACAGCCAGTTTTCCATGTGAAAGCCCATAATACATGACCCCCAAAGTGCTTACTGCATCATGACCTGGTGCCATAGACCTCTATAGGGGCCGTGATTTGGCCACAAATTTTTGATCCGGCAGATAACGCTCGTGTGCATAAGGCCTTACTGTCATTCCGGGTAGACAGCAAAGGATTATCTTCTACCATCAGAATTTGTTCATACGGTATGAGTGTTTTTGTTCATCAGTAATTTTGAAAGGAGGATTTTTATGGTTTTTGTTTTACAAACAGACCGGGTAGGGTAATGGTGCTTAATTGACGCAGAGTGTTTGGCTGCTGTAGCCATTTAAATCCATATCAAAGTCTCAAGTCATTATTTTACTTGGCTAACATGAGTAAGAGAATGGAAGTAGTCTACAATACCGTTTCATGATCACACACGAGACCTGTATATCTTATGCTACAGTAAGAGCTATAACAGCTGACAACCAGCCCCTAAATCATGATAACAGGTAGTCACAAGCCTACCCACTGTTTCTAACAGAATTATATTTTATTATACTATATTGTTATTTATTAACTTTAAACTTGACATTTGGTTTTGGTGTTATTTGTGTTTTACAAGGTGTTATTGCTGTGTATTAATGTTTTCTTCAATATACAGTTGTTACCTCTTTGTGACTTAGTGGCTGTTTTTGGCTTGTCCTTCACCTCGTTCTGTACTTCCTATAGAGTGGCCTGGGGGAAGCCTGAGTCTCAAACAATGGAATTGACTTTGGACCTGAGTGGTGAGACCTTTCATATAATTATGTGGAACATATACCCTCAAGAGCCGTGTCTAAGTTGATTGTCCAAAAATACTTTGTGGAGTTTCCTTGACTGTTGGTTTGTGCTCTTAACCTTAACTTTCCTGTGATGTTATATTTTGATATTTTTTTCTTTTTCTGCCTATAATTAACTTCCTCTAGGGAGAAAGGAATGGGAAAGCCTAGAACTGGAGGGTAACATGAGGACACCAGGTTCAATGGTACCATGTACATGACAGCTTCTTCCCATAGAGGCTCAGCCCCGCAATCATTGGGGTCTCTACTCCCTTCAATGGAGGAGTCCCTCATATCACACAGCACATAATATAAAGATTTGCACTTTCTCCAGGCTCCTTTGATGTGTTCTTATCTGCCCGACACTGATAGACTCCTAAAAGAAACCTTTTTTTATTCTTTTTTTCTTCCTTAAATTGCCGTACAAATGAATATTTGGTGATAACATTATTCCATCTGTTTCTCTGCTCAAGGAAGCCATAAAATGTAATCAGTATATGGAAACTGTATACATTCAAAGCTAATAGAAGTGAAACACAAGAAAGAATTCTGCCAACTTATGCTGTTTAAGGGGGTTCATGGTACTGCTATACCCATCAGTGAAATCTGTACGACTCAGAGATAATGCTTTATTTTTTTGTGATCATAGGAGAAAGGACCACCCTATATATCACGGCTCAGTTTTTGTCACAGCCCAATAGCAGTAATGATGATTCATGACTGTGTTTTACAATTACAGCTCAGTAAATTTGATAGTAATGTAATTATAAATACATTGTAAAAAATACATCATTCTGTTTTGAATATTATCCTGAAGAGGCAAAAATAATATCCTTGTTTAATTTGTTTAAAATGGCCAATTAATTTTTTCACTTGCCTGCGACCTTCATTCCAGGAGGGGTCGTAATTTGTAAATGAGATGATTTTCTCATCCTATAAACATCTGGTGTTCGTCATCGTGTTAACTCTTTTATCACAGCATTGTCTGTCGACTGCAGTGATAAAAGTAAAACAGAACCTAAGATATTTAATAACTTAATGATTATTTAACCATGTAGGACAATGGTAGCAGTCACATGTGGTAATGGTGCCAAGCACCCTTTGCCATGTAAGAGAAAAGAAGAACTATAAATGACATGGTTGTGGGAGAAAGAGAGGGTTGATTGGTAATCGATTTTGCATTACATCATGAACTTACATTTACACCCCATGTGAAAACAGTTCTCTGTGTATTACACCACAGTGGAGCCAACAGAAATGAAATTCATGAGTTAAACATTCTCCCACTTATGAAGCAGTATTCATAGTGGACCTCAAGTAATAGCAGCCATTGTCATTTATCTTCGCTGAATATACAAGCTGATTCAGTATCAATGTTTTCATGAATGTGTTTTGAATTCCTCCATAAAGTATGCCCTAAGGTGTATGTCAATGATTTAGGACCCTCATTAGAGTGTGTGAAGTTTTGCAAAAATGTCCAGTTAGCTTAGCCTGTGTAGACCAAGTAACAAAATTTGCTTAAATAAAAAAATTCTATTTTTAAATAATTCTTAGGGCTTATTCACGCAGGCATGTCCATTGTGTGTCTGTTTTGTTTTTATTTTGCATCTGCATCTGTTTTTTCATCACATCCGTATGGCATCCATCATTACGTTTTTTGCACGTCTGTATAAAAAATGATGGTTTAACATTAGTTAGAAGTTCCCTAGCCTCATCAGTGAAAAGGAAATCACTGCATATCAGTTTCTTCATGCGGACCCATAGTGGCATATTTATTAGGACCTGGCGTGGCGCAGATGCCCTAAAATAAGCTTATTGATAGCACTTGCGATTTTTTGCCCTCTCCGCCACTTCACGCCAGGGGGCGTGGCGAAAGCCTCTTGATGTATGCCCCTGCGAAAATGCAACGGAGGGGCTATCACACGCTGGTGCACGAGCGCCAGCATATGATAAATATGCCCCATAGACTTCTGTTCTCATCTGTGATCCACAAACGTGAAAAAGATAGGAATGGCTCTCAGATCACTGATCTCCCGAAAAAACTGACTTTGAAAATAAAAAAGTTCTGTATACAGGAAAATCCCTTACTGAAAAAATAAACAGATGTGTAAATAAGACCTTATACTTTCTCAGTGGGGAAGATGTATGAATGTATTTAGACCAGTGCAGAGTAGGACTAGACAGTTCTCTTCTGCGTCAGATTAATCCCTGTATCTGATGCTGGATGATGAATCTGGTGCAGTATAAGACTGGTGAGTCGCACTTTGCACCTCCTACTAGTTGGTCTAGTTTGCTATACCACAATATTGAATTTTCTGGTGCCACGCCTCTTTTACCAAGGATTCACCCTTTTTTGGACAGGTCAGAAAATGTCTTAAAAAATTGTCTCAAACCTTCAATGTATTTCAGGTGCAAATTATTGCATTTTTCTGGCGTAGGCAGATTAATACATCCCTCCCAGTATGTTAATTGTGGAAAATCTATTATAAAGTCTAAGGGGGGGGGGGGGGGGATTTATGAAGCGTTGGAACTGATCCACTCCACGCCCATCCATGCTCACTTGGCGCAGAGGTAGTGCAAAATAGTTGTAATTCCTGCTGTGCAGCTGTTTTCAAGGCTTGAACGCCAGTACAAACCTTGATAAAAACTCCCTCTAAGGCTACATTCACATGGCCGTATTGGGGACCTATATACGACCCACGTGTATACGCCATATATACGTCCCCCATAGATGGCAATTTGACACCGCACCGTTCTGTAGCTGGGAGAATGATAGGACATGTCCTATCTTTCACTGTAATACATCGCTGTGCGCCATAGATCGCTATGGAGAGAGGCGGGGTATATAGCCTATAGCCTAAGACTTTATCCTGATTACACAAGGTCTATGAGCTCAGCTGGGATTGATGTTGGGCTCCATATTATATTATTTTCTTTGGAAGATTTTTCTGAAATAAACTGAAACATAATTTTATGAATGCTTGGAAAGACTAAATCCATGAACTCAGTCGGGGTAATTTATCATTAGGTGGCTCCTAAGAACAGTTCTATGTCTGTCTTTGGAGCTCTGTCAGGTTCATTAAAGTGGCATTTGCCCTTGATAAATCTGCTGGAAGTTGGATGCTATGTGGGTTGTTTTAGAAAGTCACATAAAAAGTTGCAAAATACTATCAAAAGTTGCAGCACATAGACGACGGTGGGGACTGGCATCAATTTTCACCAAAACTTACGTCGAAACAGGAAGTCACAATTCAGGAATTACGGTAAGTCATATTGTGAAAACTATAAAACAAATAATGAATTTGGTGCAGACAGGGTCTATGTCAAAGTGACTTTGCAGTGTCCTATGTTCATTTGGCGCATTGGAAAGTCGCAAAACAGCATTTTCACTACAAACATAGACAGAAAAACAAATAATCACCCTCAATGCCTCTTGTTTCAAGATTTATTTAGAACAACAATCGGAATTATGTTGACCAAGCTATAAATATTTGACCATTAGAGAAGTAATAAATGGAGGTTTAAAGGAGGTTTAACATATAAATTAAAAATCCCATTGACTTCAATGTATATTTTATGTTATCCGTTATGTTCCATTTAGGCAGGGATCCATTATCCCTGCGTTTTTTGGATGGAGAAAATGATGGTGGCTCCAGTACTTTTCCTGTTTGAAAAAAATGCAAAGATAACAGATCCATGCCAAACTGACCATAACAGGTTTTATAAAATTTACATTGATCTCAATGGGATTTTTAATTGATACGCTAAACCTCCATTCTTTACTTTTTTAAGGGAGGTAAGGAACAGTAGTGTAAATGTAGCCTAAGACCAAATCATCAAGACTCAACCATTAAAACCAAATCCTAAAGACTTAACTATGAATAAGAAGCCATGAGGACTTAACCATAATCGTAAGCAAAACCATGAAGACCCAATAATGAAGACTGAAATACTGAAAAACAGTGTTTGAAAACTAAATACTTTCTGAAGCCTCCAGATATAGTTATTCTGTGGCAGTAAAGGAAGATGCTTTCATTTGATACTATGGTTAGAAGTCTTAGAAATTATTTTACCCTGAGGTCTATTACCAAGGAATCAAGGGTCGGGTGTTAGAGGTTATAATTCAAAGTATCTGCTTCTGCCGTGAGATTAGAAGTGAATGCTGCTTTAGCTACTTAGCAACAGCATGCAATGATTTTAAGTCGTTTTGAATTGTAAAAGGAAAATTTTGACTACGATTAGGACTACAATGTTTAAAGGTTCCTTTTGCATACCATGGCCTACAACAATTATTGCCTTATAGTTAATGATATTAATGGCTGTGAGCCAAGGTGCTTATCAATTGTTTTGGGTAGCAGAAATAATGCTGCTGCCTCCTAAAATCTTTTTCTGACCCTCAAATTCATAACATAGACTGGACCTGAGGATATTATCCCTAGGACTATGTTATAAATGACAGCTTTGGCGAAGGAGTAACACATGCGAGATGAGATGCAACATCATTTTTATGATGATTGAATATCACATTTTTCTCATCCTCCTCTGCAGCTCAGTAATGTAAAAACTGATGTTCTGTGATTTGTTTAATACAGAGAACCGGGGGGATTGCAGCACCGCGGCGTCTATTCCACGCACCTGTTCCTACGCACCATTCCTGCTCCATGACACACTCCTCATATCTGATCCGCCAGACCTTTCTGTACTGCTTATCTGTGTTTTGCAATCAGAAGACAGATTCCTATCCTATCTCCCAGGGGCAGCACCAACTGGAGGCTTCACTACAGGTGTCCAGGTTATGAATTACAGTGTCTGTATGAATGATGTATTATATTATTACACCTTTTCGCTATTGATGGTAAAATGTAATAACCTAAAATCCTCAGCAAATATTCTACTTTAAGCTTTCTGCCAATAGTGAAGATGCATATGATACACAAGTTTATAACATACCTGCAAATGATATACCATCCTGTTTTATGGCGCCACCTTTACATATGATAGACCACAATATATCCCTCGACTCGCTATAATGAAGACTCCTTCTTTCTCCTGTAGTGAGCTGTTTATATGATGTCCCTTATTCTCTATAGAGATAAGAAAAGGAGACTCAAGATTAACTCTGTCTATACCTAGAAAATATTTCCCTTCATGATTCAGCTCTCTGAGGAGATTACACTGATCATGGACTGTCTGTAAAGAGTCATTAGACACTTTATCAGGTTCTTTATCTCTCAGCTGTAAGAGAGTAGAGAACAGGACAGAAAACTAATTGACATAAACTGCTTAAAAAGGAATAAAGGCAGAGAAAAGATGGATTCAAGTACATATTTCTCTCATAAAGGATATTACAAAGTTTACTATTATCATCTACACTATTCATTCATGCAATTTTTAAAAAATGTTTATTTATATAAACTAAAAAATATAAAAAACTAAATGTTAATTTAATAATGCTTTTATATAGCGCACACAGACTATGCAGCGCTGCACACAGCTTTGCCAAATCAGTCCCTGTCCCCATATGTTTTGCAGTGTGGGAGGAAACCCCTGCAAACATGGAGAGAACATGCAACCTCTTTGCATATGTTGATCCTGGGACTTAAACCCAGGTCCCCAGTGCTACAAGGCTGTAATGCTAATCACTAAGCCATCATGCTGCCCGGTCTTCTTCGTTTAGTCTTCATGATTGGTTCCTCATTGTTTAGTCAACTTTTATGGGTATTAATCGCTTGGTCTCATGACTGATTGAAGGTTTCATTTTCATGTCTTTTTCTTCATAATTTAGTGCTCATGACTTTGTTCTATCATGTTTTCATGATAAAATCTTCATGATAAACTTTCAAGGCTTGTGTACATGACTAAACCTTCATAGATAACTGCAATCGGAACAGTGTAACACACCAAGCGGCACATTTTGCTGCAACTTGCAACGTCAAAGGACAGGTAAACAAAATTGTCATTAAAAGTCACAGTGTCACCATTATATTTGTCAGAAAGTCTACATAATGAATTCCCCTGATTTGCAAGAAAATAAATATCTGTTTCGTTATGTGACCCCTTTGCTTAAATTGGAGGAGTTTGAGAATTAGATCTTAATTGTAAACCCTGATATTATTGTCATTTCTATCAATGATTGATTAGGAGTCCAGAAGTGGATGATACGTCTTGAAACAGAGTCTATAAGATGGATAGTAGTAACCTGTGTGACATGTATGCAGCTGCACAGAATATAGAAGGCTCCATGGAGCAAAGAGGGTAAATTTATGGATACAACAGGATTATCAAGATTTGGATTAGCAGTCAATTTCCTGAGATTTTTAGCTCCATAAATGAGGTCAGAAGGGTCCATGTTGAATGGAGCCCATTAATCTCTTGGCTGTTAGTGAGGAAATGTCCCGGATTGCAGGTGTTAACAGTCTCTGTGTTATTTTTGGTAGATTGTGAATTGAAACACTCACAGGAAACTCACAATTCCCCAACCAGTGTAACAAGTGTTATTTTAGGCATCTGAACTGAGGACTGTGAGCTGGACTTTGCTTTCATCACACCTTTAGGGATAAATTACCTTGTGTATAAGAATTCGCCTTTAGCAGCAGAAGAATTAACTGCTTAGCTGCTGATGAAGCTGCCTGTCCACCCCAATTCTGGAAACTGTGGATTTTCTTGACGTCTGGTTCAAGTTTTTTTTCACAGAACATTAAAATACCCACTAAGACGATATTTCAATTTCATTTCTTCAGCTTTTTTTAAATAAGAATTTGTAAACTAATGACTTATTACTCAGAGAGGGGCATTTAATTGTTTAATGGCGCTAGAACCGTGCTATATTTTTCAGTGGGATGTAAATTTGTGGTGCAAGGGATTAAAGAATGAGTGCACGGACTAAAACGTTTTTAACTCCATAGACAAGCTTGAGCTGCTCTCTTTTTGTGCCAAAGAATGAACCAAAAAATGTGTCGGAAAATTAGTAGTGCCAGAAAACTGGTGGATTCACAAGATACGCCAAATTTTGTGGCCAAAAACAGAAGTCAAGTGTGGCGCTCGGCAATTTCCGTTAACTCCATAGAGGTCAATGGAGCAGAGCGGTCATCTGACGGACCCCTCATTTTTGTGATCTGTGGGGGTCTCAGCACTGAGACCCCAACTGATTGGCAAGTTAGGCCTTATACCGTGGGAAAACCCCTTTAAACCATGTAGTACGCAAAAATATATAATACAATCTAATTCACCCAATACCCAGTGTAAGTATATATGAAGTAAAAGCTACTGAGAATTACATCCAACATTAGGGCAAGAGAAGTGGTACTGTGTACTGTCCATGTATACAGGATAAGAGCAGATACTGAAAATTACATCCAGTATACAGGACAAGAGAAGTGGTACTGTGCAGTGTCCATATATACAGGATAAGAGCAGATACTGGGAATTACACCCAGTATACAGGACAGGAGAAGTGGTACTGTGCAGTGTCCATATATACAGAATAAGAGCAGATACTGAGAATTACACCCAGTATACAGGACAGGAGAAGTGGTACTGTGCAGTGTCCATATATACAGAATAAGAGCAGATACTGAGAATTACACCCAGTATACAGGACAGGAGAAGTGGTACTGTGCATTGTCCATATATACAGGATAAGAGCAGATACTGAGAATTACATCCAGTATACAGGACAGGAGAAGTGGTACTGTGCAGTGTCCATATATACAGAATAAGCGCAGATACTGAGAATTACACCAAGTATACAGGACAAGAGAAGTGGTACTGTGCAGTGTCCATATGTACAGAATAAGAGCAGATACTGAGAATTACACCCAGTATACAGGACAGGAGAAGTGGTACTGTGCATTGTCCATATATACAGGATAAGAGCAGATACTGAGAATTACATCCAGTATACAGGACAGGAGAAGTGGTACTGTGCATTGTCCATATATACAGGATAAGAGCAGATACTGAGAATTACATCCAGTATACAGGACAGGAGAAGTGGTACTGTGCATAGTCCATATATACAGGATAAGAGCAGATACTGAGAATTACACCCAGTATACAGGACAGGAGAAGTGGTACTGTGCAGTGTCCATATATACAGGATAAGAGCAGATACTGAGAATTACACCCAGCATACAGGACAGGAGAAGTGGTACTGTGCAGTGTCCATATATACAGAATAAGAGCAGATACTGATAATTACACCCAGTATACAGGACAGGAGAAGTGGTACTGTGCAGTGTCCATATATACAGAATAAGAGCAGATACTGAGGATTACACCCAGTATACAGGACAGGAGAAGTGGTACTGTGCAGTGTCCATATATACAGAATAAGAGCAGATACTGATAATTACACCCAGTATACAGGACAGGAGAAGTGGTACTGTGCAGTGTCCATATATACAGAATAAGAGCAGATACTGAGAATTACACCCAGTATACAGGACAGGAGAAGTGGTACTGTGCATTGTCCATATATACAGGATAAGAGCAGATACTGAGAATTACATCCAGTATACAGGACAGGAGAAGTGGTACTGTGCATTGTCCATATATACAGGATAAGAGCAGATACTGAGAATTACATCCAGTATACAGGACAGGAGAAGTGGTACTGTGCATAGTCCATATATACAGGATAAGAGCAGATACTGAGAATTACACCCAGTATACAGGACAGGAGAAGTGGTACTGTGCAGTGTCCATATATACAGGATAAGAGCAGATACTGAGAATTACACCCAGCATACAGGACAGGAGAAGTGGTACTGTGCAGTGTCCATATATACAGAATAAGAGCAGATACTGATAATTACACCCAGTATACAGGACAGGAGAAGTGGTACTGTGCAGTGTCCATATATACAGAATAAGAGCAGATACTGAGGATTACACCCAGTATACAGGACAGGAGAAGTGGTACTGTGCAGTGTCCATATATACAGAATAAGAGCAGATACTGATAATTACACCCAGTATACAGGACAGGAGAAGTGGTACTGTGCAGTGTCCATATATACAGAATAAGAGCAGATACTGAGAATTACACCCAGTATACAGGACAGGAGAAGTGGTACTGTGCATTGTCCATATATACAGGATAAGAGCAGATACTGAGAATTACACCCAGTATACAGGACAAGAGAAGTGGTACTGTGCAGTGTCCATATATACAGAATAAGAGCAGATACTGAGAATTACACCCAGTATACAGGACAGGAGAAGTGGTACTGTGCATTGTCCATATATACAGGATAAGAGCAGATACTGAGAATTACACCCAGTATACAGGACAGGAGAAGTGGTACTGTGCAGTGTCCATATATACAGGATAAGAGCAGATACTGAGAATTACACCCAGTATACAGGACAGGAGAAGTGGTACTGTGCAGTGTCCATATATACAGAATAAGAGCAGATACTGATAATTACACCCAGTATACAGGACAGGAGAAGTGGTACTGTGCAGTGTCCATATATACAGAATAAGAGCAGATACTGAGGATTACACCCAGTATACAGGACAGGAGAAGTGGTACTGTGCAGTGTCCATATATACAGAATAAGAGCAGATACTGATAATTACACCCAGTATACAGGGCAGGAGAAGTGGTACTGTGCAGTGTCCATATATACAGAATAAGAGCAGATACTGAGAATTACACCCAGTATACAGGACAGGAGAAGTGGTACTGTGCAGTGTCCATATATACAGAATAAGAGCAGATATTGAGAATTACACCCAGTATACAGGACAAGAGAAGTGGTACTGTGCAGTGTCCATATATACAGAATAAGAGCAGATACTGAGAATTACACCCAGTATACAGGACAAGAAAAGTGATACTGTGCAGTGTCCATATGTACAGAATAAGAGCAGATACTGAGAATTACACCCAGTATACAGGACAAGAGAAGTGATACTGTGCAGTGTCTATATATACAGAATAAGAGCAGATACTGAGAATTACACCCAGTATACAGGACAGGAGAAGTGATACTGTGCAGTGTCCATATATACAGAATAAGAGCAGATACTGAGAATTACAGCCAGTATACAGGACAGGAGAAGTGGTACTGTGCAGTGTCCATATATACAGAATAAGAGCAGATACTGAGAATTACACCTAGTATACAGGACAAGAGAAGTGGTACTGTGCAGCGTCCACATATACAGGATAAGAGCAGATACTGAGAATTACATCCAGTATACAGGACAGGAGAAGTGGTAGTGTGCAGTGTCCATATATACAGAATAAGTGCAGACACGGAGAATTACACCCAATATACAGGACAAGAGAAGTGGTACTGTGCAGTGTCCATATATATAGAATAAAAGCAGATGCTGAGAATTACACCCAGTATACAGGACAAGAGAAGTGGTACAGTGCAGTGTCCACATATACAGAATAAGAGCAGATACTGAGAATTACACCCAGTATACAGGATAAGAGAAGTGGTACTGTGCAGTGTCCATATATACAGAATAAGTGCAGACACGGAGAATTACACCCAGTATACAGGACAGGAGAAGTGGTACTGTGCAGTGTCCATATATACAGGATAAGAGCAGATACTGAGAATTACACCCAGTATACAGGACAGGAGAAGTGGTACTGTGCAATGTCCATATATACAGAATAAGAGCAGATACTGAGAATTACACCCAGTATACAGGACATGAGAAGTGGTACTGTGCAGTGTCCATATATATAGAATAAGAGCAGATACTGAGAATTACACCCAGTATACAGGACAAGAGAAGTGGTACTGTGCAGTGTCCACATATACAGAATAAGAGCAGATACTGAGAATTACACCCAGTATACAGGATAGGAGAAGTGGTACTGTGAAGTGTCCATATATACAGAATAAGAGCAGATACTGAGAATTACACCCAGTATACAGGACATGAGAAGTGGTACTGTGCAGTGTCCATATGTATAGAATAAGAGCAGATACTGAGAATTACACCCAGTATACAGGACAAGAGAAGTGGTACTGTGCAGTGTCCATATATATAGAATAAGAGCAGATACTGAGAATTACATCCAGTATACAGGACAAGAGAAGTGGTACTGTGCAGTGTCCACATATACAGAATAAGAGCAGATACTGAGAATTACACCCAGTATACAGGACAGGAGAAGTGATACTGTGCAGTGTCCATATATACAGAATAAGAGCAGATATTGAGAATTACACCCAGTATACAGGACAGGAGAAGTGGTACTGTGCAGTGTCCATATATACAGAATAAGAGATACTGAGAATTACACCCAGTATACAGGACAAGAGAAGTGGCACTGTGCAGTATCCATATATACAGAATAAGAGCAGATACTGAGAATTATATCCAGTATACAGGACAGGAGAAGTGGTACTGTGTAGTGTCCATATATATAGAATAAGAGCAGATACTGAGAATTACACCCAGTATACAGGACAGGAGAAGTGGTACTGTGCAGTGTTCATATATATAGAATAAGAGCAGATACTGAGAATTACACCCAGAATACAGGACAGGAGAAGTGGTACTGTGCAGTGTCCATATATACAGAATAAGAGCAGATACTGGGAATTACAACCAATATACAGGACCTGAGAAGTGGTACTGTGCAGTGTCCATATATACAGAATTAAAGCAGATACTGAGAATTACATCCAGTATACAGGACAGGAGAAGTGGTACTGTGCAGTGTCCACATATACAGAATAAGAGCAGATACTTAGAATTACACCCAGTATACAGGACAGGAGAAGTGGTACTGTGCAATGTCCATATATACAGAATAAGAGCAGATACTGAGAATTACACCCAGTATACAGGACAAGAGAAGTGGTACTGTGCAGTATCCATATATACAGAATAAGAGCAGATACTGAGAATTATATCCAGTATACAGGACAGGAGAAGTGCTACTGTGCAGTGGACATATATACAGAATAAGAGATACTCAGAATTACACCCAGTATACAGGACAGGAGAAGTGGTACTGTGCAGTGGACATATATACAGAAGAAGAGCAGATACTGAGAATTACCTCCAGTAGACAGGACAGGAGAAGTGGTACTGTGGTAGTGTCCATATATACAGGATAAGAGCAGATACTGAGAATTACACCCAGTATACAGGACAAGAGAAGTGGTACTGTGCAGTGTCCATATATACAGGATTAGAGCAAATACTGAGAATTACACCCAGTATACAGGACAGGAGAAGTGGTACTGTGCAGTGTCCATATATACAGGATTAGAGCAAATACTGAGAATTACACCCAGTATACAGGGCAGGAGAAGTGGTACTGTGCAGTGTCCATGTATAAAGAATAAGAGCAGATACTAAGAATTACACACAGTATACAGGACAGGAGAAGCGGTACTGTGCAGTGTCCATATATACAGAATAAGAGCAGATACTGAGAATTACACCCAGTATACAGGACAAGAGAAGTGGTACTGTGCAGTGTCCATATATACAGGAAAGGAGCAGATACTGAAAATTACACCCAGTATACAGGACAGGAGAAGTGGTACTGTGCTGTGTCCATATATATACAGAATAAGTGCAAATACTGAGAATTACACCCAGTATACAGGACAGGAGAAGTGGTACTGTGCAGTGTCCATATATACAGAATAAGAGCAGATACTGAGAATTACATCCAGTATACAGGACAGGAGAAGTGGTACTGTGCAGTGTCCATATATACAGAATAAGAGCAGATACTGAAAATTACACCCAGTATACAGGATAAGAGAAATGGTACTGTGCAGTGTCCATATATATAGAATAAGAGCAGATACTGAGAATTACACCCAGTATACAGGATAAGAGAAGTGGTACTGTGTAGTGTCCATATATACAGAATAAGAGCAGATACTGAGAATTATACCCAGTTTACATTACAAGAGAAGTGGTTCTGTGCAGTGTCTATATATACAGAATAAGAGTAGATAATGAGAATTACACCCAGTATACAGGACAAGAGAAGTGGTACTGTACAGTGTCCATATATACAAAATAAGAGCAGATTCTGAGAATTACACCCAGTATAAAGGACAAGAGAAGTGGTACTGTGCAGTGTCCATATATACAGGATTAGAGCAGATACTGAGAATTACACCCAGTATACAGGGCAGGAGAAGTGGTACTGTGCAATGTCCATGTATACAGAATAAGAGCAGATACTGAGAATTACACCCAGTATACAGGACAGGAGAAGTGGTACTGTGCAGTGTCCATATATACAGAATAAGAGCAGATACTGAAAATTACATCCAGTATACAGGACAGGAGAAGTGGTACTGTGCAGTGTCCATACATACAGAATAAGAGAAGATACTGAGAATTATACCCAGTTTACAGGACAGGAGAAGTGGTACTGTGCAGTGTCCATATATACAGAATAAGAGCAGATACTGAGAATTACACCCAGTATACAGGACAGGAGAAGTGGTACTGTGCAGCGTCCAAATATACAGGATAAGAGCAGATGCTGAGAATTACACCCAGTATACAGGACAGGAGAAGTGGTACTGTGCAGTATCCATATATACAGAATAAGAGCAGATACTGAAAATTACATCCAGTATACAGGACAGGAGAAGTGGTACTGTGCAGTGTCCATATATACAGAATAAGAGCAGATACTGAGAATTACATCCAGTATACAGGACTAGAGAAGTGGTACTGTGCAGTGTCCATATATACAGAATAAGAGCAGATACTGAGAATTACATCCAGTATACAGGACTAGAGAAGTGGTACTGTGCAGTGTCCATATATACAGAATAAGAGCAGATACTGAGAATTACACCCAGTATACAGGACTAGAGAAGTGGTACTGTGCAGTGTCCATATATACTGAATAAGAGCAGATACTGAGAATTACACCCAGTATACAGGACAAGAGAAGTGGTACTGTGCAGTGTCCATATATACTGAATAAGAGCAGATACTGAGAATTACACCCAGTATACAGGACAGGAGAAGTGGTGCTGTGCAGTGTCCATATATATAGGATAAGAGCAGATACTGAAAATTACACCCCGTATACAGGACAAGAGAAGTGGTACAGTGCAGTGTCCATATATACAGAATAAGAGCAGATACTGAGAATTACACCCAGTATACAGGACAAGAGAAGTGATACTGTGCAGTGTCCATATATACAGAATAAGAGCAGATACTGAGAATTACACCCAGTATACAGGACAGGAGAAGTGATACTGTGCAGTGTCCATATATACAGAATAAGAGCAGATACTGAGAATTACAGCCAGTATACAGGACAGGAGAAGTGGTACTGTGCAGTGTCCTTATATAGAGAATAAGAGCAGATACTGAGAATTACACCCAGTATACAGGACAAGAGAAGTGGTACTGTGCAATGTCCATATATACAGAATAAGAGCAGATGCTGAGAATTACACCCAGTATACAGGACAGGAGAAGTGGTACTGTGCAGTGTCCATATATACAGAATAAGAGCAGATACTGAGAATTACACCTAGTATACAGGACAAGAGAAGTGGTACTGTGCAGCGTCCACATATACAGGATAAGAGCAGATACTGAGAATTACATCCAGTATACAGGACAGGAGAAGTGGTAGTGTGCAGTGTCCATATATACAGAATAAGAGCAGATACTAAGAATTACATCCAGTATACAGGACAGGAGAAGTGGTACTGTGCAGTGTCTATATATACAGAATAAGAGCAGATACTGAGAATTACACCCAGTATACAGGACAGGAGAAGTGGTACTGTGCAGTGTCCATATATACAGAATAAGAGCAGATACTGAGAATTACACCCAGTATACAGGACAGGAGAAGTGGTACTGTGCAGTGTCCATATATACAGAATAAGAGTAGATATTGAGAATTACATCCAGTATACAGGACAAGAGAAGTGGTACTGTGCAGTGCCCATATATACAGGATAAGAGCAGATACTGAGAATTACACCCAGTATACAGGACAGGAGAAGTGGTACTGTGCAGTGTCCATATATACAGAATAAGAGCAGATACTGAGAATTACATCCAGTATACAGGACAGGAGAAGTGGTACTGTGCAGTGTCCATATATACAGAATAAGAGCAGATACTGAGAATTACACCCAGTATACAGGATAAGAGAAGTGGTACTGTGCAGTGTCCATATATACAGAATAAGAGCAGATACTGAGAATTACACCCAGTATACAGGACAAGAGAAGTGGTACTGTGCAGTGTCCATATATACAGAATAAGGACAGATACTGAGAATTACATCCAGTATACAGGACAGGAGAAGTGGTACTGTGCAGTGTCTATATATACAGAATAAGGACAGATACTGAGAATTACACCCAGTATACAGGACAGGAGAAGTGGTACTGTGCAGTGTCCATATATACAGAATAAGAGCAGATACTGAGAATTACACCCAGTATACAGGACAGGAGAAGTGGTACTGTGCAGTGTCCATATATACAGAATAAGAGCAGATACTGAGAATTACACCCAGTATACAGGACAGGAGAAGTGGTACTGTGCAGTGCCCATATATACAGAATAAGAGCAGATACTGAGAATTAAACCCAGTATACAGGATAAGAGAAGTGGTACTGTGTAGTGTCCATATATACAGAATAAGAGCAGATACTGAGAATTAAACCCAGTATACAGGATAAGAGAAGTGGTACTGTGCAGTGTCCATATATACAGGATTGTCACAGATACTGAGAATTACATTTAGTATACAGGACAAGAGTGTCTACATGACTTGCCTGCAGCATGGTATTATTTCTTTTAAAATTCTGTTTTCGGAGCTGAACAAAAAAGTGTAATTAGTATGCTTAGCATTAAATGGAATTGTACAGTTTCATTCTGAGACCTGGGTTTGTTCCAAGCTGCAATTTTAGATTCCTCCGAGTCTCCTGTAAATGTTGGGTTTCTTGATTTTGAAACAAGTGATTGCAGAGACTTTCTAAGATACAGTTACCAGTTATCCTTATGTGACAGTTTTTGTCCAATGATTATGCTGATACATTAGTATTCTGCAAAGTGCAGTGTATGAGATATATATCCATGAATAATTGAGGCATAAAATACTATTATAAATGAGTTTTATGGGGGAGATTTATTATATGCTGGCGCTTCTTGCACCAGTGTATGATGAAATTTCACCCTTCCCTACACTGGCGTACAGTTCAATGTGTAGAAGTGGCATAAAGGGGAAAATAATCACAATTGCTGGCAGTTTGCCAGACACTGCGGTAAATGACCTCCTCTAGGCTTATTTATCAAAATTTTGGTGAGGTTAAAGAGGACCTGTCACCCAAAATTTCGGCACTAGGAGCTGCTCACTAAAGTATGCAGCTCCTAGTGCTTGAACAAACGCCGCAGTGTTAGAATGATAGCGTTACCGGAAACCTCCGGTAACGCTATCTAACACTGCGGCGGAGTACAATGTAATTGTCGGACAGCTCGCAAAGCTGTCAGACGTATTCATGAGGGTACTGGGTTGGGGTGTGGCAGCCGGCCTATGGAGCAAGCGGGGTGGTCCGGGGAATAGGCTGCTCATCGGACTGCCCCCTTTTGAATACATCGTACCGCTTTGCAAGCGGTCCGATGATTACATTGTACCCCGTTTGTTCAAGCACTAGGAGCTGCTTACTTTAGTAAGCAGCTCCTAGTGCCGAAATTTTGGGTGACAGGACCTCTTTAAGGAGTGAGCAGCCGCACGGCAGCTAGCCCTCTCCCGCGCAGCTCAAGGATAACTGAAAATTATAGAAGCAAACCTGGGCATTGCTATAATTTACGTACTAGTGTGCTGTGCTTGTGGATTAAACAAAGTGTAGCTAAATGTCTGGATTCATCGGACTGTCTAAGGTGCAAAAAAAAGTTGCAAGTTAGCACAAGCACCATGAAAAGTCACAAAACAAAAAGACAAGCTAAAAGTTTCCTAAATGTGCCGCAGTGAAGTGGAACAGCCAAGAAGCTTGAAATCTAGTATAAAAATGTTTTGAATGGTCAACAGCCTTCACTCCAGACTTTTACATTGTACCTACTCCGATACAGTGTAACAAACTATGAAAAGAGGTGAGAGATGTGAGCCTTGGATGTTAAAGGAAATCTACCATTTGCTTTTATGCATTGTGAATCAAACATACTTTAAGAATGCTGTAGCTACACTGATGCAGAAACATATCTTGTTTATTCCCTGATTTGAATGGTTTTGCTGAAAAAACAATGATACAATTATAATAATGAGTCTCTTACCATCCTCCAACATGCATAAGGCTGCCTCATTCCCTGTCCCCCATAAGCCTTCCCAAGAGACTGTGACCTCATCCAGCTTTCCCAGTATCCTGCAGATCATTATTGTCATAATTCAGGATCATTGGATCCACTGGACCACCGCGGGACCTGGGACCAGAGTCTAAGTGGCACCTGGTCTTCACCAGAGCCCGCCGCAAAGCGGGATGGTTTTGCTGTGGCGGGGTACCACCAGATCGTTCCACAGGTGCGACTAGCCCATGGTGGCAGCCAAGGTCGAAGTACCTTAGCAGGAGACAGTCTCATGGTCAGGTTCAGACACAGGGTCAGGGCAGGCGGCAGAGATGCAAGGTCAAGTCCAATCCGGGGTCAGCAATGGGAGGTCCAGGCAGAAAGGAAACGTAAACATAGGAACGCAAGAACACACAGGAGCACGGGAACAGCAATGCAAGAACACGGGAACAGGAACACACAGGAGCAACCAGGAACGCAGGAATACTCAGGAATATCGCAGGGGAGCTTTCTCTATGGCATAGGCTCAAAGATCCGGCAGGGATTACTGGGAGAGGCTGGCTTAAATCGGTTAAATTAGTGGTGGCCCTTTAAATCCCAGAGTGGCGGCGCGCGCCCCCTAGGAAGCTGGGACACGCACTGTCCAGACAGGATTAATCAACCTGGATGACTTATACACAGCAGCTGGGGGATGGTGCAGCGTGCTGGTGCGTGGTGATTACTTTTCCCTGTCAGGGACAACACAATGATGATGTATTCTCGGTTTATGCTGGGTAGGATAAGGCTGAAGCAGTGCATAATTAGGGTGAAGAGAGCACCGGGGCAGCCACAAGAGTGACAGAGCCTCATTATCATAATTTTACAATTGTTTTTCAGTTCACTCAGTTCAGAGAATAAACAAGATATGCTTCTTCATCAGTGTAGCTACAGCAGTCTCAAGGTATGTTTGGTTCACAATGCATAAAAGCAAATGGTAGATGTCCTTTAATGTAGGCATAAATGAACCCATTCACTAAAAACAAAAAGATCTCTAATATAATTGTAGAATCTATGCACAAACATTATTAGAAAGTTGTAAAGTCAAAATAAATGGTTTTTCCACATGGGTGTTGCAATCTCCAACTAAGCAGTAACACGCCCCTTTACGTGCACATTTGCTGGGACACAAAACTGGCACAAACGCTTCTTAAATGCATATGCAAAGTGTCTAATTTGTGATTTATCTCTGATGCCAGTTACATATACGCTCTGTGGGTCGTTGGGCGATGGGTTGTTGTACTCTTTGCATTTTTGTCAAAATTACTGTAAAATTATAAATACAGTAAAATGATTTAGAAAAAAAGATATGTGGATAATTTATAGAAAAATGCATTATATTGTTATGATTTTTATTGGGGGAGGGGTAATTAGTTCTCGGGAGAGTTATTAATAATGCAGCACTGCAGTGGAATCTCTGGAGGTGGAGACCTTGAGGACAGATGTTGAGTCTTTCATTCTTCCTGGTTGGGTTTTACACTGTAACAATAAATCCCGGGTCCTGTGTGACATTCCGTGGAAACACTCGCTGCTGCATTGTTAGTTTTAATGTACATCCAAGAACAATTTGGGGCAATCTTCTCAATGTGTGATTCCAAAGAGTCTTTTGATCACAATCAATTCACCTAAATGAAACGATTCAGGCTCCTGCTTTTAATTAGGTGCTTGAAGACTTCCCAACGTGGAGTTACCGCACACTTGGCAGCAGTTCAGCCCAGCTTACAAATTACTTAGTTAAACCTAAAATCTTGAGAAATCCAGAGGATTAGAAGAAGAGGCACAGAGGGGCCCTTGTCAGGATGATCCTGGCTGCAGTTGCTGCCATTATTTACACTGGGTTAAGTGTTCGCCCTTAGTGCGTCCGGGGGCTTGCGACATTGTGCCCCTCGGAGTGCTCTGGCTGTATTCATGCTCATTTATGGAAAACAGACACCACTTCTCTGCACTGCCAGCGAGTTAAATATCTACCTTGAAACCAATGACAATAGAGCAGGATTACTAATAAGAGGAAATAAACTAAGCAGAAAGTGGCAATTTCAACTAAATTTGCAGATTTTACCTAAAAAAATAGGGGAAGTGGGAATATCCTAACTAACCTAATTCTTGAGGTTTCTTCATCCACCGTGTCTGTTTTCTTTTATTTCTAGGGAAGAAGGCACAACTGTTTTTTAGTTTAACATTCACATAACTTTATCCTTGAATAACATAACGTTTGAACAAAATATTTGTGAAAAATAATTTCACTCTTTTTCATTCTAATTTTAGAATTTTCAAATGACACATTTTGCGTTTCATAGAATACTATGTGCTGTGTTTATGTAGCCTAACTATGACCCATATTATGGATAGAACCCAAGCCTGTCCAGTTCTGGTGCAAGCATTATTTCATATATTAGATGACAATCAGCCTATATACAGTGGGTGGAAAGTATTCAGACCCTTTTACATTTTTCACTCTTTGTTTCATTGCAGTTAATTGGTAAGTTTTTATTTCTCATTAATGTATACTTTGCAACCCATCTGGAAAAAATACATAAATGTAGATATTTTTGCTAATTTATTAAACAAGATAATCTCACATGGTCTTGAGTATTCAGACCCTTTGCTCAGTATTGAGTTGAACCCCCTTTTGAGCTAGTACAGCCATGAGTCTTCTTGGGAATGATGCAACAAGTTTTTCACACCTGTATTTGGGGATCCTCTGCCATTCTTCCTTGCAGATCCTCTCCAGTTCCCTAAAGTTGGATGGTGAACATCTCCAGAGATGCCAAATTGGTTTTAGGTCAGGGCTCTGGATGCGCTAGTGAAGAATGGTCACAGATTTGTTCTGAAGCTTAGGGTCACAGTCTTGTTGGAAGGTGAACCTTCGGCCCAGTCTGAGGTTACAAAGCAGTCTGGAAGATGTTTTTATCCAGGATATGGCCTGTACTTGGCCTTATTCATCGTTCCTTCAATTGCAACCTGTCATCATGTCGTTTTGTCCCCATAGCATGATGCTGCCACTGCCATGAGTCACTTTTGGAATTGTATTTGGCAGGTGATGAGCAGTGTCTGGTTTTCTCCACACATACCATTTAGAATTAACATAATAAAGTTCAATTAGACCAGAGAATCTTATTTCTCATAGTCTGTGAGTCCTGAGAGACTGTCTCCTCCACATCAGAATAAGCTGAATCTAAATCTAATTTTATATATAGCAGATATATCTCAGGCTAGGAAAAGGTGAACGAAATGATACAGTTATCATTGGAATAGTAATCAAAGGCTCTCTCTAGCTGTGCTAAAACAATTATTTTGTCAGTAACTTTACAATTACGCATTAAGGATTATGGAGGCCACTGGACACTTTGGAACCTTGAGTGCTGCAGAAATTCTTTTGTAACCTTTGGTAGATCTGTGACTTGCCACAATTCTGTCTCTGAGCTCTGTGGACAGTTCCTTAGACCTCATGATTCTCATGTGCTCTGTGATGTCTTATAAAGACAGGTGTGTGCCTTTCCTAATCAAGTCTAATCAGATTAAAGGGAACCTGTCACCAGGAGACCCATTTTTAGCACTCCCCCAGTCCCCACAGAGCATAGTACATACACTGCCAAAGTGTTTTTGTATAAAAAATTGGTTTTCCAGAAAAAAAGATATGTTATTTTGTACCTTTCATTAGCATCTGCTGTGTGACAAGGCAGTTGCCAAATGGGAGGGGCTGGAAAGGAGCAGTTCCCCACACCCTTGGGGAACAGCTACCTCATGTGACCTTTTCATTTATATGAAAACACCCATCACTTGGCTTAGCGACGCCCCCTGCTCCTCTACAGCCAATCCCGAGTGAGGGGAGTTATTCATATATTTGAAAAGGTCACATGTTTCCCAAGGGTGGGGGGGGACTGCTCCTTTCCAGCCCCTCCCAAAAGGCAACTGCCTAGTCACACAGCAGATGCTAATGAAAGGTACAATATAACATATCTTTTTTTCTGTAAAACCTATTTTTTATACAAAAACACTTTGGCAGTGTATGTACTATGCTCTATGGGGAATGGGGGAGTGCTAAAATGGGTCTCCTGGTGACAGGTTCCCTTTTAATAAACACTGCTAGACTCTAATGAGGGAGTAGAACCATCTCAAGGAGAATCAGAAGGAAATGGACAGCATGTGAGTTAAATATAAGTGTAACAGTGTAACAGCAAAGGGTCTGAATACTTATGACCATGTGATATTTCAGTTTTTCGTGTTAAATAAATAAGCAAAAATATCTACATTTCTGTTTCTTTCTATCAAGATGGGGTGCAGAGTTTACACTGAGGAACAAAAAAAGAATATTTTTGATCTTAGCAATTGGCTGCAATGAAATAAAGAGTGAAAAATTTAAAAGTGTCTGGTTACTTCCTACCCACTGTATCGTTGATGAAAAGTTGTTATAGCCACATCCCCTGTAACAAGCAAACACTGAATACAATACAATATTACACTGTAATCTGCCATAAGATCCACACACCTTATGTTAAAGGGACATCTATAAAAGCTGAAAACCATCCTCTGCATCATGTTTGAGTTATCAGACAACACCAAATAGAATAGTAATGTAATAACACTGCGATCAGAAATGAGATCCATACACCTTATGCTACATTGACAGCTATTCCATCTTTTACTGCTATGATATGCTGTTACTGATATTAGCTCCACATGCCTTATGTTGTATCAACCACAGTAACTAAGTTACTGTATTGGGATTATTTATGTGGTATTTATGTCTGTATATAACAAATACCACAAAATCAGATTGTCTTCAGTAACATTAGATGGTGAGTGAGCCTTCTGGTCACCCTAAACCTCTGCATGACTACAATCAATTAACCATTTGGGTGGCTAAATCCATTACTTAATAGGTTTGGCCCGTTGGCTGTTATTCATCCCAGCCATTTGAAACCTCTGGAGGAGCGATGTAGTACGTCAGGGCAGGCTGCATGAATCCACTCTGTTGGTCTTGATTTCCCGGGTAGGTGTTGTGCAGTCTTAACCTCGTACAAGTTGCTGATGTTATTTTAGCTGGGGACTGGAAATAGCAAATATAATCAAATAAAAAAGCCTAGGGACATGGAAGCAATCACTGCAAGAAGAATTCATATCGGAGTTTAATATCTCTAGAAGAATGATCATGGAAATCTATTATTGGTACACCAAGCTTATCTCTAAGCCTGTGTTAACATTTTGTTTTATTATACTGCCGAATATATGCACTTTAACCTATGTGCAAAATGTAAATTTATATTTAAATGATCTAGAAATTACATTTCGGAGCAAACTTTTTTCCAGATATATCTGCTACAAGAAAAATGATGCAACTATTTACATTCATTTGAATATATTTTAACATAAAGTTTTTTTTGTTTTTTTTTTTAAATTTAAAAAAGCATTTTATCCTTTTAAGAATGCAGCAAATTTATTCCCCACCTTACAGCGGCCAACATTTTTTATCTTATCCTTTTATTGAGCCACAGCATTTGAATAGTTAAATGGGCCATGGTGCAACAGACCTGCCCATCTCTAAATTGCCAAAGCATGATGTTTCTACCTCTAGGCTTCACAGTAGGTTTTATCCTTCTTCCTCCAAACACAATGGGCCACATTTATTAAAAACTGTACAAACTATGTACAGTTTGGCTGTGAAGCGTACAGGCAGGGCCGGATCATATGGAGGGCCCCGACCACTTAGCCCTTAAAGGGGCCCCCATCAAATGTGGGCGATTCGGGCAGTCGCATGACCACCCGAATTGCCAACAGTTTACTTGGCTTCGGGCTCCCCGGCCAAACCGCACCAACGTTTCTGACTTTAGTCTTTGGCAGAGCTAGGGAACAATAAGTTCCCTGCTCTGCCATAGACGATCGCTTTTAAGTAAATTAGCAAATTAGCTTAAATTAGCGATGACATCACGTCTGTACCAGGGCGCCGCCATCTTTGTTTACATCCGACACCGAGAAAGAAAATGAGGACGGCGCACATCGGGGGAACGCTGGAAGGTGAGAACAATTTTATTTTACCTATATATAGTTAATTATAGGGTGATTGACTGTATATATTTATTATGGGAGGGGGTTGTATATAGTTGTTTTAAGGGGATTGTATGTAGTTATTATAGGGGGACGGTATATAGCTATATATAGGGGGAATGTATATAGTTATCATAGGGGGTTTATACTTAAAGGGGGTTGTATACAGTTATTATAGGGGGTGTAAAGTTATTATAGGGGGACTGTATATAGTTATTATAGGGGTGTATATAGTTATTATAGGGGGTGTATATAGTTATTATAGGGGGTGTATAGTTATTATAGGGAGACTGTATAAAGTTATTATAGGGGGACTGTATATAGTTGTTATAGGGGGACTGTATATAGTTATTATAGGGAGACTGTATACAGTTATTATAGGGGGGTATATAGTTATTATAGGGGGTATATAGTTATTATAGTGGGACTGTATACAGTTATGATAGGGGGTATATAGTTATTATAGGGGGATATATAGTAATTATAGGGGGACTATATATAGCTATTACAGGGGTACTGTTTACAGTTATTATAGGGGGTGTATAGCTATTATAGGAAGACTGTATATAGTTATTATAGGGAGCTATATATAGTTATATATATATATCACTGGGGGAGCTGTATATAGTGATTGCTGGGGGAGCTGTATATAGCGGTTGCTGGGGGAGCTGTATATAGTGGTTGCTGGGGGAGTTGTATATGGCAGTTGCTGGGGGAACTGTATATACCGGTTGCTGGGGGAGCTGTATATAGCGGTTGCTGGGTGAGCTGTATATAGCGGTTGCTGGCGGGGCTGTATATAGCAGTTGCTGTTCCCTGTCTGGACTACATTCAGTGGGGGCCCCCACTAACCTTGATCCGGCCCTGTGTACAGGGTACGCCAGATTCAGGATTTGTGGCGCACATTTTTCATAATTGTGGCGCTCCCTGCACTGCCCAGACAGAGTGCACCAACTATTTTTGGTGCACTTTTAACATGGGGCGTGCTCAGGGCTGCATCTGCCACGAGTCAGGAGTAAGTTCCCGCCTCAGCCGGCATATGACAGACCCTTGAAAGAGGCGGTAGATTGCCTGAAGTACAGACATGTCAAAAGTTGGCAAGTCTGTACTATCAGAAAAATTATTTACTGCAGTGTCTTAAAGACCCAAACGCAAATAACGTACAGAGCGCCGCAGCTCCGACACGTTGCATTGCTCTGTATCAAAGGCCATCACACTCCGCTTGTGTGTCTGCACTAAAGACACTGTCGCTGGAAGAGCTGGGAATAGTTGAGATGGCAGCAGTGGGTAAGACCGAAAGTAAGTATTACGGTACTTTTATTATTTTGGGGCAGTATATATGTTATGGGGAGTATATATGTATATGTGATGGGTGCAGTATATATGTATATGTGATGGAAGCATTGGGGCATATAAATATAGATGTATATATATATATACATATATATATATATATATATATATATATATAAATGGTTTCTATGGGCAGCTCTATAGACTAAAACTATATATATATAAAATGGTTTCTATGGGCAGCTCTATAGACTAAAACTATATATATATATATATATATATATATATATATATATATATATATATGTACAGGCGGTCCCCTACTTAAGAACACTGGACTTACATACGACCCCTAGTTACAAACGGACCTCTGGATGTTGGTAATTTATTGTACTTTAGCCTAAGGCTACAATAATCAGCTGTAACAGTTATCACAGGTGTCTGTAATGAAGCTATATATATATATATATATATATATATATATATATATATATATATATTAAAACTAGAGGGTTATTACTATAGGGGCTATATACACTCACCGGCCACTTTATTAGGTACACCTGTCCAACTGCTCGTTAACACTTAATTTCTAATCAGCCAATCACATGGCGGCAACTCAGTGCATTTAGGCATGTAGACATGGTCAAGACAATCTACTGCAGTTCAAACCGAGCATCAGTATGGGGAAGAAAGGTGATTTGAGTGCCTTTGAACGTGGCATGGTTGTTGGTGCCAGAAGGGCTGGTCTGAGTATTTCAGAAACTGCTGATCTACTGGGATTTTCACAAACATCCATCTCTAGGGTTTACAGAGAATGGTCCGAAAAAGAAAAAACATCCAGTGAGTGGCAGTTCTGTGGGCGGAAATGCCTTGTTGATGCCAGAGGTCAGAGGAGAATGGGCAGACTGGTTCGAGCTGATAGAAAGGCAACAGTAACTCAAATCGCCACCCGTTACAACCAAGGTAGGCAGAAAATCATCTCTGAACGCACAGTACGTCAAACTTTGAGGCAGATGGGCTACAGCAGCAGAAGACCAAACCGGGTGCCACTCCTTTCAGCTAAGAACAGGAAACTGAGGCTACAATTTGCACAAGCTCATCGAAATTTCTACAGTAAAAGATTGGAAAAACATTGCCTGTTCTGATGAGTCTCAATTTCTGCTGCGACATTCGGATGGTAGGGTCAGAATTTGGCGTCAACAACATGAAAGCATGGATCCATCCTGCCTTGTATCAACGGTTCAAGCTGGTGGTGGTGGTGTCATGGTGCGGGGAATATTTTCTTGGCACTCTTTGGGCCCCTTGGTACCAATTGAGTATCGTTGCAACGCCACAGCCTACCTAAGTATTGTTGCTGACCATGTCCATCCCTTTATGACCACAATGTACCCAACATCTGATGGCTACTTTCAGCAGGATAATGCGCCATGTCATAAAGCTGGAATCATCTCAGACTGGTTTCTTGAACATGACAATGAGTTCACTGTACTCAAATGGCCTCCACAGTCACCAGATCTCAATCCAATAGAGCATCTTTGGGATGTGGTGGAACGGGAGATTCGCATCATGGATGTGCAGCCGACAAATCTGCGGCAACTGTGTGATGCCATCATGTCAATATGGACCAAAATCTCTGAGGAATGCTTCCAGCACCTTGTTGAATCTATGCCACATAGAATTGAGGCAGTTCTGAAGGCAAAAGGGGTTCCAACCCGTTACTAGCATGGTGTACCTAATAAAGTGGCCGGTGAGTGTGTGTGTATATATCTATATATATATATATATATATTTATGATTGTAAAACCATGTGTGAGTATACAAATATACAAATATGTACATTTTTTAAGGGGATGGGGGACCCCCATGCAGAAGTCTACTGTGGGATCCAGGCTCCCCTAGTTAAGTCCCTAGTTAAAAGGGTTGGCCACTATCCTTCATGTTTTTGTAATGTATGTGTAAGTGTGGGGGACAGGATATTAGGTAATTTACCTATATACATCTATTAATAGTTCTGCACCGCTTTCTTGAAAAGTAAAGTAAAGACCCTTGTGCAGAAATTTCTTTTACCTCATAAGCTGCCATTCCTGTTCATAAAATGGTTACAGATGGAGGGTCATGTAATCTCTGGTCTATCCAATCTACCTTCCAAGACCTTAGAACAGTATAAATGAATACTATCATAAGGTCCTGGCAGGTCAATTGGTTTTAACAATTAGGGCCACATTCCGCTCCAACTGTGGCCAAAGACATTTCTGAACCAAAGGTTTTACTTTACATTTCAATAAAGCTGTACAGAACATTTTATAGATGTATATTGGTAATATCCTGCTCCCCATATATTACAGAAAACTTGAAGTAAAGTTGCTAATCCCTTTAAATATCTGGTCATAAACAAAAAGAGAGGATGTATAGAACTATGTTATTAGTAAAATGTCATACTACCGTATATACTCGTGTATAAGCCGAGTTTTTCAGCACAAAAAATGTGCTGAAAAACGTCCCCTCGGCTTATACACGAGTTTATTACAAAAAAAATTATCCACTTAAAAAAAAAAAACTTAAATACTCACCCTCCGATGTCAGCGCCGCTCCCCGATGTCGGCGCGGCTTACCGATGTCCCCAATGTCAGCGCGCCCCGTCTTCTTTCTTCTTCGCGGCTCCTCTTCTCTCTTCTTTCTTCTGTCATGTACGCTGCCATGTTTTCTTCGTGGCCGCGCATACTATGACTTTGGCAGTGGCCGCGTCATATTATGCGCATGCTAGAAGAAAACATGGCCGCGTCCATGCCGGAAGAAAGAAGAGGAGCCGCGGAGAAGAAAGAAGACGGGACGCGCTGACATCGGGGACATCGGTAAGTCGCGCCGACATCGGGGAGCCACGCTGACATCGGGTGGTGAGTATATAAGTTTATTTTTTTAAGGGCCGTGGTGGCAGGCTGCTGTATGCTACTAGGGGCTGCTGTATACTACTAGGGGCTGATGTTTACTACTAGGGGCTGGCTGTATACTACTAGGGACTTGCTGTATACTACTTGGGGCTTGCTGTATACTACATGGGGGCTGCTGTATACTACTAGGGGCTTGCTGTATACTACTAGGGGTTTTGCTGTATACTACATGGGGGCTGCTGTATACTACATGGGGGCTGCTGTAAACTACCGGGGGCTCCTGTATACTACCAGGGGCTGCTGTATACTACTAGGGGCATGCTGTATACTACTAGGGGCTTCTAAATACTACATGGGGGCAGTGCTGTATACTCCTGGGGGCTGGCAGGCTGTATACTACTGGGGGCTGGCAGGCTGTGTACTACTGGGGGGTTTGACCAATGCATTTCCCACCCTCGGCTTATACTCGAGTCAGTAGTTTTTCCCAGTTTTTGGTGGTAAAATTAGGGGTCTCGGCTTATACTTGGGTCGGCTTATACGGTACATTTCCTCTAAGCATTCCTTCATAATACAGAATGCACGGTATAATATAAGCAATATTATGTACCCCCAGTAGAACTGATAAAAAAACAATATTTTTTTTTTTTAAATCCTAAACTGTCATTTACTTTATTATTAATAGTAAAAATTATTTATTGCTGTTATTGTAATATAAATAATATAAATGTGTTCATACTTTAGCATTCCCCACCCCCTGCAGGTACACAGCTTGCCTCCTTGTCACTAGAGTAAGATGTGAGGGGAAAGCCCAGTTATCTTCCATATTGCTCCCCTGTACATACAAGGATAAAACTACTATACACAAGAATATACTTATTATAATGATGTCCCTAAGTACAAGAGTGTAGCCTTCTATGTACCTACTATGATTCTGCCTTCTATATCCAAGGGTGACTGGTGTCTCTTGTGCATTTATTGCTTGTAGCCTCTTAGGACTGTGAGTTTTCTAGGAATTCAACCTCTTTAGCGATTTTAGGAGGGATCATCCTCTTCTCATACTATAATGGTTGGATCTGATGTGTCTATTGAGACTGAAGCTGGTGCTGCCATTTCCCGTCAGGGTGTCAATCTGGTGATTAAGCTCTTCTGTTTGTTATTGTGTTGCTACAATGTGTAAATTTGTCCAGTTAATGAGTGGATGGGGTGAGCAGAAGGATAACAACATGGCCAGGGCACTGGGACTCATTGTTGAGTAGAAAGTTTAATGGAGTCTGAGGTCTGGAGATGGTGGGGAGGGTTGAGTTTCATGTTTTGTCTTCGTGTTTACCCTACAGGAGGATTATAGCACACATATCCAGGGAACAAATCCCACAATTGTGTTATTAGCTTGGCCTGCAGACAGGAATTTGGCAATAAGCCACACGATGCCCTGAAGCAGCCCATGGGATTACAGCCTGGGGCTCGCAGGTTACAATAACTACCTAGCAGAATATGTGCTGTTTGCATTCAGCTTGTATGATCTCCATAGGGTGACATGTCACTCTACCCTCTCCCCAAACCTTGGGCTTTGAATTATACTCAGTTGTTGTGGCAAATTTTGAAAAAGGGAAAAGGAGTAGGTAGGAGGCCAAACAACATCTTAAAATATTGAATTATTGAATGATTGAATTATTATTATAGTTCTTATCATTTGTATAATAATATTAATATAATTTTGATTTGCTATTTTTTTTACAAATCTTTATGTCCACAAGCCAGCTCTGATAAAGCCCAATGCCGACTATAACTATTTTATTAAAAGTTATACTTTCCTCTCTGATATCGATAACATTTAATCCAAGACCATCACTACTTTTGCTATAGTAAAAAGTCTGTAGCACCCAAGATGGCAAAGCTTTTGGACAATGATCTTCTGAGCATTTGAGGAATGAGACAACGTTACACGTATTCCTCTAAGGCTCATGATTTACACATGGAAGAGGAGTAAATTAATATACAACAAAATGATCAGAGCAAAACCTGTTAACCCCAAATTGTAATAATATGACAAATGACCACGTAACTGAACCAAATTGATCAGTCTTATATTCTAGGCTGAAATTTCGCTTTCCATAATGTAACATCTGCATTGCCATCTGCAATATTTAAACTCCTTTTAATGGGTGTTTGGACGAGGTTAATAAAAAGTATGATCTGGGATAGAAAATAACCTATTGGTCTGTGTTGCTATAAAGGCTGGGGTCTAAATTTATATTGGATACATTATTGTTAATATAGAGGCAGTTCATATCTGTTGAAGGGAGAGACTAACTTAGAGTCATTAGGAGCAGTTGTCATGCTGGACTGGATGGAAAAGATGTGAATAGAGAATCAGTGCAGCTAGCTAAACATTTACCAATGACTCAAAGGATTTATAGAGTAGCAGTAACCATATTTAAAGGGGTATTCTCATCTGGGCACTGACATCTGCCATATACTAATACAGTTTGATAGTGTCAGTGATGATTGGACACTGGCAACCTCATGACTGGGGAAATGGTAACACAATGTTGTAAATGATACCCCAAAAAGGTGGTGATGTATTTAGAGGATGTTAGCAGGAAGGCAGTAGAGAAGGAGATGGCTAACATTTAGGAAAAGACCCAGGGCCTAATGTATACTTGATCTACCCTTTATACAATGATGAAGCTTTTATTATGTAACACTTGAGAGCTGCTTTCTCTGAAGTGACTGGCATGACTTAAGCATTGTAGAGGGAAATGATTAAAAATCTGTGGCCACTCATTGGCAGCGCCGTAGGCTGTTAGATTCTCAATGTTCCAGTGAGCTCAGTCTTACACAATCATGTTTTTAAATCAAAAAGCTTCATAAGAAACCTTCCTGTTTTTCTGGGAGTTGAGTCTTTCAGGAAGTGAAATCGTTCTCAGAACCTTTTTCTACATCTCTGCCAGGACTCTGGTGTTTTGGAAGCTTGAACAGAACACAGAGTAAAGATTGTAAGCCTAATGTAAGGCCCGTGTTTACCTGGTGATCTTCAAGTGCTGATATATATATATATATATATATATATATATATATATATATATATATATATATATGCCTGTGACCATGAGCAAACAGAGTTAAAGGGATGAATACTATTTCTACTAATACTGTTATTTGAATATTTAAATAAGCATCCCAGGACCCCAGGCAATATAATTCCTCAGTTCGTCATCTTCAGTCATACTATTGAGAAAGCTGGGTGATTCCCCAGGTTAAAAATTTTTGGAAACCAATAAAGAATTTTAGAATTTACTATAGCCTGTATTATACACTAGAGCTCCACCCACTATTCAACTGGTGGAGACACTAGGGCAGTGATGGCAAACCTTTTAGAGGCCGAGTGCCCAAACTACAACAAAGACCCGCTTATTTATCGCAAAGTGCCAACACAGAAATTTAATTTGTGATTTATACTCCCTTCTCTGTCACAGTTTTCATTGATACCAGCCCCTGAGGACACCAATAAAGCAGAAAATAGTCCCAGGTAGAGCTGTCACTTTAAAATAACTCTGTGCACAGCAAGTCCTGGGCTGTCTGTGACTGCAGGAAGATACCTGGAGTCATCTCTGGTGATGGCCTGAGTGCCCACAGAAAAAGCTCCGAGTGCCACCTCTGGCACCAGTGCCATAGGTTAGCCACCACTGCACTAGGGCAAATTTAACTGATAATGAATAATATATCTGGAGTTTTTTGAGATGCGTTACTGTTGTCCTACTTTGAAAGCAACTAGGTGTTTAGGTAAATGAAAAAAAACTTAAAGGGGTTCTCCGGTGACAAAGTTTGACCTAATTTTACCTTATCTCCCCACACTTATCACTTCACTAATTCAGTGTCATTAAATCTTCTGCCCCCTTTCCATGAAATCAAAGTCATCCCTGTGCACTGCCAGCTCCTGCTACACTTACACTTTCCACAGAAACAACCTGTATACTTTCTCTGCTCTCCAGTCCAACATGTGCAGTCAGCTCCTTGTTCCCTGCTGTGGTGGTGCGGCTGCACCTTCCTCTGTATGAAGAAGGTGTGCTAACCAGAGGCATTTTGGGAAATGTAATCTTTTAGCAGAATGGGGGCAGCCATATTGGAGTGATGCAGCTGCAGCAGTGAGCTGTGAAGTGACAAGTGAAAGAAAAGAAGGTATACAACCCAGGGTGGGGAGGTAAGGGTGTGTAAATATAATAGATGCAAAAGAACTGGTGAGTTTAAAAAAACAAAAGTACATATAGTGCCCAGAGAACCCCTTTAAAAACAAGTTTCAAAGCAATAGCTACAACAGCAAATATGATGTGCTGTGAATCCATTTGCAAACTGTGGACAGGTATGACTTTCAGGCTGAGCTAAGCGGTGTGGAGATGACCACTGAGGCTACAACAACAGCTGGTTGACCTGAGGGTGAATGAGAAGAAACATTGTTTTTATTTATCCAAACATATCGCTGCCTTTAAGAAACAATGGGATTTTATCAGACAACCCCTACAGTTATGGATATTGTAAAAGGCAAAATGATGCCAGGAGTGAACATTCAGCACATATAATCTGAGGAGATGCTTAGAAGATAGCCCACTATAACCACAGAAACAATTCCTGACATGACCTTCTGATACCTGTTCAGCTCCATATGCCTGATATGAACTCCAAGGAATAAAATGACTTCTAGGATCAAAGGAAACATCCTGTTTTTGATGTGTGGGGCTTCCGAGTGCCTGCGCTGGAACCAGGCCATTGCTGCCAGTTGAGTGGGTCACAGGAAGGACACATCTAACTCTATTCCAGAACAACTTACAAACTTATCCCTGGTTTCAATAAATAATTATTCTATCTATAATTATTATAAACTCTTCATTATATTTACATTATTTTCAATTTTAATTCACATGATGCTTTCTGTGTGCTCAGTTTAGCTGATTTACATCCGGTTAATACACCATGAGTGTTGTGAAGGGGGAAACCAAACAACATCTTCATAAGATATGTAAAGTCCGCCCTCAATCTTCCTAGTAAGACCTACAAAAACTCTACAAAAATATCAGTGTGGGAGATCCATCTGCATAACCCAACCTCTTTAGTTCTTATTGTGTGCCAGTCATGAAAAGGGAAATGAATTTATTTAGTATTGTTTGAGCCTCTTCCCTTCCATCACATGTACTCTTGCTATAGAAAATAACCTCCTCCTTACCGGGCTCCACCCAGGAATTGTAATGACATATTTCCCATATTTTGGAAAAACACACTTAATATTCTATAGATTTTATTCTAAACTCCTAGAATGTTCTTGATTTACTTCTTTGGACTCAAATTTTAGCAATCTTATTTGTATACTTCTTTCGGCTCTTCATCAAAGGTTTCCTGTGATAAATATTTCAGAAATCTAAAAATTGATGCGAACATTTAAAAAAAGACAAGGTTTTACTAGGAAAAACAGAAATAATATTTTGAAACTCTCATCGGAAGTTCTCCCTCCCTGTTCTGCCAAAATTAATTTTGAGGCCAAACTGTGAATTAACTATTTCAAGATCAAAGACAATATAGAAACTTATTTTAAACTTAAAAGTACAATAACCATCTATGACACATTATCAGAATCACCTTCGTGAACACTTTATAAATTCTGCATAAACATCATTGTCTGTCTATTAATAAGGAGCCTGCCCCCCAAAAATACATTTCATTTTAATAGATTTTAAATTGATCCTTTATAAAATGAATTAATTTGTTTATAGGACAAAATGAAGTATCAATTGAAAACATCAAATATGAAATATAAGTTTTAAATAATATATTTAAATCATTGCAACTTTCAGTTTATTACTCAGTTTAAAAGTGTCTTATTTTTTGGTAAGAAAAAGGGGAACAAAGTTTGCCAGAAATATTGGTGGCAAGTTTACCGTTGTTGGAAGGAAGGTCTACAAAAATGATTCCACTCTTCATATAATGATCCTGAGCAAATAAAACATAGTGGGAAGTTTTCTTTACACAATTTTAACACAATTGTTTCAGCTACCACTACTATACATTGGTACAATTTTTCAACTTTTCAGGATAATAGTCCGTATATTTGCAATTTCTCCAGAAGTTTATCAGAAGTATTATAGAAGAACCCTAAATAATGTATGTAAAGTTGGTTTTGGCATGACCATTAAAAAACTTTCTAACCAGTTTCTTGTTCAATATAAAATATTATTATGGTACTGCAGGGAGAATAGACAGTCCTAGCAAAAAGAAAATGTAAGAGTTGTTTATATAAAACAGACTAGGTTTGTATATGTAATTGGCAGAGGTTGAGAGGCTGCTTGTAATATGTGTCAAACTGATCTGTATGTAATAGATATGGTCCCCAGTTGGCACTTCAAGGGTCACTTAGTGTACATGTGTATATAAAGATGCATCCATTGTAGATGCCATCATATAATTGACCAGATCCAAGTGCCATATGTCTTTATATAGCTGGCAATCTAACACTTGTTCTTACTGTGACCCTTGGACGTCATGGATAAACTTTCCAATTGGATCATGCTCAAGTGGCTTCTAATACAATAAAAATCATTGAGACCAAACACCAGTGATCCTCCATTGGATTAAACATTGCATTTTGTCCTGGCTCAGACCTGTATCATGCTAGGCGTTATTATCTGCAGCTGTTGATGCTGGAGATGGGTTCATTTCCATTCCATGATTATTTTCCCTGAAAATCTGAGGTGTAGATTTTCCAGTTATCTTGCTCTTCAAGAAACATATGTTAAAGCAGTTGCCGAATCTCGGTAAACAGGGATTTGCAGACGTTTTAAACTCAAAAGAGTTAAATGCTGTGATGGGGCTCAAAAGAGCCAGAAAACATGAGATTTTGGGCAATGTGCCCCCTAAGCAGATGTGTGGGCGCAGGGCCCAAAACTTCATAATTTCTTTTTTTTTCATTTTTTATATTTGTAATTAGCACAGATCCTTGGGGCGGAGGGAAGGTCTTCTAGGTCATTAGCTCTGTCTGATAGAAGTGATTGTTCTTTGTACACATCGCCTGTGTTCTTTTAATAAATGAGCTGTAACTGGCTGAACATTTATATACATAACGCCCCAAACACTTAAAAGCACCGCTCATATACCACATTTTGTGCATTTGTGCCGAGACGGGCCATGGATAAAATGGAGATGGAACCTCCCAACCTGTAAACATCACTTAATTGTCTAAACCTGCCCTTTCTCTTTGTGCTTTGTTACAGCTGGCTAGTGGTACACAACCCATGTGGAGCTTCATCCATCATGAGTCAGACGAAAACAAAGTACAGGCTTTGTATGGACCCACAGCTTAACCCTTAAATGCCAAACATTTTTATAAACGTTTATAAATGTTAATTAATACAAATGGTTCATATTTTTTCCTTTGAATATAACAATATATTCTACATAGATCCAATACAATAATGGTAAAAGAGAAAAAGAGTGATGGGTCAGACCCATTTGCCACTGGACAATCCACTCATGAATTGCAATTCTAATTTTACAAAGCACAAAGCCTCAAAGTTGCTTCAATTCTGGGTGTTTTTTGCATGTGGACTATCATAATAGAATGCACTTTTTTTGGGTTCTCTTGCATCGTTTGTTGTGTACATACACTCATACAAGAACATAGGACATGGTTGGTGGTAAATGTACCTTGTATATGTGGAGCTAAGGATAGTACTAACCATTAGTATTCAGATACAATAACAATGCAAGAAGAACAGAACATTACCATGTCTGTACATACACTAATATGCAGTCATCTATGCATACACTGTATGTGTGTACTGCACTTGTAGAAAGGCAGAGTGAATGTTTAGGTAGAGATAATATACAGACTGGACCCAACACAGTGAACCCCTATAAGCCTCTTGTATAATCAGAAATAAGTGCAAAGGCAAACAGAGATTTTAGCTCTGGTCCAGTGTGTTTATCTTTGGTGATACCTAAACTGTGTTAAGTGACCGGTGTTCCCCATGTGAACGCTTCTTTACATGACCAAAGATCCATTTGGAGAAGTGAAAAATCTCCCTTCTTCTTTATTATAAACAAACTTTGGCTTCATTAAACTTTTAGAGCAAGGTCACCAGATTGCATGTGCTATTAATTCTTTTCAACCCCAAGTCCTGGGACATCTCTGCTTCTACTGATGTCATTTTTGGAAGTTGTGCTACATTTTGGTGCTGTTAAAAAGAAAATGCTTAAAATGGCTGCTTGCCCGTGGTATGGAGAAAAGAGAGATGGCGATTACTGTCATATTTTCTGCATGACATCAGTATAAAGCATCTAATGAAACCTACCAGGGCTGAATCTGGTCACTCTGCTGCATGGGTGGCTTTCTTCCCATCCAACTCTAAACATTTGGTCACGGTTTTTCTGTAGTTCTTTAGGAAAGCAAGGAAATTGTCATTCATTTAGATTTTGAGTACACACAGAAGAACAATAGAATTCCTTTAATATTTTGCATCGTCATAAGACAACAGTCATGTGCTAGGAAGTAAAGTGTCCACATACCTAGTGCATTAAATGATAAAACAATAGCTCCTCAGCTACTCTTTTTTAATCGCTTATTAAGTTAATGCTATAACATAGCAATGTAGCAAGCTATAACTTGAAATGTTAACTTGATTTAAATTTTATACATTGAACGTCAATGCATCTGCCAGATTCAATTAAAAAGTCAACAAATTCAAAGTCATCCATATAAGTAAAAGTAACTTTATGTGAAGTGTATCTAGATGCTCTCTGTATTCTCTTCATTTAAAGATCAACCCAACAAGCAACCAATGAAAATGTAATTCTCTCATATGCACTGTTCAACGTAATAAGATTTCAACATCAAGCCTCCCAAGTGTCAACTATTGTATCAAAGCAGCACATTCCAATGAAGGCAGCATTTAGAAGACAATCATCTAGCCACCATTCCAAGAGCACCTATCATGTATGCATTCAAGGTGCAAAAATTACCAAGGGTCTTTTTTCAGGTTGGTTTTTTTTTTTGGTTGAATCTTTTGGGTGAACATAAAGATATCTAATGGAAAATGAGACAAACCCGGTATCCCAGACAAAGTCTTTGGAGAGCTATATCTATTAAAAGTGTGTGAGCATTACCAAACAAAACTATCAGAAATATGGTCAGAAACATCAACTCCACAACCTTTCTCCTCCATTTATCGCTGAACTAATCAGCCAAAAAGGTCCCACACATAATCTCGGATCCTCACAAGACCTTTAGCTTCACTCTCTTAGCATCTGCTCTTCTCACAACCATCTCCAGGACATCTCTTGTGCTTCCCTTAAACTCTGGAATTATCTAGCAAAATGTGTTGACCACCTTCCAAACCTTCAAATGTAACCTGAAAACCCATCTGTTTAGGATTGCCTAAAACATGCAAAAACTCGACTGCTGTCTCAATTTACCCTCCCATATAGATTGTGAGCTCTCAAGGGCAGTGTCATTCTTCCACTTGTTCCAGATCTCTGTAGTTTTTGTGTCTTTTGTACTTCCATTTGTTCTCAAACTCATTATTGAATATACAGCACCATGGAATTAATGGTGCTCTATGAACAACAATAATGATAACTCATGATAAAATACTACCTTACAGTGCAGCTTAATAAACTGCAGACCTAAGATATTACTTTTATTTATTGATTAGTTTAACTTATATTTACAGTTTTAAACATTATTTCTATAGGTTTCTAAATAATTATTATAAGAAGTTATGCTGATGACATTTTTCATGTTTCTTCTGCGGCTGTAATAACGCAGATTGTTAACTTCTATGATGCTTTGCAATTTTTCACAGCCCAAATAAACACGTGTACATGAAGCGTGTGATTGCATTGAACGTGGACGATAAACACTAAGAGAGGAGTTCCTGCCTCTAAGAGCAGAAAAGCCCATGTTTCCTAAACACATAAATACAAACACTGACAGATGATAAAAACATTTTCTTCTGGGTCTCTTCCAGATTCTGCACTTCTCCTTTAAATGAACTGGGAAGGAGCACGGCGTCTTTTACATTACATTACTGGCAGCAGCGTGTGGGGTCTTGCATGCAACACAAACGCTGGATATCAGTTTTCAAATACGAGCTTGCAATAATGTCCAGACTTAATGTAATGTTTATTGCCAAAAATGTCCATTTTAATTTTTTCCTGAGTAACGAGCCACGAGTGAAAGGCTGGCTACGGAAAGACAATCCTTTACAATGACAGAAAGACGTCGAGTAACTCATATGAGAGCCAAATGTTGCAGGAGGAAAGTTTAAAAGCAGATAAAGAATTCAGTATGGCCTAGATTGCAAGGAAGAGTGAGCGGCTTAAGTCGAAAAGATGACAATTAGAGCTCTGGATGACTATATGGACGACTATTGAGGTTGTGGTCTATGGCTATGCAATTCCTGCATTAAATTTTTTTTTTATTTTTAAGATTATTTGTCCTTATATTAATGTTATATTAACAATTTCTCACAAACATACCTCGGGAGATTTCAATGTTGATAAAAGTAACCATTAGATTGTCTGTAATTACTGATATATAGATTCTTCATAATCTTGCATTCTTACCCTATGCTTTACAAGGTCATACATACATGGAACATACTAATAATATCTTTAAATATTTACAATAAAACATGTATATACCATATAATCTCGCTATTAGAAATTATATTATTTGATAAATTATATTATTATGATAAATTGTATACTAGTCATGAAAAAAATAATCCAAAAATGTTATGCAAAATTAAATAAGTAAAGCATATTTTTTCATATTGTATCGATAATTTCTTATTTGGGGATAAAATTAGGAATTTTTTACTTTAATATTTCAGTCATTGTTATCAACAAAATACAAGGTGGAAATGTGCTTTACAGAGGAGATTATAAATTTATATATTTGGAAAAAATAGCAAAAAATAGATAACAGGATATAAAAAATGAATTTTAATTTTCTTTTACATTTCGAGAGATTGAACAGTTTATAGCATGATCAATCCAGGTTTCAAAATTATCAATACATCATAGTGGTATTGAATTTGTGGCCCAACTCTCAAACTATGTGTGAATTAATTATTTACATTAAGCTAAAAATATTTCATCATTTTCAAAGTAATTCAAAATAATACAATAATTTCTTGTGTACCAGCGTCCTACAAAATATGATAATAAGTGCATAATTTTGGTTTTATTATGTATATTGTAAAGGAAGCAAGAGGTGTGAAGTTTATTAATAAAGGTGCCAAAAGTGAATGAAAAAAATATTCATTAAATATACAAAATAGACTTTTACAAATCCATTTGAAAAATCTTTCACAATTTAAGGATCCTTGTGGTTACCACAGGTGATTCTAAGAGTTGATTTTATTTTTCAATTTTTAGAAATTTTAGAAGACTGGTTAGATAATTTGTCTGATTCTCCTAAAAACCAAAAATAAAAGTTAAGCAAATATTTTTGTCAATTTCCCTTAGTAATCTGATTTACTCTTGTACTGACTATGAATTCACTTTCTTGGTGAATCTTGCTGTCAATATGAAAATCAGAAGGATGTAGGATTTTGGCTTCATGCATTCCTCAGCCTGGTGTTTCTTATGAAGTTTTTAGATAAATTAACATGTGGTCAGTGATTCATCGAAATGAGCTATTAGCCCAAGATGTGAACTTTTCAATCTGCCAAGTTAAACATATCAGTGGAGATGTGTTTGTTTTCATTGCAGTTTATGGATATTCCAGTGCATCAAAAAAGGTAACTAATTATGTATCATTAAACATAGAATATGACGAAGGCAGAAAATTTTGGGCTTCGAAACTAGAGAAAAAAATAAAGACAGGAAAAACTTTCTTCCTTCTTCTGTATAAGAGGATAACCACAGTTGAAGACCTTGTGAAGGTTGCTGAAGCAGGTGGCTTAAATTTAAATTAACTCCTTCTGCTCCATGACCAGGAAGTTAAAGAAGTCTTTAAATATTTACTGATAAGCTTATATAATGCAGTGCATTACGCAAGCAGATAAATAGAAGGGAATGAATTTGGATCTGAATATTTGCACCTAAAATGTTTGTATTCAGCACAAGACATAAGTTCAGTTATATCAATACATAAACAAAGAAAAATATATATCTATAGCTTCTACCTTCACTGGATCAAGCACCATATCTATCCAAAAAATCCAAAAAAACAGGCAGATATCCATAGCTCAAAGTGAAAAATCAAGTGGATTCATTCATGCTACAAAGCAACATTTTAGCCTCTATCAAAGCCTTTGTCTAATTAGTGTAGTTGACCAAGAAATATCTAAAAATTATAATCTCACTCGAAGGCTTTTTTTTCTAAATTTTTTTGCAAATCTTTCCGGTAAAGAAATAAGTTTGAATGTTTGTAAATATTTATTTTAAAACAACAAAACTTAAAAAAACTCCTTAGTTCCCTTTATATGCGCTTTTTATTGCAAATGCTTCAAAAATGCTTTCATAAATTTATTTAACCTCAAGGTAGAATCTTTTATGGAATCTAACCATATATACATTTATAACTAATGTTATAAATAGATATATAAAGTCAGAAATGTCATAATGGGTGAACTTTTGGAAATTGATTAAATGTCAAGTTATCTTATTTTATATATATATATATATATTTCTTAATAATTTGCTTTCTATTTTGGGATGAGCTCTTGTGTACGATCTTTCATTATCATGTGAAGATGTATAAAGACGTCCTATCACTACTATTAAGTCTCCCTTGTTGTATCATGAGGCCTTGCTCTGGCTTGTTTCACAGACCGATTCTACAGCAGGAATATTTTTGAGAAAAAAAAAACATCCTTTCAATTTAATGATTGATCAAAGAGCACTTTTTCCCCTAATGCCTAAAGTTGGTTTTAAGTGAAAAATAGCGTTCTCACATGCAGAAATAATGAGTAATTTGGCCCCCACGTCAGCGAAATCCACCAGGGTTTGGATTGACTGCTCTGAGGATGGCTCGTTGTGAGTTTTCTAAATACAGCAGCAGCTAATTAAAGACATAAGGACGTGGTATAGAGCGCCGTGTGTTCCCACTGATGGACTAATTTGACTGTAGCTCAGCCATTGTAAAATGTTTACTATAATTAACACCACCTCGCTCAACCTGATGAGATCAATTCATCTCACTGAGATCTAATTAGATATTCTTATTACAATTACTATGAGACTTGCTTTGCCCAATACTTACAGAACATAATTTTCGACCACCCAGCGAGATCAGGGCCCAGGGGATTTTATCCTCAGGAAAAAAAAAAAAGAAAAAAAATATATAAATAGTTTTTAAATTTGCTGCTATGCCCTGCAGTAAATGGATGGATGAAAATTCCATGGAATTGTATTTTTTCAAAACTATTTCAGAACTTAACTAATTCACTACAAGTTGAGAGTCAGAACATTTTTTAGGATGTAACTTCATTTACAAAATTTGAAATATAACAAAAAAAAGAATGTCACAATAATTTCATATGATGACTATTTTTGTCCTGTGAGACCTTAAACTGAATAAGAAGGGGCAGATTTTCTCGGTTTTGCAATTATAATTATCTTGGCTAAGCTGAATTTATCTTAATGGCAAAGCATTGTACTTTTTTTCCTATAGTTAATGTTTACCTAATAAGTTCTTGGACCAACAAATATTGGTCAGAACAAAGAGAAGAACTGACCTAATATCAGAAATCAAAACTGCATCCACCCTTTGTAGAGGGTCTAACCGCTTTAAGCTTAGACAAGAAGACACTTGGTCTATGTCCTACTTCCCATCCCTTACCCTTTCCTCCTGTTTACTAATTTTATGATGTCTGGTAAAATAAAATGGCATTACCTATTGCAAGCTGGGGCGATTTCAATAGTAAAGATTCAACATAGAAGCCACGAAGTGTATAGAAATTACTGTACCAGCAAAAGATGTTTGAATGTTCAAAAAGTCAATTTTAGGCCAAAGTGACCCGAACTGATGGAGTCTAAACCCCGACCTAGCAGAATATATAAAGATATGTATATATGAAGACATTGGCATTTTTATAATATAATTGAAATTTCTGAAGAATTCATGCTAAAGTTTTTTTGATTGAAGATCTCTGTCTAAGTTTTGTAATTTTAGTAACTTGTTATAACAATTAGTTTTTAAGAAAGGTATGTGAATGAAAGTTTTATGCAGAGACAGTGAGATCAAATTTTCAAGGAATCTCCATAGAAATATATATATTATTATGGCAAATACTCCACACATAAAATCTACATGAAATGTGTACATAGCAATGTGCATATATACAAAGCACTATATACTCACTCAGTACATTGAGCACTATACACCTAGCAACACATAATACAAAACATGTATTTACATATACGTAGCCCTCTACACTCATATACCTCACACTGTACACGTACAAGTTCAACATTTTACACGCAAAAGTGGACACTCATTTACATATTATTATAAACTTATATGCACCACACTGTATTTTCATATACAAATAGCACTCAAATACCTCACAACAATGGACACTCATCTCCAAAACACAACATTGTATACTTACACAGCACTGTTTATTCAATTACAGTACACCGCAATGTACACTTATAAACACATGTATATACATAACATTATATACTCATATACACAGAACTATAAAATTCACAGCATTTATTATACTTTGATCACACTGTACTCCCATGTAACCAACATATACAGCACCGAAAATACACCCATAAATAGTATACAATATAGTATACAGAGAACTCATATACTCAGCACTGTACACTCATATACACAGTGTACACTAATATAAACTGTATGCCCATATATAGTATATAATATAGTATGCAGAGCACTCACATACTCAGCACTGTATACTCAAATACACATTGTACACTAATATAAACTGTATGCCCATATATAGTATATAATATAGTATGCAGAGCACTCACATACTCAGCACTGTATACTCATATACACATTGTACACTAATACAAAGTGTATACCTATATATAGTATATAATATAGTATACAGAACACTTATGTACTCAATACTGTATACTCATATACACAGTGTACACTCATGCACACTAAACGGTACACCTATATGCAGTACAAAATATAGTATACACAGCTGTCTTATTCTCAGCACTGTATACTAATATACACATACTGTACTGTACTGTTTAGTCTATGTAGTAAACAATATAGTATACCCAGCGCTCATTTATTCAGCACTGTACATGACTGTAGACAGCAATCATATAGCAATACACATAGCAGTGTACACTCATACACACAACAGTGTACACACAGGTACTTAGCCCTTGTATGTGTAGGCTTTGGTGTTTAGGATAAAGGCCTTACTTTACACAATTAAGTTAAATGGATTTGAGCATATGGGCAGTGATTGCAGAAAGCCGGCTACCCAGGAAGAGTCAGCTTTCTATAGCTGCAGGGCAGTCACATTAAGAAGAATAACTCAGTTGCATCACCCTTACTGTAATGGATTGTAGCATTTCCAATGCCAACTCCAAAAAAGTGCCTCCAATTTTACTTTTATTCAATAAAGAAGATGGAAAATACAATGGCCTGCGTTTGATTTCTGAATTTGACAAAAAAAAAAGAAAAAATTCAGTTTACGGTTCTTACATATGAAGAATTCGCTCACATGTGGTCCTATTACCAAGGAAAATAGAAGGCGCTTCTCTCCAGGCCCTCGCTTTAATGGTGAATGTCAGTTTGCTGTTCCACTCAATTTCCTACAAGGATCTTAAAATTTGTCTTAAGAAGGTCGAATAACCAATCAGGCCTCTCCCCACACGCAGCGGCTATGAAATTCTGCTTAACGAATATCTCATTTCTGAAAAGCCAAATCCAGAGCAGATGTCGGGGCAAGTGTTGGTTTATTTGTAACAGCCCAAGTCATCAGCTCTTGATCTGGAGCGGAGAAAATGAACGCAGAGAGGAAATCGGACTTTTTAGCTGCTTTTTGGAAGATTTCTCCAACATAAATGGGGTTTTGAATGTGGGGCGGCAGACCCTCCCTGCTGTGTTTGTGTGTGTTCATTAAGGGAGACCAAGGGAGAAATAATGAAAAGGACACATTCAAACAGAATAATGTTTGATCAAACTAAATACTGTCACTCAGAAACCAACCACACCATGTATACACTGTAAAATCCCAACCACTGAGGAGGGGCCCATAGCAAGAGAAAAATGGGGCCCCTGCACTGGTAAGAGATTACCTAGACATAAAAGCCCCACTCCCGCTGCCGCAGCATATACATTCTATACTGTGCACAACACACAGTACTACTCCGTTGAGTATGCTCAGCTGAGGCCATTGAAGTCCAGTACTAAATCCGCCCAGCCTCTGCTGATAATACATGCAGGGAGGTTCGAAATAGACACCCTGGAGAAATCAGCAGCTGCTGCCAATGTTCACTCTTCCCCCCCAAGGTTGGAGGAAAGAACACAAGGACATATCCCACTGTGGTATACAGCTGTGCCCTATGTTGTAAGGACAAGTCGGGAATCCTGCTGACCATGGTGCAAAGGACAGGACTCTAAACATTGCCCTGGCACTGTGGTCAGGATTGGATCCTACATTGATTTTTTTCTATGGTCAGAATTATTCCTGGATATTTTGCCAAATTTGCTGGAAATTATCTAATTGTCATCAAAGCAGAGTATTGGTAAAATCTGCTAAATTAAAAGAAACCAGCCCAAATTTCATTGAAAGGGACTTATAGGGGAACGGTCTTCTCAAAGAGATTTCATAATACATTATGAAACGAAACATTTGCCATTGGAAATCTGGTCCTGGTAAGAGAGTGGTCATCACAAAAGAGTTGGTCTTTTTAAATGGTTTCATTTTATTCTCTATGTCAATGCTAATCTTAAAGGGGTTGGTTTACTAAGAAAAACACTTGCCAAAAATTATTTCAAGACTTGTAAGCAAGAGTCCAATAATAAGAGCTTTATTTACAGGTATTGTTTGGATTTGGGGAACACTGAAAATAATGGTGGGGATATGGAGAAAATCTGGTTTCCACCACAGACAGATGGTCTTACACTTGATATTACGTGTCTTTTCTACATCATGTGCTCATAACCTAAAAATACTCTATTTCATGGTGGTCCATGTGTAGGTTTATTTTATAGTTAATGCTTGTTTATGCAGTTATTGTTTATGCACCACCCCCACACTACAAACCTGAAGATTCTCATGTCCAGTCATTATACGGAAAAAAAATCCAAATCACCACTTTTTTGCCATTTTGCTAAGAACATTTTGCTCCTTGTACTGCCCTGACAGAATGCACCCCTTTTTTTGGTGCACCTTTAACATAGGGCGTGCAAAATATTTCTGTTGGACTTTGCATGTTAAATGTGGCGCACGGCTGAGCACCGGAAACCCCAACTCCCCAACCCAAACACCCCCCCCCCTCATCAGTGCAGAAATTTGTATTGGATGAAAAATTGTCGCGTGCAACACAAATATGACGTGGACTCTTCTTAAATACCGGTGCAAGCAGTTTGCACCTAAAAGAATGTGCAAAGTCCAACAAAAAGCCCAGCCCTTAGTAAATGTTCCCCATAGAATTTAAATAAAAAGTCATCATCTGGCTGATGTACAAAAAAGTTATGGGTGTCAGAATATGTCACTACAAAGACTTATTTTGTGCATTTTAATTCTGTTGTTGTTTGCTATCTCTATGCCAAAGTGTTTAATAATGAAATTGTCTGAAAAAAAGAAAAGATAGATGAAACTTTACCTTTCTCTCTGCAGATCAGTGTCTGATGGGAGTGGCCTGTAAGGATCGGTCCCCCCACCCCCGGGAAACCACTCTGTCATGGGTCTATTTCAAATAGGAGGGATGGAGGTTGGGGGATGGGGAGCCAGAAAAGGGCTCCTGATGACAGGTTCCCTTTAAGATAACATAAGGACCTGGACTAAATCAAAATAATGGGGGGCGTGAATAAATTATCAGCCCTGGAGGCTGCATATCTTATATAATTCTTTTTTTCCACCATGTCACTGTCCTAATAAAAATGTTTAAAGTAAACCTACCATGAGGAATCTATATCAGAAGTAGATCTAACTGTAGATTATTTCTGCCTGCTTCTGCCCTAATCTGTAATTTAATCATCCTGGAACCTAACCTAACTTGTTAAAAAACTTAATTTTAAAAATATGTAAATTTATTGCAGAGGCTTATAGGGGGTGTACTAGCCTAAGCTCCTAGCGCCTGGCCTGGCTAGTACACGCCCCAAAAGCCTCTGCAGTTAATTTACATATTACTCAAATAACGTTTTTAACAAGTTAGGTCAGGTTCCAGGATTATTAAATTACAGATAAGGACAGAAGCAGGCAGGAGGAATCTACCATCAGATCTACTTCTGATAGTATATTCCTAATGGTAGGTTTCCTTTAAACATTTTTATTAAATCCTAGGACAGTCCTTTAAAATGCATAGAATTCCATGTAAATTTTAGAGGATCCATTTCTTTTTTCTTGCACCTGACAATTAGGGCATGTAACTATGCTGAGAAAATGACAAAGGAAGAGGTTTTAGGACTTTAGCCACTTTGTGCTGTCTCACTGCAAGTCTTGTCACTTTGGGTTTTTTCCTAAGGGAATACACAGGCCTGGGTGGGTGAGCTGAGCCAGGGATGACAGCAGCCATCTGGCTGCACCTTTATCAGAGATGAAATACCAATAAACAGGCTTTCCAGATTGGAAGACAGTCATTTTTCTCCAGTGGCGGATTATCTACAAGCATTAATCACCTGCTCTTATCATATGACCCCTGTCATGCCTCTGTGTCATTTGTCAGACTTTTATTGCTGATTCAGTTATCGCTGATTTGAGGCAGGGGGTTTCAATCTCATTCTTGCTGAATGTAACCCCAAGCTACACAGTACTATCAAGTTGCTTCTACGAAGTATAAAGTATAAAACATATATGAGATATAATAATTGTATGTATTTTTTTCATCTACTATTATTATATTCACATTACAATCTAAATTTCTTACTATATTGAAGATTTCTGCTTGTTTTCAGGGCATAAAGAAAAGTTTGTCTCAGGAGACAGATCTCTGTGGATAAGTATTTTCTTACACATTTTCTTTGAACATAAAACACCCAGCCGATGCATTAGATCAATGTGCCGTATGTCATATTTCCCCAGAGTAAATCATGGATCAGCCCTTTAGGTCAGGCACTACATGAGGCTGCTGGGTCCTTTATGTCATCAGATTCTCTGCTCTGTTTACACACTTTCACCTCTTAGACACATAATACATCTTGTCACATGCTGATTGGGCTGCATGGAAAAACCTCAAGGGTGGGCCACCTGTACCATTCGTGGCTATGTGAGGTGTATGATACAGGGATCTGCTGATGCAATCAGTTCTCGTAGCTAAGGGATGGGGTAGCTTCATTACTGAGCGGTCTAGACCTTCGTCATCAGGTAATGTGTGTGTGCCCAAGTAAAGCGTAGCACACTGCAGATGATAATCATATCCATTGTACAGCATATTGAGGTTAAAGGGCAGGAAGTTATCCAATAAAAACATGTTTTCTGGAAGCTCCATTTGGTACAACTCCTCAACCCTCACCAGCCAGAGGGGAGACATCATGTTGATACAACAGGTTCAAGCAGGATCATCAGTCAAAGAGTTTTCTGTCACCTTGCGAATTAATGCCATAAAAAAAAACAGCCTTACACCATGGTGCAGATTTATCAAGCTGTCTGAAAGTCAGAATATTTCTAGTTGCCCATGGCAGCCAATCACAGCTCAGCTTTATTTTACCAGTGCTCATGAATATTTTAAAGGGGAGCTGTGATTGGTTGCCATGAGCAACTAGAAATATTCTGACCTTCAGACAGCTTGATAAATCAGCCCCAGTGTGTACAACAATATCTCCTCCTCATACCACAATGCCACAGTACCTGGGAGACCCTGTACCACCTAGTTAGTGATTTCTGCTAGATCCTCTCTCTCCCAGGTCCCGTTCCCACTTAAACAGGTATGGGGCAACAAAATCCTCTGGAGGGACATTCAGCAGGCCATAGGACAGGGATAACAGAGTGAACCTGTCAGCAAGAAAGAACTTTCACAGTTTTAATGTGCTGAAAAAACTGAGCTACAAGAGGCATGGAGCTGAGGTGCCAAGCCCTACCAAACTGACACTCTCTAGAAGTTTGTGGGTGCAGTCAGGTATTCAACGACACAGATATAAGGAAATAAGGTGAATCCTAAAGTGACCCCGTGTTGCACCAGTGCTTGAAGACAGCAAGGGTTACTTCCAGGGGGAAGTCAAGGTTACCCAATATTGGTAGCATAGGAGATTCGGTAAGAGAAAAATTCACCAGCAACCGAACACTCTGAAGGACAAACAGTAATACCAAATCACTCCAAAATCTTCAGATCTGGTTTTCAGATTTATGAAATGCAATGTTTCAAAAGTTCCAGTTCCTTAGCAGAAGATATTGTTGAATAAGAAATGTTGTGCAGATCTCTAAATTATTATCTGCAAGCTTAAAAGAGAAAAGTTGTTTATTAATATGCAGGATGGGTGATAATTGTATAATAGATTAGAACATCACTTCATGGATCCCCAACCTGTCACTAGAACCGGGCTGTTTCTCTCAGTCCTATAGACAAATCCAGAAATTCAGATTGTATTATTATTATTAAATAATTTGTGAGAACCAGAAATAATTTTGGTACTCTCAGGGGGACATCACAAAAGGTGCTTGGATTGGGTTTAAAAATGCAATGCAAATACCCTGTTGCATAAGCGTTTCCACTGAAACAATGCAAAACAATGGGTGCTCACATGGATTTCACTATATTTCACACAGCAGTGTTTCTAAATGCAATGCAAGTTTCTCCTACTCTGCACTCATTGGGGGAGATTTATTAATCTGTCCAAGACATAATTCTGTCAGAAGTTGCAATAAAAAACTGTTGTGGCCTAAGAAAGGGGCGTTACCTTGCACCAAAAAGGTCCGTGCACTCAAAATAATGCTGACTCGATAGTACTGTGTACTGCATTAAGTAAGAAAACTAATAGGAGGTGCAAAGTACGACTAGTAAGTCTTATACTGCACCAGATTTATCATCCAGCATTAGACACTTATATGAATCTGCCTCAAATTGTAGGAAAATACACAGAACACAATCTTCCTCAATCTGGGGCTCCATGAAAGATCTTGGATAATTCTGAGAAAGGTCAGGAAGCAGCCCAGAAATGCACAAGAGGACCTTGTCAATGAGCTGCTCCCAAGGATTACTGTTAGTAACACACTATGCCGTCATAGCTTAAATTCCTGCAGGCCACGCAATGCCCCCTTGCTCATTGCCAGCACATGTTTAGGCCCATTTGAAGTTTGTTTGCCATGATGATCCAGATGATCCAGGTCATGTGGTCATATTTGTTCAAACCTCCAGAACACCGTCCAAACTATGGAGCATGGAGGTGAAAACATCATACTTTGTGGAGTGTTTACTGCAAAGGGCACATGATGCCTGTATTGAAGGGATGATGGACTGGTTCATGTATCATGAGGTTTTATAACCTTGTTCCTTCTGTAAGAGTATAGAAGATGGGTTTTGGCTGGGTCTCCAGCATACCAGTGACCCAAAACACACTGCCAGGGCAACTATGGAGCCACTCTGTAAGATGCATTTCAATGTACTGGAGTGGCCTAGCTATTCTCCACTCCCAAAGGAAAATATATGAAGCTCAATGTTACCCGGTGACAGCCCCAAAAATCTGAAAGATCTGGAGAGGATCTGTATGGAGGAGTGGGCAAAAATCTCTGCTGTGTGGGTAAACTAGTTGAAGAACTGCAGAAAACATCTGACCTCTGTATTATTTCTGTACAAAATAATTTATGTTTTTCTGTTATATCAAAAACTTATTTCATGCAATAAAATGCAAATTAATTAAAAATGATAGAATGCAGTGGTGCTCACCAAATCACTTTTTGCCCCCCCCCCCTCCCCTTGCCGGCCGGCTCTTCCATTGACATTTTTTATCACTGTGTCTTGGATGATGTTAAAGTTCTGATTTAACCTCAGGCTCCGGATAACATAATTAGCGGTGAGAAAAAAGCCTTGTAATGACTACGTGCTAATAAAGAGATTGTTATCAAGCCGGCCAACAAGGGGGGGCAATGTGGTGCTGATGACCCGGGACTATTAAGTCACAGAGGCCAAGAAGCAACTCAGCGAATCCTCTACATATTCCCCCCTCATGAACAACCCCACACGTAAATTCCAATCTGGCCTTCAATCTTTTTTGAGGACGAGCGTGAAACTGGATACCATATCTAAAAAAAATGGCCACAAAACTTTACCCGCTCCACCCTAAATTTCCCTGCTGGTATTTTCTCCCTAAGGTGCACAAAACACTCACAGCCCCCCCCCCCCATGGTCAGGGATGGGTTCACTTACTGAACCCCTCTCCCAGTATCTAGATTGGCTATTACGCCCCTTAATATGCAATATCTAGTCTTATCTTAAGGATACCAGTTCATTCCTCTCTGCCATTCAGGGTTTTGAATGGAGAGAGGGCTATAGTCTGGTCTCCATTGACGTAGAGAGTTTATATACTAGGAAACCACAAGACCAGGGAGTTGAGAGTGTGAAATACATATTATTCAAAGCTGAGAAGAATAGAAAATTCATTGATTTTGTGTGTGATGGACTTTCTCTTGTTTGTCCCATAATGGGACAGCATGTTCGCCAGACATATAAAACTGTTTCTGAGATATGTGGACGACATCTTCATGATATGGGGATGTTCCCAGCAGGAGTTCTCAGAGTTCGTGGAGTACCTAAATACAGCTAATCCCATGAAAATGCATTTCGCTTCTGTTTTTGGGGGAGACAGCTTTGAGCTTTTGGATGTCCAGGTTTATATTGCTGACAACCATCTACGCACTACTGAATTTAGAAAAAGCACAGCCACTAACTCTCTTCTACACTACAACAGCTTCCATCCTTCACATACCAAAGATAGTGTACTATATAGCCAGTTTTTACATCTCAAGAGACTGAACAGTGATGGTAAACGCTTTGAGGTCCAAGCAGAGGAATTCAAAAAGAGGCTGCTAGACCGGGGGTATCCCCTCCGTGTCATCAATGGAGCCCTAAATAAAGCTAAAGAACAAAGAATTGGGGGACAGGAAAAAGGTAGAAAAAAGATTTTCTTTCACTTTTCCTATAGTCTGCATGAAAGAGCCATTAAGACAGCGATACATAAGAATTGGAAGGTGCTACGAGAGGAAACACATTTGGGACATCTAATAAACCTCTGATTTCTTTTAGGAGGAGTACCACTTTAAGGAACTATTTAGTGCACAGTAGAGTTAGGGTACCTAGTAACAACCAGCTAGAGAATTGTGTCCCATAAGGGAACTATAAATGAAGCCACTGTAACTTTTGTCAATATAATCTGAGGAGCAGGTCCATCCAGGTTTGAGAGTATTCACACAGGGTCAGATCTTTTATTACCTGTAGAACCACCTTTGTTGTTTATATCTTGCTCTGTCCTTGCGGCAAATATTATATTGGAAAAACCATCTGCTGCCTGTTCACTATGGTCAGAGAACGCTTCCATTCCGTCAGTCTGGGCAATGTCTGCCCATTTTAGGAAATATCATAATGGGGACCCCCACGTCTTACGTTTTGGAGGGTTGGAAAAAGTTGATTTAATCCCAATGGGGGGGACCACTCCTTGCATCTCTTACAACAGAAGCTAGATGTATCATTAAATATGATGCCCTAGGAGTTATGGGTTTTAATGACGCAATGATTTATAGGTGTTCCTGTGACTGTACAACGTATCTTTTTTAACCACTCTTGCTTTGCTGTTTTTAGGTTAAGCCAGCCTTGTGACACACAGGGGCAGATTCATCAAGCTGTCTGTAAGTCAGAATATTCCTAGTTGCCCATGGCAACCAATTACAGCTGAGCTTTCATTTTACCAGTGATCAAGAATATTTTAAAGGGGAGCTGTGATGTGGTTGCCATGGGCAACTGAGAATATTCTGAATTTCAGATAGATTGATAAATCTGTCCTATAGTGTCACCGTGTAAGATAGATACAAACTAATTAATGACAATATTGTCTATTTCTCTTTGTATTGGTTATTCTTGTTTTTAACTCATCTATATATTATGTGTTTTTGTGTATTCTTTTTATTTTTTTTCACACTTTTGCACCGTAGTTACTTTGTGGAGCATTCCAACACAGGTGTAAAGTGGTGCTCCAAAATAAAACTATTTTATGAACAGTCACAGTCAGTAAGGGGCTCCCCTTAGCCCTGCACTATAATAACACATATAATAAAATTTTTAGGAGATAGACAGATGATAGGTAGATTGATGACAAAGATAAGGATAGATATATTTATAGATGCATAAATATAGAGTAGATTATATATATAGATAGTAAGATAGATGAAAGAAAATAGAAAGGTATGAGAGATAGATACAGTGGTGGCCAAAAGCATTGGCACCGCTGCAATTCTGTCAGATAATACTTGTTTTCTTCCAGAAAGTGATTGCAATTACAAATTCTATTAATATCTTCATTTATCTTGCTTGCAATGAAGAAACACAAAAGAGAATGAAAAAAAATTAAATCATTTTAAACAAAACTCCAAAAATGGGCCGGTCAAAAGTACTGGCACCCTCAGCCTAATACTTGGTAGCACAATCTTTAGACAAAATAACTGCGAACATCCGCTTTCAGTAACCCTCAATGAGTTTCTTACAATGCTCTGCTGGAATTTTAGACCATTCTTCTTTGGTAAACTGCTCCATGTCCCTGAGATTTGAAGGCGCCTTCTCCAAACTGTCCAAACAGGTTTTCTATGGGACTCAGGTCTGGACTAGAGATGAGCGAACACACTCGTCCGAGCTTTATTAGCGTGCTCGTAACTGCTCGTTGCTCGGACGAATACTTAGCCAGCTTGAGACAATGTCATCTCCCGCCGTTTTGATTTTTGGCGGCCAGAGACAGAGCCAATCACAAGCCAGGAGACTCTGCACTCCACCCAGCATGACGTGGTACCCTTACACGTCGATAGCAGTGGTTGGCTGGCCTGATCAGGTGACCCTGGAATAGACTAGCCCGTGCCCGCTCTGCTCGCATCATTCTCTGTTTGGATGCCGTTAGGGAGAGAGCTGCTGCTGCTGCAGGGATAGCGTTAGGCTGTTATATTAGCTTACTGTTAGGCAGGAGTGAGTCTACAAGAACCCAACAGCCCTTGTTAGGGCTAGAATAGCGTTATATTTTTTTTTTGTTTTGTTTGCTTGTGGCTGGGCTTGCTGGCACTAGTAGTGCAGCTAGTACCATATTGTGACGAATTTGCAGGGAGAATTGCGAACGTTATATTTAGCTCTCAGTGACACACATATCCATCTCAAACACCTAAGTAGGACAATTTATTAGGGGTTTGATTGAATTAGGCACAGTCTGATGATTTTTTATTTTTTTTTCAAAACTTAAAGTGACTTAAAATCCAGTTGTGTGCTGTCAGTGTAGGTTAGAAACTAGGCATACAATAACCCAACCGGCTTTCTTAGGGCTACAATAGCGTTATATATATATTTAGTTGATTTGCTTGTGGCTGGCCTTGCTGGCACTAGAAGTGCAGCTAGTACCATATTGTGACGAATTTGCAGGGAGCCTTGCGAACGTTCTGTTTAGCTCTTAGTGACACACATATCCATCTCAAACACCTAAGTGGGACAATTTATTAGGGGTTTGATTGAATTAGGCACAGTCTGCTTTTTCTTTTCTTTTTTTTTTCAAAACTAAAAGTCATTAGGCACAGCACAAAATCCTGTTGTGTGCTGTCAGTGTAGGATAGAAACTAGCCATAGCAATAGGATAGCATCATTTTGTTAAAAAAACAAAAACACAAAAAAAAACACAAAAAAACACAAAAAAATTTGACAGTTTACACTTTAATTTTGAAAATGTTGAACCCGAGGGCTAGGGGTAGAGGACGAGGGCGTGGGCATTCAACTACTGCAGGGGTCAGAGGCCGTGGTCCTGGGCGGGGTGAGACACCACCTGCTGATGAGGGAGCAGGGGGACGCCGCAGAGCTACACTTCCTAGGTTCATGTCTCAAGTTACTGGGACTCGTGGTAGAGCACTGTTGAGGCCAGAACAGGACGAACAGGTGATGTTGTGGATTGCGGACAATGCTTCTAGCCATTTGTCCACCAGTCAGTCTTCCACGCAGTCCACCCATGTCACCGAAATAAGCACTCCTCCAGCTCCTCCACCTCAGCCTCCTTCCCCCCATTCTGCCCCCTCCCAGAAAAATTTGGCATTTGAACCGGCATACTCTGAGGAACTATTTTCTGGACCCTTCCCAGAGTCACAAACCACTTGTCCGGTTGCTGCTGAGCTCTTTTCCGATGCCCAGGTTTTTCCACCGGTCGCAGTCTGTGGATGATGATGACATTGTTGACGTAGTGGAAGAAGTGTGTAAAGAGGTGTCGGACGATGAGGAGACACGGTTGTCAGACAGTGGTGAAGTTGTTGTCAGGGGAGGAAGTCCGAGGGGGGAGCAGACTGAGGGATCGGAGGATGATGAGGTGACAGACCCAAACTGGGTTGATAGGCCGGGTGAACACAGTGCTTCTGACACGGAAGCGAGTCTGACACGGAAGCGACGAGAACAGGTTGGAAGAGGCAGTGGTGGGACCAGACGGAGAGGCAGGGCCAGAGCTGGTGTATCAGCACCAAATGTTTCACGTAGTGAAGCTTCCGTGGCGAGGGCTACATTTTCGGAAGTCTGGAGGTTCTTTAAAGAAACACCGGATGACCGACGGACTGTGGTGTGCAACCTGTGCCACACCAGGATCAGCAGGGGTTCCACCACTACCAGCTTAACCACCACCAGTATGCGCAGGCATATGAATGCTAAACACCCCACTCAATGGAACCAAGGCCGTTCACCTCCGGCCAGGCACATCACTGCTCCTTCCCCTGTGTCACCTGCTGCCTCTGCTAGTCAGCCCCCTGCCCAGGACCCCGGCCTAAACACCTCCCGTGCGAAAACCACACCTTCGCCTCCACGATCCTCCACAGCATCCACCAATGTCTCCATGTGCAGCGTTCAGCTCTCCATACCCCAGACGCTGGAGCACAAGAGGAAGTACAGTGCAACCCACCCACACGCCGGAGCCCTCAACGTCCACATCTCCAAACTACTTAGCCTGGAGATGCTGCCCTATAGGCTGGTAGAGACCGAGGCCTTTCACAACCTCATGGCGGCGGCCGCCCCTCGGTATTCAGTCCCCAGCTGCCACTATTTTTCCCGATGTGCCGTCCCAGCCCTGCACCAGCACGTGTCAGACAACATCATCTGTGCCCCGACCAACGCCATTTCTGACAAGGTCCACCTGACCACGGACACGTGGACGAGTTCTTCCGGGCAGGGCCACTATATATCGTTGACGGCACATTGGGTTAACTTGGTGGAGGCTGGGACCGAGTATGACCCTGGGGCCGGTCATTTACTGCCGACGCTGAGGATTGCGGGGCCTACCTCGGTCCAGGTCTCTCAGGCCTACTATGCCTCCTCCCACCCCTCCTCCACCTCCTCCTCTGAATTACCATCCGTGGGCATGGCGCCAGCAGGCGGTAGCTCTAGGCACAGCAGCAGTGCCGTTGCTAAGCGACAGCAGGCGGTGCTCAAACTGCAGTGCCTAGGCGATAAAAGGCACACCGCCCAAGAGCTATTACAGGGCATCACGGCACAGACTGATCTGTGGCTGGCACCGCTGAACCTGAAGCCAGGCATGGTTGTGTGTGACAACGGCCGTAACCTGGTGGCGGCTCTGCAACGCGGCAGACTGACACATGTGCCATGCCTGGCCCATGTGTTAAATCTCATAGTTCAGCGGTTCCTCAAGACATACCCCATTTGCTCTCGAAGGTGCGCCGCATCTGTACACATTTCAGGAAGTCCAGTACAGATGCTGCCACTCTCAGGGCAGCGCAGCGCGGCCTCCAACTGCCCGCTCAACGGCTGTTGTGCAATGTGCCCACGAGGTGGAATTCAACATTAACCATGTTATCCAGAGTTACCAGCAGCGCAGAGCAATTGTAGACTGCCAGATGTCAACTTCCACCAGAACTGGTAGTCAGGTCAGTCAGCTTCCTCAAGTCTACAATGAGGAGTGGACGTTGATGTCTGATGTCTGTCAGGTGCTGAGTAACTTTGAGGAGTCAACACAGATGGTCAGCGGCGATGCCGCCATCATCAGCTTCACCATCCCGCTGCTTGCCCTGTTGAAAAACTCTCTGGTCAGCATGAAGTCGGAAGCTTTGCGCTCGTCACAAGAGATGGGGGAAGAAGACTCCCTTGTTGATAGCCAAAGCACCCTCAGGTCTGTTTATAAGCGCATATCGGGGGAGGTGGAGGAGGATGAGGAAGAAGAGGAGGAGAATGTTGACGAGACAGAAGAGGGGAGCATTGCTCAGTCCTTCATTGTTCAGCGTGTATGGGCAGAAGAAGAGGAGTTGGAGGAGTTGGAGGAGGAGGAAATGGACAGTCAGGCCAGTGAGGGGAGTGAATTCTTGCGCATTAGGAGGCTGCCTATCCCGTGACCCTTGCGTTAAAAGAATTTATTCCAGCACCAATTACTGGGCATACACTCTCCTGGACCCACGGTACAAGCAAAATCTTTCCACTCTCATCCCTGGAGAGGAAAGAAGTGTGAGAATGCATGAATACCAGCAGGCCCTGGTGGACAGGCTGAAACAGTATTTCCCTTCTGACAGCGCTAGCGGCAGAGGGCGTACTTCTGCGGGACAAGTAGCGAGGGCGAGTAGGCGAGCAGGCAGCTTGTCCAACACTGGCAGGGGTACACTTTACAAGGCCTTTGCCAGTTTTATGTCACCCCAGCAAGACACTGTCACCTGTCCCCAGTCTCGGCAGAGTAGGGCTGATCTTTACAGAAAGATGGTGAGGGAGTACGAAGCTGACCATACCATCGTCCTAAATGATCACACAGCTCCCTACAACTACTGGGTTTCGAAGCTGGACATGTGGCACGAACTGGTGCTGTACGCCTTGGAGGTTCTTGCCTGCCCTGCCGCTAGCGTGTTGTCTGAGCGGGTTTTCAATGCAGCTGGTGGCATCATCACCGATAAGCGTACACGCCTGTCGACTGACAGCGCTGACAGGCTGACGCTTATCAAGATGAATAATAATGAAATAAGATGAAATAATTCTCCACCAGGTGAAAGAAGCTCAACCTGAATAATGTATGCACTCCTCCTCCTCATTTTCCTCCTTCTCCTCCTCTTTTTACACTAAAGCAGAGGAAACTGGCTATTTTTTGCCAGGGCCAACTGGCTCTAGGTATAGTACTCTATGTATTTAATTTTTCTGGAGGGCCACCTACCTGGTCCTCTGTTTTAAACAATTTTTGGGAGTGCCACATACAGGTACTCTATGTATTTCATTTTTCTGAAGGGCCACCCACCCGGTCCTTTGGTTTGAAAACTTTTTTGGACTGCCACATACAGGCACTCAATCTATTTAATTTTTCTGGAGGACCACCTACCTGCTCCTCTGGTTTGAAAACTTTTTTGGACTGCCACATACAGGCACTATCTAAATTTAATTGTCTCCATAGCAGCCTCCACAAGTTGTCTTTATAGCTGCCTCCACACGTTGTCTCCATTGCTACCTCCACACATCATCTCCATAGCTGCCTCCCAAAGTCGTCCATATAGCTGCCTCAATACATCGTTCCCTTAGCAAACGAGCTGTATCAGGCAGAATTTTGGGTTGTTTTCATGTCTTCCACATCAAACTTGTTGCCACCCTGCTGTGTTATCCACAAAATATACTGGCTAACTTTTATCATTTACCGATATTATTTCAGCGCTTCTTGCACATCTGTTTACATTCCCCTCACCCACCATAACCAAGCCAATTACTTATAAGAATGGTACTACACTTGATCTTATACAAAAGGTTCTTAGAAGTGCTGTTTGTAGGCCCCGCCTGCTTTGAAAATGATACTTTTTTCAAAGTAAACGCTTCTGGCCCCCAGGCCCATTTTGGGTGGGGAGGAGCCGAGAGACAGGGGCTTGGACAGACGAAAGCTCGCCTGGCAGCGGACCGCCAGCTCCATCCCAAGATTAGGCAGCCTCAGAGGCATCCATGCATACTGCCCCTGCTGTTTCCTGTCCATTTCGCCTCCACGATCCTCCACAGCGTCCACCAATGTCTCCATGCGCAACTTTCAACTGTCTATACCCCAGACGCTGGAGCGCGAGAGGATATACAGCACATCATCCCCTTATCAAACGAGCTGTGTCAGGCAGAATTTTCAGGTGTTTCACCAGTTACATAATGGAACTCGGCGCATCTGTCGCCGCCATGCTGGAGACCTGAAGTTGCAATCATAGCAGCGCAATATGGATGCCCCATACTGTTGCTCTTAATCATGGAACCATTTCCGAAAAAACAATTAAAAATAGAACCGCTATGCTATTCCATTATTCCTAGATGAAATATTCAAACGACCCCGCCTGCTTTAAAAATTATAATTTTTTCAAAGTAAACGCTTCTGGCCCCCAGGCCCATTTTGGGTGGGGAGGAGCCAAGAGACAGGGGCTGGGACAGACGAAAGCTCGCCTGGCAGCGGACCGCCAGCTCCATCCCAAGATTAGGCAGCCTCAGAGGCATCCATGCATACTGCCCCTGCTGTTTCCTGTCCATTTCGCCTCCACGATCCTCCACAGCATCCACCAATGTCTCCATGCGCAACTTTCAACTCTCTATACCCCAGACACTGGAGCACGAGAGGATATACAGCAAATCATCCCCTTATCAAACGAGCTGTGTCAGGCAGAATTTTCAGGTGTTTCACCAGATACATAATGGAACTCGGCCCATCTGTCGCCGCCATGCTGGAGACCTGAAGTTTCAATCATAGTAGCGCAATATGGATGGCCAATACTGTCGCTCTTAATCATGGAAGTCGTCTCCATGGCTGCCTCCACATGTCGTCCCCTTATCAAACAAGCTGTGTCAGGCTCATTTTTCGGGTGTTTCACCAGATAAGTTATGGAACATGGTCACTATGTCGCCACCATGCTGTGTTATCGAGTAAATATACCGTCAACCTTTTGTTCACATAGGAAATCATTTCAGCCCTTCTTGCTCACCTCCTTTGGTTCCTCTCTGCCACCCATTGGTTTGAAGCCTGAGTCCATTTGGGGTATGTCGCCATGCCACTCTCTAGCCTGCTGCCGCTGCCACTATCTCTGCATGCCGTCTTCTATAGTGTCAGGGTCAATTATTGGATGTTTTAGATGCTATCTAGCCTCATTCGGTCACTCTGTCATCGCCATGCTGTTGCCCATAATGGTGCGATTAAGCAGCCTCAGAGGCATCCATGCATGCTGCCCCTGCTGTTTCCTGTCCATTTCCGTGGTGTTTCCATCATTTTCTGAGGTTTCCAGGTGTTTGGCCAAGCTTCCCTGTGCAGACCCTTTTCCCCTTAAAAAATGCTCGAGTCTCCCATTGACTTCAATGGGGTTCGTTATTCGAGATGAGCACTCGAGCATCGGGAAAAGCTTGTCTCGAATAACGAGCACCCGAGCATTTTAGTGCTCGCTCATCTCTAGTCTGGACTCATTGCTGGCCACTTTACAAGTCTCCAGTGCTTTCTCTCAAACCATTTTCTAGTGCTTTTTGAAGTGTGTTTTGGGTCATTGTCCTGCTGGAAGACCCATGACCTCTAAGGGAGACCCAGCTTTCTCTCTCTGGGCCCCAAATTATGCTGCAAAATTTGTTGGTAGTCTTCGGACTTCATAATGCCATTTACACGGTCAAGCAGTCCATTGCCAGGGGCAGCAAAGCAACCCCCAAACATTAGGGAACCTCCACCATGTTTGACTCTAGGGACCGTGTTCTTTTCTTTGAAGGCCTCTTTTTTTCTTGTAAACTCTATGTTGATGCCTTTTCCCAAAAAGCTCTACTTTTGTGTCATCTGACCAGAGAACATCCTCCCAAAACATTTTAGGCTTTCTCAGGTAAGTTTTGGCAAACTCCAGCCTGGCTTTTTTATGTTTCTGTGTAAGAAGTGGGGTCTTCCTGGGTATCCTACCATACAGTGCATTTTTATTCGGACGCCATTGAATAGTATGGGTTGTCCGTACCCTCGGACTGCAGGGCAGCTTGAGCTTGTTGTTATTCGAGGTTCTTTTTCCACCATCCAATCTTGCATTGAAATCTCTCAAGAATCTTTCTTTTCCGTCCACATCTAGGGAGGTTAACCACAGTGCCATGGGCTTTACAGTTCTTGATGACACTGACACAGACACAGGAACATTCAGGTATTTGGAGATGGACTTGTAGCCTTGAGATTGCTCAGGCTTCCTCACAATTTTGATTCTCAAGTCCTCAAACAGTTCTTTGGTCTTCTGTCTTTTCTCCAAGCTCAAGGACACAGGACAGAGGTTGAGACAATTTTCATCAATTTCAACTGGTTGCAAGTGTAATTTAGTTATTGCCACCACCTGTTAGGGGGCCACAGGTTAGTTACAGATGCTGTTAATTACACAAATTAGAGAAGTCTCACATGATTTTTAATACAGTGCCAATACTTTTGTTCAATTTATATCCAATTTGGCTTTTTGACAATTCTTTTTGTGGTTTTCCATTACAGACAAATTAAATGAACATAATAATACCTAAGAATTTCTGATTGCAATCATTTTTTGGAAAAAAATGAATATTAACTGACAGAGTTGCAGGGGTGCCAATACTTGGCCACCACTGTATATAAAGTTAAAGAGGGATAGAAAATGAATTGATAGATGGATGGATAGATAGACAGCTATGAAGAAGAAGAAAGATAGATGTCACATGTGCTCCCGCGACCCTTGTTCCGGGTCGTGGGCGCACCTGTGCCCCTTGGTGTGCCGGTGCCCCTGCAACCCACATCCTGGGTTGTAGGCGCAGCCGCGCACCCCCCGCGGCCCCCGGCTCCCCCCCAGGGCACGCGCAAGCCACCACTCTGGTATTTAAAGGGCCAGCGCACCACTAATTGGTGCTGGCCATTTTCAGGAAACCTATTTAAACCTGCCTCTTCCTGCAAACCCTGCTGGACCTTTGTGCCTACGCCTTAGAGAAAGCATCCCTGTGACAGTTCTGAGTATTCCTGCGTTCCTGTGTGTTCTTGCTCCTGTGTCCTGTGTTCCCACTCCTGTGTGTTCCTGCATTCCTGTGTCCTGTGTGCCTGTTCCCATCTGCCTGGACCTCCCGTTGCTGACCTTGGATTGGTCTTGACCGTGCATCTCTGCCACCTGCCCTGACCCTGTGCCTGAACCTAACCACAAGACTGTCTCCATCAAAATAGGCAAAGACCAAGTAGAAAGGATGGCACTCACCCACGTCCAGTTTGCAAGGATGATTCTTCTTTATTTGGTAAACAATAGTACTCACATAAAGTAGGACAGGCAAGGGAGGGGGTGAGGAGTGATGCTACAGAAAGGCAACGGCCGTTTCGCGCAGGTTGCGCTTCTTCCGGCCTCCGTGCATAGTGACTATACATTCGTGAAGGGTATAAATGCTATGTCAAACAACCGACAAATTAGAAACACCTGTTGCCCAATGGGCGTAAACATATCACGCATTACGTGTTCCACCAATAGGGTATACAGCAAGGCTAAAACTCACCCTGGTGAGCGGACACTCAGCCAATCCTGTGGTGCAGACACTCCGGTGCAGCGGCGTGATCGGCGGGGCCTCTCATGCCTCCATCCGGAAGCCGGGATGCCGTTCCGCCCACAGCGCGCTCTGTTACCTGGGGTGCATCACATGACTCACACCCCGCCCGCCGAGCCTCCCGATCACATGACGCGTTACCATAACAACAGGTGTAGCGTCATCACATCTAAGGATTTGCGGCAACGGTGCAGGGGAGGAGGAGGAAGGCGAGCAGATACCTCAAACCAGTAGGGTGATACGAAGCCTGTGTAACAATCTCTCTTTCATAGTGGTAAAGTAAGCCTAAAAACAGGAGATATCTACCTAAGGTCGTTTGTAGCATATACCACATAATGATTAAAAACTGATCAGTGATGAGTATGATCGTTCTTACACCTGAATCAGTCACTAAAATCACACTGTGTCTGTTTAGTCTTATTCGTTATTTTGTCTAGGAATATGTCACGTATTCTTTCATCATTATAAGAAAATCCCGAAGTCGATTTTGTCATTAAGACCCACCGGCCCCATAGCGTTTGAACGCAGAATCCACCTGCTTTCAGCTTGCAGCAGTAAGCGCTGCCTATCCCCTCCTTTTACCGGGTGCTTGATAACCTCTATGCCTGCGAATCTAAGAGCCCTACTATCCCCTCCATGTTCCTCTCTGATATGTTGTACAAGGCGTGGGGCCCCTACTCCAGTTTCTATTGATCTAAGGTGCTCTTTTACTCTCAAGTATAGGTTCCTGATCGTTTTCCCGATATAATATCTTTGGCAGGTGCATTTTATGACATATACCACAAAAGTGGTTTTACAATTAATAAAATTTTTCACTTCAACCTTCAGACCTCCAAAATGCACTGTTTTCTCTCCTGAGTTGTACGGGCAACACTTACACCTACCACACCTGAAATTTCCCACCACTGTACTTCTCTCGAGCCAGGGGTCTGATCGGTGTGTTGATCGGTAAGCACTGCTAACCAATTCTGATCTGACTGTTTTTCCCCTTCTAAAGCTCACCACCAGACCACCTTCTGCTACTTTGGCTAAGTCTCTGTCATTTTCTATAACGTGCCAGTTATCCTTGAATGCTTTTTTTATGAGGTTGGCCATCGGGGATTTTTTACCTTTTGGTATTTTTTACCTAAAGTCCATAAAAGTCTAGAAAGACCCCCCGGCCGGCCGATAGTGGCAGGTATCGGCTCGGTGACTGAACCGCTGTCACAGTACGTCGACTGGCTGTTGAGACCTATATTAAAAGATATTCCCTCGTATCTTAAGGATACAAATGACTTTTTGTCCGCCCTGAGTGAGCAAACTTGGCAGGATACTTGGTTTTTAGCATCTATTGATGTGGAAAGCTTGTATACCCGGATACCACATAAAGAAGGAGTACAAGCAGTCAGGGACGTGGTTCAGAAAACACAGAAAGGAGATGATTATACCAACTTTGCTTGTGAGGCCCTACATTTTATTCTATCCCACAATGCATTCGTTTTTGATAGTAAATGGTATGTGCAGAGGGACGGGACTGCAATGGGCACTCCCGTCTCCTGCACCTATGCCAATATATTCCTCGCAGTCTTTGAGAATATTTACATATACAGTGACAGAAACCCATATGCTAAATTTATTCAAATGTACCGAAGGTTTGTGGACGATGTCTTCATCCTATGGTCCGGTACAGAAGACAAATTCAGAGAGATGGTTGAATCCCTTAATGTAGAGAATGACATGAATATGCTCTTTACATACACAATAAGTGACAGAGTACTAGAGTTTTTGGATGTACTTGTTGAAATACAGGATGGGAGGATTACCACCTCCGTACATAGAAAAAAGACGGCCACGAACGCCCTCCTCCATTTTGATAGCTATCACCCTATACATGTCAAGCGAGCTATCCCATATGGGCAATTTCTCAGATTAAGACGAATTAATAACACTGAGGAAGGGTATGAAAGACAAGCGGGGGAGCTAAAAGAGAGACTCATGAGAAGATGGTATCCTGTTAAATTAGTAGATGAGGCTTACCAGAAAGTAAAAGAGAAAAATCAACTGGACCTCCTTAGGAAGAAGAACAGGGATAGAAAGAGAAAACAGGAAAAATTCTCCTTCACCTTTGATTTCTCCCCGATGGCCAACCTCATAAAAAAAGCATTCAAGGATAACTGGCACGTTATAGAAAATGACAGAGACAAAGTAGCAGAAGGTGGTCCGGTGGTGAGCTTTAGAAGGGGAAAAACAGTCAGATCAGAATTGGTTAGCAGTGCTTACCGATCAACACACCGATCAGACCCCTGGCTCGAGAGAAGTACAGTGGTGGGAAATTTCAGGTGTGGTAGGTGTAAGTGTTGCCCGTACAACTCAGGAGAGAAAACAGTGCATTTTGGAGGTCTGAAGGTTGAAGTGAAAAATTTTATTAATTGTAAAACCACTTTTGTGGTATATGTCATAAAATGCACCTGCCAAAGATATTATATCGGGAAAACGATCAGGAACCTATACTTGAGAGTAAAAGAGCACCTTAGATCAATAGAAACTGGAGTAGGGGCCCCACGCCTTGTACAACATATCAGAGAGGAACATGGAGGGGATAGTAGGGCTCTTAGATTCGCAGGCATAGAGGTTATCAAGCACCCGGTAAAAGGAGGGGATAGGCAGCGCTTACTGCTGCAAGCTGAAAGCAGGTGGATTCTGCATTCAAACGCTATGGGGCCGGTGGGTCTTAATGACAAAATCGACTTCGGGATTTTCTTATAATGATGAAAGAATACGTGACATATTCCTAGACAAAATAACGAATAAGACTAAACAGACACAGTGTGATTTTAGTGACTGATTCAGGTGTAAGAACGATCATACTCATCACTGATCAGTTTTTAATCATTATGTGGTATATGCTACAAACAACCTTAGGTAGATATCTCCTGTTTTTAGGCTTACTTTACCACTATGAAAGAGAGATTGTTACACAGGCTTCGTATCACCCTACTGGTTTGAGGTATCTGCTCGCCTTCCTCCTCCTCCCCTGCACCGTTGCCGCAAATCCTTAGATGTGATGACGCTACACCTGTTGTTATGGTAACGCGTCATGTGATCGGGAGGCTCGGCGGGCGGGGTGTGAGTCATGTGATGCACCCCAGGTAACAGAGCGCGCTGTGGGCGGAACGGCATCCCGGCTTCCGGATGGAGGCATGAGAGGCCCCGCCGATCACGCCGCTGCACCGGAGTGTCTGCACCACAGGATTGGCTGAGTGTCCGCTCACCAGGGTGAGTTTTAGCCTTGCTGTATACCCTATTGGTGGAACACGTAATGCGTGATATGTTTACGCCCATTGGGCAACAGGTGTTTCTAATTTGTCGGTTGTTTGACATAGCATTTATACCCTTCACGAATGTATAGTCACTATGCACGGAGGCCGGAAGAAGCGCAACCTGCGCGAAACGGCCGTTGCCTTTCTGTAGCATCACTCCTCACCCCCTCCCTTGCCTGTCCTACTTTATGTGAGTACTATTGTTTACCAAATAAAGAAGAATCATCCTTGCAAACTGGACGTGGGTGAGTGCCATCCTTTCTACTTGGTCTTTTCCTATTTTGATGTAGATACATACTTCTAGGATTTTGAGCACCACTACTTCTTTGGAACTCACAATACCTGTTCAAGACCTCTGTTCCTGTGAATGTGCCATACATATATATCACAAGCGTTCCATAAATGTTTTGGTAGTGCCGTGACCACCCTTTTTCCCTTTTCTATGGATAAACAAGACTGTCTCCTGCTAAGGTGCCTTGACCTTGGCTGCCACCGTGGGCTAGTCGCACCTGTGCAATGACCTAGTGGTACCCTGCCGCAGCAAGACCATCCCGCTTTGCGGTGGGCTCTGGTGAAAACCAGGAGCCACTTAGTTTCCGGGCCCAGGTGTCGGCTAGTACTATCTCCCGCAGTGGTCCAGTGGATCCACTCATCACGAATCCTAACACTAGACAGATATGATAGATAAGAGATAGATAGGTACATAGAGAAAAAGCTAGTTAGATAAATGTTTAGATAGATAGATACAGGCAGTCCCCGGGTTACGTACAAGATAGGGTCCGGAGGTTTGTTCTTAAGTTGAATTTAAATGTAAGTTGAAACTGTATATTTTATAGTTGTAGATCCAGACAAAAAAAATTTGGCCCCAGTGACAATGGAAGTTTAAACATTTTTTGCTGTAATGGGACCAAGGATTATCAATAAAGCTGCATTACAGACACCTTACAGCTGATTATTGCAATCTGGGACTATAGTAAAGCATTCAGAGAGCTTCACCAGAGGTCAGAGGGGTCTGTCTGTAACTATGGGTTGTCTGTAAGTCTGGTGTCCTTAAGGTGGGGAACGCCTGTACTGTAGATAGGAAATAGACAAATTATAGGAGATAGATAACTAGACAGATAGATGATAGATATATAGACAGGAGATAGATGATGAACATCTTCACCCGGGAATTCAACCAAGGAGTATTAAAAGACCAATACATCCTCTGCCCACAAAAGTCCACATGCAGGGGGCACCTTTAGGACAGGGGGCCCTGGGCAAATGCCCAGTTTGACGCCCCATAACGCCAGCCCTGGTTTTCACTATCCATATTTTACCCATACATATAAAATTATATTCACTGATCTTACATTATTTTCAAAAAATTAAGGCATAAAAAATTGTGCTGGTACAGTAATGGTTCAGATTTATTGAACAGAATGGTAATTTACAAATATGTGTTTTTTGTGTTATTATTACTACTTTATTAGACTTTTATGTGTTTAGGTGAAGTTTGGGGACTTCAACTTTGTTATTTCAGTATATTAGTTTTTTCTACAATTTTTTTATATTGTTCTACAGTTGGCCTTGAACAATCATGCTTGTAATCGCCTGTTCACTGCAATACTGATGCATTACAGTGTATAGCAATTGTCTGGCAATGCTTAATCATGCGCTGATATTTACCATTGATCAAGCAGCTTTCGAACAATGATTGGATCCTCCCACTAGTCTAATAGTGGGATGAATTAAAGGGAAAGCCCAATACACTCTGCTATAATATTCAACAGTTCTAGCACCGACTCCACTGGTGATACTCACAAGCACGTGCATGAACAATAGTATGAATGTCTCACTAATAATAAATGCAGGGAACTCAACTTAAATGGCACTTTTAAGAAATTACTATGAGACAGACCCTACCAAAATATGTACAAAATAAGCAAGTACAAAATAAGTCATGGGCTTTATAAGATTGACAGCTCAAATAGAATGTCTCTGGAGAAATATTGGGAAATGTGATATACTATATATATTCATGATATCTAGTCAGGTGGGTATTGTAAGGGGATAGCTTTAGCAGTTATGTGAGGGGATAGCGTGATCTCTAGAGAGGACAGTGGTGAAATAATCTCTTCTGAGATCATTGGTGGAATGATACACGTCACTATATTTATTAGGTGATATACCCTGCTATTGGTGTATGTATTTCTCTATACACATTGGTGACCCCAGCAGTAGTGTTTCTGTGTGTGTTTTCTCACACTATGCTGAGTCCATCTTCTGCCATATGTTTTATTTAAGGAGTAGCGCTGCTCGAGAATAACCTAGAGAAGCCATTATATTAGTTGAGCTTCATTAGAGAGCAGCAATGATGTGTGATGAGAATTGAGCACATACTTGAGGCTTTGCTGTGGCCCTTGCAGTGGGAGGAATCTAACAGCAAAGGGTCAAAATCCTGAACTGTCCTTGATAAAAGCTCAACTTGAAAGACTGTAGGGGAGATCAGACACAGTGAGGGGAGATAGGGACCCTGAGAACGCCATTAAGGAGACAGGGAGAAATGTGCCCTGCCGGGAGATAAGACAGCCATCAAACAGAGCCTGACAACAATCATTTCCTCTCCCGGGCCAGACACTGGGCCCAGAACTGTGAGAATGTTTCCTGCAGGACCAAGACCTGGTATCTGCATGGAAGGCATGAATTCTGGTAAAAGCCATATTAAATGCATTATGTCACCCCAATTATCATCACCCCAATGTGGCACTGCCAGGCAGCCTGTCTCAATTCACTTGAAGAATTGACTTGAACATTGGGAATCTGCTGTTGGTGCTATTGCTCACCTAAAACATTCATCCCTTACATTAGCAGAGTGAAGGACACTGCACCCTGAATGCAGCACTGGAGCCATTGTGAATGCTTAAACAGCACCTGCCTGACACCAGCCAGCTGGGCAATGTTCCTTACATTGACTACATAGAGACCATGTCATGATGTACATAGCTCTGGCATGTATCCAGACCCTGATTTACATCATACCACAGTGGAATCTTTGGAGTAGAGGTTGGCATTGATGTTTTGCAGGTCGGCAGTGCTTTGTGACACTTGTTATACCCATGGATGTCTGCTCCTAACATGATGCAGGCAAGATGGATTATAGTTGGGATCTTTAGAGTAAATAATGGCGCCGTTATATGTGGGCTATAGGTTAGGAGGAGACAGCCGGCAATAAGAAGTAGCTAGATCCTCATTCTCAGCCTTTCAAATTAAACATTGCAGAAGAGGCCTGGAAGGCTTGGAACCTGTAGTGTTTATGCTGGGGTGACACTGTCTCTTGTCTGTGGTGGGCCTGGCTTATCACATGCAGCTCCTTGGTCTGCCAAACAGTGGTGGCCATGCCATAGGGGCACCCAGACAAAGTCATGCCTCCTGTTATGCTCATGAGATTTTGTTTAAGAAGAAAGAATCTAGAAGCTATTCCATCTATCTTTCTATAAGATATGACACCCAATGAAAAGGAGGACCTGACATAGCCCTGTTGTATTTCTTGAGGCGCTCATGCATGCCCCAGAGAGTATCTTGTCAGAGAAGAATAGCGCCTGTCAATAAGTGCCCAATCCTAGTGTTGAGCAATTCTGGAATACAACCCTATATTTTGAACATGCTCAAAATAATATACTGTTAGGAAACAAAAGTTTATGTTACTAAACAATAGTCAGCTAAGCCCTCACACATAACAATACTGTAGATGGCCCCCTCTTTCTTCATAGTTTAAGATTGGATGCATCAGTCATGCTCCTTGGCATAGCACCTCTCTATATCTCAGTCCAACACATGGCTTTATTTTCAGTCCTATAGTTAACATGGATTCTGTCCTAATTCCTGGTCCCCATAATGGAATGCCTCCCAACTTTTGTGAAAGAGAAAGAGGGATGGTTCCGGCAATTTTTTTTCCAAGCTTTTTGTCCAACCCCTTACTGTGTAAAGGAAGCCATTCAGAGTGAAAAGGAAGCCATCCATTTAGGGATGTTAGTAGAAATGACTAGGAAACATTTAGAGGGAGGGAGGTTTGTCTGAGTGTGACTTTAATGCAACTCTAACATTGGCTCCTCACATCATCAGTAAGCCTCTATAATGAGCAACTATATGTAATCACACATAGTATAATTTGCCCCTTAGTGGCTTTCATATAGAGTCATCACCCCTTCCTGTGGACCGCATACTGTATAATGCCTCTCTATTCCGCCCCCGAGCTTTTTCCGTCTCCCAGAAGCCGTCATCTTCTTTACTGCTGTGAACTACAGCTGCACACACCTGCTCTGAAGCCAGTAGAAGTGATGATGCCGTCATTCAAAGCAGTACGTACAGAAGACGAAAAAGTTTTTTTTTTTTTGTAATATTTTAAGTTTTGCAGTTACCCTGTCAGGAGCTGGGCCTGCATGTCAACGCCCATGAGGGTGCTACAGGGGTGTTTTTTGTGGCAGGGGCACCTTAATTAGGTTTTTTCCAATAAGGTGCCCCCTTCATCCGGCATATAAGACGACCCCTGACTTTGAAAAGAAGATGGATGAAAACCTCTTCCAGAGTGCTCTGGACTTCAGACTGGGCCAAAGGTTCACCTTACAACAAGACAGTGACCCTAAGTTCACAGCTAAAATAACAAAGCAGTGGCTTTAGAACAACTCTGTGATCATTCTTAACTGGCCCAGCCAGAACCCTAACCTAAACCCAATTGAGTATCTCTGGAGAGACATGAAAATGGCTTCCACCAATGTTCATCATCTAACCTGAGGGAACTGGAGAGGATCTGCAAAGAAGAATGGCAGAGGATCTCCAGATGCAGGTGTGAAAAACAAAATTAGCAAAAATATCTACATTTCAGTTTTTTTCTGTCAAAATGGGGTACATTAATGAGCATGAAACAGATCTTTTTTTATCTTACCTATTGGCTACAGTGAAACAAAGAGTGAAAAGTTTAAAGGAGTCCAAATACTTTCCATACGCTCTGTATATGATTATGTGTCCGTGTGGTCAGATATATCTGGGGAGGACAGGGGAGGATTGGTGAACATATTCGAAGTATCAGAAAGGGTCTACGCACACACAGTTTTCTTTGGTTTAGAAATAGTAACAAGGAATTGGGAAGGAGAAGATTTGGGTAAAAAAGGTGAACCAGAGGGTAGCCTGGTGGATATAACACTTGTAAGTCAAAGGGATTTTTATAATGAAAAGGCACATTTAAGTGAGGCAGTCATATGCTTGATTGTTCCAAAGGTGTCTCGGATTGATAAACTAGGATAGGCTGTTTTTTATGATGTTATTCCCCATAGAAAGTAAGCACACTCTTTCTTGGTTAAAACAATGGTGGTTGTGTTACTGTTAGCAAATTTGTTTTCATAGAAATTTCCTTAAAACCCACAGAAAGTAACTGAGGTATCATGGGTTCTTACAGAGGTGTGTCATTTTTGTTTTTGAATGGAAATCCTCATAGAGAGTAGGCAGCTATATGATAGGATGTTACACCAGGTGTGTCACCATAAATAAGTAACAGTTGGTTTATTTTTATAATGGAAACCTCTATTGAAGGTCGTTAATTGGCCACTAGGAGGTTGTGTCTTTTTTTACTAAATATGATTGGTTGTTCATTTACAATTGAAATCCCCATAGAGAGTAGGCAGAGTTATGATTGGTTATGATCATATATCAAATCTAAGCCACTCCTGCAGAAATTTTCTATGAGAATCCCATAGATTTGCTACTGCACTATCCAGCCAGGAAACAGTTTTGAAGCAGGAAGATGAGGAGGAGGAGGAGTTGGGTGACATCCATGGCTTACATGAATCACTATATACTCCAGTGCTTGTACACTGACACCCGAGTTGTCCAGATACTCAACAGGTCGCATACTGGCTGGCCACCCTGCTAGATTCACACAATGCTACAAGGATAGCGTAGCATTTTTCATTCCAATACTAGAGCGTGAGACTAAAGTCAGGGAGTACAAGTCCATTTTGCTGCAGGCACTACTGGCGGAGTTCCCATCCGACGTTGAGAGCTCAGTGGCAGCACAGTTAGTGTGCTGTCAGAGCGTGTGATCAGCACTGCCAGTAGATCAGCCAACATCCTAACTTTTACACATTCCAGGAAATTCTACATTTTTTTAATTCCACACTCCCAGAACTTTAACTTTGAATAACTGGGTCTGAACAACCTGAGCACCTCAGAACACAGGGAAAGGAATTGTTTATGGTTTTTGCATTACTTATTTTTCAGCAGAGAATAACTGGGTCTGAAACCCCAGAGCACCTTGAAACACAGTGGGGCACATTTATTTACCCGTCCCGTCGCGATCCGTAATGTCCGACGAGGATTCGGAGCTGCCGCAATTCACTAAGATCGTGCATCCAATTTCCTGCATGTGTCGCTTCCCCACTGAGGTCCGCTGGAGTTCACCATAATCTTCCCGGTGTATGTGAGTGCTGATCTTGCGACACAATTTGAATTTTAATTCCGCCGTTTGTCCAAATTAGGCGGTTTGTCCGATGCCCCCCCCCCCCGATTTGTGTCGCATGAAAGGCGGCGCCGATGTGCCACAATCGGCAAAAACCTGGGGCAATTCAGCGCAAATCAGAAATAGTTGGGAAACCCAACAGAATCGTGGTCCGCGGACCTTTAGTAAATGTGCCCCAGTGAGAGGAAGGGTTTGTGGTTTTCCCATTGCTTCTTTTATAGCAGGGAATAACTGGGTCTGAAGACCCAGAGCACCTTTAACCACAGTAAGAGGAAGGGTATGTAGTTTTTCCATTGCCTTTTAAATCCTCTACGTAAATAACTCGGTCTGAACATCCAGAACCCAGAAGTTTGTGTTTTTTTTCCATTGCCTCTTTAACGCTCTATATAAGAACTGGGTCTGAACAACCAACCAGCCTTTTAACCCCGTGACATAATTTTTAAAAAATTTTATGTTATTAGCTCTTACTAGCTCTATTTTACAGATCCTTATTGTCTACAATGAGGATCAGGTCAAGGTTTGGTCCAAAGTTTGGGTCCTAAAATGAATTTTGTTGCGAAATTCGGATGAACACATCAAACCTAAACTTTGACCAACCGTCTTATCTCTATGCATAATTAACAACTTAGTTATGTGTTACCCAAAATCATGCTGTACAGCCCCAGCTCCCTGGTGATGCTGGCCCCTCAGCAATAGCTACAGCTGCAACAGGGTTAGTTCCACCACTGCTGATGGCTTTTCTAGCTGATTGATTTGCAGAAAAAATGGGGTCTGTTCATAGGGTGTTATTTATCATTGGTTTTGCTGGGCTTTTATGGTGTAAAAAACGTATTAAAAAAAGTCGAATTCACTTCACTATTGTGGCATAGACATAGAACTACTACTAGTGCAATGCAGTGCAACACCAGATTCATGACTTTGGACTTTTTAAAAAAAAAAAATGTATGTATGTGATAGGACATGTTATGTATTGAGAAATTTTTTTGCAACTTTTTGAAAAAGATCCCAACTTTAAGAAGAGCATAAGAACATTTATTAACAGTCTAAAGCCACTTTAAGGAACCTGATGGGCAGTTTGGCTGAAAAGACAGACATACTGTAGAACTGTCCTAAAGAGCCACCTAATGATAAATAATGTTCTTTTAGGGGGGGTCTTCTTAATAATGGTGGTCTTCTAGAGAGGTTTCACTGTATCTGTATATCTATCTGTAGATATTCACAGCTGTATCTTCGGTTGCTCTTGTCATGGATGTGTAGGTGGAGGCGTCCTAACACTATAACCACTATTTACGTGCATTCTGTTTAATGACTTTTATGTAAATGAAAACATCTGCTTGTGAGGGCGAATTAGGCAATTGCATTGGCTGTGATATAGTGACCTTTCATCACATAAACACCATAATGTCAACGGTAGAACAGATTAGGAAATCAGTGAGATCACGCACATGTAGAAGATCACATATGTGCTCTGAGATTTTGATGACAATATGTTACTGATAGGTATCAGGAATGGCAGGCATCAGGAAAAAAAAACTGGGTTTAGTGAGTGCAAAGTATTTAACCTTTTGGTGTTATACTGGTGCCAACAGGTTAAAATTTCCCCAGCATCACAATATGACAGTATCATGCGTCATATATGTTATGATGCCTGGGTATAGACATGAATCACTTGTAAACTACACCCATCCACAAAAGTAAAATATGGAAAACTGCAATATAAGGCATCTTATGGCATCACTGCCCATTAGAAGTTTCTGTCTGACCCAGACCTTTAAAGGGAATTATCTAACAACCCTTACAAGACCCAGCAGCCGATGTATCAGAACATAAACATTGTTACAATTGATGTACGTTATCTATCTTATAGAGGCTAAAATGTGAAGAGAGTTGTCCATTAGCCTAACAAATCACTCTCTTCTCCTTGCTCAGTGGCTCCTTCTAGCCATCTAAATTCTTGTATATGCACAATATCGCGGCTTCCATCCTGGCTACTTCCGGTTGCTTGTGTGCATGCGCCCCCCTCTTGAAGCCAGAAGTACACGTACTAGCCACTATAGCTAAGTGATCTGTGCCGCACAGGGCTGGATTATAGGCGGGGCTCCCGGGGCTCGAGCCCCGGGGCCCCCACCATCTTGCCCCCCCTAGGGGCCCCCACCAGATCGCACCTCCCGCGCCACCCGTCTGAGATGCCCGCCGCTCCCAGACTCAGGTGACCGCCTCCCCGCTCATCTCCCTTCACAACAGAGACGCCTCCACCTCCCAGGCCGCCCCCTCAGCACAGGTGACACCGCCTCCACCTCCAAGGCCGCCCCCCTCGGCACAGGTTACCGCCTCCCGCCCGCCCATCCCCAGGCATGTGTGGCCGAGCAACCAACCCCCGCCGGCCCGCCTAAACAAGAAACCCGTTACCCGCTCAATTGCCCCGCCCCCCCCCCACTCCCGCTCGAACAGGCAGCCACCGCCCCCCCTCCCATCCCCGGCCGAACAAGCGAGCCCCGGCACAGGTGACCGCCTGCCGGCCCGCCCATCCCCCGCCGTTCATGGCCGTGACATCAACCCCCGCGCCAGGACAAGCAAGCCCGCGCCCCCTTCTCAAACATCACCCGCCGCCCCTCCCCTCCCCTCCCCGGCCGAACAACCGACACTCCCCCCCTCCGCTTGAAAAAGCACCCGGCGCCCCCCTTCCCCGTCTGAACAATCGTCACCCCCCCTCCGCCCCCCCGCTTGAAAAAGCACCCGTCGCCCCCGCTCCCCGTCCGAACAAGCGACACCCACCCTCCGCCTCCCCCCCGCTTGAACAAGCACCGCCGACCCCCTCCAAGCCGAACAACAACCAAAAGACCCCCCACCCGCCTGAACACCCGCCGGAAGCCACGGCCGGTCACCCTAAGAGGTAAGTATATACATATGTATTTATTTGTGTGTATATACAGTGTATATACTGTGTATATGTGTATATACAGTGTATACACTGTGTATATGTGTATATACAGTGTATATACTGTGTATATGTGTATATACAGTGTATATACTGTGTATATGTGTATATACAGTGTATATACTGTGTATATGTGTATATACAGTGTATATACTGTGTATATGTGTATATACAGTATATACTGTGTATATGTGTATATACAGTGTATATACTGTGTATATGTGTATATACAGTGTATATACTGTGTATATGTGTATATACAGTGTATATACTGTGTATATACAGTGTATATACAGTATATACTGTGTATATGTGTATATACAGTGTATATACTGTGTATATGTGTATATACAGTGTATATACTGTGTATATACAGTGTATATACTGTGTATATGTGTATATACAGTGTATATACTGTGTATATGTGTATATACAGTGTATATACTGTGTATATGTGTATATACAGTGTATATACTGTGTATATGTGTATATACAGTGTATATACTGTGTATATGTGTATATACAGTGTATATACTGTGTATATGTGTATATACAGTGTATATACTGTGTATATGTGTATATACAGTGTATATACTGTGTATATGTGTATATACAGTGTATATACTGTGTATATGTGTATATACAGTGTATATACTGTGTATATGTGTATATACAGTGTATATACTGTGTATATGTGTATATACAGTGTGTATATGTGTATATACTGTGTATATACTGTGTATATGTGTATATTTTGTTTGTATATTGGTATATACTGTGTATTTATGTGTATATACTGTGTATATGGGTATATACTGTGTATTTATGTGTATATACTGTGTATATGGGTATATACTGTGTATATATATGTATGTACAGTATATAAATACATATACTGTGTATATATGTATATACTGTGCATATACTGTGTATATATGCATGTACAGTGTATAAATGCATCTACTGTGTATATGGGTATATATGCATTACTGTGTACATACTGTGTATAGGCGTATATATGCATCTACTGTGTATATGGGTATATATGCATCTACTGTGTATATGGGTATATATGCATCTCCTGTGTATATACTGTGTATATGGGTATATATGAATCTCCTGTGTATATACTGTGTATATGGGTATATATGCATCTCCTGTGTATATACTGTGTATATGGGTATATATGCATCTCCTGTGTATATACTGTGTATATGGGTATATATGCATCTCCTGTGTATATACTGTGTATATGGGTATATATGCATCTACTGTGTATATACTGTGTATATGGGTATATATGCATCTACTGTGTATATACTGTGTATATGGGTATATATGCATCTACTGTGTATATACTGTGTATATGGGTATATATGCATCTCCTGTGTATATACTGTGTATATGGGTATATATGCATCTCCTGTGTATATACTGTGTATATGGGTATATATGCATCTCCTGTGTATATACTGTGTATATGGGTATATATGCATCTCCTGTGTATATACTGTGTATATGGGTATATATGCATCTCCTGTGTATATACTGTGTATATGGGTATATATGCATCTCCTGTGTATATACTGTGTATATGGGTATATATGCATCTACTGTGTATATACTGTGTATATGGGTATATATGCATCTACTGTGTATATACTGTGTATATGGGTATATATGCATCTACTGTGTATATACTGTGTATATGGGTATATATGCATCTCCTGTGTATATACTGTGTATATGGGTATATATGCATCTCCTGTGTATATGGGTATATATGCATCTCCTGTGTATATACTGTGTATTTATGTGTATATACTGTGTATATGGGTATATACTGTGTATATATATATGTATGTACAGTATACAGGGCCGCCGATAGGGCAGTACAACTGGTACTGCCCTATGGGGCCCGGACTCTAAGACACTAGGGGGGGGGCCCGGGGGCCCGGCCGGTGGGCCGCAGACTGTGCGGTCTGTGCTGCACACAATATGTGTGGTGTGGGGTGGAGGCGCCGGGGGCCGCTGGCAGTGGCGTACCGACCGCAGTCCGGGCCCATCGGACGGGGGGGCCCGGGCCGGGGCAATCACTAATGCCTCTGTCTGTCGGACCCCCCGTGAATTTGCTGGCCTGGCAGGCTATAATTTAATGATTCTGGGCCGGTGGGGGCGGTGCTTGTGCCGTCCGCGGCATTCTGTATTGGAGCTGCGCTCATGACAGAGCTGGAAGTGACGCGCACTGACACTTCCTGCTCTGTCACACTGAAGCAGCGCACAGGACGGTAAGCGTCCTAGCGCTGGCAGCATAATGACGTCATTACGCTGCCAGCGCTGGGCGCCTCACTACGTGCCCAGTACAGAAGACGGAGGATGAAGGCCAGAAAAAGGGGAGTGAAGAAATGTGAGTATTAGAGTTTATTTTTTTAAAATTATAAATTGTGTGGGGGGGGCCATTACTATATATCTGTGTGTGTGGGGGGCCATTACTATATATCTGTGTGTGTGGGGGGGCCATTACTATATATCTGTGTGTGTGGGGGGCCATTACTATATATCTGTGTGTGTGGGGGGCCATTACTATATATCTGTGTGTGTGGGGGGCCATTACTATATATCTGTGTGTGTGGGGGGGGGCATTACTATATATCTGTGTGTGTGGGGGGGCCATTACTATATATCTGTGTGTGTGGGGGGCCATTACTATATATCTGTGTGTGTGGGGGGCCATTACTATATATCTGTGTGTGTGGGGGGCCATTACTATATATCTGTGTGTGTGGGGGGCCATTACTATATATCTGTGTGTGTGGGGGGCCATTACTATATATCTGTGTGTGTGGGGGGGCCATTACTATATATCTGTGTGTGTGGAGGGCCATTACTATATATCTGTGTGTGTGGGGGGGGCCATTACTATATATCTGTGTGTGTGGGGGGCCATTACTATATATCTGTGTGTGTGGGGGCCATTACTATATATCTGTGTGTGTGTGTGTGTGGGGGGGGCCATTACTATATATCTGTGTGTGTGGGGGCCATTACTATATATCTGTGTGTGTGGGGGGGCCATTACTATATATCTGTGTGTGTGTGGGGGGCCATTACTATATATCTGTGTGTGTGGGGGGCCATTACTATATATCTGTGTGTGTGGGGGGCCATTACTATATATCTGTGTGTGGGGGGCCATTACTATATATCTGTGTGTGTGGGGGGCCATTACTATATATCTGTGTGTGGGGGGCCATTACTATATATCTGTGTGTGTGGGGGGCCATTACTATATATCTGTGTGTGGGGGGCCATTACTATATATCTGTGTGTGTGGGGGGCCATTACTATATATCTGTGTGTGGGGGGGCCATTACTATATATCTGTGTGTGGGGGGGCCATTACTATATATCTGTGTGTGTGGGGGGCCATTACTATATATCTGTGTGTGTGGGGGGCCATTACTATATATCTGTGTGTGTGGGGGGCCATTACTATATATCTGTGTGTGTGGGGGCCATTACTATATATCTGTGTGTGTGGGGGGGCCATTACTATATATCTGTGTGTGTGGGGGGGGCCATTACTATATATCTGTGTGTGTGGGGGGGGGCCATTACTATATATCTGTGTGTGTGGGGGGCCATTACTATATATCTGTGTGTGTGGGGGGCCATTACTATATATCTGTGTGTGTGGGGGGCCATTACTATATATCTGTGTGTGTGGGGGGCCATTACTATATATCTGTGTGTGTGGGGGGCCATTACTATATATCTGTGTGTGTGGGGGGGCCATTACTATATATCTGTGTGTGTGGGGGGCCATTACTATATATCTGTGTGTGTGGGGGGCCATTACTATATATCTGTGTGTGTGGGGGGCCATTACTATATATCTGTGTGTGTGTGGGGGGCCATTACTATATATCTGTGTGTGTGTGGGCCATTACTATACAGGCGGTCCCCTACTTAAGGACACCCGACGACCCACAGTTAAAGACGGACCCCTCTGCCCACTGTGACCTCTGGTGAAGCTCTCTGGATGCTTTAGTTTAGTCCCAGGGTGCAATGATCAGCTGTAAAGTGTCTGTAATGAAGCTTTATTGATAATCCTTGTATGTAACCCGGGGACTGCCTGTATATATATGTGTGTGGGGGGGGGGGCATTACTATATATCTGTGTGTGTGGGGGCCATTACTATATATATGTGTGTGTGTGGGGGGGGGGGGGGCATTACTGTTATTTTTACTATTTTTCAGACCCCCTAGGGTACTTTAACTCCAGGTTGTCTGACTGATCCTACCATATACTGCCATACTACAGTATATGCGAATTTTCTACATCATCTATTACAATGTGCAAATCACACATTGTAATAGAAGGGTTAAAATCAGACAGCCTCCGGTCTTTGTATAAATGTAATTAGGACATAATTTTTATTCCTGTGATATTATACTGTCAGTGACTGTGGTGTTTTTAGAGGCAGCCCTTTAGTGCAGTCATTTTTTTGGCGCTGTATACTAACGTGCAGTTTTTTCGCAGCTGGTATATATTTATGTATATGTGATATATTCATTACTGCAATATTATTAGTATTGTACAGGTACGTGGATATATATATATAATATATTTATGTGCAACTGAATTTCAGTGTTTCATATGGTGTATGTATTTATATGTGTAGTGTGAATATAGCGTGTGTAGAGTATATATGGGGCAGTGTTAATATGTGTTTATGTGTATTATGCATATATAGTGTATGTGCGCTTTTGTCTGTGGAGTGCAAAGTCACCCAGCGGCCAGTCCTGCGGTGATCCGAAATCCCGATACCTGTGCCTGCTCAGCAGCCTCTGTGAATCAGTGTGCAGGTGCTGGGACTTTAGGTTTCCTTGGGGTATGCAATGAACGCTCCTTCTTTTCCTTCCCATTGGTTCTGAGGAAATATGAAGTCCTGACCCTTATGCAGTGATTCACAGAGGTTGCTGAGCAGGCACAGGTACCAGGACTTCAGATTACCTCAGGACTGGTGGCAGGGTGACGTAAAGAGCCCTTAGGTGCACTGGAGCACCCCCACTGGTAATTAACACAATTCTTTATTAAAACATTAAAAGATAGTGGCGGCCCTAGCAATTGCACTTTATAATGTTATATTTGTTATATGTTGTCTGTTAAACACTTTTATATGTTTACTGTTCACCATGCTTTAGTTTTTGATGCCATATTTGCACTATAATAAATATACTTGACCAAAAGTATGACTCCTATTGGCAATCTACCAGAAGAGTGTGCCTTGTCGTAGCAACAGGCCTCAAACCCTGTTTGTGAAAGGTCACTGCGGGGGGCAGGAGGCTTGTTCGGTTTTGGGGTGTGTTGGGGCCCAGACACTTTTGCTGTATGGGGCCCCGAATTTCCTGATGGCTGCCCTGACAGTATATAAATACATATACTGTGTATATATGTATATACTGTGCATATACTGTGTATATATGCATGTACAGCGTATAAATGCATCTACTGTGTATATGGGTATATATACATTACTGTGTACATACTGTGTATAGGCTTATATATGCATCTACTGTGTATATGGGTATATATGCATCTCCTGTGTATATACTGTGTATATGGGTATATATGCATCTCCTGTGTATATACTGTGTATATGGGTATATATGCATCTACTGTGTATATGGGTATATATGCATCTCCTGTGTATATACTGTGTATATGGGTATATATTCATCTCCTGTGTATATACTGTGTATATGGGTATATATGCATCTCCTGTGTATATATTGTGTATATGGGTATATATGCATCTCCTGTGTATATACTGTGTATATGGGTATATATGCATCTACTGTGTATATACTGTGTATATTGGCATATATGCATCTACTGTGTATATACTGTGTATATGGGTATATATGCATCTCCTGTGTATATACTGTGTATATGGGTATATATGCATCTCCTGTGTATATACTGTGTATATAGGCATATATGCATCTCATGTGTATATACTGTGTATATGGGTATATATGCATCTCCTGTGTATATACTGTGTATATGGGTATATATGCATCTCCTGTGTATATACTGTGTATATGGGTATATATGCATCTCCTGTGTATATGGGTATATATGCATCTCCTGTGTATATACTGTGTATATGGGTATATATGCATCTCCTGTGTATATACTGTGTATATGGGTATATATGCATCTCCTGTGTATATACTGTGTATATTGGCATATATGCATCTACTGTGTATATACTGTGTATATGGGTATATATGCATCTACTGTGTATATACTGTGTATATGGGTATATATGCATCTACTGTGTATATACTGTGTATATGGGTATATATGCATCTACTGTGTATATACTGTGTATATAGGCATATATGCATCTACTGTGTATATACTGTGTATATGGATATATATGCATCTCCTGTGTATATACTGTGTATATGGGTATATATGCATCTACTGTGTATATGGGTATATATGCATCTACTGTGTATATACTGTGTATACGGGTATAAATGCATCTACTGTGTATATACTGTGTATATAGGCATATATGCATCTACTGTTTATAGATGCATAAGATGCATATACTGTATTTATACACGCATATATGTGTGTACATTTAAATTTATATATATATATATGGGTATATGCTGTATATACTGAATGTGTGTGTATTTGCTGTATGTGTGTATATACTTTATGAGTTTGTATATACTCTGTATTAGTGTATAAATGTATATGAGTGCATAAATGTGTGTGTATATATGGGTGCAAGTATATGCGTGTAGAACTTTATCTGTGTGTATATAAGTATATAAAGTTGTGTATATATCAGTGTGGGGAATGTATACCTGGCCCCAGTATGTAGCTGTGTTACTGGGGATGAGCCGGCTGTTTGTAGCGGTGTTACTGGGGATGAGCCGGCTGTATGTAGCTGTATTACTGGGGATGAGCCGGCTGTATGTAGCTGTGTTACTGGGGATGAGGCGGCTGTATGTAGCTGTATTACTGGGGATGAGCCGGCTGTATGTAGCTGTGTTACGGGGGATGAGCCGGCTGTATGTAGCTGTATTACTGGGGATGAGGCGGCTGTATGTAGCTGTGTTACTGGGGATGAGCCGGGTGTATGTAGCTGTGTTCCTGGGGATGAGGGGGGTGTATGTAGCTGTGTTCCTGGGGATGAGGCGGGTGTATGTAGCTGTGTTCCTGGGGATGAGGCGGGTGTATGTAGCTGTGTTCCTGGGGATGAGGCGGGTGTATGTAGCTGTGTTACGGGGGATGAGGCGGGTGTATGTAGCTGTGTTCCTGAGGATGAGGCGGGTGTATGTAGCTGTGTTCCTGGGGATGAGGCGGGTGTATGTAGTGGTGTTACTGGGGATGAGGCGGCTGTATGTAGATGTGTTACTGGGGGTGAGTCGGGTGTATGTAGCGGTGTTACTGGGGATGAGGCGGGTGTATGTAGCTGTGTTACTGGGGGTGAGTCGGGTGTATGTAGCGGTGTTACTGGGGATGAGGCGGCTGTATGTAGCTGTGTTACTGGGGGTGAGGCGGCTGTATGTAGCTGTGTTACTGGGGATGAGGCGGGTGTATGTAGATGTGTTACTGGGGGTGAGTCGGGTGTATGTAGCGGTGTTACTGGGGATGAGGCGGCTGTATGTAGCTGTGTTACTGGGGGTGAGGCGGCTGTATGTAGCTGTGTTACTGGGGATGAGGCGGGTGTATGTAGCTGTGTTACTGGGGGGAAGGCGGCTGTATGTAGCTGTGTTACTGGGGATGAGGCGGCTGTATGTAGCTGTGTTACTGGGGGTGAGGCGGGTGTATGTAGCGGTGTTACTGGGGATGAGGCGGGTGTATGTAGCTGTGTTACTGGGGACGAGGCGGATGTATGTAGCTGTGTTACTGGGGGTGAGGCGGCTGTATGTAGCGGTGTTACTGCTGGGATAGTGGAAAGGAAGCAGGAGGACGTGTATGTATGCTACACTCAGTGGGGGCCTCCACCAGATTTTGCGCCCAAGGGCCCCCACCAACCTTAATCCGGCCCTGGTGCCGCACCAGTGTGCATGTGTAGCATCTGAGACCTTAAAGGGGTATTCCCATAAAGGCATTTACCTTTAATTAAATTCATTTGCCTTATGTAAACATTTCTTCAATTGTATGTTATTAAAAAAAATGTTCCTGTGTGAAGATAATTTCTCATAAATGTAGTCATGTTGTCCCTTAGAAACCAGATAGCTTCCTCGGATACGACCACGTCACACTCTGGCAGTGGTGGCCAGACTTGCGCTATAGAGTCCTGCCGGACTACCAGGATTCAGCAATCATTACCACAAAGTGCCTGTGCGACATGTAGTAACTACCGGACATTTTATATACAATAACCTTTTGTTTCTTTGTGCAATCACTCCAGCAGAGGTGGCCGTATCCGAGGAAGCCATTTTGTTTCTAAGGGGCAACATGTCTACATTTATGAGAAATTGGGGCAGATTTATCAAGTGTCTGAAAGTCAGAATATTTCTATTTGCCCATGGCAACCAATCACAGCTCCCCTTTAAAATATTCATGAGCACTAGTAAAATGAAAGCTGAGCTGTGATTGGTTGCCATGGGCAACTAGAAATATTCTGACTTTCAGACAGCTTGATAAATCTGCCCCATTATCTTCACACAGGAATATTTTTTTAATAACATCTAATTGAAGAAATGTTTACATATGGCAGATTAATGAAACTGAATGTGAGTGCCCAGATGAGAATACCCCTTTAATTCCCTGTGGGTGGTAGTGAGCAGACATGGCAAGTCACTCCTAACCATGTAGTGGTCGATGGAGGGCAATGGAAGGCATGGTAAAATTAAGGGGAAAAACTAAAATTTTAATAAAGTTAATACAATAGCTGTAAAGTAGAACCTCTTCATACACACCTCAGCTGCCACAGAACCCAGTCATACACACCTCAGCTGCCACAGAACACAGTCATACACACCTCAGCTGCCACAGAACCCAGTCATACACACCTCAGCTGCCACAGAACCCGGTCATACACACCTCAGCTGCCACAGAACCCAGTCATACACACCTCAGCTGCCACAGAACCCAGTCATACACACCTCAGCTGCCACAGAACCCGGTCATACACACCTCAGCTGCCACAGAACCCAGTCATACACACCTCAGCTGCCACAGAACCCGGTCATACACACCTCAGCTGCCACAGAAACCGGTCATACACACCTCAGCTGCCACAGAACCCGGTCATACACATCTCAGCTGTTGCAGAACCTCTACATACACACCTGAGCTGCAGCAGAAGCTCTTCATACACACCGGAGCTGCTGCAGAACCTCTTCATACACACCTCAGCTGCTGCAGCACCTCTTCATACACACCTCATCTGCCGCAAAACCTCTTTACAAACACCTCAGCTACTGCAGAGCCTCTTCATACACACCTCAGCTGCCACAGAACCCCTTCATACACACCGCAGTTGCTGGAGAACCTCTCAATATACAACTTGGCTGCTGCAGAACGTCATACTACACAGTTCAGCAGCCACACAACCTCTTAATACACACTTCAGCTACAGAACCTCCTAATGAACACCTCAGCAGCGGCATTACATCTTCTTACACATCTCAGCTGCTTCAGGACCTCTTAAATCACCCCTTTCTTTAAACCCCCCCACCAAGAACATACTGCTGCGTCTTCCATTCCACAGGCATAACCTTCCACCCCTTTTACATGGCTGAGACCAGGAGGAGGCATTATACAGAGAGTTAATAACTGCATGTACTGCATAGCATTCAATAGGATACAGATATTGATTATCATAAAGCAGTAATGGAGGCTGGCAGGATGGTGGGGTCCCCTCTTCTTGCTCACTGGTGGGCACCTGGGGTTCGTGCCCTGGTTGCCCTACCTATAATCCGGCCCTGCAGACAGAGGGGGTCTATGTGGGCACTGTTGCAGCCCATGCACAGACTTTTGAATGGAGAGTCCCTTGAGCCACACACGAGATAAGTATCAGAATACAAATACAGCCCAGGATGGTATGCTCTCTACCTTCTCTTGACCCATCTCCCTGTCAGCCTTCTCTCTAGGTACCAGCTGGCCTGAATATCTGTAGCCGTAATGTCTGCTATTGTCTTTAGTGTAGATCGTAGTGGCCTCTGTGGCCACCAGAAAAGGTGACAATATGTGACAGCGGAATGTGTGAGAACCTCACACATTGATTGGAATTGATTGTGGCTCCCAGGACTGAAAACTGGTAATTTATTACTTAAGTTATACATTACAAAATGGTTATATCAGGAATATGTCAAAAAATAGTTCTGAGAAAGGAGAATCTTGTAAAACTGACACAGTAAATGTGTAGTTCCATGAAATTACCTATATACCAGGAAACATCTTTTACATAGAGTTCAAGAGAGTACATCCAGTGTTTCCTGGCTCATGAATAGAATGTATGCCTAAAAAATGGACATAGTAGAAGGAAAGAAGCCATATTTGCACATACATAGCACTATACTTAAAGGAAACCTACCACTTGTAGTGGCAGGTTTCCGATAGCAATACCGGGCACCAGCTCAGGGTGAGCTGGTGCCGGAGCTTATTTTAGTTAGTGTTTTAAACCGCGGTATCGCGGTTTAAAACACTTTTTAAACGTTATAGCCGGCGCAGGCAGGTACGCGCTCGGCGCTTACCGTGCACGCGGCTACATAGGAAGTGAATGAGAGCCGCGTGCACGGTAAGCGCCGAGCGCGTACCTGCCTGCGCCGGCTATAACGTTTAAAAAGTGTTTTAAACCGCGATACCGCGGTTTAAAACACTAACTAAAATAAGCTCCGGCACCAGCTCACCCTGAGCTGGTGCCCGGTATTGCTATCGGAAACCTGCCACTACAAGTGGTAGGTTTCCTTTAAAGAGGAACTGTCACCCTTAAAAAAACACACTAGGAGCAGCTTACTAAAGTATTGGAACCCTCCGATAAAGCTAGCAGACACTGCACTGCTGTACCCTAGGACTGAGCTTACAGCGGTCCGGCTATTCATGAGGGTGCAGTCCAAGGAGGCTGCGACTGCCGCATGAAGCCTGGCAGTCACTGCAGGCAATGGCATGGGAGGAGCGGTCCAGGGAAGAAGAAGCGCCTCGGACACTCCCTCATGAATATGCCTGAGTGCTGCGACTGCCAGACTTCATGCAGCAGTCACCGCCTCCTTGGACCACATCCTCATTAATATGCCAGATTGCTGCAAGCTCATCCGTTTTTCCGAGGCTATGACACTGCAGTGTCTGCTAGCTTTATCAGAGGGTTCCGATAAAGCTAGCAGTTTAACACTGCTAAAAAATGAGGTAGCGCTAGAAGCTGCTTACATTAGTAAACAGCTCCTAGTGCATTTTTTTAAGGGTGACAGGTCCTCTTTATATGCTGCTCAAACTCTACGAGAAGCTTGGTAACGATTCCCTACGTCACGGTCAGGGGCGTCGCTTTTGGCCTGTGCCCTGGATCTCCCCGGGCATCCTACCCTCTCTCAACACGATCCGTGTCCTGCACGGATCGTGATGAGAACGTTTGCTGTCACTGCTTTCCCCAGCAGCTCAGCCTCCGGTGAATAATAGTCACAGAGTCTGAAGGACCTGTGATGATGTCATGGTCACATGACCTGCCGGGGAAAGCAGTGCACAGACAGAGAGAGAGAGAGAGCTGCATCTGTGAGGTAAGGGGGGAGACATGATAGGGAAGGGGGAGAATAAGGGGGGTTAGTGTGAGCACATTACTTAGTGGGGGGCTGTGTGAGGCACATTATCTACTGGGGGCTGTGTGAGGCACATGACTTACTGGGGGGCTGTGTGAGGCACATTACTTAGTGGGGGGCTGTGTGAGGCACATTACTTAGTGGGGGGCTGTGTGAGGCACATTACTTAGTGGGGGGCTGTGTGAGGCACATTACTTATTGGGGGGCTATGTGAGGCACATTACTTAGTGGGGGGCTGTGTGAGGCACATTACTTAGTGGGGGGCTGTGTGAGACACATTACTTAGTGGGGGGCTGTGTGAGGCACATTACTTAGTGGGGGGCTGTGTGAGGCACATTACTTAGTGGGGGGCTGTGTGAGGCACATTACTTAGTGGGGGGCTATGTGAGGCACATTACTTAGTGGGGGGCTGTGTGAGGCACATTACTTACTAGTGGGGGGCTGTGTGAGGCACATTACTTACTAGTGGGGGGCTGTGTGAGGACATTACTTACTAGTGGGGGGCTGTGTGGGGCACATTACTTACTAGTGGGGGGGGGGTGTGGGGCACATTACTTACTAGTGGGGGGCTGTGTGGGGCACATTACTTACTGGTGGGGGCTGTGTGTGAGGCACATTACTTACTGGGGGGACTGTGTGAGGCACATTACTTACTGTTGGGGTTGTGTGGGGCACATTACTTACTGGGGTGCCTTGTGTGGGGCACATTACTTACTGGGGGGGCTGTGTGGGCACATTACTTACTGGGGGGGCTGTGTGAGGACATTACTTACTGGGGGGCTGTGTGGGGAACATTACTGGGGGGCAGTGTGGGGCACATTACTTACTGTTGGGGCGTGATGGGTAACACGCACCTGGTTTTGTTTAAATGCAAGACAAAGTGTGAACGCTGCCTTACAGTATTTGGGGGAGATTGTTAGGGGCGGCAGCAGGATAACACTGCCAGGGAACAAAGATGTAGGGACAATGAGGAACATAAGATGTGGTGATGCCTCATGGAGAAGATGGAGGAGACGTCACCTGCAGTCACTGGAGGGAAAAAGTAGGGATTTCTCTGGTGTTTCCGTAGCTGTATACACTGTCAGTAAAGTTGTTATGTGAGGGGGTTATGTACAGGAGGGGGCATTACTAAAAGAGCGCTACATATGTATTGGGGCCCGTGCCCCGGATCTTTTACAACCCTAGCAATGTCCCTGGTCACGGTAATGGTTGATCAGCCACCATTACTAGTGATGAGCAGGTTGGTTGAAATTTGGGTTCATTGAGTTTGACCAAACATTGTTAAAAACTTTGGTTCAGAACCCGGACTTAACCCCAAATACAAGCCCCAATGAGGTCAATTGGTCCCCGAATTTTAATGTCCAAAAATGGCTTTAAAATGGGGGTTGTAAGGGAAGAGGGCTTAAAAATTACGGTAAAAGCAGGGACAAAAATAGGCTAGAGAATTTACTTAAAATAATAATATATTATATATATTATAATATTATATAAAAAAATAAAATAAAAAATTATAATTTAAAAAATGCTGTTGATGTCATTAATGTTCAAGGTGCTCTAGGTGTTCATTAAAAGAAGCAATGGGAAAACCACACACCCTTCCTCTCACTGCGGTTAAAATCCAGCTACTGCAGTATTTGACAGGTTCAATTTTCGAGTTCAGCAAAGCGCAATTTGACAATATAAATTTTAAATCCAGAAATTATAGAAATTTTAATAGTATAGATTTTTAATAAAATTGAATGCAGAAATTTGAATCATTTTAATTTTCAATCCAGCAAATGCAGAAATGTTAATAGTTTAACCCCTTCCTATTGACACTCTTTTTTTATTTTACGTTTCCGTTTTTCACTCCCCTTTTTAAAAATCCATAACTTTTTTATTTTTTCATGTATAGGGCTTTATAAGGACTTGTTTTCTGTATAAACAATTGTACTTCCTAGTGGCAGTGTTTTATATTTCATACCATTGTACTGGAAAGCGAGAAAAAATTCCATATGCAGCGATCTTGATGAAAAAAACGCTTATACGCCATTTACTTGTAGGCTGTATTTTTATGGCTTTCACTGTGGAAACTGCAAATGAAACCTCCACTTTATTCTTTAGGTTGGTACGATTACGGGGACACTAAATTCATATAGGCTTTATTTGATTTCAATAGGATTTAAAAAATGTTGGAACAAAAAAAAATGATTTACCGTATATTTGCCATAATCTGATGCTGATAACTTTATCATATTGATGTTGATCATGATGATGTTGTCATTTTAGGGTCTGTAAGACTTTTTATGTGTTGCAAAATAACAAAAAAGTGGTGTTTCGGATATTTGGGCACTATTTTTTGTTACAGGGTTCACCACCAGGAATAACTGTTTTATACATTGCACAGACTTTTTGGGAAACAGAGAATTATTATATATTTATTTTTAAATCAGTTTTATGGAAAGGGGGTGATTTGAACCTTTCAGTTTTTTACATTTTTTTTTTAATGTTATTTTCTTTTTACTGTATTTCAAGACTTCCTAGGGTACTTTAACTCTAGGGAGTCTGATCACTTATACCATATACTGCAGCACTACAGTATTTCAGTATACAGGCAGTCCACGGGTTACATACAAGATAGGGTCTGTAGGTTTGTTCTTAAATTGAATTTGTATGTAAGTCGGAACTGTATATTTTATCATTGTAATCCTAGACAGAACTCTTTTGGTCTCTCTGACAATTGGATTTTAAAAATGTTGGGTTGTCATAAGAATCAGGAATAACACTAAAGCTTCATTACAGACACCTGTGATAACTATTACAGCTGATCATTCTAGCCTAGGACTAAAGCACAATAAATTACCAATATCCAGAGGTCCGTTTGTAACTAGGGGTCGTATGTAAGTCAAGTGTTCTTAAGTAGGGGACCGTCTGTATTGTAAATTTACTGGATCTGTAAAAAAAAACCTGCTATGGCAGCTCTGTGTGAGGCTACTGGTTGCAATGGCAACCGACCAATGCCCAACATTAGGATCCAAGATGGCAGCTCCCATGCGGCATAGTTATTTAAGTGCCACCATAGAGTGGCAAATCACCCCCCTTTCCCTAGAACTGATATAAAAATAAATAAACATTAAAAATCATATGTAACGTAAGGTATCCCCACATCCCAAAATGTACGAGCTATCAAAATATAATAATGGTTGTTAACAGCGTTGAACCTAGCACCAGCATTGAAAATAGCAGCCAGATGTCTGACATGCCACTTTTTTGCCATTTTCCAACATAAAAAAAATTTACTAAAAAGTGATCAAAAGGCCATATAGCCCTCAAAATGGTAGCAATGAAAATGCCATCACATCTTGCAAAAAATGATATGTCATGCAGCTCTGTACACCAAAGAATGAAACAGTTATTAGCGACAGATGGCAAAACAAAGACATTTTGTGTACAGAAGGTTTAAATTTAAAAAAAAAAAACACAATAAAACCTATATAAATTTAGAAACCCCTTGATTGTACCGACCCAAAGAATATAGGAGGTGTGTCATTCGGGGCACACAGTTCAAGTCATAAAACTGCGTCCCGCAAGAAAATAGAACATTTGTATGTTTTCACCAATTTCGCTGCATTTGGAATTATTTTACCACTTTCGAGTACATGGTATGGAATTTTAAATACTGTCACTACAAAGTACAATTTGTTATGCAGAAAACAAGCCCACACACAGTTTGTTGCTGTATCATGCTGGAACTGCAAATAGTTATAACACTGGTCCTTTAACCCCTTACCGACATTTGACGTAATAGTACTGCATCGCGGGAGGTGCGTTCCTGCAAAAACCTCTAACCCCCGCGATTGGAGATTTCTGACTGCAGCGTGTTAGGGGCATTTAAAGTTTATCGGACCCCCGCGGCGCCTACTGGGGGCGTCCGCTGCTCCGATCACAGCCTCGGGACTGCCAGTGCCCGGGGCTGCGCGATCATCTTTTGTGTGCCAGGCCCTGCCTTCTGGCAGGACCCGGCTGTAACACACTGAGCATGAGCAAGTGACAATGCATAATCTGCTCTGAATGGCGCAGCTTCCCTTCGATGCCCTGGCGTGTGCACATACAGCAGGTTACCACCACATATGGGGGATTGTTATACGCGGAAGGGATTGGGTATCAAATTTTGTGGAGCGTTTTGGTATTTTATCCACTGAGAATTTGTACATTTTTTGAAAAACACATTCATTTAGCCAAAAAAATTATTCTTTCAAAATTGCATCCAATTTTGTTTTAACCCCTGTAAAACAATTAAAGGGTTAACAAACTTCATAAAAGTTGTTTCACGTACGTTGAGGGGTGTAGTTTCTATTTATTTAGGCCTCTCAAAGTGATTTGAAACCTGAGCAGGTCCCTCAATAGGAGGATTTTGCGTTTTTTATTAAAATGTGAAAAATCGCACCTAACGTTCAAAGGCCAATAACAACCTACAAAAATAAGAGTATGCATAAAAAACCATGTCCACCTAAAGAAGACATTCGGTGAATGTTATTTTTGCTGTTATGACTATGTATGGAAAAAGTAGAACATTTTGAAGTTCGAAAATAATGAATTTTACCAAATTTTCACATAAATAAATGCAAAACATACAACCAAAATTTTTCAACTAACATGAAGTACAAAGTGTCACGAGAAAACAATTTTAAAATCAGTTGGATATGTTAAAGGTTAAAGCGTTTCAAAGTTATAACCATTTATAGTGACACAGGGCAGATTTGAAATAATGGGTCGTGTCAGGAAGGTGAAAAGTGGCTTCAGCGTTAAGGGGTTAAGTATTGCTGTATGATGCTGGGAATGCAAACCGTGCCATCTCTGGCCCTGCACTGTATCAGCCTATGAATTGCAATATTCAGTTCTTCCGATTACCCTTAAAAGACAATAATTTAACATTTCCATCTGTCCCTGATCACTGCAGCCTCTTCTCCCTACCCAATTGTTGTAATCAGAGCAATTGCTTGTTTTACCCTATCAAAAAAAGCAACCTCTCCCTAGTCTTCAATCTGTAATGGCGTCTTCTATACAGCAGGGTTACATGTCCCACCTAGCCAATCACAGACATTCCAAATGTGGGCATGGCAGTCGTTGCTAAGGCGCTGCAAGTTGGTTGATTCACTGCACAGTCAATCAACTAGCTTGCTGCATTTTCCCAAGCTTGAGCAACAGTGGGTGCCAAACCGGCCATATTCTCAAATTTCAATCTCCTAGTGATGTTAACACAATAAAGATAATTTTTGACTCTTTTAATTTACAAATTTAGCTCAGTCCGCACCATGGTTGTGCTTTCCATTTCTAGCATCCGCCTAGAAATGTGAAAAACTGAAATAGAACGGATCAGTTTTAAATCCCATTGAAATCAATATAAATGTTTATGTTATCCGTCATCAGTTGTACAGTGATCCGTTATTCTTCAGTTTTTTTCACGGAAAAAAAGACGAAGCTTGCAGTATTTTTTTTCCGTTTAAAAATTAAGTGGTTCAAAACTGATGGTGGCAAACAGACCACAATGCATTTACATTGAAGTCAATGGGTCAGATAGTAAGTGTCAGTTTTTTAAATTTTTTTAGATGCAGAAATAGACAGGTATAGACAGAAAAAGTTAATACTTAATTTTAGATATATAGATAAAGAGATGCTGGATAGATTATAGATAAAGAGGAGGTATAGAAAGAAAGATAGGTAGGAAAATAGAAATAAGAGATCAATAGATATGAGATAGATAGATAGATAGATAGATAGATGTATTAAAGAAAAAGCAGCAGCACTCCGGTGGTGAATCAAAGCTGGGTGATCTTTATTTCAAGGGCCCTTGAAATAAAGATCACCCAGCTTTGATTCACCACCGGAGTGCTGCTGCTTTTTCTTTAATATTTCAAGAATCCTTTGCCACGGATTGCGGATCCTCCTTCTTAGATAGATAGATAGATAGATAGATATCAAAGTGAAGAGGCAGCACTCCAAGCAGTGTTGAAAGGGGGTGAACCTTTATTCCATGAACCCCCAGGTTCTCTCCCTTGTTTAGATAGATAGATAGATTTCTTAAGGGCACTGCTAGAAAAATATGTAGTTGGGTGCCAGCACACAAGATCCGGCCACGTCCTCCAATAATAAAAATAGTAAATAAAAAAAATGAGAAAGGCTTCAGCTGAAATGTAGCAGCTTGGGAATAAAGACCACTTTAGCGAGATCAATAGATAGGTAAAAATTAGACATCTATAGATGGCAACTGTTATGAGGGAGAGATAGTGAAAAAGTGTAATTAAAAGAACTGATTCTTTAAAAAAAAACTGATACCACCTGACATTACCTGAAAGACAAGTGTCCGTTTTTTTAACAAGGAAATGTTAGGGTATCAGTAAAATAAACAGACATTGGGGGTCATTTACTAAGGGCCCGATTCACGTTTTCCCGACGTGTTACCCGAATATTTCCGATTTGCGCCGATTGTACCTGAATTGCCCCGGGATTGTGGCGCACGCGATCGGATTGTGGCGCATCGGCGCCGGCATGCGCGCGACGGAAATCGGGGGGCGTGGCCGAACGAAAACCCGACGTATTCGGAAAAACCGCCACATTTAAAAACCGAAAAAGTGTTGCTTGGGGAGCGCTTACCTTCACCTGGTCCGAGGTGGTGCATTCCGGCGCGATGAGATGACTTTCAGCGCAGCAGCGCCACCTGGTGGACGGCGGAGGAACTACCTTCTTAAATCCCGGCCGGACCCGAATCCAGAGCAGAGAACGCGCCGCTGGATCGCGAATGGGCCGGGTAGGTAAATTTGCCCCATTATGTCATCCATGTTATCTACCTTTATTTAAAATCAGGATTTTTTTAAACAGAGAACAGATACTCCAACGATGGTGTGAGCTTAGCCTTACTCAGTTTTAGCTCCTATCACTCAGTGATGGTCAGTGCAAAATTCCAGGGTGTGGGCGGGGACTCTCTAAGCAGACACAATGGGGGTCATTTACTAAGGGCCCGATTCGCGTTTTCCCGACGTGTTACCTGAATATTTCCGATTTGCTCCGATTTTCCGTGAATTGCCCCGGGATTTTGGCGCACGCGATCGGATTTTGGCGCATCGGCGCCGGCATGCACGCGACGGAAATCGGGGGGCGTGGCCAAATAAAAACCGACGGATTCAGAAAAACCGACGCATTTTTTAAAAAAAATGTGTTGCGAAAATTGCACTTACCTTCACTCAGCCCGGCTTGGTGTATTCCAGTGCGTTCTGATGCTCTTCATCGCAGCAGCGCCACCTGGTGGACGTCGGAGGAACTACCTTAATAAATCCCGTCCGGACCTGAATCCACCGCAGAGAACGCGTCGCTGGATCGCAAATGGGTCGGGTAAGTAAATCTGCCCCATTATGATCCCTCTAGTTCTGTGAGATGAAAATGTGGTTAGAGTATCAGTGTGCAGGTTTATATACACTTTCATATACCTTCTGAACATTGTACTAGTGTCTGACAACATAGAGAGTGAGACATATCAGTGACGATGAGAGAGATCCATTAGATGCCTATTACACACAATGATAGTCAGCTCTCCTACATCTCTGCTATTCCACAACACACTGCTTGATCTGCTGTGCCTTCTACTCTCTCCCCAGATAAAGCTTATGCCTGTAGCTTATGCTTGTTGCTGCCGGCAAGATTTCAGTGTATGTGTCAGTGTGAGCTCTGCCCTGGACTGCAGGGATGTGGGGATAGAGTGCAGGGAGCAGAGAGAGAGAAACTCAGCTCCACGACCATCACACATAAATCCAAGATGGCATCCCCAAACCTAAGTCAGAAGTTACAGCGTCAATTAACCTACCACATCAGGTGTTTGCCGTGTACGGCGGACAACAGGACCTGAACCAGCTGATCGTGTCCGGGTTAGACACAGGTGCACAGGACACATAGCAATGCCGAGGCTACTTGCTGGAACCAAGATGCCGCGACCGACTCATATCAGCACAGACATAACGAGTCCGGATTGTGCCGAAAGTCAAGAACCATGAGTCTTTACATTTATAAAGGAGATTATGCTACATCCAATGCCACATTTCCTACATCATAACAACATAAATATTGACTGTGGCCGGCAGAAGTGAGTTGTATAAACTATAAGGCGTAAGAACAAATGCTTGATGCATAGACTAAGGCCACTATATAACAAAGTCAATCAAAGTTATTCCTTGCCTATGAAGATATTTTCAACAATTCACCACATTGCAAGTGAAGGACATTCATATATCGCCCTCCTATATCCCACTCTTTTTATAAAAATACAGAGATTAAGTATTTTAAACCTTTTTTTTCTGAAAAGGTCGGCACTTGGGCCCTACAGTGCCACCTTTCATTATAGCCCAGCCTGTGATCCTACTTACACTGTTTACACAGATCTCATTTTATCTTTTATATGAAGTGTTAATTTGTTTTATATGAAATGTTGTTTGCCTATAGGTGAATTCAGGTACATTCATGTATTTATATTGTGACGTTCTGTTACCTATCAAATAAAGGTTATGTCAGAATCTATAGCCACAAAACTAAATAAGGCCAGTAGTTGTCATCAGGTCACTATTTGACTTTTTAATTCTTTTAAAACAATAAATATTTCTTCCAGATTTGCATCACGTGTCTGGTGTAGTGCGAGTTAGTGCTTGGTATTTTTTTATGGTTGTATATTTGTTTGGTACAGGTCGGAGCCCTGCACATTACCGATATCACCTCCACTAACACACCATTTGTATATACGTTTTATACATTTTTGTTAAGTGTATATTGGGAGGTAGGATAGTGCTGAGTACTGTCTTCTTTTAACTGATCATTTGCCAGCCCACTGTATTTTATTCAGATTTGGTACAGTATCATACGTGGGCATATGAATGAAACATGTCACGTGTATACATATTCATATGGCAGAGAAATAACGGACTTGAGAAATCATACATTTATATTATTTATATACAGCAATGGAGAGGTCAGGATTGGTTAGTAGATGGCGGAAAGACAAGAAATTCAGTTATAGCGTGGCATACGTTCGGCTGGAGAAGAGGTACCATCAGCGGTACAGTATGGTGACACACATGTAGGACCGATATGGGGACCAATATCTGTTCGCAAATTGTGCAGCCAGATATCTGTCCTCTTGACGTTCGTGTTAAAGAGGCCGTAAGAGGAAGATTCAAGATATAGAGACAGCAGACAGACAACCACTGGTGTCCTGTGGCAAGTCAGGGGTGATGTTACTTGCAGAAGTATATAGCTGGGTATCATCAGCATAAACATGGCACTGAAAATCAAAAAGGTCCAATGACACTGACACTCCTGTAACCCAGGAGACATTGTCATTGTGCCCTTGGAAGAGTATGACGTGAGTGCAATCATTTTAATTTAACTGCCCACTCTTTTGATCAAACTGAGACCCCTGCATCCTCATTCCTAATTCAGTACACACATATCATTCAGCTAAACCATGTGTATTTGTACATGGAGTGGAACAAAATAGCTGTCGGACAAACAACTTATCTAAAGTTAGCTTTAGAAATGGCTACATAAAATTTACGACTATAGGAGCTAAATGATTCTTTGTACCGTGTAAGCCAGTGGTTATATAGGTGAATGTTGACAGAACTCAGTTGTTGATACATTTTATTGGCTTACTAAAAAGGTTGACTAACATTGTCACCTTAGTAGTCTTGACATCTTGCAAGTGTCATCAAGCATCAAGTTTAGCCAATAAAAGGTATCGACTGAGGACTGTCAACATTTATCTATTGACTAGAGAAGATGACTTAACAGCTGAATTGGGGGTATTTTCTATATTAAGGGAACATGTTTCGTGTTTGTACATCTTACATCAGCTTTCCTTCCAAATGAAGTGATAACCACAGCAGCTCATTACCATCTAGGACTTTCCAACTCAGGATTTCATTGCCATCACTGGCCCACAGGAGATAGTGGCACTCTGGTGAGCAGGGGGCTCAGTATACAGCAGCACTGATTAGACGGCCTTGTGTCTGGGGACCCCCTGACATCAGCCATGTGTCAGACTAAACATTACAATCAGCTCCGCACTAGAAAGAGAGTGACTGTCACCAGGTCGCAATGCTGATGAGGAGCCAGAGACGCGCCAGGCATTAAGCACCTGCTTAGGACTGTTTGTGGGATTTTCCTGGTGTTGACAGACAAATTGACCAGATTGATGCCAGCGCTGGGGATGTGTGGGCTATGACTGCTGCAACATGTAAAAGTGATAGTGCTTTCATCTCCAGTCATCTCTGATGATACTGCAAGAAGAGTCATGTGACCAATACCCATCTACAAATTACATAGTGATTGGATGAATGATATTCTGCACAGAATGGATATGAATGATGAGTTTATATTCCAATATTCTTGTGGGTGTCATAGGGGTTATTTTACTATATGAGCTCATCTCTCTCTTATATAACATGAAAACAAACACACAACAAGAGGTGCATTTCCTTACACGTTTGTTGATCTACGTTTGTTGACCTACGGGAGGTCGCTTGGACTTTATCCCCAGCAGAAGAAACCTCATCCTCGCTAGTAGGAGAAGGTGCTACACGTACAGGTCAGTGCAACACTACTTACATCAACACATAGGCCAGAGTATAAAAAGTAATAGCATAGGGAGCCTTGCACCTAAGTTCAAACGCAACATTTTCTTTCAGCCAGCGCAGGTATATAAGGTTGATTTTAAAGAACTGCCTGTATCTCCTGTTCTGTAAATCTGAGAACCACAAGCCTGATGTGATCTGTTATCTTTAATATGACACCATGTTTCTAGGTACTATAGAACTAAAGATAGAGGCATCTGAATTAACTCTCCCCCTGCAGTCTCTAAATTTCACTTATCTCAGGCCTGTAACCAGGATGAGGGGGTATCCTCTAAGCCTCTAGGAGAGGCGGTTTTGCCATCAACATAGACAAAGGTTCTTTACTGTAAGAGCAGTGAGACTATGGAACTCTCTGCCGCAGGAGGTTGTTATGGCGGACTCTATGTACATGTTCAAGAGAGGCCTGGATGCCTTTCTGGAGAGCAAAAAATATCACGGGTTATGGGGATAAAACATTTATTTAATTCTTAAAGGTTGGACTTGTATCATATACTATGATACTATGAAAATATTCTCGGCTTGTTTACATGACTTTGGAGAAGACTAAATACTGTTCTCTTGTTAACAAATATAGTAATGGTGCTCCCATGGTAGTGCTAACACTTCCCAAATGTGTCAAGACTCACCCCTGCCGCGCTGACAACACACACACCCCCTACCCCACTCACAACACACACACTTCCACTTTCCCATTCACAACACACTCCCCCACTGACAACAATCCCCTTCCTAACTGACAACACAAACACTCAACTCACAAAAAAAGACACTCTCCCCTCCCCCACTCTCAGCACCCAAATGCCATTCTTAACACACACACAATCTTCTCCTAACCACTCACTACTGTCAGGAGCCTCCTTAACTCAACTTTTTCTAGAGCAGTCTACCATGCTACCGGTCACTGGCGGTGCTGTGGGGATGTGGCCTGCTGTGAATAGCTCAGACTAACCTTGGTTACAGAGGGGAGCTGAGCAGGGCCAGTCCCAGGTTTCAGTAGGCCCCTGGGCAACAGAGCCTCAACGGGCCCTATTGTAGTGAACTCACGCAGTGACACAAAAAATTCAGAAACTTAAACAGTCTTCTGTTCCCTAAAATATTTATCATACCAACAGCCCTCTCATGGTTATTTTATATACAGACCCCTTATGGTTATTTTATATACAGATCCCTTATGGTTATTTTATCTATAGCCCCTCGTGGTTATATTATATACTGCCCCTTATGGTTATATTATATACTGCCACTCCTGGTTATTTTATATACAGCCCCCTCATGGATTATATTATATAAGCTCCCCTCAACACCCCCCCCCCCTCATAGATCCATTATATACAGCCCCCCCCCCCCCCCTCCCATGGACAAAATGTGATCTGTTAATGAGAAAAAAAGAAAGTAATACTCACCTCAGTCCACAACTCCTCTGCTGGCATGCAATGCAGTGCAGTGACTTCAGAGCAGAGACGCACGGAGTGCCACTGCTGCGGACTGTTTGGCCATGTGGGCCACCCCCAGCAGCTCTGGGCCCCAGCACTTGCCCAGGTATGCCTGGTGCTGGCACCGGCCCTGGATTTGAGCGCCGGGAAAGGGGTCTGCAGTGGAGAACAGACTGACTGTATTGCCATCCCTCCTCAGTGTAGAAGGTTAGTTTGTGATATGGCAGAGCAGGCAGCGTGTAAAGAGACAGCAGGTGCTATCCAGGAGGGAATACTGGTACTCCCGGCCCCCTGTTACTTACCCAGACCTGTAACTGGAGTCCCACTACTGTATAAATATAACAAGTTGTCCTTTAATACTAGGTTAGATACCAACATTCTTATTACTACATACACTGCATACATCATTCTCTGTAGGTGCTACATTTATTCCACATTTTATGAACACTACACAGATTACTTACTTTATATATTTAAACATATTACATAGATTATATACATGGTACATAATCTATAGATTGCATATTTTACATACATATATTTTTACACTCCTAGAGATTATCTCCCTTCTATCACTCTTCAGATTCGCAGCATTACATTAACTGTATTTCTCCAGTAAGCATCTGACAGGGTCTGACAGGACTGTTTATTATACTCCAAACTATTGTTAGTTTCAGGATTTGATGCAATTTTTACCTCAAAATATCACAATTCAAATGACATTTGTGATAAGGTGTAAATGAGAAACCATCCATCGAGAAGCCCTGCAGTTATCCTCCTCCTGGTGCCCGGAAGATGTATGAATGAAGCCAGTGCTTGTAATCTTAGTGTGAAACCCAAACACAGCAGCCACCCAGTGAGCCAGACACAGCACTACATACAACTCTGCAACCCACTCTCACCCACACAGCACTGTACACCAACACCTCACAACACAGTGCATCCAGCTATATAACACACATCACACCAACTTCACTAAAACCACTACAACACAATCCACATCACTACCACAGCATACCACTACAACACAATCCACATCACTACCACAGCATACCACTACAATACAGCCCACATCACTACCACAGCATACCACTACAACACAATCCACATCACTACCACAGCATACCACTACAACACAGCCCACATCACTACCACAGCATACCACTACAACACAGCCCACATCACTACCACAGCATACCACTACAACACAGCCCACATCACTACCACAGCATACCACTACAGCACAGTCCACATCACTACCATAGCATACCACTACAACACAGCCCAAAGCATACCACTACAACACAGCCTACATCACTACCACAGCATACCACTACAACACAGCCCATATAACTACCACAGCATACCACTACAGCACAGTCCACATCACTACCACAGCATACCACTACAACACAGCCCACATCACTACCACAGCATACCACTACAGCACAGTCCACATCACTACCACAGCATACCACTACAGCACAGCCCACATCACTACCACAGCATACCACTACAACACAATCCACATCACTACCACAGCATACCACTACAATACAGCACACATCACTACCACAGCATACCACTACAACACAATCCACATCACTACCATAGCATACCACTACAACACAGCCCACATCACTACCACAGCATACCACTACAGCACAGTCCACATCACTACCACAGCATACCACTACAACACAGCCCACATCACTACCACAGCATACCACTACAGCACAGTCCACATCACTACCACAGAATACCACTACAACACAATCCACATCACTACCGCGGCATACCACTACAACACAGCCCACATCACTACCACAGAATACCACTACAACACAGCCCACATCACTACCACAGCATACCACTACAACACAATCCACATCACTGCCACAGCATACCACTACAACACAATCCACATCACTACCACAGCATACCACTACAACACAATCCACATCACTACCACAGCATAACACTACAACACAATCCACATCACTACCACAGCATACCACTACAACACAGCCCACATCACTACCACAGCATACCACTACAACACAATCCACATCACTACCACAGCATACCACTACAACACAGCCCACATCACTGCCACAGCATACCACTACAACACAATCCACATCACTACCACAGCATACCACTACAACACAGCCCACATCACTACCACAGCATACCACTACAACACAGCCCACATCACTACCACAGCATACCACTACAACACATTCCACATCACTACCACAGCATACCACTACAACACAGCCCACATCACTACCACAGCATACCACTACATCACAGCCCACATCACTACCACAGCATACCTCTACAACACAGGGCACATCACTACCACAGCATACCACTACAACACAGGGCACATCACTACCACAGCATACCACTACAACACAGCCCACATCACTACCACAGCATACCACTACAACACAATCCACATCACTACCACAGCATACCACTACAACACAATCCACATCACTACCACAGCATACCACTACAATACAGCCCACATCACTACCACAGCATACCACTACAACACAATCCACATCACTACCACAGCATACCACTACAACACCGCCCACATCACTACCACAGCATACCACTACAACACAGCCCATATCACTACCACAGCATACCACTACAGCACAGTCCACATCACTACCACAGCATACCACTACAACACAGCCCACATCACTACCACAGCATACTACTACAACACAGCCCACATCACTACCACAGCATACCACTACAGCACAGTCCACATCACTACCACAGCATACCACTACAACACAGCCCACAGCATACCACTACAACACAGCCCACATCACTACCACAGCATACCACTACAACACAGCCCATATCACTACCACAGCATACCACTACAGCACAGTCCACATCACTACCACAGCATACCACTACAACACAGCCCACATCACTACCACAGCATACCACTACAGCACAGTCCACATCACTACCACAGCATACCACTACAACACAGCCCACATCACTACCACAGCATACCACTACAACACAATCCACATCACTACCACAGCATACCACTACAATACAGCCCACATCACTACCACAGCATACCACTACAACACAATCCACATCACTACCACAGCATACCACTACAACACAGCCCACATCACTACCACAGCATACCACTACAGCACAGTCCACATCACTACCACAGCATACCACTACAACACAGCCCACATCACTACCACAGCATACCACTACAGCAAAGTCCACATCACTACCACAGAATACCACTACAACACAATCCACATCACTACCACAGCATACCACTACAACACAGCCCACATCACTACCACAGCATACCACTACAACACAATCCACATCACTACCACAGCATACCACTACAACACAGCCCACATCACTGCCACAGCATACCACTACAACACAATCCACATCACTACCACAGCATACCACTACAACACAGCCCACATCACTACTACAGCATATCACCACAACACAGCCCACATCACTACCACAGCATACCACTACAACACAATCCACATCACTACCACAGCATACCACTACATCACAGCCCACATCACTACCACAGCATACCTCTACAACACAGGGCACATCACTACCACAGCATACCACTACAACACAGGGCACATCACTACCACTGCATACCACTACAACACAGCCCACATCACTACCACAGCATACCACTACATCACAGCGCATATTATTACCACAGCATACCACTACAACACAGCCCACATCACTACCACAGCATACCACTACAACACAGCCCACATAACTACCACAGTATACCACTACAACACAGCCCACATCACTACCACAGCATACCACAACAACACAGCGCACATCACTACCACAGCATACCACTACAATACAGCCCACATCACTACCACAGCATACCACTAGAACACAGCCCACATCACTACCACAGTATACCACTACAACACAGCCCACATCACTACCACAGCATACCACTACAACACAATCCACATCACTGCCACAGCATACCACTACAACACAGCCCACATCACTACCACAGCATATCACTACAACACAGCGCACATCACTACCACAGCATATCACTACAACACAGCCCACATCACTACCACAGCATACCACTACAACACAGCGCACATCACTACCACAGCATACCACTACAACACAGCGCACATCACTACCACAGCATACCACTACAACACAGCCCACATCACTACCACAGCATACCACTACAACACAGCCCACATCACTACCACAGCATACCACTACAACACAATCCACATCACTACCACAGCATACCACTACAACACAGCCCACATCACTACCACAGCATACCACTACAACACAGACCATATCACTACAACAGCATACCACTACAACACAGCCCACATCACTACCACAGCATACCACTACAACACAGCCCACATCACTACCACAGCATACCACCACAACACAATCCACATCACTACCACAGCATACCACTACAACACAGCCCACATCACTACCACAGCATACCACTACAACACAGCCCACATCACTACCACAGCACACCACTACAACACAGCCCACATCACTACCACAGCATACCACTACAGCACAGTCCACATCACTACCACAGCATTTCATTACAACACAGCGCACATCACTACCACAGCATACCACTACAACACAGCGCACATCACTACCACAGCATACCACTACAACACAGCCCACATCACTACCACAGCATACCACTACAACACAGCCCACATCACTACCACAGCATACCACTACAGCACAGTCCACATCACTACCACAGCATATCACTACAACACAGCGCACATCACTACCACAGCACACCACTACAACACAGTCCACATCACTACCACAGCATACCACTACAACACAGCCCACATCACTACCAAAGCATACCACTACAACACAATCCACATCACTACCACAGCATACCACTACAACACAGCCCACATCACTACCACAGCATACCACTACAACACAGCTCACATCACTACCACAGCATACCACTGCAACACAATCCACACCACTACCACAGCATACCACTACAACACAATCCACACCACTACCACAGCATACCACTACAACACAGCCCACATCACTACCACAGCATACCACTACAACACAGCCCACATCACTACCACAGCATACCACTACAACACAGCCCACATCACTACCACAGCATACCTCTACAACACAGTCCACATCACTACCACAGCATACCACTACAACACAGCCCACATCACTACCACAGCATACCACTACAACACAGTCCACATCATCACGACAGCATACCACTACAGCACAGTCCACATCACTACCACAGCATACCACTACAACACAATCCACATCACTACCACAGCATACCACTACAACACAGCCCACATCACTACCACAGCATAGCACTACAACACAGCCCACATCACTACAACAGCATACCACTACAACACAATCCACATCACTACCACAGCATACCACTACAACACAATCCACATCACTACCACAGCATACCACTACAACACAGCCCACATCACTACCACAGCATACCACTACAACACAGCCCATATCACTACCACAACATACCACTACAACACAGCCCACATCAATACCACAGCATACCACTACATCACAATCCACATCACTACCACAGCATACCATTACAGCACAGTCCACATCACTACCACAGCATACCACTACAACACAGTCCACATCACTACCACAGCATACCACTACAACACAGCCCACATCACTACCACAGCATACCACTACAATACAGCCCACATCACTACCACAGCATACCACTACAACACAGTCCACACCACTACCACAGCATACCACTACAACACAGCCCACATCACTACCACAGCATACCACTACAACACAGTCCACATCACTACCACAGCATACCACTACAACACAGCCCACATCACTACCACAGCACACCACCACAACTCAGCCCACATCACTACCACAGCATACCACTACAACACAGCCCATATCACTACCACAGCATACCACTACAACACAGCGCACATCACTACCACAGCATACCACTACAACACAGCGCACATGACTACCACAGCATACCACTACAGCACAGTCCACATCACTACCACAGCATACCACTACAACACAATCCACATCACTACCACAGCATACCACTACAACACAGCCCACATCACTACCACAGCATACCACTACAACACAGTCCACATCACTACCACAGCATACCACTACAACACAGCCCACATCACTACCACAGCATACCACTACAGCACAGTCCACATCACTACCACAGCATACCACTACAACACAGCCCACATCACTACCACAGCATACCACCACAACACAGCCCACATCACTACCACAGCATACCACTGCAACACAATCCACACCACTACCACAGCATACCACTACAACACAGTCCACACCACTACCACAGCATACCACTACAACACAGCCCACATCACTACCACAGCATACCACTACAACACAGTCCACATCACTACCACAGCATACCACTACAACACAGCCCACATCACTACCACAGCATACCACTACAGCACAGTCCACATCACTACCACAGCATACCACTACAACACAGCCCACATCACTACCACAGCATACCACTACAACACAATCCACATCACTACCACAGCATACCACTACAATACAGCCCACATCACTACCACAGCATACCACTACAACACAATCCACATCACTACCACAGCATACCACTACAACACAGCCCACATCACTACCACAGCATACCACTACAGCACAGTCCACATCACTACCACAGCATACCACTACAACACAGCCCACATCACTACCACAGCATACCACTACAGCAAAGTCCACATCACTACCACAGAATACCACTACAACACAATCCACATCACTACCACAGCATACCACTACAACACAGCCCACATCACTACCACAGCATACCACTACAACACAATCCACATCACTACCACAGCATACCACTACAACACAGCCCACATCACTGCCACAGCATACCACTACAACACAATCCACATCACTACCACAGCATACCACTACAACACAGCCCACATCACTACTACAGCATATCACCACAACACAGCCCACATCACTACCACAGCATACCACTACAACACAATCCACATCACTACCACAGCATACCACTACATCACAGCCCACATCACTACCACAGCATACCTCTACAACACAGGGCACATCACTACCACAGCATACCACTACAACACAGGGCACATCACTACCACTGCATACCACTACAACACAGCCCACATCACTACCACAGCATACCACTACATCACAGCGCATATTATTACCACAGCATACCACTACAACACAGCCCACATCACTACCACAGCATACCACTACAACACAGCCCACATAACTACCACAGTATACCACTACAACACAGCCCACATCACTACCACAGCATACCACAACAACACAGCGCACATCACTACCACAGCATACCACTACAATACAGCCCACATCACTACCACAGCATACCACTAGAACACAGCCCACATCACTACCACAGTATACCACTACAACACAGCCCACATCACTACCACAGCATACCACTACAACACAATCCACATCACTGCCACAGCATACCACTACAACACAGCCCACATCACTACCACAGCATATCACTACAACACAGCGCACATCACTACCACAGCATATCACTACAACACAGCCCACATCACTACCACAGCATACCACTACAACACAGCGCACATCACTACCACAGCATACCACTACAACACAGCGCACATCACTACCACAGCATACCACTACAACACAGCCCACATCACTACCACAGCATACCACTACAACACAGCCCACATCACTACCACAGCATACCACTACAACACAATCCACATCACTACCACAGCATACCACTACAACACAGCCCACATCACTACCACAGCATACCACTACAACACAGACCATATCACTACAACAGCATACCACTACAACACAGCCCACATCACTACCACAGCATACCACTACAACACAGCCCACATCACTACCACAGCATACCACCACAACACAATCCACATCACTACCACAGCATACCACTACAACACAGCCCACATCACTACCACAGCATACCACTACAACACAGCCCACATCACTACCACAGCACACCACTACAACACAGCCCACATCACTACCACAGCATACCACTACAGCACAGTCCACATCACTACCACAGCATTTCATTACAACACAGCGCACATCACTACCACAGCATACCACTACAACACAGCGCACATCACTACCACAGCATACCACTACAACACAGCCCACATCACTACCACAGCATACCACTACAACACAGCCCACATCACTACCACAGCATACCACTACAGCACAGTCCACATCACTACCACAGCATATCACTACAACACAGCGCACATCACTACCACAGCACACCACTACAACACAGTCCACATCACTACCACAGCATACCACTACAACACAGCCCACATCACTACCAAAGCATACCACTACAACACAATCCACATCACTACCACAGCATACCACTACAACACAGCCCACATCACTACCACAGCATACCACTACAACACAGCTCACATCACTACCACAGCATACCACTGCAACACAATCCACACCACTACCACAGCATACCACTACAACACAATCCACACCACTACCACAGCATACCACTACAACACAGCCCACATCACTACCACAGCATACCACTACAACACAGCCCACATCACTACCACAGCATACCACTACAACACAGCCCACATCACTACCACAGCATACCTCTACAACACAGTCCACATCACTACCACAGCATACCACTACAACACAGCCCACATCACTACCACAGCATACCACTACAACACAGTCCACATCATCACGACAGCATACCACTACAGCACAGTCCACATCACTACCACAGCATACCACTACAACACAATCCACATCACTACCACAGCATACCACTACAACACAGCCCACATCACTACCACAGCATAGCACTACAACACAGCCCACATCACTACAACAGCATACCACTACAACACAATCCACATCACTACCACAGCATACCACTACAACACAATCCACATCACTACCACAGCATACCACTACAACACAGCCCACATCACTACCACAGCATACCACTACAACACAGCCCATATCACTACCACAACATACCACTACAACACAGCCCACATCAATACCACAGCATACCACTACATCACAATCCACATCACTACCACAGCATACCATTACAGCACAGTCCACATCACTACCACAGCATACCACTACAACACAGTCCACATCACTACCACAGCATACCACTACAACACAGCCCACATCACTACCACAGCATACCACTACAATACAGCCCACATCACTACCACAGCATACCACTACAACACAGTCCACACCACTACCACAGCATACCACTACAACACAGCCCACATCACTACCACAGCATACCACTACAACACAGTCCACATCACTACCACAGCATACCACTACAACACAGCCCACATCACTACCACAGCACACCACCACAACTCAGCCCACATCACTACCACAGCATACCACTACAACACAGCCCATATCACTACCACAGCATACCACTACAACACAGCGCACATCACTACCACAGCATACCACTACAACACAGCGCACATGACTACCACAGCATACCACTACAGCACAGTCCACATCACTACCACAGCATACCACTACAACACAATCCACATCACTACCACAGCATACCACTACAACACAGCCCACATCACTACCACAGCATACCACTACAACACAGTCCACATCACTACCACAGCATACCACTACAACACAGCCCACATCACTACCACAGCATACCACTACAGCACAGTCCACATCACTACCACAGCATACCACTACAACACAGCCCACATCACTACCACAGCATACCACCACAACACAGCCCACATCACTACCACAGCATACCACTGCAACACAATCCACACCACTACCACAGCATACCACTACAACACAGTCCACACCACTACCACAGCATACCACTACAACACAGCCCACATCACTACCACAGCATACCACTACAACACAGTCCACATCACTACCACAGCATACCACTACAACACAGCCCACATCACTACCACAGCATACCACCACAACACAGTACATACCACTACATAAAATACCTCCAAATGCTGCACAACATTTCTTAACAACTTATACACCTTTGGACATCACTACATGACTTTCTTTAGACCATTACATTTTTCTCTCTCTTTCTAGAACTTTCCTGTTACCCGTAGCAACAAATCAAAGCTTTCTTTTTGTATCCCATTCTACTACATGTGCTACACCAGGGGGCATGTACCAAGACCAGTGTTCCCCCTTGTCCTGGTGCAGTGTGTGTAATTTATGATGAGACACATACCTCATCATAAAATTGGTGCACAAACACAGCAGGCCTAGCTACAATCTCCGTCAGCAGGGAATTGAATGGATTTTACGAAGCTTTCATGACAGTTTTCTGACATCTATAATTGTAAATATGGTGGAATCTGATGGCGAGAGCCCCTTAAGCAGCAAAAAACTTCCAAAAGTGCATACTTTTTAAATTTTTGCGGATTTTTCTACTGCAAAAATGAGTTCAGAGAGAATCTATTACCTACATATGTAACACATTGGGTCACATCTACTTACCTGGTCCAGTCGCAATCCCGCGGCGCGTTGTCCGACGCTGATTCGGGTCTGCCGGTATTCACTAAGATCGTGCGCCCGATATCCAGCAGGTTTTGCTGCTGCGGCGAGGTCCGCCAGAGTTCACCTTCTTCTTCCCAGCGCATGTAAGTGCTGATCTTGCGACACAATTTTTTTTTTTAATTCCGTGTTTTTTCTGAATCCGTCTGGTTGTCCGACAGCCACGCCCCCCGATTTCTGTTGCGTGAAAGCCGGCCCCGATGCGCCACAATCCGATCGCGTGCGTCAAAATCCCGGGGCAATTCGCCGCAAATCAGAAATATTCAGGAAACCTGACGAAAGTGCGGCGTTCGGACCCTTAGTAAATGAGCCCCATTATGATGCTTTAACTTTATATCACCATAAGACCCAAGATCTTCTATTTACCTTTCATTCCCAATAGACTTTAAAGGACCTTCTCTTATCTTTCGATACACATACGTTATTAATAGCAGAAAAAAGGACCTAACGGAAGGGGGAACATTACCTGCCATACCCAGGTGTGAACCTAGCCTAGTATGTATCTTATTAATACACAGATCTGCTACACACCTATACATATAATGATGGTAGTAATCAGTAATCATCACTCGGGTCCAAGTGCAAATTGTGTGCCAAGCCCCCAATTTTAATGTAGTTTTTATAGTACTTGTCTTCTCATATAGGAAAGGTTTTAGGCAAAAAAGCTCTAAAAAAATTACCCCGATACGGTAATTCACTCAATCATACATTCACACATATACATCATACATTTTTATTTATTTGCACATTTTATTTACACTTATATGTACGTGGCACAAACACTATGGGGAGGATTTATGAGAGCAAAACAGATACACATTGCAGCCAATCAATGTTCAGATTTAAAGGGTCGCGCTATTCATTTTCGCCTGACTGTTCGCTGTTTTCGGGATTTGTGCAGCTTTGACAGGTATTTAACAGGGGTTTGCGCTTGGATAGTGTCACACAGAATCGTTTTAGGCGCAGCTGCACTGGCTTTCATGCGACAGAGATTGGGGGGGTGCGTGCCATTGGACTGAGCTCAGGATTTAAGTTTCAAATTGTGTCGCAAGACCAAGCACTTAGATGCACCACAAAGAAAAAGGTGAACTCCATGGGATCTGAGCGGGGAAGTGACACATGCAGGATCAGGCGCGCAATCTTAGTGAATCGCGGCACAATGCATGATCATCGGACAGTGCACTTTCTGTGAACTCCAAGGAACGGTAAGTAAATGTGCCCCAATGTTCCTTCAGCAAATGAAAGCCATTGGTTGCCATGAGCAACTAAAACAGTTTTGCTCTCAGACACTTCTGATAAATCTCCCATATATATGTACAATCACACACCTATATTACAAACAGATATACCCTGTCTCCCTGTGTAACCTCTTGTGAACATGAATTGTTCAGTTTCTGTCGCTCTGTGTGTTTTTATCCTTATAGTGCTGCAGAAAATGCTGGTGCTATATAAACATGGATAGTACATTTTATTTACACACATAAACATTACTACACATTCAATGACACATAGTGCTGAAGATTGCTAATAGACTGCCATGGATGTCAACAATGTGCAAGATTTCTCAAAGTAACTGATGCTGGATGAATTATTTTATGCATCATGTAAGGCCAAGTTCACACAAGCGCCAGAATTTCCATTTAATTACCTCTGTTAAAAAAAAGTATGATAGAAATAGTGAACATAAAAGGAGACATAGGGGGGATGTATGATATGCTGGCACCAGTGTATTATGTGCCCCCCAGCCCCTGGCAGGGCAGTTCTAGGACAGGTCCTGTCTGATATAGGACTGCACTATAGCCTGTGCCAAGCCCATATCTTAGTTAAAGATTTTGGTGCAATATTAGAACACCTTGCTCTGTCTTCTATCATTCCTCTTTTGGACTTGTCCATGTGCCTCCTGGTGACTGCCTCATTTAAAGTAGTCTTCCACTTTGGTCTAAGTGTCTATCCCATTGTATAACATATAAAGTACATAGATTTCCCTGTTGGTGAAGCTTGGAGCATATTGTTATCTGTCCCAATTTGTCCCAGGTTTTTCATTCTTTTTCCTGCAAAAAAAAAAATACATTTAACGTTTTGGATATGGTTTTATAGGTGCAGGGACAAGGTAATATATACACTAACTGGATGACACTGCGTGTACACACCTCATACTTGTATGTATGAGGATATGGACTTGCAATCTAAAATATAGACACAGACACATATTCTATACATTGATCACATACAAACACTGAACAGATTATATATAATATATATATATATATATATATATATATATATATATATATATATATATATATATATATATACTGTTATATATATAGCCCACATAATATCAAATACACTTTAATAAATGTTATTATGCACTTGTCCACATAATATTGTATTGTATATTGTCCACATAATATTGTAAACATTAACCCAATATTTTATTGACTGACCGCATTTTATATATACTGATCATGTGATATAATCACTGTCCACAAAGTATAAAATGCAATAATCTAATTATATTATATATACACCAATTCAAGGATAATCTATACATAACATATGCTGATCCGGGATTATACAATACAATTACCGCAGATCGTTCCCTATTTTAAGCAAATGATAATATATTGACTGGCAAGAATGTATAATTCATGAAAGTGAAAAAACAGGAAAATAATTGTATCATATTATCAGAACCAATAAAACACACAGGAATGAATGTATGGGGTGAGGATTTGCTAGTTTTTAAGCTACATATCATATGTATCCAAATACATAATGCACATCTTTATACATAATTTTCACCATCTAACACGATATTATTATTATCATTATTATAATTATTATAATTATTATTATTATTATTATTCAATCATTATTTGAGGTATTGTTCATTTTCTGCAATTCAGGTCAGCTGAAGATTCTTCTCCTGTATAATAACTGTAAAATAAGTGTTATTGATTAGATATCTTATGGTTACAATGTAGCTGCTGATATTGATCTTCCCCTTCGCTGCTTCTCGTTCATGTTTGGTTTCATCTTGTACTTGTGTATGTTTTGTTTTTGTTTTTTGTTTTTTTGTTTTTTACACAGGGATAATGATCTGTGTATGATAATTCACTCCTTACTGGGAATGAGATTAGAATTCGTTTTACCATCAACTAATTTGAGATTTACTACTGATTAGAAAAACGAATTATTTCATTATTTGATGATATAATGCATGACCCCAAATTTGGAGGCAGAGCCCAGTCATGTAGTCATGGATGCGACAGAGGGGACATAGACTATAGTTATGTATTTCTGAAAAATCTCCTGTAGATTTTTGGGGGCACCAAAAGATTAATAGAAAAATCATGTCAAGAAATTAGAAATAATAACAACAATAAGTCAATCAAATATAATACAATAAATATATACATACATATACTAAGAATTATAAGGCTGATTTATGATTGACAGTTATATTTCTACAGAAGCCTCATATATGGAAACTGGTGCCTGATCTTGATGTGATGGCTATAAGATCATGCTGTTATTATTATTATTATTATTATTATTATTATTATTATTATTATACGTTCACTGTGAACACGTCCATGACACAGCCATAAACTGGCGGCCGCGCTATCAGAAGTCACAGGCAGGCAAATGGTTAATGGCATGGTGGGGGGTCAATCGGGCACAAACCCTACACCTTCATCTTATCGCACTACATAAGGTCTATGTATAATCTACTTAATCTATCTATATGTTATCTATCTATCTTGACTGATGAGACGCCGTCCTTTAATTGAAATCTTGAATAATTGAATTTCCACTTTTTGTATCCTATCTATCCCTTTAATATCTATATATCCATCAATGTAGCTATCTAGACATACTAGACACCATTAATAACAAATCTGTATTGAAGCTTTAGTGATATTTTCAACTATATATGCCTCTACTACCTATCTATCGATGTTAGCGATAAGTATTTATGTGTTATAGATGTTTTGTCAACTATTCTATTTTTGTAATGTTATCTATATTTGCGATATCTATCTATTTTTTCTTCTGCCTACGGTCTCACCTATTTTTATATAAAATACTTGTCGCATATCTATCCATAAATATAAGCACAATGACTGTCCGTGATAAACTATACAATAGTGTAGTCTAATTGGAAATCAAATGTGCAGCTATGGTATAATGTATATTGTATATGTAAATCAATTGGTTGTATGCTATATATTGCCTGGAAGTGGTTGTATATTGTATATCATATAGACAGCGATTATGTACACTAAATGTAAACCATTATACATATATAATGTCAAATATGTGTAAATCATTATATGTAAATCATTATGCACAGTGGTTGTATGGTCCGATACCTTACATAAAATTATTGTTATATCTATCTTTTACATGGACTGTATAATTTACAGAGGTTGTATACTGAATTCAATGTATTTAATACAGTAATTGTATGTAATATACGATACATATATAGTGGTTGTGTTTAGTGGCTCAGAGTGCTCCAATATTTATATTTTTCTATAATCTGATACTGTATGAATACATATGGTCATGTAACTTATGGAAACTGTATTCGACATCCTGCGACTTGCAGTTCAACAGTGACAGGATGAAGTAGCAGGATGAAGTCTGTCCTGTCCCATTGTCATGTGTTGTGCCATGGTAATAATGAAACATATGGGGAGGGGTCAGCAGGTAGGGTGCCATTCAGTGTCCTCCCTGTCATCACTTCTTCGAGTGTCTGTCTGTATCCAGGGGCCAGCATCACCTTATGTAAACGTGCACCCCCATCATCAGCTCAGTGTTAATTAGAAGCAGGGAGAGGAGAGAGGGGAGCAGTCCTGTCTGCTGTGTCCATGGGTGGCCTGCAGTCTGATAAACACAGGCCCCTCACAGAGCTGCAGTCTGCACCTATAGACATACACTGGGGCTCAAGTTACACTTAACTCCTCTGCAGTCTACTACTCCACTTAAACAATTAGCTGCTGCACAGAAAGGGTCCTCTGTGAGCCCCCCACCCTCCAAAAAGAACACAATGCCCCCCATGCCTTACACAGGCACACGTCCCAATCCAAGACATTGAATTGGTGATAAAAATATTTAAAAATCAATGCATTATATTTTATTATGGCGCAAAACAAGAGTTCTAGTTTTCTAGAGAACCTATGAAATAAATAAGATAATGTGAGATAGATGTTACAATAGATATTGGATAGCTAGACAAACAGAGAACTACTAGAGATGGATGATAGATAGATAGATAGATAGATAGATAGATAGATAGATAGATAGATAGATAGGCTAAATATTACAATCGATGTGATCCTATGTATAGCTTTATCATCACTGTCAGTATTGGTTTTTAAAGTGTAATATTTTATTCGCTAAATGATAGTATACTGTATACAGGATACTGACACTGTATAAGGATCAGCACCAGTATACGGTATACTGTCCTATATAAGGTCATCAAATATATTGTTAGTATCCAATATATTTTCCTTAAGAACCTGTAAAGGGTTAGTGGCAGAAAATATAAGAGTAAGGTCAATAGAATCGGTGTTTTTGTTAGATGTAAAGGTGTCATACACTATTATTAAGCTGATTGTCAGTATTTCATATAATATCGTATATTATCTATACAAATTTTAGTATAAGCAGAATAAAGATTTGTCTACATGCGAGGTGTTAGTAAGAGTTTGTGACATGATTTAGAAGTACATTATAAGAGACTGTATTCAGTATAACGTCCAAGTATAAGCCCGAGTACAAGTCCGAGACAGATCTAATGTAATATATATATGGATTGTTTATATCGTGTGTAGTATAGCAATATGTGTATTCACTATAAAATGATTATAAGTGGATGCATACAGTGTATACAGGAAACGTATATAATGTAAGCTGCTTGTTAGTACTCATACTAGAACACATATACATACATTATTATGATGACATAATTACAACAGAAAAAGGTTGTATGTAATTACCCGATATATCGGAATTATCAGATATCAGAGTTTTTCAAGGAAAATGGTATTTGTACCAGATAAAGAAAATTAGAGACGAGCTCCAAAATACACAGTACATATATATATATATATATATATATATATATATATATATATATATATATATATATATATATATACACCTATTCTGTGCCACATATCTTTTTACACACTTGTCATCACTCGTGTTCTATGTTATATGTTATACATATTCTTCCTTCCCTTTTACATCTGTATGTGTTTTTGTTACAGTGGGTGTTTCGTTATACTCGTTTCGTTTTATATGATCCCACAAATCAGGTAAAAAAAACAATGAAACCTTCCCTTTCTTCCTGTTTGGTGGAAATGTTTTATTAATAGATTAATTGTCCTTTTTTGACAATCCAGGTAAAAAATAATTGTACTGTGCTCCTCACAATTTTATTGTAGCAGTAGTTGCCACTTTTACCAACAACGATTCTGTTTTGACTGTTATTCTCTAGTTTTATTAGTCAGACATTTCACAAACTTTCCCTATTTTCAGTCACTTGGTTGGTATAAGAGAGGCGCCCATCAGTGATGATCACATAGATGTGTACGAGCCAGTCCATGCCCCCCACCCCCTGGTAGACTGCAGGTGAGCCTGGCGCCCACAGCCCGTCCTCCCCAGGGGGAGAACTTCACAGGGAGAATTGGATTATTATCACCCAGGGGAGAGGTGACCTGATGTCCTCATTTCACAGCCACTTGATTTGCTAACCACGAACAGGGGAGAGTGTCAGTAAGTTGGTGACTGAGGACTTACCCTGCAGGTCAGCTCTGTCCGCTGATTTCTGGGGATGGAGCCTGGAGCAGAAGCCCTGGACAGAACAGATTTGCAGCAGCAGAGACGCTTGTGAGGATTCGGCCGAGCTGCGGTTTTTTTTTATTCCCAGAACCTGTTTACATTGGAGTTGTATAAACTTCCTGCCATGTTCTCTGTATCTAGAAATCTCCCGCACAAGCCGCGTCCACCTTCCCTTAGCCCCAGTGTCCCCTGATCTTCTCTTATTACTTCCCATCTAGAGATTTGCTGCATTTTTACCCTTTTCTGCCAAGTCCTGGGAGCCACAAATATGTTCTAATATCCGCTGTACCGAGAGACAGGGAGACAGTCAGCAGTCAGGAGAGGGCTTACAATATCTGCTTTTATAGCTACACGTGTCAGCCATATTCCTACTTATAAGGACTGATGTAAGTGCTGGCTGGGACTTGTAGTTACTTCATATATGACACCCTATATAACTGTCCAGCCTGGGATCATACACTTATAGAGGTGGTCATCACATGAGGGAGATCTATGGAGGAGTTGTTAGAAGTTCTATGTAATAAGTGAGATAAATAGAGATTATAAGAGAGTTGAGCTGTTGCTCCTTTAAGTGACCCCCAGTTACCGGGGGAGGGGAGAAGTTGGGGGGGGGGGTGTCAGTGGGCGGGGAGACCCTTCTTCTTACGCCTCTCTGTGAAGAACCGACAGACTCTGATGACAAGAGATAAGTAAAAGGCGATCACTCTGGAGGGCACAGTCCTGCTGCCATGAGAAGCAGCAACTCCCTGCAGCCGCACACACACAGTAAGAGGGGCAGTACAGCACAGCAGTAACAGCGGAGCCGCAGCTGGACAGTAACTTTGGAAGAAGTCGGGACAGCACAGTATAACCGGACAGAGGCTCTGGAAATAGTCTCCATCCTGCTCCATCTTTACCCCCAGGACAAGCTGCAGATCTCCATCCCGAAACCCCCCTGCCTTCCTTCTAAGATGACAGCAGAGATCCAGCAGCCCCCAGCACAGACCCCTGCACAGAGCAGCCCCATGTCCGCGGCCCCAGAGAAGCACAGCGGGCAAACCTCTGTCATGGAATCAGCTTCCTGTGCCACCAAGACCAAGAAGACCAATGCTGGCATCAGGAGGCCGGAGAAGCCCCCCTACTCCTACATAGCCCTGATCGTCATGGCTATCCAGAGCTCGCCCACCAAGCGTCTGACCCTCAGTGAGATCTACCAGTTCCTACAGAGCCGCTTCCCCTTCTTCAGGGGGTCCTACCAGGGCTGGAAGAACTCTGTCAGACACAATCTGTCCCTCAATGAGTGCTTTATCAAGCTGCCCAAAGGCCTGGGCAGACCTGGCAAAGGACACTATTGGACCATTGACCCCGCCAGTGAGTTTATGTTCGAGGAAGGTTCCTTCAGGAGGAGGCCCAGGGGCTTCAGAAGAAAATGCCAGGCTCTGAAACCCATGTATAGCATGATGAACGGCCTGGGCTTCAACCACATTCCAGATACCTACAGCTTCCAGGGATCTGGTGGGACCATCTCTTGTCCACCCAATAGCCTGTCACTAGACAGTGGCATAGGGATGATGAACGGTCATTTGCCAAGTAATGTGGATGGAATGGGGCTAAGCGGACACCCGCACCTGGCTGCCAATGGTGGTCATTCTTATATGGGCAGTTGTACAGGGTCCACAGGAGGTGACTATCCTCATCATGACTCCGGCTCTCCTCTCCTCGGAGGGGGAGCAGTAATGGAACCTCATTCTGTGTACACAAGTCCTTCATCAGCTTGGGCACCAACCTCTACTGCCCTCTCTGGAGGTGCCCCGTATATTAAGCAACAGCCCCTGTCACCCTGCAACTCTGCCAACAATCCCCTGTCCTCCAGCCTCTCCTCACACACCCTGGAGCAGCCATACCTGCACCAGAACAGTCACAACACAGCATCAGATCTACAAGGTAAGTGGCACTTTTCCCCTGGCTCAGTAGGAGCTCTATAACCCGTAACTCTAGGAAGAGAAGAGAATGCTGTAAGTCGCTTAATAATCGGATCTGTGTAGTAGTTCATGATTCTCTTTCCTTTAATGGTGGGGGTGGTATCTGTGCGATCTGGAGAAAATGAGGGGAAATAAGGGGGGTGGGTGTTGTGTGAATCCCTACATATGGAACATGGCAGCAGTTAGTGTGGAGACACTGGATAATTATGGCTCCTGAGGGTTCAGATTGTGTCTGAGGCCCTGGGCTCCGGGTGCCCTATGAGGGCTAATGTGTCAAAGGCCCCCAAGTCACATCAGACCTCTCTACCTCATGCTAGAAGGTTTGAGTGATAGAAGAGTCTTTTAAGGAAGGACTAGGCAAAGATACAAAGAGGAAGAAGGAAATAACATTACAATTAGTAAAGTAATGGCTGATCTACTGCTGCTGTATCAATTATAACATTATGATCCCCTTCTCCTTATGTGAAAATAATAATACAATTATTATTTGAGTTATTTACTCTAGAGATGCATGTCACACGTTTACAGTTGTCAGAGAGCAGGAAATATCGAGGGGAAAGAGATTTTACGTCTGTATCTTTCCCTCTGTCTGTGAGTTTCTTCTAAATTGAAGCAGTTTCCTTCCGTGACAATTAACATAATTGCCCCAAATAAGTGGCTCGGATTAGAACTGTGTACACTAAAATATGGAATAATAGTAATAGTAATGGCAATACCACCAGACTTGCGGTGTGTGCATAGAATTAGTTATTATTTGTCGCAGATGCAGGGTTAGGGTGTTCCTGATTTTACTAACTGAACCCCTTTGTGTCTCCTGTACAGGTGTTCCCAGGTACCACTCCCAGTCCCCCAGCATGAATGACAGGAAAGAGTTTGTGTTCTCTTTTAATGCCATGGCCTCCTCCATGCACGGGGGCAGCGGCTCCTACTACCACCAGCAGGTCAGCTACCAGGACATCAAGCCTTGTGTAATGTGAGGACCCCCTGACCACCCCCCAACCAAGGGCTCTGCACCTAGGCCTGGCCGCAGGATACTGACTCTCAGAACTCCTGTAACCTCAGATAAATGGGACCCCTACCAGTCCTCCACTGTCCAGCTCAGAGTTATAGTCAGTAACTCTCATCATTTCATACTCCTGCATTCACAATTTATTGGAACGCGATGGTTATTGAATCCTTACAAGAATATTGACAGCTGGGCAAGAGGAATCACAAGCAACAATGTATCAAACAGTAAGCAATAAGAATAAGGTATCTCCCAGGACACCTTCCTGTCACCCACCAGACTTTCCTGGGATCCTGCTGGCCGATAGGAGTGGATCCAGGCCCAAATTCGCCATCTGCAGAGACTTTGTGGCACTTTTGATGTTCCTTTATATTTATTGATCTTGTATAAGTAGAAGAGGCGCCCCCTGCAGTTATTATTAGTATTTTAGGGTCTTTTCTTGGCAATATTTGCCGTGTAAAGTTTTTTTTATGTTTGGTCACTGTAAATCCAGAAGAATCTATGACCGGGTTTCGATATAATGAAGGACTGGTTATATACGTCTCTTTGTATTTGGGATTAAAGTTCTCGATTTTATTTTTCTCTGCACTGTAAAAAAAATATCAATTTTTTGTGTCTGTAAATTAAAAAAAGGAAAATTTCAAATAAAATTTTTATGCTATTTGTTAATTTTCAGAGAAATCTTCCTTCTTTCCAACAACTTGAGAAAAACATTTTCTTTTCCATGTGATTTTTACGCTGGAGTTTGAATAATTTCGGCTTGAGTTAAATTACTGAAAAGAAAAAATTAGATTTTAATAACAATAATCACAATAACATTTTTCATTTTATTTATGAGGTATGGATATTTATCTGTCCACTAGTTGCTATAACTAACACATAACGTGAGAAAATGGATTCATCTTGTAGTTCCACCAAAACTTAGACCCAGAACCCCCGCCCGCCCCCCAGTCTCCCCAGTTGGTGATTTACTTTTTTTCAGAGCTGACAAATGCAGAATTTGAACCGAGATAGCAGAGTAAATGACAGATGTGTAGCATAATACGTTTCATGTGGAGTGTATATAATCATAATAAAGAAAGAAAATAGAAAAGACAGCAGCCAAGGAATTCTAAATGTTTTTTTTTTTTTTCATTTTGAATTTCTTGGAGAGCTGCTGGTTTTTCTATTTACTCGGTGGATTAGATGGACGTGGTCATGGCCCTGGGCTTGCACCCACTTTAGCTGTTTATGTGCCGCTGTTTTTCAATATTTTTTTTTTATAATAAAGTTTATGTAGCAGATTGATTGTATATATATATATATATATATATATATATATATATATATATATACACATCTGCATGTATAAAATGTATATATGCATTTTGGTGTGTGTGATGTGAGAATAGTAACAGCATTGAAACTGACAGTTGTATTTGTATGATTTCTGTCTCTGATATTGTTATAGTGGTTATTTGCTGCTATTATTATTATCATCATCATCATCATCATCATCATCATCATCATCGTTGCTACGTTTATGTGTTATTGTTCTAGAATACTGTTTGGGGTAATATAAGACTGAATGGAGGTGGAGATGGAGGTGGAGATGAACTGTGATGGCATCAGGTATAGGTCAAAGAAGGTTTTGGGTTCTCATATGAACTGATTTGTAGTCAGAGGTAATAGGGGTCGGCAGTACACAAAATGGGGTGCTTCTTCTATTAATACACACATGGGCTAGCGCCCACACAATTCTCTATGGGAATGCCGTTCTAGTTTGGGGCATGCAATGAAGATTGAATATCTCTTGGAAAATTGTCGCTAGATTCAGGAGTTTGGTTCTGATGTTGCTGTTTCTATATAGTCTCAGTTTTATGAAGAAAATAAAATATTTTGATAAAAAGCTTAAACTGAAAATCAACCAAGCAGCTGCCGAGCAGAAGTAGTATCAATTGTAATTTTACAATATCAGGAAGACTCAGTTACATCAGGAAAAATGATAAACAAATCATGCATTTCCTATCCAAAAAGAAGAGTATTAAAATGTAACTTTCTATTTAAAAATATAATGACATAAAAATATGAAGCTCTCTAAGACACTGAAAGAATGAGCTGTGGGCGATAAGTAAAAAATACAATTATTTTATTAACAAAAAATAGCTTTTCTACATGGAAAGCTCTGTCATTATGTGTGTCCCTTTCCAGATAGGACTCTGGATACTAGTTATTATTGTTTATATAAAATCATTGACATTAGCATTTTTGTGCACTTATGTTTAAGTATTACAAAGTAATAGTTATGATAATAAAAGGTACTTTGTATTAGTAGTGGTATAGTACCTCAGGAGCCTGGAATAGACAGATACTGGATTAAAAACATCCTATTTGAAATTTGAAACGATATAATCTAATAATAAAATACTTTGTATTAATTTGCTGCCCATAGACACAAATTGGATTAGTAATTTTGTTCCTTTCTGTTTTTATTGAAAAACCAGATATAGGTATTAACCCCCACTGGATCCTGGGCAGATTATCCACTTAAAGAGCCCTTTACTTGAAGTGATCTCTAATGAGAGACTGATGGACAGTGACATTTACTGCGCTGGTAAAAGTTTACATTATTATGAGAATCAAAGATTCAAGTTCAGACACCAGCAGCAGTAAAGCCATAGGTTCGGTAAGTGTCCATACTGTAAATGCCAGAAGTCTGGCATTGACTTGAATGACTGCAAATAAAAATAACAGTGTTGTTTTTCTAAAAGTTGCTCTGCATGAAACCACCAATAAGGCTAAGTTCACACTACTGTTCCTTACCTCTATTATAGAACGAAAGTTTTACATATCAATTAAAATCCCATTGACATCTTTTATGTTCCATTTAGGCAGGTATCTATACGTTTTTTGGACGTGGCTTCAGTACTTTTCCTCTGTTTGAAACAAAAGGAAACCAGTCTAATTGAACATAAGGGATGATGTAAAATGAAATTGATTGTCAATGCGATACATTAAACCTCCATTCTTTACCATTTTTTTTTAACAGAGTTAGGGTCTGTTCACAATACATTTGTGATTTCCGTCTCTAGTATCCCCCTAGAAAAGTAAAACGCTGAATTACAAAGGATTAGTTTTAAATCCCATTGAAGTCAATGTAAATTTTTATATCCGTTGTACAGTGATCCCTTTTGGACCAGTTTTTGTCACGGAACAAAAGACACAGCTTGCAGTACTTTTTTCCGTCTAAAAAAATCCTGACCCATAACTGATGGTGCCAAACTGATCACCACGGATGATATTATTTTTTTCTACATTGAAGTCAATGGTACAGATAGTAAATGTCAGTTTTTTAAATTTTTTAGATGAAGACAATAGACAGACAGAAATAGTTAATAAATAGATAGAAAAAGAGATGATGGAGAGATTATAGGTACATGTGAGGTATAGAAAGAAAGATAGGTAGGCAAATAGAAATAAGAGATCAATAGGTAGATAGGTAATAAGAAATAAGAGCTCGATTGGTAGGTAGATAGATAGATAGATAAGCGAGATAGATAGGTATGTAATAGTTAGACATCAATAGATGGCAATTATTGTGATGATAAATAGATTTGTTTGAGGGATGGATGGACAGATTATAGAAGCTGCACATCGATGTATTGAAAGTGAAAGTAAAGTGTAATAAAAAAAAACTGATACTAACTGAAAGACAAGTGTCCGTTTTTTTTAACCAAGAAATGTAAGGGTATCAGTTAAATAAATGGACACAATGTCATCAGTTACTGTCAGTTTATTACCTTTATTTATCATCCTTTTATTTTTAAACGGAGATAAAGAACGGATCTGCTGACGGTAGTGTGAACTTAGGCTGCACACCTGTGTTTGGCAGGTTCGATTGCCCTCCCAATATTAAAAAGCAGAAAAATGTGCTCAGTGAGTGAGATAGATAGACAGATATATAGATAGAAATATAAATGTTAGTGTGGGTTGTGTGAGGCAGGAACATCTGGGGGGGGGGGGGGGGGATAGAGAGATACATAGATAGATAGAATAAATACATAGACATGAGATATAGATCAATGATTTGTCATAATAAATGTTAAAAATGGACAGTAACTGACATGTCATCAGTTTATTTATCATCTGTTTTTTTCTTTTTTCATTAGAGATCTTAGCATAACCTGTCATAAGATGATAAAAGTCCTCAATGCCTTACAGGGCACTGAATTGATTTACAATGGGGACTGTGAAGTTTTACCTGGAAGTCTGGATAGAAATGTATTTGTATGAATCCTATGAACTTGTATGTGATCAGTAGATCATAGATCAGTGTTGTGAGATGTCAGGGGTTGGCTGGGGTGCATGTATCAGCTGTATTTTGGCTTAGAAAATACAAACCCCATAGGTTTTGTACAAATGTATTTTTGCGCACATGTTTTTCACTGTCCTTGTCACTTTCAGAAAATGGGGCATGATAAGGGAAGGCACCAGAAGAAGGGACTAGCCTAAGACAAAGTTTTCCTCGGTTATAACAGAAAAATAGAATAAAGGATTACTGGAATCTATACCAGCCTCCGCCTACCTTCAAAAAAGAGGTCGGGAAATAGGCGAGGTCACTGGCCTCTAACTGAGTTTTAAAGGGAACCTGCCAATCATCCACCCAAAATAAATACTTCATTAAAAAAAACTATGATTAAAAGCATTTACTGTATCCTTTCCATGGATGCAATGTTAAAAAAATCAGTTTTAAACTGCGACTCAAATGAGGGGAGACAAATGATAATAATGGGGTCCTGCATGTGCTGTGGTCACTGCACTGCCCTGCACCCCTAGTCCTAATTGACAGGTCTCAATACTACCAGTACTAATATTCAACTACAGACATATACAGCTCTATAGTAAATACTGTGTCAAATGTATTAAACAGTTCCTTGCTAGAATGATGAGAGAGAGCTCTGTTACATCATTCAGCATGTCATGAGACTAGGGTGATGTCATCTAAGGTCCTTTACCATCTAACACAGTGGCATGGGGAGAACTAAAAGTCCATAGAGACATGCTGTGTTTTCATGTGATCAGATATATACATGGGGTAGATTTTACAAATGTTAGGTCGTAAAGGACCTTAGTTTGTTAGGCCAAAACACTGCTTAAAAGGAATAGTAGAATCTAAAACAGCCCCTTGTGGCATACATGATGCCATGTCCTGTAGAGGCTGTGCACATAACTTGTAAAGAAGCACACTACATCACAGAGGGACCTCAAGCTCGGTTTGCATAATGTTGGTTTATATACATGCCCCTCATTGATTCTGCGCCCTGGATTCAGTCACTTGTGATTCTGTGTTTAACTCGCTCCATTGTGTTATAGCTGCAGAGTTCCTCACTTTTCAAGAATGTTAAATTTTGACAAATTGTGCAGGATTAAATTCTTGGGCCTGGGTCACATGTTACATATTTATACACTGTCCAGTGCAGTGTGACTGCGGCTTTAACAAGCTCTGTTCAGAATCAGAGGACAGAAATCTACAATTGTAGCTTCAAATCTCCAGATCCACAGCATTCCTTATCTGCTGCAGATTTTACCACTGAGTAATGGCCTGAAATCCACATTCAAATATGTGTGAAACTGTGTGGCTGTCAACATGACCAAGGGATATATTATAGGAGGTAAGCATCAATTCAATTCATGGTGCAAGTGGAAGTTTATTATATTTAGATATTTATTTTATCTAATTATTTAAAATGTTTAGTTTTTAGTTAAAAAACCTAAAAAATTGGTTTGATGGAGAAATGTTTTCTTGTGTTTTTACAGGTTTGCTGTATACAGGACACAGTAGCCCAGATTTATCAAAACGAGTGCTAACTGTACAATGTGCAGTTTGCCTGTGGAGTGTGCAGAGTGTGCCACATTATCTAATACTGGCGCACAGTCTTCATTACTATGTCGCACACTGCAATGCTTGGGAACGGTGGACAATTCTGTCAAGTCACTATAATAAATGTGGCGCACGGTCCAAATCAGCACTAGAACTACCCTATAGGTGCAAAATTTTGTGGCGCCACAAAACTGGTGCAGACACTTCATATATACCTGTGCAACCAGTATGCACGTTCTTTTCATTGCAAAGTGAGATCGAAAACTGGCGCAAACACTGTAATAAATGTGAACCACTGGGTCTAATTGATTGCTTTGTATTCTAGTTTTCTGGCAAACAAGACATATAATAGTAGAAGAAAACTAATTTTATTTAGCTCACCAACCTGTGGATATCGATCCTAGATGTGTGCAAGTATAAGCCTCCGGACCTGGAAGCAAGTTGACAACAGAAGAGAAAGTAATCCAGCATCCAACAAGACCTCTTGATTCAAAGCTTGAATCCCACTATATTTCATTTCAATTCCCATTACATCCATAAAAATGTCATCAATGCACCAGCATAGAAACCAATATGTTTTTTCTACTTTCTAAGGCTTGTTTCACACTACCAGCAGGATTTCTATTTATTTACCTCCCTTACAATAAGATAACAGATGGTTAATAAATGGCAATACAACCAAATATAATGGGTGACAGTGTATGTACAGTTATAGACACTTTACTTTCACTTACAATACATCGATATATAGCTTCTATATCTGTCTATCCCTCATGGATGTCATCAGTTGGTGTAACTAGGAGAGACAGGGCCCCCACCCCTAAGAAAATATACATATCTGTATACTTACACATAGGGGCACATTTACTAAGGCCATTGCAGTTAGTGCTATGTGCAGGGGGTGCCAGATTCAGGATTTCAGGTGCACGATTCTTCATTAATCTGGCGCTCCCGTCACTGCCCCGACTGATTGCACCACAATTTATTAGGTGCACGTTTAACCTAGGGTGTGCAACACATTTCTGTTTGACTTTGCATGTTAAATCTGGCGCACGGTCTGACTGAGCACAGGAACGGTCAGAAATTTGTTTTGCATGAAGAATAGGTGCAGCTATGCCACAAAACGGTCACGTGAAACACAAATGTGTGGTGCACTTTCATTATGCCTCTGTCTGCCAGTATATGTCAGTGGGTATGCTTAGCGTATACATCGGGAGCATTCCCAATATATATGTTGAGCGTACACAAAAAAGCCTCATATCTACATAATGGTGCACATCCTCCATTCTTTAGTGTGTCAGGTTGAATGCAGGGGTCCCTTGACACCGTGGGCCCAATAGCAGCTGCAATGGCTGCTACCCCTGTAGTTACGCCACTATGTCATCTATAGATGTCTCATTTGTACCTATTTCTCAATCTTGCTTTTCTATCTATCTATTTACCTATCAATCTCTCAATTCTTTCTGCCAACTTATCTGTCTCTCATCACATTTTTTTATAATGTAAAAACTGTAAAACCTATCTGTCCCCTATGCAAAAGATAACCTAATGTCATCCGTTATGGTCAGTTAGGCATCATCTGTTACAAATCAGTTTTTTTAAAACATAAAAAACTTTTTAAACTTCAAGCTACGTAATTTTTGCAGTTCAAAAAACTGAGGAAAAACAGTTGAATGTCTAACAGATGACAACGGATGACATAAAAATTTACATTGATTTCAATGGGATTTATAAGATTTGCTCAACTTCAGCTTTTTTTAAGTGGAAGGTAATCATGGTATATGTAGCAGTGGAAGACCATTTGATAGTAACCAACTTCCGCTGCCTTTGATTGATAAAAAACATATAAATAGCCTCAATTTGAGCTGCAGAAAAATTGTGACTTTATACCACTTTGCAATCCGCTCATGGTGGATTAGGAAGGGAGATCTTTTAAGGTTGCTATTGAAGGTTATAGAATGGGCTGAAAGGCCAGTGCATTTAAATAATTTCTGTGCGGCTTGTTCCAGCGGGAAAGATTGAAGTGCAGTTCTTAAAGGGTGTCTACCACTTCCCTTATCAAAATACAGCATCATGTAAGGTTTTCAGAGATAGGTATGAGGTGCATCGGGCTCCGTAGATGTTAATGGAGTCTGGAGCCCCTGAGGCTCATTTGCATAATTTATAAAGCCTTTAAAAAAATAAAAATAACAAGGGAATAAGAATTTAAAAGAAGACCAGATCCTTCCAACATGTCAGTGTACTTGGTTTACTATCCTTCATCCTGGTGGTTGATGTCCACACCTCTTGTATAAAGACCCTGAACACAGCCCCTCACACCTCCGATTCTTGGATCTATTCCTGGATAGCAATGTGGTCAATACAAAAAGTGCTCCAGAATACTAGCTTGCAATGCATCAAAAACTGGACCATTCTAGTTCACTATATGCAATAGTAGAGTAGCTCTTACTAAAACTGTGCAGAGTCCGCACAACCAGCACATGCCATCATTAGTACTGGTAGCAAACAAGGGTCTGGATGGAAATCCTGCATCCACTATAGCTATGCCAGTCAATGCCCCAGCACCCACCCATTGTCACATGATCTCTACTACCGCTGTCCTTTGATGGTGCCCCATAGGTACCAAGGCCTCACATGTGATGATAACGTTTGCACCCCTTTAGCTGCACCCCTGGATGATTTTTTACAGCTGCCACTGTTAAATAATCCAACACTCCATTCACTGGATCTGGGACAAGTTCTATCTTGGAGGCTCCTAATGGCAAAGGCTACATCTTGAGGAAGGCGGCCATTAATAATCTGCGCTTTGATGAAGAGGGGGACTTGGGCTTTGAAGCAAATGTCTGCAGCAGGTGTGTCTGAGATAAGATGATTGGAGGTTGTGAGTTCAGATTTAGCACTTTCATCTCGATATCCTGCGTATGCAGGAAACCCCTGAGATTGCTCGGCCGCAGCCAGAGGGACTTATATATAGAGCAGTGAGGAAGTCTGGCTCTGCTATGTGGGACGGGAGCCCTGAGCCCTTGTCATGTCACACGCACTCATCTCCACCATTGTCCTCCAGCCTCAAGTGTCCGCAAGATGCTGGAACAATGGAACTTTATTTATAACATCTTCTGGAAAAGTTTTCTGCTTTTTTTTTTTTCCTTTAAATGACATTTTCTCCTACCAATTCTTACTAACTATCATTCCTGGAGACCCATCTTCCTAAAATTGTAGTAGTTATTAAAGTTCTCTCTCTACCGATTTATTTATAGAGATAAGAACCAATATAACCGCTGTACAATGCTTCCCCTACCCAGTCCTGAATGGCAAAACAGATGTGCAAGAATACATCTACAATTCCCGTAACAATGTTTACCTCTACATTTTTGTGGATGAACTATTACTGAGGATAATATGTGTGTCAGTGTTAACTGAAGTTTTAGTATTCTATGCAGTTTCCAGGGGAGCTTGACATGGATTGAGTTAAAGAGGAAAGCTACAGAGGTGTACAGTGAGGTTATTATGGGGTGAAATAACCTGATGTTACAATTCAATCAAAGATTTCAGCCTAGGGGAACAAGTTGTAGGATTTGGGGTGCACAGATTAAGGAGATGGCAGGTTTTCTGTGTAATTACTGCACCTCATGTCATATGTGTTGTTGATTGTTGTAGCTCTGCCTTAGCTATGCTGATCTGAAGAATGAATAGGCTCTCTGCCACACATGTTATTCATAGGTACACAGCGCCCTCTGCTGTCAGTTTTACAAGACAGCAGGTAAGGCCTATGACACACAGACCTCAAACCAGGGATCAAAGAGATTGTACTCCAGAAATGACAGTGTAGTCAGTCAAGCAAAGTGAACAGCAGTGTACTGCTACAGCACAGACTGCTAACTTCACCTCATTTAAAGTGACCCTAACACCCTAGTGAGTGTAACGCTGGCTGGGCACTGTAGCTACAGGTTACTACAGGTTTCCTCTGAAGCAGGGGCGTAACTAGGAGAGGCTGGGCCCCATAGCAGACTTTTGAATGGAGCTCCCCTTCGCTTTTAACCCCTTCACTACCAGGCCCTTTTTGTTTTTGAATTTCCATTTTCAAAATTGTTTTCCACCTTCAAAAATGTATAACTTGTACATTTTTCCATGTAAAGAGCTGTGTGGAGGCTTCTTTTTTTTGTGTAACAAATTGCTCTTCATACGGTATTTCATGTCGTGTACTGGGAAGCAAAAGAAAATTCCAAATGCAGTGAAATTGGCCAAAAAATGCATTTGCGCCATATTCTTGTGGGTTTGGATTTTACGGTTTTCACTGTATGCCCCAAATGACATGTCTACTTTATTCTTTGGGTCGGTACGATCACAGGGATACTAAATTTGTATAGGTTTTATAATGTTTTCATACATTTACAAAAATTAAAACCTCCTGTACAATTTTTTTTTTAATTTTGCCAACTTTTTCATACTTTGGTGTACGGAGCTGTGGGTGGTGTAATTTTTTGCAACTTTTGATGACTTTTTCTATGCTTCTATTTTTAGGACTGTACGGCCTTTTGATCACTTTTTTTATATTTTTCAAAATGGCAAAGAGTGCCATTTTCGACTTTGGGAGCTACTTTCCGTTACGGGGTTAAACGCCATAAAAAATCGTTATTATATTTTGATAGATCAGGCATTTACGACGCGGGGAAACTTCTTGTGTATATGATTTTTACTGTTTACTGTTTATTAATATTCATATGACTTCTAGGGAGAGGAGGCTGACTTGAATTTTTAGTTTTTTTAATACAGTTTTTTTTCATCCTCATTCATTACTATGTGCAAATCGCACATGGTAATGAATAGGTTAAAACGAGACAGCCTTGGATCTTCAGAAGATCCGAGTCTGTCATGGCAATCGATCGATGTTCCCGATGATGTCATGGGGAGCAACAGTCTTCTCCAAGATGGCGGTGGTGAAGGGTTAAACACCCGCGATCGGTGCTAGCACCAATTGTGGCTGTAACCGGTAAGTGTTTGCTGCAATATGCAGCAAAGTTTTCCTGGCCATGGAGAGGGCTCAGCCTATGAGCCCTCTCCATTCACCCGCAGCCAACGCGTGACATAATATTACGTCATGCATCATCAAAGGGTTAAAAGAAATAACATATCTGTATGTTTATACAATCGCACATATTTATACACTCATGCAAACACATTTGTGCACTCATATATACATTTATACATACAGTATTTACTCATCAAATGCATACACAAAAAGTATAAATACATCAGTTACCTGATGCAGCCACATGATGATGGGTCAGACTGGCAGCACAGACTTAGCAGGGGAGAAGCTCCAGCCCTGGCTGTTGTAGCAATATGTTATATGCTATCCTGGCCTCTAGGGGCCTCACTACTTCTGTGTGTGTACAGTAAAGCAGGTAACAACTTGGAAATGGAAACCTGCAAATGGACCATGACAGACCCTGCAAGGGGAGAGGAAATGTGACTGGGCAAAAACGGAGTCAGAGAAAGCAGGGACGTACCAAGAGAGACAAGACACAAACGTAAGGCCTGCTGGACGGGGTATTACAAACCAAATTAGCTTGAATTGGCTTTCTGAGAGCTAGTGGAGTATGTGCAGCTCTCTATGCTAATTCGGGTAATCTTATCTATTTCCACTGGACACCCTCCTCATTCCTTATCCTACACTACCATCTGTTGATATAAAGTGGTATTACATCTACCATATACTCTGCCTGAGGTTAGAGGGTTGATGTTTTATTGTTTATCTTAAATGTAATTGTTGCAGTGAACTGCTAAAGTTTATAAAAGAGAGTTTAATACAAGGCTCTACTCATGGGACGTCTGTCTCTTTATAGTGAGCTGAATCATTAGGCTCTGCTCTGGCTCCTGAATGGGAAAGGTTTTTAGGCAGCCAGCCACCTGTTCCCACTCAACTTTTAACACAAAATTTTTGGGTTAAAAAGGGGCATGGTCACAAAATAGGGATTGGGATGAACCTATTGTTAAGTAAGCCTTTGGCTCTCAGGGCAGAACTGACTCTTCTCGTTCGCTGGAAAGATCCGTCTCTTAGTGCCAGCGAATGACCCATCACTACAAGGCTCTGGGTCTGGTTCTGTTATCTAGAACAGTGTATCTACAGCTACTGTCTGCCATCAGAGGGATACCCTCTGCCAGACCAGCGGCTCTGTGCACCAGATCATTGCCTAAGCAACCTGAGCTACTATTCAGCCCCAAGGTACAGGACCAGGGCCAAGACATCCTTGCAAATCCAACCAACCACTGCCTCCTGGAAGCCTGCAGGAAGGAACCTCTGCTGCATTGGATTTCTGCTGATTAAAGAGTTTATGATTGTGAGTTAATGTTTATTATCCCTGTCTCCACGTGTGATCTTTGGCTGCTGCCACTAACATCAGGGGCCTCCCCTTCTCCATCTGAGAGATCCTACACTACACATACACTGGCAGTGCTCCAGGGGGAAACTTCCACTACATTGAGGCCTCCCCTTGTTCTTGCATCCCCACTGTCCCCTTAAGGTTGTAGACAAGGCCAGCACCAGCACCAGGCATACCCGGGCATGAGTCAGGCTCAGGGCTGCTGGGGAGGCCCACACAGCCAAATCTCTCAGTCCCCAGCCTGGCAGCGTCTGGTGGGGGGCTGTATATAATATAACCATGACAGGGCTTTCTGAGAATGATAAACTAGGGAATATTTTAGTTAATTTCTGAATTTTTAATGCCGCCACATGAGTTGACTGCAAAGGGGCCCACTGAGGCTATTGAAGCCTGGAGCTGGCTCTAAGTGTGAATAAGGTATGTTCACCGGAACCAAGCTACCTATGACACAATTCTGGCACTAGGCTGCGCTACTAGCCAGTCACTCAGGTCCCAGGGAATCAAGCTGTTCCCACACTGTGGTCAGGCTGGTGGGTGGATGTTGCACACAAAAAAAAATAATAGACAGACAAGCAGAGTCAGATAGAACTGGATCAAATCCAAGATGGCGGCACAAAATCAAATAGCAGAGAATGGTCAAATAAACATAGCAGAGGTCGGATGCACAGAATAGCAAAACAATAGATAGAAATATGTGATTAGTGGAGTTCAAGGCACTTTTACACTCACCAATCAGGACTCTACTCAGGAGATAACTTCTAAAATTAGGACAACCACTTTGACATTTTCTTTACAATAATTTAGGTAAGAGTTGTTGTTTATCTCACTTGCATGTGTATCAGCATCCTCTAATTTTATGGATATTCAGTAAATTCCCATTCCTGTTAGCATCTGCCTGTAACTAAAGGATAACTTTGGGTATCTCCCTTCCTTATCTTTGTAAGGTTTATTCTTTCTCTTACTGCTCTCTAGTATGACTCTTATTATTACAAGATCTCTTAGCTAAATTTGGTTGTGCTCCACAGACACAACCAGAACACACAGGTACACAGAGGGCAGATACAAATAACTGCTATTATTCTTTATATCATGTGTGTAGGGAGTAAGTATTTGATCTCTGGGGGTCCAACTGCAGAGTTATAATAGAGGATCAAATTTTAAATGAAGGAATGTGAGTGACATCTAGTGGCCAAAGTATGCATACAATGTTTCCACAGTATTCTGGACATTTTTCACAGAATAATTTTTCATGATTTCTGGCGCACAATCTTAGTGAATCAATGCACGCTGCATTATAGACGGACAATGCTCTTTCAGTGACCGGGTAAGTAAACGTGCCCTTATGGGTGTGGTCACACGTCGCGTTTAACGCACGTGTTTAAAAACGCATTGCAACAGCTGAAGAGAGATTTGCCTAATTAAACAGCTTTTTACACTTGCGTTTACAAAACTAAATTGTTTCTAGCGTTAACACATATCTTAACATTGCGTTAATGCATACATTAACACAATTCTAATGCATGCGTTAATGGTTGCGTTTTGTAACGCAAGTGTTAACAGCTGTTTAATTAGGCAAATCTCTCTTCAGCCGTTGCAGTGCGTTTTTAAACACATGCATTAAATGCGATGTGTGACCGCACCCATAAGGGCATGTTTACTTACCCGGTCACGGAAAGTCCATTGTCCGTCTATAATTCTGCGTGCATTGATTCACTAAGATTGTGCACCAGAAATCATGAAAAATGATTCTGTGAAGTTACTACCAGGCTGTGAGCAACCCTTCCTGCCAGGGCCGATTCTAGCATATTTGCAGCCTGAGGCGAATATTAAAATGCTAACCCCCCCCCCGATCCCTGTTCAGTAAATGCTGAAAACTTTACTAACAATTAACATCCCCACAGGCAGCTCAATGACTCTGTGTGACTGACTACAGGTTCTGGGAGTCATTGGTGGTATCTAGTACCTTATAGATGACAATATCTGCCATCAGTAGAAATTTATTCCGGGTTCTCCAATCCATGACGTGTCACTGCTGAATTCACGGCCGGATATCTTCAGCTCCGTGCAGCATCTCCACCTGGCGTCCCTAAAAATACCACAGTCACTTACAGTATAAAGTCTCCTGGATAGCAACACTGTGCTCCTAAATAATATATACCCCTCACAACACAACTGACCACACTCTCCCACATATAAAACATCCCTTCTTATATATATATATATTCTACTGGAATTATAGCATGCACAGCACATCAATATACAACTCCCCTAATTTATTAATACAGACCCCCCCAACATTTGTTTTACATGATTGTATCTTATGACTATTGTATCTTATGACTAATATATCCTACCCTGTTATTATGTCACATGTGAATTTATATCAGAGTGCTACACTGATTAATGTAAACATATAGCACTCCCTAATGAATATATATATAATTTATTTTTATAGTCCGCTCAGTATAAACAGTATCCGACACCATATAAATATATACAGCCCCCCCCACAGGAAAATAAGAATCTGGCCCCATATAAATATATACAGCCCCCCCAGAATAAACAGAATCTGGCCCCATATAAATATATACAGCCCCCCAGAATAAACAAAATACGGCCCCCATATAAATATATACAGCCCCCCAGAATAAACAGAATCTGGCCCCCTATATAAATATATACAGCCCCCCAGAATAAACAGAATACGGCCCCCATATAAATATATACAGCCCCCCAGAATAAACAGAATACGGCCCCCTATATAAATATATACAGCCCCCCCAGAATAAACAGAATCTGGCCCCATATAAATATATACAGCCCCCCAGAATAAACAGAATACGGCCCCCATATAAATATATACAGCCCCCCAGAATAAACAGAATCTGGCCCCATATAAATATATACAGCCCCCCCCCAGAATAAACAGAATCTGGCCCCATATAAATATATACAGCCCCCCAGAATAAACAGAATACGGCCCCCATATAAATATATACAGCCCCCCAGAATAAACAGAATCTGGCCCCATATAAACATATACAGCCCCAAGAATAAACAGAATCTGTCCCCATATAAATATATACAGCCCCCCAGAATAAACAGAATATGGCCCCCATATACATATATACAGCCCCCCAGAATAAACAGAATCTGGCCCCATATAAATATATACAGCCCCCCAGAATAAACAGAATCTGGCCCCATATAAATATATACAGCCCCCCCAGAATAAACAGAATCTGTCCCCATATAAATATATACAGCCCCCCCAGAATAAACAGAATCTGTCCCCATATAAATATATACAGCCCCCCAGAATAAACAGAATACGACCCCCATATAAATATATACAGCCCCCCAGAATAAACATAATCTGGCCCCCTATATAAATATATACAGCCCCCCAGAATAAACAGAATACGGCCCCCATATAAACATATACAGCCCCCCCAGAATAAACAGAATCTGGCCCCATATAAATATATACAGCCCCCCAGAATAAACAGAATACGGCCCCCATATAAATATATACAGCCCCTCAGAATAAACAGAATCTGGCCCCATATAAACATATACAGCCCCCAAGAATAAACAGAATCTGCCCCCCTATATAAATATAAACAGCCCCCCAGAATAAACAGAATCTGGCCCCCCATATAAACATATACAGCCCCCCAGAATAAACAGAATCTGGCCCCCATATAAATATATACAGCCCCCAGAATAAACAGAATTTGGCCCCCCATATAAATATATACAGCCCCCCCCCAGGAAAAATGGTCTCTGGCCCCTTATAAATGTACACATTCTCCCCAGTAAAAAAAGGAATTATATAATTATATACATATATAAAGGAAGTATATATAGAAGACCCCCCCCCCCTACGTTACAGCAGTAATCATCGCCCCCTTCATATATATATGGCCACATTTAATTAAAAATTGGACAATAAAAATAATAAAACTTGTACTTACCTTGCGGCAGGGTGCTCCCACAGCGCGCGTCTCCCGTCTCCCAGCGGCTCTTCTGGCAGCTGCGGCTCCAGTGAGTGACACAGGCGGCATGACGTCATCATCCGCCGCCTGTGTCACTGCACTGTACGGAGCAACGCCAGCAGCCGTAAAGGCGCTGTGCCACTCCGCATGTCACTCCAATGTGGGCCCGAATTGTCCACATTGGAGCGGCAAAATGCGCTTTTAAAGAGGGCCGCATTCTGCCGCCCGAGGCAAGATTTTCAACTCGCCTCATGGCAGATGCGGCGCTGCTTCCTGCGGAACAGCTATCTCCGACCAGCTTTCCAGCCTGCTGAACCTGCTGCTGATGTTAGGCTGTTGTCTGCTGTAGAAGCTCCAATAAAGAACTGTGAGTTGATTTGCACAACTCCGTGTGATCCCTGGTTCTCCATCACGGGATGCCACAGGTAGAGGTGGATAGAGGGGCTACAGAAGGAGGCTGGAAGACAGAAGGCCAAGGATAGAGGACGATGGAGGATAGTAGGCTGCGAAAGAAGACTGGAGGACAGGAGAAGGTGGGAGGACGCGGCTACAGAAGGAGGCTGGAGGAGAGGAGGCAACAGGAGGAGGCTGGAGGACAGGAGGCCGCAGGTAAATGAAGATAGAGGACTGGAGGAGGCTGGAAAGCAGGAGGCCACAGGAAGAGGCTGAAGGACAGGAGGCCACCGGATGAGGCTGGAGGACAGGAGGCCACATGTAGAGGAGGCTGGAGGACAGGAGGCTACAGGAAAAGACTGGAGGACAGGAGAAGGCTGGAGGATACAAGCTCAACATGATGTTCACCAACGGGTTAATATACAAATCAATGACTTAGTAATATTTCTCTGTAAACGGTACCATCTAATGGCCTCCTTGGTAGCTGCAGGTAGCAAACAACTGAGTAGAGTGGAAGAAGGTATATCACAATAACATATAAACTCACCTTCCCTGACACTCAGGTAATTAATGGTAACCTGTTCCATCCACAAGGGATCAAGCAGGCACACTACGCCCCGTAGCCCCTGGATTAATTGGACTAGTGTCGCTTTAAGACTTTTTTTGCAGAAAATTGCACTGAGCGTCACACAGATGTATCATTGTGCTCTCCCTTACACAATGGTAACACAAATAAATAACTATATATCCATAAACCAAGCTAATGAGATAATAAAAGTCACCTTTAGATGTGCGCCAATGTATTAGCTGCACAATAACTGAACCCTCCGCGCTTCATAAGAATTTGAGTGAGAAAGTCATAACATAGGAGTAAATAATGGAGGATGGTGTGAAATAAAAACTGAACATGTGTGAGTTTTTGGTGTTAAATGTAAATTTATGGACATGTTCTGGGTCGCGGTGTTAATATGTAGCGACATTAGGAGAAGAGGATCGCATGTTCATCATCAGTCAATTTTTGCAAAAAAAAAAAAAAACTAACACAAAATAAAAGTCAATAAGGGAGAAACTGTGTTCTTAGATAGTTCTGCATAGGAAAGGGTTAAAAACATAAATATTAGTTGATATTATCCCTTATACCTCACTTCCCTTTTCCTATGAAAGAAGGAGTCTCCTCTATCATATGAATCTAAATGTGTTTCTAGGTTTAAGGAAAACAGAGTTATTGGGGCACATTTACTTACCTGTCCCGTTGACGCCACCGATCTGGAATGTCCGATGAGGATTCGGAGCTGCCGCGATTCACTAAGATCGTGCCTCCAATTTCCTGCATGTGTTGCTTCCCCGCTGAGGTCCGCCGGAGTTCACCTTCTTCTCGGTGTATGTGAGTGCTAATATTGCGACACAATTTTGAAAGTTAAATTTTGCGGTTTGTTCGAATCAATCGGATTGTCCGACGGCCACGCCCCCGATTTGTGTCGCATGAAAGCAGGCGCCGATGCGCCACAATCCGATCCCAAAAACCCGAAGCAATTCAGCGCAAATTAGGAAAAGTCGGGAAACCTAACGGAAATGCGTCCAACGGACCCTTAGTAAATGTGCCCCATTAACTGTTAACTGCAGATTTACTTACCCATTGCAGTCGCGATCTAGCGGCGCGTTCTCCGACACTGATTCGGGTTCACTAACATCATGTGCCCGATATCCACCAGGTGTCGCTGCTGCGCTGAAGTCCGCCGGAGTTCACCTTCTTCGTCCCGGTGTATGTGAGTACTATTCTTGCAAAACAAATTTTTAAAATAATTCTGTGGTTTTTTCGAATCTGTCGAGTTTTCCGACAGCCACACTCCCCGATTTCTGTCGCGCGCAAGCCGGCGCCGATGCGACACAATCCGATCGTGTGCACCAAAATCCCGGGGCAATTCGGCGCAAATCGAAAAACTTGAGAAGCCCGTCAAAAATGTGCAATTCGGACCCTTAGTAAATGAGCCCCAAAGTATCTGCTTTCTGCAATGTGCAGACTGATGAGGAGGGCAGCGGTGAGGGCTTGGTGGAAGAAGATCTGAGGGGTGATGACAATGTCCTATACCCAACATGGCTCAAAGGCAGTGACAGTTCAGAGGGCGAGGCGCTGGTCACAAAGCCCTAGGTAGCCAGCAGAAGATGAAGAATGGTGAATAGGTGCAGTGTTGGACTGGGGTGTACAAGTCCCACCAGAGGAACTAAGTCTATGGGCCCACCTTGGGTGAGGTCACACATTGGGGCAGATTTATCAAGCTGTCTGAAAGTCAGAATATTTCTAGTTGCCCATGGCAACCAATCACAGCTCCCCTTTAAAATATTCATGAGCAGTGGTAAAATGAAAGCTAAGCTGTAATTTGTTGCCATGGGCAACCAGGAATATTCTGACTTTCAGACAGCTTGATAAATCTGCCCATTGAGTTTACATTGTGTTTTGAAATGCAATGCAACAGCTGAGGAGAGGAGATTTGCCTAATGACATTGCTCTTATGTGTTTAAAAAAACACAATGTTTACCCCTTAAGGACGGAGGGTTTTTCGGCTCATTTCTCGCTCTCCAACTTCAAAAATCCATAACTTTTTCATTTTTCCGTGTACAGACCTGTGTGAGGGCTTATTTTGTGCGTAACAAATTTTACTTTCCCGTAATGTTATTTATTTTAACATTCCGTGTACTGCGAAGCTGAAAAAAAATTCCAAATGTGGAAAATTTTTTTTACGACTTTCACTCTTCGCTCCAAATAACACGCCTACTTTATTCTTTGGTTCGGTGCGATCGCGGTGAGACCAAATTTATATAGGTTTTATTGTGTTTTAATACATTTTCAAAAATTAAACGAATGTGTACAAAAAAGAAAAATTTTTTTTGCCATCTTCTGATGCTAATAACTTTTTCATACTTTTGCGCACGGAGATGTGTGAGGGGTCATTTTTTGCGAAATTAGGCGACGTTTTCATTGCTACCATTTTGAGGTCTGTGCGACATTTTGATCATTTTTTATTTCATTTTTTATGTTATGTAAAAAGGTGTAAAAGTCGCATTTTGGACATTTGGGCGCCATTTCCCGCCTCGGAGGTCACCGCCGCCTGTAACCGTTTTTATATTTTGATAGATCGTGCATTTTGGGACGCGGCGATACCTAATATGTTTGTGATTTTTACTGTTTATTATGTTTTATATCCGTTCTAGGGAAAGGGGAGTGATTTGAACTTTTAATATTTTATACATTTTTTTTTATTTTTTAAACTTTTTTTTTTCTTTTTTTTTTTACTATCTTTTAGACCATCTAGGGTACATTAACCCTAGATGGTCAGATCGCTGCTACCATATACTGCAATACTTCTGTATTGCAATATATGGCATTTTTGCAGCACATTCATTACAATGAGCCACTGGCTCATTGTAACGAATCTGCAGCTGCCAGATAGCCTCGTGTCAAAAGAAGACACGAGGCTACCATGGCAACCGATCGCCGCCGTCTTTTGAATGCCGCCGGCGACTTTGCCGGCGGCAACGGGGGGGTTAATAGCCGCGATTGGTGCTAGCACCGACCGCGGTTGTTAGCGGTGGGGGTTTTATGCATTATGCAAAAACCCCCACCTTTGTATGAAGAGGACTCAGCCCGTGAGCCCTCTTCATACATCCCTTATACCTCTGCGCCGTAGAGCTACGGCGCAGAGCGTTAAGGGGTTAAAGTGATGTTAACACATTTGTTCACACTATTTTAACATATGTTATAATAAAACGGAAACATTAACACAATATTAATGCATTTGTTGACATTGCATTAAAATAGCATTTTGTAAACACACATATTAACCCCTTGAGGACGCAGCCATTTTTTTAGCTTAAGGCTCAGCCCCATTTTTTGGATTCTGACATGCTTCGCTTTATATGGTTATAACTTTTGAACAGTGTTACTTATCAACAATTCTGAGATTGTTTTCTCCTCACATGTTCTAATTCATTTTAGTGGAAAATTTTGACAAATTTTACAATTTACAAAAAAAAGAAAAAATGATGACTTTTTGGAAAGTTTGCCATTTTTGAAATCATCGCGTTTTCAGGCAGATAGATTTACCACCTGTGTACAAAAATATGTACAAGAATATAACTACTATAATACTGATACTGCCCCCTATGTACAAGAATATAACTACTATAATACTGCCCCCTATGTACAAGAATATAACTACTATAATACTGCCCCCTATGTACAAGAATATAACTACTATAATACTGCCCCTATGTACAGGAATATAACTACTATAATATCGCCCCTATGTATAAGTATATATTTACTATAATACTGCCCCCTATTTACAAGAATATGTGTACTATAATACTGCCCTCTATGTACAAGAATATAACTACTATAATACTGCCCCTATGTACAGAAATATAACTACTATAATACTGCCCCCTATGTACAGGAATATAACTACTATAATACTGCATCCTATGTACAGGAATATAACTACTATAATACTGCCCCCTATATACAAAAATATATCTACTATAATACTGCCCCCTATGTACAAGAATATAACTACTATAATACTGCCCTCTATGTACAAGAATATAACTACTATAATACTGCATCCTATGTACAGGAATATAACTACTATAATACTGCCCCATATATACAAAAATATATCTACTATAATACTGCCCCCTATGTACAAGAATATAACTACTATAATACTGCCCCCTATGTACAGGAATATAACTACTATAATATCGCCCCTATGTATAAGTATATATTTACTATAATACTGCCCCCTATTTACAAGAATATGTGTACTATAATACTGCCCTCTATGTACAAGAATATAACTACTATAATACTGCATCCTATGTACAGGAATATAACTACTATAATACTGACCCCTATATACAAAAATATATCTACTATAATACTGCCCCCTATGTACAAGAATATAACTACTATAATACTGCCCCCTATGTACAGGAATATAACTACTATAAAACTGCCCCCTATATACAAAAATATATCTACTATAATACTGCCCCCTATGTACAAGAATATTACTAATATAATACTGGCCCCTATGTACAGGAATATAACTAATATAATACTGCCCCCTATGTACAAGAATATAACTACTATAATAATGCCCCCTATGTACAAGACTATAGCTACTATAATACTGTCCCCTATGTACAAGAATATAACTACTATAATACTGCCCCTATGTACAGGAATATAACTACTATAATACTCCCCCTATGTACAGAAATATAACTACTATAATACTGCCCCCTATGTACAAGAATATAACTACTATAATACTGCCCCCTATGTACAAGAATATAACTACTATAATAATGCCCCCTATGTACAAGACTATAGCTACTATAATACTGTCCCCTATGTACAAGAATATAACTACTATAATACTGCCCCTATGTACAGGAATATAACTACTATAATACTCCCCCTATGTACAGAAATATAACTACTATAATACTGCCCCCTATGTACAAGAATATAACTACTATAATACTGCCCCCTATGTACAAGAATATAACTACTATAATACTGCTCCCTATGTACAGGAATATAACTACTATAATGGCAGAAGGCTTAAAAAGCAAAAAGGAAAGCGGGGAATCCAGCATCCGTACAAAAAGAATCCAAGGTAGACGACTGTTTAAAAAGTAATTCCAAAATTTTTATTCTTCATAGTTAAAAAGTGCTTGTGCATTAACATGGGCACAAGAAAGCAAGCAGCACTTTTTAACTATGAAGAATAAAAATTTTGGAATTACTTTTTAAACAGTCGTCTACATTGTATTCTTTTTGTACGGATGCTGGATTCCCCGCTTTTCTTTTTGCTTTTTAAGCCTCTTGCCATTATCATGCATCACTGTGAATTTCCGGACCAGCGATAGGGGACACACCGTGCATCTGGCCTGGATTAACACTCTGAAAAGACTGCAGTCGTCAAGGGGTGAGCTGTTACCTGACTTTTTCTCTTTTTAACCTTTACTATAACTACTATAATACTGCCCCTATGTACAAGAATATAACTACTATAATACTGCTCCTATGTACAAGAATATAACTACTATAATACTGCCCCCTATGTACAAGAATATAACTACTATAATACTGCCCCCTATGTACAAGAATATAACTACTATAATACTGCCCCTATGTACAGGAATATAACTACTATATTCCTGCCTCCTAGAGGTGAGGTTGTGTGTGAGCTTTTGACCCTCCTCATGTCTGGAGCTAGCCCAGGGCGGGGCCACCCTGGGTGTGGAGATTCCCCAGGCAAGGCCCAGGCTTCCTGGCCTACATCGGGAGTGAACTCCCACAAATTTTCTACTAGGGATGCAAATCCCAAAGTCATATGTAATGAAGATTGTGAACAGAATGTTGTTGTTTTGAAGAAAGAGCAAGACTTGAACATGAATACTACAGTGAAAGCAGCAAGTGCTATGATCAGCCAGCGTGGAGGAGCACAGGTGATGCAGCAGGGTGTGAGATCAGCAGCAGGTGCACAGCCCCCCATTCCTGCACCCAGACAGAGGAGAACGTCCCTTGAGAGACAAACCCTGCGAGAAAACCTGCAGCAGAAGGATGTGGTGTCCAGCATGGCCTGTCCAGGCCGCACCAGGTCAGCTGTAAAGCCGCAGACTGTTACTACAAGCCATGCTAAGTGTGAACAGGCCCCTGCCAGTGCAAGCCACAAGACTGGGAAGGAGACGGGTGCACCAAAACCATCTGAAGCTGCAACCCGACCAGCACAGCAGGGGAAGGAGACCGCACGGGCACCGGAGCTGCAGATGGCAGAGGAGATACCTACCCTGGTAAGGATGACTAATCATAAGAAAATGCTGCAAATACAAATAGACTGTATGTATTCTCTTAAAACGGCACACCCTGAAAGCACCCTGTATAACTCCAAGCTGCAGGGACTAAGCATAGAGCTGGCACAGGTGGTCAAGGATATTGACTGTGTCCTGGAGAGGATGGGACCCCTTGCCAAGTCATACAGGAACCAAGAGCTCTTCTCCCAGCAGAGGCAGAGCTATGCCCCTACAGCACAAGCCGGACCTGTCCCCCCAGATGTCCCCCCACGTGTTACTTCACATTCCATAAGGGACAGAAACAAGATCGGCCGCAGACCTCTGCAGCGGTCCCAGAGCATGTACCTGTAGTACCACCAGTCCCAGCAGTGTCTGTTGATGGTGAACTTTCATCTATGGGTCTTGGTGATGCGGTGACCCGGGAGAACTCTCATGTTGTGCTTGAGAGGGGACCGGGGGGGATGGAGGGGACCCTCAGGGCGCGTTCACACGTTGCGTTTTGGTCGCGTTTTCATTGCGTTTGAAACGCATATACAACAGCTGATGAGAGGTGATTTGCCTAATTACATTAGCGTTTACATTTGTAAACGCAATGTTAACGCATGCATTAACAAAATGTTAACATCGCGTTTACGATGCGTTTTGTAAATGGAAATGTTAACAGTGATGTAATTAGGCAAATCACCTCTCTTCAGCTGTTGTATATGCGTTTCAAACGCAATGAAAACGCAGGTCAAAACGCAACGTGTGAACGCGCCCTCAGGGCGCGTTCACCTACTGCCCCCCATCCACCTCTATGTTATCCTACGGTGTCTGCACCTCCCAGATAGACTGAGGGCGTGTTCACATGTTGCGCTTTGGTTGCGTTTTCATTGCGTTTTAAAATGCATTACAACATCTGAGATGAGGTGATTTGCCTAATTACATTACTTCTAATGTTTGCGTTTACAAAACGCATTCATTAACACAGTGTTAACACATGTGTTAACAATGTGTTAACACATGCATTTTGTTAACGCATGTGTTAACATAGCGTTAACACATGCGTTTTGTTAACGCATGTGTTAACATAGCATTAACAGATGTAAATAGTAATGTAATTAGGCAAATCATCTCTCCGCAGCTGTTGTAATGCGTTTTAAAACGCAATGAAAACGCAACCTAAGCGCAACGTGTGAACACGCCCTCAGTCTATCTGGGAGGTGCAGAATGATGTTTGTGACTTCCCCCCTTTAACATAGGGCTCCCTAGTAGAGATGGGTCCCTCTAGATCAGATCCTCCACCCAGTAATCAGAGTGAACCCCGTGAAAAACAGAGGCACAAAGGAAGATCTCCCAGATAGGAGGTTTGTGGTGCGGGATCTCCTGTCTCACCAGATGATATCCCTGGTCAGCCTGGACCAGGAGAAGGCTTTCGACCATGTCTCGCACCGCTTCATGGGCCAGGTCCTGCACAGGTTCGGGTTGGGTAAGATGTTCTGCTCATTCGTTGACCTAATGTACCTTGACATCCACAGCTCGGTGCTGGTAAACGGCTGGAAGACTTGACCCCCTTCCCGCTGCTATCTGGGGTCAAAAAGGCTGTCTCCTCTTACCTCTTCACCGGGACCCGGACGCGACGAGGTCAAGTGCTCGCTGTACATGAACGACGTGATGGTCTTCTGCTCCAACCGGAGTTCGGTGACAGCACTCGTCTAGACCTGCGAGGAGTACGGAGAGGCTTTGGGGGCAAAAGCCAACTGCAAGAAATCGGTGGCCATGCTTTTTGGAAACTGGCAGCTTGCTTCTTCTGCCCCTTTCCCATTCACCATTCAGCAGCACTTACCACCAGAGTAAGTGGTAAGGAGACTCCTCACTTGACACAAGACAACCTGCTGGATTGTGCTATAGCAGGAAGACAGTGAGACAAAGAGAAGAAGTAGCTCTATGGTAGGAGCACGCACTTCTCTGCTTGGGTATTCGAAGCAATAACTATGCTACAATGCCCAAGCAGGAGTCTGTTTTTACTGTAAGGAACCAGTAAGAGCAATGCTATGCCCAACTTGATTTGGACCCCTTGGCTGTGAGCTGGGTTGCCACCCTAGAAACTTAACGCCTTCCTCCGAGAGAATCCCAGCAACAGCAGCACTTTCAATCTTCCACCGGAAAACCTACACTTTGCACAAGTTCAGGACTCTTGTAGTAGATTTTGGACTTTGCCAGATAAACACAGCCTGGTTTGCATGATATACCTTATCTAAGCATACAACGGAAAAAAAAATCACTTTTCACTTGTTTTGGACTTTTGCAGGGGATTGTGGGTTATGCATATATTATGCAAATCGCCCAAACTAGGAAGTGGACTTTTGGCAGGTTCCCCTTCCTATTTTTCCCCCTTGTGTGTCTGTATTTTAGTTGAAAAATGTATGTTTTTTTTGTTTACCTGAGCTAAAATGCTAGAGTAGCACTTTATTCTGCCATAGTGTTAGGATAGATACTTGGGGTGAGATTTATCATTATGCAGGATTTTGAGCAGTTTTCTGTGTTAGACTAGCAGGTTTCAGTAGGATTTATTGTGCGGTGTATGTGCAGTGTTACATGCCTTCTGATGTGAGTATCAGCTGTGTGTGCTCTATGTGAATAGACTGCACCAGTCGTACGTATGTTTAACATCTGCTCAATTTCTGCCTTTTAGCGATGTTATTGCACAGGAAATTCTCAGATACCTCAAACATAAAATTGAGCAAGTTTTAAATAAATCTCCCCCCTGTAGTAGCAATGGACCCACATACACCGCCTCCTATGTGGGGTAGTTTTGCGTTTTTTTGAAAATTTGCAGTTGATAAATGTGGTGTATTTTTTCAGCGCAAAAACCATGTTTGCACAAAAATTTGTGACAATTATACGCCAAGAAGCTACAAAGAACTAATGATAAATCTCTCCCATTGAATCTGCATGCCTTTTTGCATGTTTACCATGTGTTTAGCTGGTTTGGATCAGCATTTTTTCCCCTCTCACCACGACAGCACCCAACCAGAGACAGGAAATCCAGAACTTTAAAGGCATGGCCTGGCCCATCTCCTTCAGTGGTTTTCTGTCCTTGATGGGGGATCCAGGGAACCTTGGTGAGGCTCCGTATTGCTGTGAGAGGGGGAATGGGAGTCCCAGGTATCCCAGTGTGGCCTTGCATATCCCTCGCCGAAGGCTTATCGAAGGGTGCTGATGCCTCGGCGGGGTGGTGCGATATATGCTGCTAGTCGCAACGACAGTCTGTGGGAGTAGATGGGCTTCAGCGTGTCTCCGGTCAAGGAAGGGGACAGGCGGAGGAGCGGCTGCGGCTGTGTCTGCCCCACTTCCGGTGGGGACCAGAAGTGGGGCGCTGGGTGGCGTTCCACGTGACTGATGACGTCAGAAGGTGGAAATTTTAAATTGTAGATCCCACACAGGAGTCCTGTGTGTAATCTACACCTGCAGCCGGCCACAGGATCTGTTCCAGCACCAGTCTGCTGCTGTATTTTGGTTAGAAGACCCTGGGAAAGTCAGCTACTCTCCACCAGACGAGATGAGTTCAAACGGTGATAGAGATTTGGTGGACACCGCTACGGGAAATGCAGTAGAGGGATAGCCCGCTGATTGGTGAGTGCAGCCTTACCATGCCTTTAAACTGGTTCTGATGGTCTCTTATGTGATTTTCTTGTTTAGAGGGAAGAGTCGCATAGGGGAAATCTTCTACTAAGTCTAAAAATCGTGTATGTAGGATTTGTGGAGACCTGCCCGACTCGTATTTAAAGCCTAATTGTGATCAGTGTACCCAGCGTATGATAGCACAGGATCAGTCGGCTTTATTTGAATCCATTCGTACTCTTATTCAGCAGGAGGTGTGCTGTTCTATGCAGGGGATGAAGAAATCCCTCAGAACCCAAAACTCCCCGGGCACCTGTAGAGAATGGGACGACTCAGACTCAAGCCAAGAGGAACGGTCATCAGAATCTGAAGAGGATAAGTCGGGCAGGCCTCTGTTCCCAGCAGAGGATACTGACCATCTTATAAAGTTAGTAGGAGCAACAATGGAACTAAATGAGGAGTGGTCAGTGACAGACATCATGTTCCAAGGTTTAGGAGAACGGAAGAAGAGATTTTTTCCCATCCATGAGAACATTTCCTCCCTTATCAAAGCAGAATGGAAGAAATCAGACAAAGTATTTGTTCCCGGGGCTATGAAAAAAAATATCAATTTCCGGAAAAGGATACGGAGGCGTGGGATAAAGCGCCAAAAGTGGACGTAGCTGTATCCAAGGTATCCAGAAGAGGGGCACTCCCAGTGGAGGATTCCGGCATACTTAAGGATCCCATGGACAAGAAGGCAGATAGCTTTCTGAGGCGTTCCTGGGAGGCTTCAATAGGAATATTTAAACCTAAAATTGCTGCAACATGTGTCTCCAGATCACTCTTTACAGCTGGAAGAAAAGATTAAATCAGGTGCCTCAAGATCGCATCTGATTACGGAGGTTACAACAGCACAAAAGGCCTCAGCCTTCTTAGCTGATGCATCGGTGGATGCTTTCCGGCTGTCAGCAAGGTCAGCTGCATTGTCAAATTCAGCTAGAAGGGCTTTATGGCTGAAGAATTGGTCTGGTGACTTGCCTTCAAAAAGTCATTTATGCAGTATCCCTTGTGAAGGGAAATTCCTTTTTGTATCCGCTCTGGATAAGATCTTAGAGAAAGCGGCGGACAGAAAGAAAGGGTTCCCCAGTGCAAGACCACAGGAGAGAAGATTTTTTCGTTCCTCAAGGACTCCAGCAAGCGCCCCGGTCAGCAGTGATGCCAGGGGACCAGTGGGGGGAAGACTTGTTCAAGGAGGAATGGATGAAGATCACAGAGGGTGGCTGGATTCTGGGAATTATCCAAGACGGTCTACCTTTTCTATTCTCCCCCCCCCCCCCCACTGCGCTTCAAGACATCGGTGTCTGGATGGGAGGCTCAACAACCTCTAGAGGCAGAGGTGAGGTCCCTGTTGGAAAAGAATGTTCTCAGCAGGGCTCCACTTCAGGAGCAGGGTACAGGATTCTACTCTGTTCTTCATAAAGAAACCAGATGGCTCCCTTCGTACCATTATAAACCTGAAGCCTCTGAATCGATACCTGCAAATAGACAGGTTTAAGATAGACTCGATAAGATCAACAGTAAACTTGCTTTTTCACGATTGTTACATGGCCTCTATAGATCTGGTGCACGCATGCTACCACGTCCCCATTCATCCAAACAGCCAGAAATACCTGAGATTGGCGGTAGTATTGGATGGCATGATCACACACCTCCAGTTCAGAGCCCTACCCTTTGGGGTAGCCATAGCTCCAAGGATATTAACAAAATTGATATCCGAGGTGGCAGCCTATATAAGAAAACATGAAGGGATCTTTGTGCCATACCTTGATGACTTTCTCCTAGTAGGATTCTCAGTGGAAAAAATGGAGGTCCAGATGAAAGTGGTTCTGGAAATATTACACCGTCTAGGATGGATGGGGGACCTAAAAAAGTCCTCCCTTGTACCCTCCAAGTCAAAGATCTTTTTAGGCATCCAGTTGGATTCCAGTTGCCAAAGATCCTTCCTTCCGCGAGAAAAGGTTCTGAACATAAGAGCCTCAGTGGAGGGGTTATACAGAGAATCGTCTCCTACAATAAGAGAGATAATGACGGTTTTAGGCCTCTTCACAGCAGCCATACCAGCGGTGCCTTGGGCAATGTTCCATACAAGACCCTTACAACTGTACATGTTGAAAGATCCCGCTTCCTCAGGGGATACTAGAATCTCTAGGTTGGTGGTTAAAGGAGGAAAACCTTCAGGTGGGCAGACCATGGAGAGAGGAAAATCCTCTATCTATGGTTACAGACGCAGGTGCCTGGGGTTAGGGAGCCCAGATGAAGGATCTCCTATTCCAGGGGGCATGGAGCAAGGAGTCCCAGAGGATGTCCTCAAATTACAGGGAGTTGAGAGCCATCCTGGAAGCGATCAAACAATCTTTGCCAGTAATTCAGGGAACAGACCTGAAGATTGTTTCAGACAATGTGACGGCAGTGGCCTTTTTGAATTGCCAAGGAGGTACCAGGAGCGAACCTCTAATGAAGTTGTCGAATCAGATCTTCAGGTTGGCAGAGACCAACTTGAAATCAATTTCTGCAGTCCACATAAGAGGCAAGGGCAATCTGTGAGCGAACTTCCTAAGCTGTCACTTACTGCAGCGGGGGGATTGGTCCCTGAACAAGGATGTCTTTTACAAGATAATGAAGCTCGGGGGTGGCGAGAGAGAGACCTGTTCGCCAGAAGAACAGAAAGGTCAGGATCTTCTGCTCCCTAGACCCGAAGGATCAACCATGGAGTCTGAATGCCTTCTCAATAAGATGGGACTTCAGCCTCTCATATGCATTCCCTCCTCTGTCAGTCCTTCTGAAAAAGATAAGACAAGATAAGGCCAGAGTCATTCTTATAACTCCCTTTTGGCCCAGGGAGGGCATGGTTCTCGATACTAAGGGAGCTCTCAGTGTCAGATCCTTGGATGCTCCCAGAGAGGCAGGACCTTCTCTTCCAGGGGCCAGTATTCCACCCGCAGATTGCGAATCTCCATCTGACGGCCTGGAATTTGAGAGGCGCATCTTGAGTGAAAAGGGCCTGTCAGACAAGGTAATTAAACCTCTACAAAAAAGTAGGAAGGTAGTTACCTCTAAAATCTATTTTCGGGTCTGGAGAGTCCTGATCAGATAGACTTGGGTCATCCGAATGTGGCTAGAATTCTAGATTTTCTGCAGGCTGGCCTAGATAAGCGATTAAAGTCGGCCGCACTTAAAGAGAACCCATCATGCAAAATAACCCCCCTAAACTAAATATATTTTCATAAACTGCCATTAGAGAGCATTGCCTCTATCCCTTCATTGTCCCTCTACATGCCTGTAAACCTAAGCAATGAGGTCCTAAAGCTGTATGCAAATGACCTGTGAAATGTCCAATAAAGCATTAGCATGTTCAAGCTGTCCACCTTATTCATGAGTGGGAGGCACAGCCACACCCCCAGTGCATGACTGACAGCCTGTATAATGGTGTGAGGCTGTATAATGATGGGCTTCCTGGTGCTGGTGGCCACGCCCCCTGCAGCCTGTGTGTGCATGTGTGTATGTTTAGGAGAGATACAGCAGCTCCAGGCAGCCATGTTACAGCAGAACATGTCAGATTCATGTGTAGCTGATGTCTGTGTCTCTCACCTGTATATTAGGAGGATGCAGCATGTCAGCAGATGCAGCACACACACTAGCAATGCTTTACTATACATTACACACAGACATGAGCAGGGGGAGGAGAGGGGAGGGGTAACAGGGGTGACATCACTGCCTCTGACCATGTGACCAGCCTCTTTTACATGATAAAAAATAGATGATTTTACAATGAATAATGTATGAAATAACTAGATAAAGGCTGTGATGTGATCCTTGTGAGCTGCTCCAACAGGTAGTAGTGACAGGACAAGTGACACAGACCTGATGACAGGTGTCCTTTAAGGTTCAGATTTCAGTCCTTAGCTCTCTGTTCGAATCTCCCTTAGCTTCTCAACCCTGGATAGCCCGGTTCATTAAAGCAACATCTTGTATGACCCCGTTTAAGAGATGTACAGTGCCTCCTTGGGACCTCACGTTGGTCTTAAACTATTTACAAAAGGAACCGTTTGAACCTTTAGAGACATGCCCGTTAAAGTGGTTAACTCTTAAAGTAGTCTTCCTGGTGGCAATCACTTCGGCCCGAAGGAGAGATCTTGACCCTATACTGCAGAGCACCTTTTACTAAGATATTGCAGGATAGAGTGGTGCTTACAACAGACCCTGCTTTTCTACCTAAGGTAGCCTCCAAGTTTCACAGGTCGCTGGAGATTAGGCTTCCGTCCTTCTGTAATAATCCATCTACAGATAGAGAAAAAGAATATAGTAAACTGGATGTTAAAAGAGCTATTGAGATCTACTTCTAGGTCGGAAGAATGGAGGAGTTCAGACAGCCTGTTTATTCTTTTTGGAGGTAACACACTTTGATGTTCAGTAATGTGTGTGTGACATACTGTTGTTTAGTACAATTGTAATTGGTGGTTTGGTTATGAGTTTGAATGAGTTCAGTGGTCAGAAATAACCAAGCATTGAGTTCCATGCAGTCTCTTTAATTCACTGAAGGAGATGGGCCGGGCCACGCCTTTAAAGTTCTGGATTTCCTGTCCCTGGAGGCGGATCCCTCTCTCTGGTTGGGTGCTGTCGTGGTTCAAGGAAGCACAATTACCGGTGAGTAAGTACCGGTTTTCTTGTAAGTGTAAGCAGCTTTGTTAACATTTTCATTGTCGAGGATAAATTCCTGTTCCTTCTGGGTAGAAGGTTAAAAAATGGATATCTGTTCTGGCGCTACCCAATAAAAAATTATTTCATAAGGCATTCAAAGGTACTTATCAACATGCCAATTTATTAACGAAAATATGATAAAATAATATCTATGAATAAAAGACAACGCTTTTCGTGTCACTGTAATGGACGCTTCGTCAGGTCTGTGTTACATGTTCAAACAATGGGGTTTTTCAACTCTTAGGACTGGAAGTAACATTACAATATATCTTTACATAAAATTTTATATAAAACTAATAAAACCTTATATTCTTAGCAGCAAAAGTGTAATTTTTAACTAAATTCATGAACCTAATGGTTTCAATACATAAACAGACCCACAAATACACAATCTGTTTATATATCAAAACCATTAGGTTCATGAATTTTGTTAAAAATTACACTTTTGCTGCTAAGAATATTAGGTTTTATTAGTTTTATATGAAGTTTTATATAAAGATAAATTGTGATGTCACTTCCGGTTCTAATAGTTGAAAAACCCCATTGTTTGAACATGTAACACAGACCTGACAAAGCGCCCAGTACAGTGACGCGAAACGTGTTGTCTTTTATTCATATATATTTATTATTTTATCATGTTTTCGTTAATAAATTGGCATGTTGATAAATACCTTTGAATGCCTTATGAAAGTCTTCAGGTGGAACTTAAAATTTATACTTTTTGAATACCTTCTTTTTTTTCATGTATTGCTCTTTTTTACCTGTAGCTGTAAACCATGCAGGGTTACCTATAGGAACTATAGTGATAGCGCCTGACCCCAGTCTATATCCGTAGTACAGTCCTTAATTTGGGGAAATTGGCCTTTTAAAAATGTAACTTTTTGCTTTTTCAGCCTGTATTTGCTTTTAATAAAATATCCCGCAGCCTTACTTCACTAATAAAATGTCTAACAGCAGCCTCCATTAATGAAATGTCCAGCCGTGGCCTCCCCTCATCAATGGAATTTTCCAGCAGCAGCCTTCCTTCATTAATTAAATGTCCAGCAGCAGCCTCCCTTCACAAAATAAATGCCCAGCAGCAGCAGCCTCTTCTCACTAATGAAATGCCAGCATGGCACCCATAAAAATAATAAACTTGTATATCAACCCTCTCTGCTTTCCGTAGTATTCCACTCACAACACATCCCCCCTCCCCCACTCATAGCACACAAATGGCATTCTTTACACACACAATCCTCTCCTCACCAGTCCAACCTCCACTTTTTTTTGCGGCGGTGTTGCATCTTGTGTATCCAATGTTGTGGCCTCCTGAAGAGGCTGCAGAATGCAGCACAGGAAGAACAGGCTGCATGCACTGCCATCTATCCTCATGCAATAGTTTGTTCATATAATAAAAGATCATAAAAGACGATCATACAGATGCATAATTTTGAGATGGCAGTGGATGTGGTCCGTGATTAGAGAGCAGCTCCTGCACAGCTAGGAAGGAATCCTGGGACCACTCTCATAGCCATGCCCAGTACTGGGACCTGATTTTTACATAGATCTCGACAATACACTCCTCTATACAACAGCTAGCTGCAATTGTTTTTAGGCTATATGCATTCATCTTTATTAACATTTTTTTCTGTGAATATATAGAATGAGTCCAAGGCCTCCAAGACAATAACCCGGTACTTGGGCATTGGCACATGCCAGAGGGGAAACAGGTTATCGTACTGAGGTAACATATTTGTACTGTTTATAGAACATAAAACCAGCACCTCACTATCAGGGCTGTGGAGTAGGTAAGCCAAATCTTCAACTCCTCAATTTCCATAACTTTGACTGCGACTACACAGTTATGTTTCCTGGTCCCTCTAGCAGTGCTCGAGATAAATGCAGGATTTCCTTCCCAGTGCCATCTTTTTCTAATATATAGCAGAGGAGCTTCACTCGTGAGCATGTACATAAAGTGCAGCCACATTCATCTCAGGGGTACACAAGCTGTGCCAACAGGCCACAATCAGCCTGTCAAGACATGAGTTGCAGTCCGCACCCTGCTGAGAGTCAGAGTCCAATGATCGCTTACATAACTGATGGAAGCTTTCATTGGTGCAGGAAGCCTGGGAGTGGAGAGTACAGCTGAGAAGTTCTCACTTCTGCGGGGTCCTGTCCCGCCACTCCACTCTGTGCTGCCTCCTGACACTGGTTGAGCTTCGAACCCAGAGCAGTGCGCCTGCAAGAGAGGACCCAGAAGTAGTGAGTACTTGTCAGCTGTAATCTTACTTCCAGGTCTTCTCCCGCTGATGGCGCAGTTCTGTCTTAGCCCTGATGCTGTTGCTAACAACCAGCATAGGACACAGAGGTGAGTGGCATTTGTTTGAGAGAAGATGTTGTAGTGTGGGGCAGGTTGGAGAGAAGACTCTGCAGTGTGGGGCAGGGAGAATAGAACACTCTGCAGCGTGGGGCAGGGAGGAGAGAACACTCTGCAGCGTGGGGCAGGGAGGAGAGAACACTCTGCAGCGTGGGGCAGGGAGGAGAGAACACTCTGCAGTGTGGGGCAAGGAGGAGAGAACACTCTGCAGTGTGGGGCAAGGAGGAGAGAACACTCTGCAGTGTGGGGCAGGAAGGAGAGAACACTCTGCAGTGTAGGGCAGGGAGGAGAGAACACTCTGCAGCGTGGGGCAGGAAGGAGAGAACACTCTGCAGTGTGGGGCAGGGAGGAGAGAACACTCTGCAGTGTGGGGCAGGGAGGAGAGAACACTCTGCAGTGTGGGGCAGGGAGGAGAGAACACTCTGCAGTGTGGGGCAGGGAGGAGAGAACACTCTGCAGTGTGGGGCAGGGAGGAGAGAACACTCTGCAGTGTCGGGCAGGAAGGAGAGAACACTCTGCAGTGTGGGGCAGGGAGGAGAGAACACTCTGCAGTGTCGGGCAGGAAGGAGAGAACACTCTGCAGTGTGGGGCAGGGAGGAGAAGAAAAGAGGAAAAGGAGAGGATTTTCTCTGGGGGTCTCCAGTATTGTCTTCTATGGTGTCTCGAGTATCATTGTCTTCTCTGGGGGTCTTCAGTATTAGTATTGGTATGCTCTGGGGGTCTTCAGTATTGTTAGTCTGATATGGGGTCTTACTATTATTATTTGCTCTGGGGGTCTCCAGTATATTTATTACCTGCTCTGGGGTCTGGATTAATATTATCTTCTCTGAATACAGTATTTGGCTGCTGGGGTATTTATTGCTGTACTATGCCATTTTTAATTTCTGGGTTGGCATTTTGTGCTGTACTGTGGTCGTTGGTACATCTAGGGTGCTGGTTACTGATGTGGCCTCTTAAAGTTGAGCAGTATGACAATATGGCCCTATGACCAATAAATGTTGCTCACCCCTGGCCTAAATCTGTAGTTTTGGAATAGAACGGACATTTAAAGGGAACCTGTCACCAGTAGACCCATTTTTAGCACTCCCCCAGTCCCCACAGAGCATAGAACATACATTGCCAAAGTGTTTTGGCATAAAAAATAGGTTTTACAGAAAAAAAGATACGTTATATTGTACCTTGCTGTGTGACTAGGCACTCATCCCCTGGGAGTGGCTGGAAAGGAGCAGTTTCCCCCCCACCCTTGGTAAACCACTCCTCCATGTGTCCTTTTCAAATATATGAAAACACCCATCATTTTCTTAGCAACGCCCCCTGATCCTCTACAGCCGAGTGAGGGGAGTTATTCATTTATTTGAAAAGGTCACATGGAGGAGCAGTTTCCCAACGGTGGTGGTGGTGGGGAGATACTGCTCCTTTCCAGCCACTCCCAGGGGACGAGTGCCTAGTCACACAGCAGATGCTAATGAAAGGTACAATATAACATATCTTTTTTTCTGTAAAACCTATTTTTTATACAAAAACACTTTGGCAGTGTGTACTATGCTCTGTGGGGATTGGGGGAGTGCTAAAAATGGGTCTCCTGGTGATAGGTTCCCTTTAAAGGAAATTTAATTTTTTTTTGTTTGTGAAGTTATACTATTTTATCACTAATAAGCTTATAACTCTAACAAAATTGTCACCGACTCCACAGCCCTGCTCACTACTAAAAGCGTCTTTTTGATTTAGAAATGTGTAAATGGAACTAATGTTGGAGCTTTGCAATTATAGTTTGTCTTTTAACCTGAAGAAATCTTAGCAGTGGATTGCTGGTTCTATGCTCTTTCTATATAAATATATTTATTTAAAAGAAAAGGTGTTGAAATACAAGGACTGCACATCTGGGACAGATGATCATACTTCCAAGCTATATGCATAGTTTTTCGACATGTAAGTTTTACATAAATCTCTAACTATGTGATGGACACTAGTACTCCTATTTCTAGTGGCGCAACAAGACTCTATTGGGCACTGGTCCCAACTTTGGATCAGGACCCCCATTTACTTAAACTTTCAATGCCACCCCTGTCCCGCACAATACACTTGAAAATACACATATATGCAACCCATGACGTGTGGATATGGGATGGACCCCCACTTTATTTTAAAACAGTTTAGACAAGAGAAAAACACGGTGTATGAAAAAATACACAACCACATAACGTAATGGGTGAAATGGCCACAGCTTTATTTGAATCACAGGAATAAAACAATCAGAGGAGGAGTCAGGTGACATGCTAGGGGTGGGATTCCCCAATACCCCAATCTAAAGCTGCCTGACATACAGCACCAGGCCAGACATCAACAAAGGGGCGCGGCACGCTCTGGCTGCCATTCTAGCAGAGCCAGTACACTTTAAGGCCACCAATGACCATAGTGAAGATTATCCATTGTGTGCTTCACCACCGTGCCCGCCCCTGGCTGCTTTTACCATTACCAGAGCCTTGAGGCTGGCCACTTCCAAAGTTCAGGCTGTTGACCACCATGAGCTTTTGCATCCTCTATATGTTAAATTCGTCCACCAATAAGTTGCCTGCACCTTCCACCTGACTCCTCCACCGCCACAAAGAGGCCATTTGACACCTGAAATGGACTCGACCGTCACCAAACAACAAAAATCCCATCAATGGGAATGCAATGGGTTAACGAATAAAGTGTTAAGAAAATTAACAATACAATCCACATGCACAAAGTGGTAAAACATTGCTAAACTCCAAACTTCTACAGATATACCAAACCAAAATATATTCTGAAAAGACTAGACACCAAAAGCGTAGATTTATCTCCCCACTGTGTGGGAATATCGCTTACTGTATCTCCAGTATCTAGAGAACCACTAGTCATACTTCAATATATGTATCATGCACCAATATTATTGACAGAACAGACATGAAGAGGATAGGTAAAGAAGAAGAAAGTTTACTTCTGTGCTCAGCTAATGCATAGGTAAGGGGGGGGGGGGCAACCACACTATGTGGCATAGCGTATGCACTGCCACGGAGTAGCCCATGCCAAAATGTTCAAAATGCTGTGCAATGTCTTCTCTCTTTTTTTTTCCATATATAGTGTTAGAATAACATAGTGAGCTGAGCCGAGATATGCTCATCTCAAGCCTTATAGCAAACCAATTGAAAATGTATTTTGTAGTTGCCCTAGCACCAGCTCCATCTTGCTCCGATACAGAATACAGCGCAATAGTGGGCAAGTACTTGACAACAGAACAGCAAAGGCTTGTCCATTTTGACAACTAACTTAGCCCGGTATAATACTAAATAAATGTAACTTTGCTCAAAAAACATGCTCAGCGTGCAGAGAAACCACAACTACCATATCCACAAGCTGCAACCTCTTGGAAAGTATCGAGAGCAGAATGTGGCCATATCAAACCAAATCCATAAATATAATTTTTGCTCACTCAAAAAACACGCTCAGCGTGTAGAGAAACCACAACTACCATATCCCCAAGCTGCAACCTTCTGGCAAGTGGTGATATACAATGCAAGCACAGCGTACAAAACCAACACTCTAGTGATCCACCAGCCGCTATCCTCTTAGCTAGTGGCGTAACTAGGTGTGGATAACCGAACCAGAACCATCTTCTCAGGACAGCCCCTTAGAGAAGTGCATATATGTCTCCACATATAATCCACTAGCCACCAACCTCCAAGCTAGTGGTGTAACCAGGTGTGGAAAACTTGTCTCCCATAAACCATAATTACGCGCACAGTGCGCAAGAACCACATCCCCAGCTCCCAGGGCTGGTTCTAGACAAAGTGGGACCCTGGGCAAAACTAAAAATGTGGCCCCAAAATAAAACTATTTTATGACCGGTCACAGTCAGTAAGAGGCTCCTTTAGTATGGTAAAACAAACTGTAATATGGTAGAATTTTATAGGAGATAGATAAATGATAGGGAGATTTATGGGCAGCATGGTGGCTCCGTGGTTAGCACTACAGCCTTGCAGCGCTGGTCAACATCTGCAAGGATTTTGTATGTTCTCTTTGCGTGTATTTCCTCCGGATCCTCCGATTTCCTCCCACACTCCAAAAAATTACTGGTAGGTTGATTAGACTGTGAGGCCCATTGGGGAGAGGGACCGATATTTTCTGAAAGTAGACACGCCCCATTTTCAAAATTGCATCAAAGATTTTATAGACATAGGCACCTTCATGCAATTTTGATTCAAAATGAAACATTTTATTAAAAATACTTAAAATTTGACTTTGATGGCAAAAAATTTGATCCAAACAGAAAATGTTTACCTTCACATCTCCTAAATGTAATACATGGACATGTGTAGAGATTTTTATTCCAGAACATGTGTGTGTTTTTGGTGTTACATATAACTTTATGGAAATGTTCTGGTCGCGGTGTAGTCACATTAGGCAAAGAGGATTGAATGTTCATCGTATCAGTCAATTTTCCCAACAAAAAAAAACTATCCCAAAATAAAAGGGAATAAGAGAGAATCTGGCGCACTGTTTTCCAGAATTATCACAAGCTACAACCATCTGTGATAAGGTAATTTCCTGTCTCTTATTAATCACTTTACTTTAACACAGTTTAGGCGCAATTTTGGCGCAGTTAAGGCGCAATGTTAGATTCAGGCACTTACATGTGATCCTGCTACAAGCTCCTCTCTGCTTCTCCCACATCCCAACATGAAGAGAACACTCACAGCAGCACCCAGGTGTGTGACACCCAGCACCCAGTGATCTCCTCAGCAGTGGCTTCTCCTGGAGGGGATCCCCCAGTGCTGGTCTCCTGCTGCACCCCTGTAATTTTGCACAGTACCCCCCTCAGACACACTCATAGCTCCCAACCGTCCCGATTTTGCCGGGAAAGTCCCGTTTTTCTTACCTCTGCCCCACGTCACGGGCAGCTATGAGATTGTCATGGATTTTCCCCCCAGGTCCCACTGTGTCCCGGCTCTGTGTCCACATAGTAAATACTTTGAAGGCCAGAACTGATAGTACAGAATGGCTTCTACAGACATCGGGCAGGGAATCCTTTTCAGAGAAGTGTCGGCTTAGCGGAGAGCAGGGACCACGTCATCAGCTTCAGAGCTCTTTCCATATATGGTCACTGCATCTCCTAGGGTTACCCAGAGCAGACATCGGGCAGGGAATCCTTTTCAGAGATGTGTCGGCTTAGCGGAGAGCAGGGACCACGTCATCAGGTTCAGATCAGCATCTGTCCATATATGGTCTCCAGGGCTTCCCCAGACACAAGCTCAGTATTTAATTAAATTAAATAAAGTTTTGCCCAGGCTGAGATTCGAACCTGGGACCCTCTGCACTGTAGACAGGAGCCTTAACTAACTGAGCTATAAGCCCAGTGATACAGAGCTGAGGATTTCTGGTAACTATGAAGTGCTATCTCCCACTGTTACACTGTGACACAGACTTAACGCACTGATATATAGAGAGGGATCTTCTCAGAGGTTATTATTGTAATTATTGAGACTACTATTATTATTATTATTATTATACATTTTATTATTTTTATTATTATGGAGATGATTATTAATAATAGTAAAAAATAATAATAATCAACTCAATAATAATAATAATCTCCATAATAATAGTCTCAATAATTACAATAATCTCTGAGAAGATCCCTCCCTATATACCAAGGCATTAAATCTGTGTCACAATGTAACAGTAGTCATAGTTCTTAGTTACCAAAATTCTAATCCTTGATAATCACAGAGGTTATAGCTCAGTGGGTTGAGGTGCTGTGACATTATAGTACATGGACACTGCAGGTTCTAGGTTCAAATCCCATCGAGGATCATTTTTTATTTTTATTGAGATGATTTTTATTATTATAATATGGCTAAAATTTGGGGCGTGGCCAGGGAGTGATTGGGGGGTGTGGCTTAGGGGGATCCAAGCGGCTACGCGCGCCGCCATTTTGTCCCTCTTTCCCTTTGACAAATGCTGGGAGGTATGGACACACTGGTGATACTGTGCAGAAGTACATGTGGGACACTTGTCTGTAGTATCTGCAACATTCTGCAAAGTTCTCTTCGCTCTTGCTCTGAGCTCAGGATTCTGCAGAATGTTTTGTAAATAGAATGTGATGAACTGTAAATAGAGTCTACAGCTCCTGTCTGCAAAGTATCTCATGTCTGTATGATCTGTACTACCGGTAGTGTCTGGCTGAGCTTTGCTGCTAGAAATTAGCTGTTCTGCAAAGGGGCTCAGTACTTTCTTCTCAGTTAACGCCACCTTCGGGCTGGAGTGTTTTTGCGCCTAAATGAAAAGTCGCAAGTGATGAATATCATTAGTCGCAGCAAAACATCTGGATTGCTAGGATAAATGAGGGAAAGCTGGTTATTTTTGCTGCGCAGCTAGTTTGGCGTTTAGTCGCTAAAATGGCACAAAAACGGTGCGCCTGAATAAAAAGGCGCAAAAACAACAGAAAAAAAACGATTGATACATGTGGCCCAAAGTGTGTTCTTAGATAATTCTGCATAGAGAAGGGTTAAAAACATGAATATTAATTGATATTATCCCTTCTCAAAATGTAGTAACATATAAAGTGAATATTTCCATTATCTGTGAGGAGCAGCAGCTCCTGTGTGCAGCAAATTCTCCCTGCAGCCTGATGGCTAAGAATCTGAAGGGGGCTACATTTCAGGGGGCTGTATCTCTGGCTCTGTGAAACATAGAACCTCACTTCTTTTTTCCTATGAAAGAAGAGAGTCTCCTCTTTTATATGAATGTAAACTTGTGTTTCTAAAATGTACGAAAAAGATAATAACTGTTAAACTGCCGTTGGGAGTGATTTTTATATATAAAAATGGCACCTGATATTCTCACTTTAACCTCTTAACGCTCAGCGTCCGATATATCGGACGCTGAGCACAGTGACTTAGCGCTCAGCGTCCGATATATCGGACGCTGAGCTGATGCCGGTTCGGCTCAAGATCTGAGCTGAACCGGCATCGGGAAACACGGGGTGCCGGCTGTGACTGATAGCCGGCACCCCAGTGTAACACCCGCGATCGGAGTTGTCTCGTGCGACGTCTGTGACGTCATCTTACTGGCACAGTGCCAGCCTATGCAAGTGTATAGGCTGACACTGATAATACTCTGCAATACATGAGTATTGCAGAATATTATCATGAACAAGCAATCAGATGATTACTTGTTCATGTCCCATGGTATAAAAGTGAAAAAGTAAAAAAAAAAAAGTTATTCAATAAAAAAATAAAGTAATAAATCACTAAAAATGCCCAAAAGCCCCAAAACATATAAAGAGACATATAACTAAAAAAAAAGTCTAAATCATAACACAAACCCCACATATATAGTATCACCGCGTCCGTAACAACCCGTAAAATAAAAGTAAATCATTATTGAACCCCCACGATAAACGCCATAAAAAAAAACTGTTATAAACCCTCCAAAAATTATGATTTTTACCTTTTCAATCCCACAAAAAATGCTATAAAATGTGATCAAAAAACCATATGTACTCCGACATGATACTGGTGCAAAGTACAACATGTCCCGCAAAAAACAAGCCATCAACCAGCTCCGTAGCCAAAAAAGTAACAATGTTATGCCACTTGGAAGACGGCAATACATAAATGATAGATTTTTCCCCACATTAGGGTTTTGTTTGACAAATTTAGTAAAACGTAAGAAAATATATTCATGTCTGGTATCCCCGTAATCGTATCAACCCATAGAATAAAGATAACATGATTATTAGTCTATACGGTGAACACCAAAAAAAAAAGAAGTAAAAAATCCAGTACAGAATTGATGCTTTTCTACTCATGTCCTCAAAAAAAGTTCCTAAATTTTCAACAATAGGTGATACAAACCCAAAAATGGTAACACTGGAAAAAGCATCTCATCCCGCAAAAAAAATGGCATCACATGGCCCCAATAACGAAAAAGCGAAAATTTTATAGCCTTCAAAAGGGGCCAATGAGGAAGCTAAAATCCTGGCAGCTGCAGGGCCCTCCTTCCCTTCTGCGCCTCGCTGTGCCCCCATAACACAAGTCACAGCCACATGTGGGGGGTCTTTGTACTCAGGAGAAATTGCAGAACAAATTGTATGGTGGGTTTTCTCTTTTTATCTTTTGGAAATGTGTAAATTTTAGGGCTAAATGAACGTATAAGGGAACAATATGACCATTCTAAATTTCACCTCCATTTTGATTCAATTACTATGAAGATCTCAAGGGGTTAACAATCTTTGTAAATGCTGTTTCTGATAGCTTGAGGGGTGCAGATTTGAAAATGGGTTGGTTATATAGGGGGTTTTGATGCTAAATATGTAAAATTTCATTCAAAACTGTATTTATCGCCAAAATAGTCAATTCTGAAAATCCGGAAAAGCGCTATTCTATTTGCAAGCCGCGTGACATCAAAATAAATTATCCAAACATTTCAGAAATTATGAAAATGTAAAGAAGACAAATGGGAAATGTTATTCAGCAAGTTATTTAGGTGGTAAATCGATCTGCCTGAAAACGCAATGATTTTGAATTTCGAAAATGGCAAATTTTTCCAAAAATGTATCATATTTTCTTTTTTTTTGTAAATAAACGCAAAACTTATCTGCCAAAATTTACCACTAAAATGAAGTACAACATGTGGGGAAAAAACAATCTCAGAATCGCTTTGATAAGTAACAGTGTTCAAAAGTTATAACCGTATAAAGAGACGCAAGTCAGAATCCAAAAAATCGGGCTGAGCCTTAAGCTACAAAATGGCTGCGTCCTTAAGGGGTTAAACCTGAATATCTCTGGATCCATAGCACCTAGAAACAAAATTCAAGATTCATTTGAAAAAAGAGATCTCTCCCTTCTCCTGGGCAATTGCCACCTTTGCCTACCCATAGCGCCGGCCCTGCCAGCTCCACATAGCCGCCAACCTCCTATCTAAGCAGTGAAAGAAGATGTGGCCCCATACCAACCATTGGAGACAGTAAAACTAACCACACATACGACATTATATAAACGTACCAAGGACCTTGATATATAGGATCCATTTATCTTACAGAATTATGTACATTAGTAACACTGACCATGTGTCTGGCTAATTCTCCAGCCATTTCATGGGGATAAATGTAATATACTATTACAATGCTAATTCACCATTATAGTCTGAGGTGGCATGTAACCCCCTCAGTATTGTACCAAGTAGAGTGTATATATATATTTATATATATATGAGTGCACATAAGGTATACATGGACAGGCCATAATATAGAAGCCACAACTAAAGGCTAGCTATATATATATAAGTACGGCCTGGTCTATAACTACAATGAAGCAGTGAGATGGAAGTCATGTACACTGCACCAGGCACATAAGCATTTGAATGCAGCATGTGGTGACTATATAGCAATGACCTGGGATGGGCTACTATAGAATCCGTATGTACATCAGTGATATGGAGGTTTTATTCAGATAGCTAAACTCCCCATATCCAGCCACTACAATTAATGCTGGGCCATATAGACCAGGAATGTAGGGGACCCGCACCTATCATGGTCAGTAAATCACAGTAAGGTGTAGGCCACCAAGACTATAGAGAACCAAGATTATACGAGACTAGTAATAGTGCGGCCTCCATCTGTGATACTGTACATATGCTCTCTCTGGGCAGCTCCTCTCTCCCTAGTGTATACTACATGTAACCTCCCCATAACAAGCAGAGTAATGGCGGACATCTGCCCTCAGTCTCTATCCATAAGGACAGGACTCCTGAAGAAGCTCCAGTATGGAGCTTGTGATTGCTTTGCCATATCTGTGCCACGAGGATTGGTACTAAAATAGCCATGTGTACCTGTGTCATGAAGGTATAAATGTAACCTTAAACCGTATACAAGAGGTCATTACCCCATGTAAATTAGTGATATATGCAGTGAGTGAGGTAAGTACACCCTCATCACTCAACCTCATATAAATCAGTGATATGTACAGTGTGTGAGGTAAGTACACCCTCATATAAATTAGTGATATGTACAGTGTATGAGGTAAGTACACCCTCATATATATCAGTGATATGTACAGTGTGTGAGGTAACTACACCCTCATATATATCAGTGATATGTACAGTATGTGAGGTAAGTACCCCCCTATATCGATCAGTGATATGTACAGTGTGTATGGTTAGTACACCCTCATATAACTCAGAAATAAGTACTGAGTGTGAGGTAGGTACATTCTCATATAAAATCAGTGATATGTACAGTGTGTGAGGTAACTACACCCTCATATATATCAGTGATATGTACAATGTGTGAGGTAAGTACACCCTCATATATATCAGTGATATGTACAGTGTATGAGGTAAGTACACCCTCATATATATCAGTGATATGTACAGTGTATGAGGTAACTACATCCTCATATATATCAGTGATATGTACAGTGTATGAGGTAAGTACACCCTCATATATATCAGTGATATGTACAGTGTATGAGGTAACTATATCCTCATATGTATCAGTGATATGTACAGTGTATGAGGTAACTACATCCTCATATATATCAGTGATATGTACAATGTGTGAGGTAAGTACACCCTCATATATATCAGTGATATGTACAGTGTATGAGGTAACTATATCCTCATATGTATCAGTGATATGTACAGTGTATGGTAACTACATCCTCATATATATCAGTGATATGTACAGTGTATGAGGTAACTACATCCTCATATATATCAGTGATATGTACAGTGTATGAGGTAAGTACACCCTCGTATAAATCAGTGATATGTAAAGTGTGTGAGGTAACTACCCCTCATTTACATTAGTGCATTATGCAGTATGTTAAGCAATAAGCTGACATATCAGCCATGTATGTAGTATGTGAGGTGACCTGGGGCAGATACATGGTTAGTTATTTCCCCATATACAGAGCTGTATACACTGAGGTCACCTGCTCCCCTATACCAGTGGTCCTCAACCTTTGTAATGCTGTGACCCCGCAATACAGTTACTCATGTTGCGGTGACCCCAAACCATGCGATTTTCAGTAAAAACACAATAAAAGGCTTTAGGTGACCGCTGTGTTTTGGTTGTTCGACCCCTGCTGGGGTCACGACCCACAGGTTGAGAACCACTGCCCTATACATAAGTGTCTGTCTGTACTAATCATGGAGCATCACATGTGAGAGCAAGAACATGAGAACACATGGACTCCCATCCTGCCAGAGCTGTCATGTGTAAGATAGCTGGGAGCAGATACATGAGGAGACATGAACTATCATGTCCACATTACACTAGTAAATAAATAAAGCTCCCATGTAGCATAAAGCAGCCATATCTATAGTGTGAGGTATAATCTGACAGATATCACCGCCATAGCTGCAGGGTATAAAATAGTATCATAGTATATAAGGCTGGAAAAAGACGCAAGTCCATCAAGTCCAACCTTTAAGAATTAAATACCGTATATACTCGAGTATAAGCCGACCCGAGTATAAGCCAAGGCCCCTAATTTTACCACAAAAAACTGGGAAAACCTATTGACTCGAGTATAAGCCGAGGGTGGGAAATGCATTGGCCACAGCCTCTCCAGTATGTAGCCAGCCAGCCCCTGCCCCAGTGTATATAGCCAGCCAGCCCCTGCCCCAGTGTATATAGCCAGCCAGCCCCTGCCCCAGTGTATATAGCCTGACAGCCCCTGCCCCTGCCCCTGTGTATATAGCCTGACAGCCCCTGCCCCAGTGTATATAGCTTGCCAGCCCCTGCCCCTGTGTATATAGCCTGACAGCCCCTGCCCCAGTGTATATAGCCCCCCCCCCCCCCCCCCCCCCCGTCGTGCAGCACAATAATACCGGATGGATCGCACAGAAGATCTACGGGTGCCGCCAGAAAGGCGAGTTTTTATTTATTTATTTTTTTGACTCGAGTATAAGCCGAGTTTGGGTTTTTCAGCACATTTTTTGTGCTGAAAAACTAGGCGTATACTCGAGTATATAAGGTAAATGTTTTTTCCCATAACCCGTGATATTTTTTCCCTCCAAAAAGGCATCCAGGTCTCTCTTGAACATGTACATAGAGTCCGCCATAACAACCTCCTGCGGCAGAGAGTTCCACAGTCTCACTGCTCTTACAGTGAAGAACCTTTGTCTATGGCTATGGTAGAATCGCCTCTCCTGTAGGCGTAGAGGATGCCCCCTTTGTCTATGGCTATGGTAGAATCGCCTCTCCTGTAGGCGTAGAGGCGGCCTAGGTATAAGAAGATCTTTGGAGAGATCCTTGTACTGTCCGTTCAGTTATTTGTACATTGTAAAGAGGTCTCCCCTCAGTCATCTTTTTTCTAAACTGAATAATCCCAAATTTTGTAATCTGTCAGTGTATTCTAATCCCCCCATTCCCCTAATAATCCTGGTTGCTCTCCTCTGCACTCGTTCCAGCTCTACTATATCCTTTTTATACACTGGTGCCCAAAACTGTACACAATATTCCATGTGTGGTCTGACCAGGGATTTTATACAAAACAGCAGAAGAGGGATATACAAATGGAGGACTAAATGGCTAAAATATAACTTTTAATATGTTATCACTATAAAAAGCCACACTGAGTGCGGATATTAATAAAAGGTCGGGTATTGACACAATGGTGTGAACTGAATACCTAGGCGGAAAGATACAACTGTAATCACAAAAAGAGAGCAATAAACACCACCAATATGCAATAGGTTACCAGATCTACTGGTCATCTCCTACCATGATTCAGGTGTCTCCAAGCTCAACGGGTAGGTAGTGGGGGCAATACGGAACTGTCCTGTCCCTAAGATCACCCCCTTTACTCCCACCCTAACAAGGGCAGTCCACATCTGTCCTTGTTACTAAAGACGTATGCCCCCTGTCAGCGTCAATTTCCCTGACGCGTTTCGTCACTTGACTCCTCAGAGGGATAGATACTGATGTCGCCGTCCAATAGGTTCGGTTAGGCGTGCATGGAGCATATCCAATTAGAAAAGTTGGGTGAAGCACGTTATCCAACACTACTTCAAGACGATTCTGCACATCTCCTGTCCTAGTGGTGGACTCGGAGACTGTCAGTGCAGGCTGGCGGTGGTGAGCGCCATAGAGCAGGCACTTCCGCCTAATAAAGACCAGAAACCCCGCCTTCGCGTCTTGTAATTGGGCGCACCCCCGTCCTACCCTCTCTGTCATAGGTCACGCCTATCGTTGTGTGCACGCGGCGGACCGCGTTGAGAGCAATCACTAGGACGGACCTGAAGGAAGACAGAGTCTCCAGGAGAGAGGGGGGAGGGAGCTGCGCATGCGCGAAGTCTAACGGGGGAGGTCTCTGACACGCGTCTCCATGGAGACGCAGGTGCGTCCAGTCCCTGTGCTGGACGATAAGTACTATTGTGGCAATGGCAGTGTCGCACGACAGGTATCAAATTGTAACAGTGTGGCAGTGGGACAAACGGTACCAGGCAGGCACCGTCCGCCCACCCGCGTTCCAGTGCAGTTGGTAGAGAGTTAGTGCGTGCTGTTATAAAATAATTAAACTATCGGACATTCGTGCAGGTACTGTGGGTTTATGCGTATGACAAGCTACAGACCTAAAAAGGGGACCGGTCCAAGACAATAAGAGATGCCCTGCATAATTTGACAGGTACCAATGTGTTAGACCGGCAGTGTAGCTGCCGTGCCGGGAAAAGGCAGTATAGTCAAGAGTGTATTATTTGATAAATGTCAATAATTCAGACTGATACAGTCAAGGCTAAACCGGGGAATCAGGACTTAAAATTAGACTGGCAACATCAGTGCTCTGTCCGAAAGTCTATGCTTGATGTTATATATTGTGTATCAGGCGTAGTTATTAACTAGAACACCGGAGGGGTGCTTCAGGGCCTATAGGAAGGACACGAAGGACAGTTGGTCATTGAGGCCTTTGGGTAGAGTGGTATCCAATTTGTAGATCCACTTCGCCTCTCTCTGGAGGATCATTTTGTCCCAATTGCCCCCACGTTCGGGGTATGGGACTCTGTCGATCCCCATGAAACGCAGAGCTGTCGCATCCCCTTTATGGTGTAACCATATATGGTTAGGTATGGGTTTGTCCCTTTTGTGGGTTATGTCCCCTAGGTGTTCACCAACTCTTCTACGTAATTCACGGAAGGTCTTACCCACGTACTCAAGGCCACATATGCAAGTGATCTTATAAATTACACCTGTACTTCTACAGTTAATAAAGTCTCTGATCTTATATTCGGCCCGGGTCGTGTTACTCCTGAATGTCTTGCCTGTCTGAATGTATGGGCATGCAACGCACCCACTGCATCGGAAACTCCCAGCTGTCTGTCTATCTAGCCAGGTGCCGGGTGGTTTCGGGGGTGTATAATGACTGTTAACTACCCGATCATGAATAGATCGAGTTTTTCGGAATGTTATTAGTGGGCTAGGACCCACCAGATTTTTGACATGCTCGTCCATCAGTAGAATCGGCCAGTATTTTTCTATGATCCGGCGGGCCTGGTTGGCCCCATTATCGAAGGTGGCTATTACCCTTAGGTTTTTATCTTGTGTTTTGTCCCCAGGTAGGCACCTCAGCAGGTCATTACGGTTCCGACTCAGACTATGCCGATATGCCTCTCTGAGGATATTATCCGGGTAGCCACGTTCTAAAAATCGTTGTCTCAAGTCTGCCGCCTGTGAGCGAAATTCGCTCTCCGTGCTGCAGTTACGCCGTACCCTTAGGTACTGACCTTTAGGGATGCCTTTACGCAGCGCCAGAGGGTGATGGCTATCCCATTTAAGCAATTAATTAGTGGACGTCGGTTTGCGATAGACGGACCACTGCAAGGAACCATCCTCTAATTTCCTGATGAGCACATCAAGAAAAGGGAGTTCTGTATCATGCATCACCGATGTAAAACGAAGTCCTATCGGATTGTCGTTTAGTAATTCCACAAATTTTTGGAAGCCCTCCGGACCACCAATCCACAGTACAAAAATATCATCGATGTATCGTAAAAATAGTTCTACATTTTCTATACCATAAACCCACAGTACCTGCACGAATGTCCGATAGTTTAATTATTTTATAACAGCACGCACTAACGCTCTACCAACTGCACTGGAACGCAGGTGGGCGGACGGTGCCTGCCTGGTACCGTTTGTCCCACTGCCACACTGTTACAATTTGATACCTGTCGTGCGACACTGCCATTGCCACAATAGTACTTATCGTCCAGCACAGGGACTGGACGCACCTGCGTCTCCATGGAGACGCGTGTCAGAGACCTCCCCCGTTAGACTTCGCGCATGCGCAGCTCCCTCCCCCTCTCTCCTGGAGATTCTGTCTTCCTTCAGGTCCGTCCTAGTGATTGCTCTCAACGCGGTCCGCCGCGTGCACACAACGATAGGCGTGACCTATGACAGAGAGGGTAGGACGGGGGTGCGCCCAATTACAAGACGCGAAGGCGGGGTTTCTGGTCTTTATTAGGCGGAAGTGCCTGCTCTATGGCGCTCACCACCGCCAGCCTGCACTGACAGTCTCCGAGTCCACCACTAGGACAGGAGATGTGCAGAATCGTCTTGAAGTAGTGTTGGATAACGTGCTTCACCCAACTTTTCTAATTGGATATGCTCCATGCAAGCGTAACCGAACCTATTGGACGGCGACATCAGTATCTATCCCTCTGAGGAGTCAAGTGACGAAACGCGTCAGGGAAATTGACGCTGACAGGGGGCATACGTCTTTAGTAACAAGGACAGATGTGGACTGCCCTTGTTAGGGCGGGAGTAAAGGGACATCTTAGGGACAGGACAGTTCCGTATTGCCCCCACTACCTACCCGTTGAGCTTGGAGACACCTGAATCATGGTAGGAGATGACCAGTAGATCTGGTAACCTATTGCATATTGGTGGTGTTTATTGCTCTCTTTTTGTGATTACAGTTGTATCTTTCCGCCTAGGTATTCAGTTCACACCATTGTGTCAATACCCGACCTTTTATTAATATCCACACTCAGTGTGGCTTTTTATAGTGATAACATATTAAAAGTTATATTTTAGCCATTTAGTCCTCCATTTGGATATCCCTCTTCTGCTGTTTTGTATAAAGTCTTTGGAGGCTTTTTTCACTAAACGTGTATCATATGCTATTTGCTGTTTTTTCTATTTATTTGTAGTGTACTAGATATGGCAGGGTTTTTATCGGCAGGTATCGATAGGCAACAGTGGCTCTCTGAGGTAAGAGATGTGTTTTCTGAAAAAGATCTGATACAAAAGAAGTACACACCCTCCTTTCAATCTGCCTTTAAGGACCTCACTAAGACCTATAAAGAGGTCCAAAGTTTGGAAAATTACCTAAAAAATAATATCGTACCAAGGGGTCTTCGGATAACCCTGACACCAGGTAACAGACTAAAAAGTTGTTCTCTGACAAAGAAATGGGAAAAAGAGGCAACTGCCAGCTCATTGCGATTTATGAATATCTTACTAGAAGAGGAGAAAATAAATCTCGATAAGCTGGACAAAAAACTGCAGGAACAGATTGATGTGGTCAAAAAATTCGAGAGTGAACCGGATTTTAGTATTAAAGAGACTACCCTAAAAAATATAGTGGATAAGTATCAATACTTTCTTAAGGAGAGGAAACACCGCCAGTTTATCAGAGATCTACAGGATTTTAAAGAGAATAAGGTTTACTCGGTCCTAAGTCAGCGGTCCCAATCCCGATTTACTGATACCGAAGCTTCATCAACAGAAGCCGAGCTATCAGATGGGGAGGGCCCCTATAAAGACAAAAAGGGACGGAATACTAAAAGGGGAGGACAGAGATGTGGCAGAGGAGCTGGAAGAGGCTCAGGGGCACGTTTTTTAGAGAACCCTTACCCCCTCAGAAGTCGAAACATACCGGGGACTCCGTTCCCCCCAAGTAATTAATCTTTCACAAAGGACACTTAAGGACAACGAGATGGCAATTCTATCTAAAGGCCTCTCGTTCGTCCCTACCTCTGACTTTGATGCCTTCACCTGGACAAAGGATGTCAATCTCTTTGCACGAAAACTTAGTTGGCAAAGACTATTTAAGAGACAACAAGATAAAACCGCTAGGGAAATGGGGATCCCCTCTGACATGGTCCAGGATGTAAGACTTCTAGAAGGTCTTGCACGGTCTGACCCTATACAGCCAGGACAGGGTCCTTTCACCACACTTAAAAATAAAAGCACCAAGATGCCACCGCAGGGGGACGTCTCCTGCATTGATGTCTTTGTTGAACTAGTGTGTGAGGAATTGAGACAATTCCAACCCATAAAAACAGTACACAACTGTACTAAGGAAGAGATGTCAGCATTGTGCGAACTAGAGAGGGACCACAATATCACAATAAAGCCTTCGGATAAAGGCGGTAACATTGTTGTGATGGACACATGCAATTATGTTACAATGTGTAAGGACCTATTGGGTGATAGGACGGGTTATGAGATTTTGGGCTCTAACCCAACAGCCAAATATCTAGCTGAACTGAAAACCATCCTCACCACTGCTAGGTCCCATGATATAATTGGCGATGATGAACTTTCCTTTCTTACCCCAGCTACTCCAACAATGGCAACATTTTATTGTCTTCCCAAAATACATAAAGGGGTTATACCCCTTAAGGGAAGACCCATTGTTTCAGGGGTGAACTCTTTTAATCAGAACATAGGGATATATATTGACCAGATTTTACGCCCCTTTGTCCTGTCTCTGCCGTCCTACCTGAGGGATACTGCCGACCTTCTTAGCCATCTGGAGGGCCTCACGGTGGAGGATGGTGCAATATTAGGGAGTATTGATGTAGAGGCCCTGTATTCCTCCATTCCCCATGACAAAGGGTTGGAGGCTGTGGAATATTTCTTATCCACACGGGGCACACAATATCGCCTGCATAACAAATTTGTCCATGATTTGTTACACTTCACGCTCACAAAAAATATATTCTTGTTTGACGGCCGAATCTACCACCAGCTCAGGGGCACGGCTATGGGGAGCCCTTGCGCTCCCTCCTATGCCAACTTGCTCCTGGGCTGGTGGGAGGCCACCACCGTCTTTGGCGAAAACCCACCACTGGGTATAGAAAATGTAGAACTATTTTTACGATACATCGATGATATTTTTGTACTGTGGAAGGGTGGTCCGGAGGGCTTCCAAAAATTTGTGGAATTACTAAACGACAATCCGATAGGACTTCGTTTTACATCGGTGATGCATGATACAGAACTCCCTTTTCTTGATGTGCTCATCAGGAAATTAGAGGATGGTTCCTTGCAGTCGTCCGTCTATCGCAAACCGACGTCCACTAATTCATTGCTTAAATGGGATAGCCATCACCCTCTGGCGCTGCGTAAAGGCATCCCTAAAGGTCAGTACCTAAGGGTACGGCGTAACTGCAGCACGGAGAGCGAATTTCGCTCACAGGCGGCAGACTTGAGACAACGATTTTTAGAACGTGGCTACCCGGATAATATCCTCAGAGAGGCATATCGGCATAGTCTGAGTCGGAACCGTAATGACCTGCTGAGGTGCCTACCTGGGGACAAAACACAAGATAAAAACCTAAGGGTAATAGCCACCTTCGATAATGGGGCCAACCAGGCCCGCCGGATCATAGAAAAATACTGGCCGATTCTACTGATGGACGAGCATGTCAAAAATCTGGTGGGTCCTAGCCCACTAATAACATTCCGAAAAACTCGATCTATTCATGATCGGGTAGTTAACAGTCATTATACACCCCCGAAACCACCCGGCACCTGGCTAGATAGACAGACAGCTGGGAGTTTCCGATGCAGTGGGTGCGTTGCATGACCATACATTCAGACAGGCAAGACATTCAGGAGTAACACGACCGGGGCCGAATATAAGATCAGAGACTTTATTAACTGTAGAAGTACAGGTGTAATTTATAAGATCACTTGCATATGTGGCCTTGAGTACGTGGGTAAGACCTTCCGTGAATTACGTAGAAGAGTTGGTGAACACCTAGGGGACATAACCCACAAAAGGGACAAACCTATACCTAACCATATATGGTTACACCATAAAGGGGATGCGACAGCTCTGCGTTTCATGGGGATCGACAGAGTCCCATACCCCGAACGTGGGGGCAATTGGGACAAAATGATCCTCCAGAGAGAGGCGAAGTGGATCTACAAATTGGATACCACTCTACCCAAAGGCCTCAATGACCAACTGTCCTTCGTGTCCTTCCTATAGGCCCTGAAGCACCCCTCCGGTGTTCTAGTTAATAACTACGCCTGATACACAATATATAACATCAAGCATAGACTTTCGGACAGAGCACTGATGTTGCCAGTCTAATTTTAAGTCCTGATTCCCCGGTTTAGCCTTGACTGTATCAGTCTGAATTATTGACATTTATCAAATAATACACTCTTGACTATACTGCCTTTTCCCGGCACGGCAGCTACACTGCCGGTCTAACACATTGGTACCTGTCAAATTATGCAGGGCATCTCTTATTGTCTTGCACCGGTCCCCTTTTTAGGTCTGTAGCTTGTCATACGCATAAACCCACAGTACCTGCACGAATGTCCGATAGTTTAATTATTTTATAACAGCACGCACTAACGCTCTACCAACTGCACTGGAACGCGGGTGGGCGGACGGTGCCTGCCTGGTACCGTTTGTCCCACTGCCACACTGTTACAATTTGATACCTGTCGTGCGACACTGCCATTGCCACAATAGTACTTATCGTCCAGCACAGGGACTGGACGCACCTGCGTCTCCATGGAGACGCGTGTCAGAGACCTCCCCCGTTAGACTTCGCGCATGCGCAGCTCCCTCCCCCCTCTCTCCTGGAGACTCTGTCTTCCTTCAGGTCCGTCCTAGTGATTGCTCTCAACGCGGTCCGCCGCGTGCACACAACGATAGGCGTGGCCTATGACAGAGAGGGTAGGACGGGGGTGCGCCCAATTACAAGACGCGAAGGCGGGGTTTCTGGTCTTTATTAGGCGGAAGTGCCTGCTCTATGGCGCTCACCACCGCCAGCCTGCACTGACAGTCTCCGAGTCCACCACTAGGACAGGAGATGTGCAGAATCGTCTTGAAGTAGTGTTGGATAACGTGCTTCACCCAACTTTTCTAATTGGATATGCTCCATGCACGCCTAACCGAACCTATTGGACGGCGACATCAGTATCTATCCCTCTGAGGAGTCAAGTGACGAAACGCGTCAGGGAAATTGACGCTGACAGGGGGCATACGTCTTTAGTAACAAGGACAGATGTGGACTGCCCTTGTTAGGGCGGGAGTAAAGGGGGTGATCTTAGGGACAGGACAGTTCCGTATTGCCCCCACTACCTACCCGTTGAGCTTGGAGACACCTGAATCATGGTAGGAGATGACCAGTAGATCTGGTAACCTATTGCATATTGGTGGTGTTTATTGCTCTCTTTTTGTGATTACAGTTGTATCTTTCCGCCTAGGTATTCAGTTCACACCATTGTGTCAATACCCGACCTTTTATTAATATCCGCACTCAGTGTGGCTTTTTATAGTGATAACATATTAAAAGTTATATTTTAGCCATTTAGTCCTCCATTTGGATATCCCTCTTCTGCTGTTTTGTATAAAGTCTTTGGAGGCTTTTTTCACTAAACGTGTATCATATGCTATTTGCTGTCTTTATCATGAGAATCTATTCCTCTCTTGATACATCCCATAATTTTATTTGCTTTAGCAGCAGCCGCCTGGCTCTGGTCACTAAAATTAAGTTTACTATCCACCAATACCCCCAAGTCCTTTTCAGCTCCAGTTTTAGAACATAATTATACTTTTTGTTTCCATGGCCCAAGTGCATAACTTTACATTTATCTACATTAAACCTCATCAACCGTTTCTCTGCCCACTCCTCAAGCTTCCACATATCCCTCTGTAATGCTAAACTATCGACCTCAGTATTTATTACTTTACACAGCTTAATATCATCTGCAAATATTGAAACTTGACTGTGTAAACCCACTACAAGGTCATTAATAAAAATATTAAAAAAAGATGGCAGGGAGCAGACTCCTGAGGACACATGGCTGAGGAGACATGGCGGCTTCTTACATTCCTTCAGCCATGTGCACATTACATGAGGTAATGCTGCTCCCCTGTAACATTACCAGTCATATCTACAGTGTGTGAGTATAATCATACACATATCACAGACATCACTGCAGGGTATACTATAGCTAGGAGCAGACTCCTGAGGACACATGGCTGAGGAAACATTGCGGCTTCTTACATACCTTCAGCCATGTGCACATTACATCAGGTAATGCTGCTCCCCTGTAACATTAACCAGTCATATCCACAGTGTGTGGGGTTATAAGCTCACATATATATCACAGCCATAGCTGCCATGTGTGAGGTAGGTGGGAGCAGGTACATGAGGAGACATGAACTCCTGTGGTAATTATTAATTCCTGAGGTAAAATCCTCTCATATATGATGTGTAAGCTGAGTCTACCCTGGTACATGATGTGCAACATCCCCCACCGGGGCTTAGCCTTTTCTTGGGGCCTGGAGTCCGCCGGGGCCCGCAGTACCTGAGTGGCTGGCGGTTGCGGCCTAAGCACGCTTGTGTCACGGTGCTTGGTATGGGGAACCGGAGGGCTGTCCTACAGCCTGGCAGGTCTCCAGTAGGGTGGTGTTGGCAAGAAATGATGAGGGAGAGGCTGCTATAGCGGATCTCCCTGGGGCAACCCTTTGGTGTCTAGAGTATGAGTCTCTGTGTGGTGGACAGGGTGCCCGTGATGGTGACAGCCGGAGTAGCAGGGACCAGACGGAGGCAGAGGTTGAACAGAAACACTTACAGTTCTTTATTGGAACCGACAGGAACATCAGCAACGTGCCTTTAACAAGATGGTGGAGTGCTGGAGAGGTACTTGGAGGGAGCCACAGGATGTAGGTCACCAGCCTGGATGCAATGGCAGGCTGGGAGGTAGCTGTGTCCTAATAGGAAGCTTCAGCTTGTCCTGGAGTGCTTCAGGTATCACCCTTGAAGGTAGGATGATACCCCTTTCCTCACTACCTAGCTATTAGCTCCACTTCAGGCAGGGGCTAGGCTCTTCCTGCTCTGGTCTGGTGTGCTAGCTGTACAGACTCCGAAGAGTCTGTACTGGAGAGACTCCAGTCTGCTTCTGAGCTACTGCTCAGCTAACTGCTCTCTAGAATATTCTTGTGCAACATCCCCCACCGGGGCCTAGCCTTTTCTCGGGGCCTGAAGTCCACCGGGGCCCGCACTACCTGAGTGGCTGGCAGTTGCGGCCTAAGCACGCTTGTGTCACGGTGCTTGGTATGGGGAACCGGAGGGCTGTCCTACAGCCTGGCAGGTCTCCAGCAAGGTGGTGTTGGCAAGAAATGATGAGGGAGAGGCTGCTATAGCGGATCTCCCTGGGGCAACCCTTTGGTGTCTAGAGTATGAGTCTCTGTGTGGTGGACAGGGTGCCTGTGATGATGGCAGCTGTAGTAGCAGGGACCAGACGGAGGCAGAGGTTGAACAAAAACAACTTACAGTTCTTTATTGGAACCGACAGGAACCGCAGCAACGTGCCTTTAACAGAGTGGTGGAGTGCTGAAGAGGTATTTGGAGGGAGCCACAGGATGTAGATCACCAGCCTGGATGCAATGGCAGGCTGGGAGGCAGCTGTGTCCTAATAGGAAGCTTCAGCTTGATCCTGGATATCTTCAGGTATCACCCTTGAAGGTAGGATGATACCCCTTTCCTCACTACCCAGCTATTAGCTCCACTTCAGGCAGGGGCTAGGCTCTTCCTGCTCTGGTCTGGTGTGCTAGCTGTACAGACTCCGAAGAGTCTGTACTGGAGAGACTCCAGTCTCCTCCTGAGCTACTGCTCAGCTAACTGCTCTCTAGAATATTCTTGGCCAGGGGTTTTATTATCTCCCCTTGGTCAGGTGGTGGCTGCTCCTCCAATTACCTCTCAGCTCACAGAGACAGGATGTAACACAGATCATTGGATACTAGACTTTTACATCATACACAGATTAACTTCTGCCTTGCCAGGCAGGATTAACCACTGCAATGTCCCCTGTGTGATGTGGTGACATGCTATGGGGCTTATTCGCAAGCACTCCTTCGCCATTGCATCGGCGAGGGTGTTGCATACCCCTGGGGCAATTGAAAGAGCCGCCCTCGGCTCGACTACAGATGGCTTGGGGCGCAGAGGTGGATACGGGCACTTCGGGGAAGTGCAGGCTATGTGAGGTGTAGGGACAAACCGCCCATGGTCCTGGAGACAGGCACCTGGGTTGGTGTCGGACTAAGACAAAAACATGTAAGTGCTTGACAGTTGGTCGCTGACGCCATTAAACCGAACTGTACAGTAGGAAAGGTGTGGTGTCATATCCTGTAATCCACTCCTTGCACCAAGGCCTGTATATTTGTTATATCAACACTTCTTCCCTGGCGGCAATTATATAGTGTGTATATCTGCATTGCATTAGCATATGCGACACGAGTACCTCCTGACTGACATCCTTACCCATAGTATGAGTGGCATCCAGGTGCTAACTCTGTAACACCCCCGGTCCCTGACGGACCCGCAGTTTACGGACTACCCCCATGTGCAAACCTCGGTTTGGGGATTAAGGTAGCGGTCAGTGTTTCACAGAAAGACGGTCCGACACAGCCACACTACAACCTGTAAAGCCAATGAAAGGGTTAATGCAGACTACTGGCATATATTTTGACAGTATGCAAACAGGTTAACTCACATTGGCTTAGGAGCTCAATGGGTACACATCTTGAACGTTACAAACGTTACATAGGTAGTTAGGCTACTCAGGGTAGCAGGATCAAATGTCTCTTTACCTGAAAAGGAAAAGGCATAAAAAGTGCAAGCAGAATGTCCATACCTAAAACGGAAGGCATTAAGTGCAATATAAGAAGTCAATAAAGTAGCAACTTTTCCTTGGAGTTGGCAAAAGTCTCACAGAAGGTCTTTAATGACAAAGTCCATCTTCTGGGTACAGCCCTTGAGGTGGGGAAAAGTGCAATAAAGATGCAAAGGGTCTCCTCCATGTGTAGAGGGACAGAGTCCTTTGGTAGGAATCTCTGCTGTGGCAGAGGAAGAGGTGCTATCATAGCACATGACAGTGGGCAGTTCAAGGTATGTCTCTTGACTGAAATAAATAAGGGTGAGAGTCCCAGGAAAGTCTCTGGCTCTATAGGGTTAGCGGGCACTCAGCCCAAATGGGATAGCAGAAATAATATTTACAAGATACACAGTACCTGAAGAAGGCTTTCAGCCCTTCAGGGTTAATCTTCTTGTTGCTCAAGAGCAATGGCTGCAGGCATGGGAGCAGGAACTGCAGCATGGACATCATCAGCCTGGGTGAAGAAAGCAGTGTTGAGATCTGTGACCTGAAGACATCTGGTGGTAGAAACTGGAACTGCTGACATGGGGCACCCAGAAGCTGGAGCTGGAACAGCAGGGAGGTCATCTGCGGCGGCAGGCATCTCAGCAAAGGAAGGAGACAGGCACTTCTCTGGCTGACCTTCTGCAGCTGGGGGCACTGTGGAGCGCATGATGATGACCGCAGGAGCTGTAACTTCTTCATTGCTGACAGTTGAAGGATTGTTGTTCCTGGACTGACCTGTAGCTCTTGGGGGCGCTGTTGCGCTGGCGGTGGTAACCTCTGTAGCTGGCAAGACGTTCTCACCGGACAGCCTGGGCCTCTTAGCAGGTGGTCCTGGATACTCCGTAGGACGGTCAGCAGCATTAGATAAGGGGTCAGGTCCCTTTAACAGAGTCCCTTTTGTAGTCGGGCCTCCTATGGGGAGATGTTGGCCCTCTGCAGGGAGGCCGGACTGTACCCCAGCCGGGGCTAAGGGAGATATAGTGACAGTCACTGTGATATAGGCCCTGGGGGCCATGGTACTCACATCCGCGGTGGTCCTCAGGAGGTCCGGAATCGGAGGAGGCAGCCGCTGTGGAGAATCCGCCATTGAAGACTGCGTACGGGAGACAGCAGTAAGCGGTGCAGCAGATGAAGGTGCCCGAGGCTCGTGGGCAGGCCATGCAACACTTGGTTCTTCATTTCGGAGGCTGTGCGGCAGGTCGGCAGGACAGGAGACAGCACGTGGAGAAATCCAAGATGGCCGATTAACCTCTCTGATGCTGGATGGCGGCTGCGCTGACTCTGAGGTACCTCGTGGGATCTCACTGGCGTTGCAGCACGGGAGAGTTTCGCGCCAGAGGGCGGAGCTTGAGTTCTTCCCGCCAGGAGCTGTGGCGGGCTGAATTTTCTGCTGCGCCACAGCGCGCTGAGGCAGGATTCGCACCATACACACAGGGGGTGGAGCTTAGCGATGCCTCTGGGTTTTTCCCACCAGTGAAGGTTTTGGCGGGCTGGAATTACTTGCTGCGCCACAGTCTCTGAGGTAAAATACTTCAGGCGTGGCAGCGCCGGATGTAGCAGAGCTGACAAAGTTCTTTGCAGGGTTTAACCTCTTGAGTGCTGGAGCGGAGCTCGACAGCACGTGGCAGCAGTAATACGGTCAATGTGAAATATAGCACAAAATCACTTGGGCCTAAACCCGGATGGCAGCAGGGTTAGGCAGCACAGTCTTTTTCAATAAAGGATAATCTTTAATGCCAGAATAAGGCACAGAAGTAATGATCCTGTTCGTGACGCCACTTGCAACATCCCCCACCGGGGCCTAGCCTTTTCTCGGGGCCTGGAGTCCGCCGGGGCCCGCAGTACCTGAGTGGCTGGCAGTTGCGGCCTAAGCACGCTTGTGTCACGGTGCTTGGTATGGGGAACCGGAGGGCTGTCCTACAGCCTGGCAGGTCTCCAGCAAGGTGGTGTTGGCAAGAAATGATGAGGGAGAGGCTGCTATAGCGGATCTCCCTGGGGCAACCCTTTGGTGTCTAGAGTATGAGTCTCTGTGTGGTGGACAGGGTGCCTGTGATGATGGCAGCTGTAGTAGCAGGGACCAGACGGAGGCAGAGGTTGAACAAAAACAACTTACAGTTCTTTATTGGAACCGACAGGAACCGCAGCAACGTGCCTTTAACAGAGTGGTGGAGTGCTGAAGAGGTATTTGGAGGGAGCCACAGGATGTAGATCACCAGCCTGGATGCAATGGCAGGCTGGGAGGCAGCTGTGTCCTAATAGGAAGCTTCAGCTTGATCCTGGATATCTTCAGGTATCACCCTTGAAGGTAGGATGATACCCCTTTCCTCACTACCCAGCTATTAGCTCCACTTCAGGCAGGGGCTAGGCTCTTCCTGCTCTGGTCTGGTGTGCTAGCTGTACAGACTCCGAAGAGTCTGTACTGGAGAGACTCCAGTCTCCTCCTGAGCTACTGCTCAGCTAACTGCTCTCTAGAATATTCTTGGCCAGGGGTTTTATTATCTCCCCTTGGTCAGGTGGTGGCTGCTCCTCCAATTACCTCTCAGCTCACAGAGACAGGATGTAACACAGATCATTGGATACTAGACTTTTACATCATACACAGATTAACTTCTGCCTTGCCAGGCAGGATTAACCACTGCAATGTCCCCTGTGTGATGTGGTGACATGCTATGGGGCTTAATCGCAAGCACTCCTTCGCCATTGCATCGGCGAGGGTGTTGCACTTGGTCAGGGGTTTTATTATCTCCCCTTGGTCAGGTGGTGGCTGCTCCTCCAATTACCTCTCAGCTCACAGAGACAGGATGTAACACAGATCATTGGATAATAGACTTTTACATCATACTCATATTAACTTCTGCCTTGCCAGGCAGGATTAACCACTGCAATGTCCCCTGTGTGATGTGGTGACATGCTGTGGGGCTTATTCGCAAGCACTCCTTCGCCATTGCATCGGCGAGGGTGTTGCAGATGTGTGAGGCGTATGTGGTGACAGCAGAGTGATATAAAGTGGTAACCCCAGCGTTATACTTGCTGAGTCTGTCAGACATGTTTCTTTCTGTGCTTCTAGGGAGAGTAAGAGAGATACAGGACTGGGAGTGACATCTACCCCTGAGCCCTGGCCTTCTTATATTACTACACTGTACACCACCTACTCTGTTCTCTCACATTACTACACTATCCCATCTACTCTGTTCTTTTAACAAGGACCATCATCTTACATCAATACTATCATCTAAATTCAGTCATTCTAGGTCCCCCCCCTTACCACCATCATGTTCCTGCTTCCCCTATGGCTCCGGTGTTGTCAGAATTACCAGACTCTTTATATACCTTAGGATTCATTCACACGTGGTATGCCCACAGTGCGGGCATATCGGCGTATGCTGGAGAGGAGGTGGTTCCTCCTCCCTCCATAAGAAACAGCGGTGCACGGCCCCACACTAGAGTAGGCTCTATCTTTTCCTGGTGTACGGTGTGGAAACGGTGCCTTAATAAAACGTCAGCAGAGACCCACTTAATGAAATGTCAGCAGAGACCCTCTTAATAGTATGCTCAAAGCAGCCCCTTAATAAAACATCAGCAGAGACCCATTTAATGAAATGTCAGCAGACGCACTCACATACTCACCTCAAACAATCCCACAACATCCTTTTCTCTCTTTAGCAGCAGTGCAGGCAGATGAACATCCACCCATGCGCTCTCGCTGCGCACACTGTATGACACGGTGGTAACGCCACTGATGCACATCTATGCGCTGTTCTTTGCACACTGATGATGTCATCTGTCTGCCTGCGTCACTATTGTTATCAATTGTATGTGTGTCTGAACACATACACTTGAATCTCTTCCCCTCTGACAGGCGTAACGATCCGGCAGTCTGCAGGTCCTACTACCTGTAGTCGGCCAGCTTCTCTAGACTTAAAGGGGTTGTGTCACCATAGCACATGGCTGTAATTGGGTCCAATGCATTGTTGGACTTTCACCATTGACACTTATTACAAAATCTGCAGCCTTACTGAGATAACTCCTTTTGTTCTGGTTGCTGGCGCCCTCTAGTGGTAGCTGTGTCCCGTCCTGAGCAACAGCTGATCTGGCCGAGTCTGCGCACAGGGAGTCAGCAGCTGCTCTACACTACAGATCACTCCACGGGCTCACAGCTCCTCTTCACACTGAGAGATCACCTGACACACTGCAGCCAATAGGAAGTGAGAGAGGGGGCAGAGAGCTCAGCCGTCTACACCAGTGAATGAGGTGATTTCCACTGCTCCACAGTTGCTTCCAGCAGCAGATACAAGGTAACTGCAGACATACATGGCATCTGCTGCCCTCCCCTAACATGGATCATAGCAATGCAGCAGCCCTTTCCTCCCTCCACCATTAGTCAGGTCACACAGGAGGCTGTAGAGATAACACAAGTAACAGGCTGAGCTCTGACCTCTCCTGATGCATCCTCCTCCTGTACTCTCCTCCATGCACTGTCCCTCCATGTTACACTGCTCTCCTGCAATCCTCCTGTACTCTCCTCCATGCACTGTCCCTCCATGCTACACTGCTGTCCTGCAGTCCTCCTCCTGTACTCTCCACCATGCACTGTCCCTCCATGTTACACTGCTCTCCTGCAGTCCTCCTCCTGTACTCTCCACCATGCACTGTCCCTCCATGTTACACTGCTCTCCTGCAGTCCTCCTCCTGTACTCTCCACCATGCACTGTCCCTCCATGTTACGCTGCTCTCCTGCAGTCCTCCTCCTGTACTCTCCACCATGCACTGTCCCTCCATGTTACACTGCTCTCCTGCAGTCCTCCTCCTGTACTCTCCACCATGCACTGTCCCTCCATGTTACACTGCTCTCCTGCAAAGGGGCCCCTGTCCCTGACTAGCAGGGAAGTAGCTAAAGATCAGTAACATGTGGGAAGCTGTCACCTATTTATTTATTTATCTATACATCCATGCATGTCAACCTGACCGACCATGTTGCTGTGAGAATACATAGTACATGTGTACTATGTGCAGTGTCCTGTGTAGTGTGCAGGGGGCGCCAGATTCGGGATTTCTGGCGCTTGTTCTTCATGAATCTGGTGCCCCCTGCACTGCTTTGACAGACTGCACCAACTTTTTTTGGTGCACTTTTAACATGGGGCGTATGACACATTTCTATTGGACTTCTATTGGATCAGTAAATGCAGGGACTATTTGAGCACAGCAGGTGGAAGGAGACTCTGAAGGCTGAGCGCTCTGTAGCACTGAGGTGTGCAATAACTGCCGCAGTCAGTGCTGTGCATGTGCCTGGCTAGGCCCCTCCCACATCGGCTTCTGTGTGGAGCAGAATAGAGGCTGAACAAGCATCATAATAACACATAGAAAGGAATCTTTAATTGCAGGTAACCATTACAAATAGATTTTTGAAATATTTTAACCTCTTTGACAGCTTTTTGAAGTCAATTGTTTCGTGGCATAACCCCTTTAAGTAAGGGAACCTTGATAAGTCATACACTGATATGGGAGATTTTTATTGTATAATCTGGCAAATCTGCCTTGTAGATGTCATAGAACTGTCACTGAGGCGCAGCATATGATGTGTTTTCTAGTTTGTGGCCTGGGGACCTCTTTGCAGTGGTGTCGCTTGTCAGCTGTTTATCTCCATAGGCTTGGTGCACTCTTCTTCTCTGAGTTTTGGCTAGTTCTACACGGATGACCTGCCCTCCTAAACTCAAGCCCTCCAAGCTCGACAGTACCAGCTGGGCCTGGCAAGGATCACTGTATTCCAGAAAAGCTCGGTGCTGCGCTCCCTGCCACGTGAGGTGCACTGGAGAAGCCCCTTGCTCACGTAATATGTTTTTCAGTTCACTGACCCGTATAGCAGGGGGGATGTTCCCTATGTAAACAGTAGTAATGTCCTTGTGGTTTTCCAAGTTGTCTGTGATGGGCAGGGTCCGATTGGTGTGGGCTTGACTCATTGACTTACAAGTTCTGCTCCTCAGGGTGGGATTCTCTTTGCTCCCCAGTGTCACATCTTTCCCTGCTTTACGCTCCATTTCCTGAAGCCTCCTTAGAATTGGTATTTTACTCATCATCTCCTGATTTATCTGAGGGCCAAAGGGAAACAAAAATGTCTTCAATGTTTATTTAATTAACAAACATGCTGCTCAACCATAATTCATAATCCATGTTTTGCTACTTTTAAATGTGTTTGGACACACAATATTTAACTGGAGAAACCATTGTGATTGACAGTTTGAGGGAATAATAATCCCCTTTATCTGCACTGTGAGGCCATCTTTTGCCATTGGTTCATACTATGAGCCGAGCTGGAATTACTATAGAAGTCAACAGAGAATTGGATAATTTGTTGTGTGCTCCAAAGACTCCTAGGGCACTTCCAGCTATTATAGGTGGAGACTTAAAGAGGACCTTTCACCACCTCACACATGTAGAGATTATCATACCATCCTGTAGGGGCTGTAAAGGTCGTGTTCACGCACATTTCGTTAATATATTCTATTGACATTGTATTTACATAATCACAACGTTTCGGAATTGCATTCACATTGAATAGACATTATGTTTACATTGCAAATGAGTTGTGAAAGCAAATCCAATGTTCCCACAAATGCAATGTTAATGGAAACATAAAACAAAAAGTATCTACATTACATTTATGCAAACATGATATTTACATGGTGCTTGCACTAACATCACATTTATGTTGCCTTTTTGCGTTTTACATGTGGTTTGCACTGTGCTTATGTGGCTTTAAAATTTTTGCTGCGTTTCTGTGACATTGAAGCTTACGTGGCGTTTGCATAATGCTTATGTGGCGTCACAGTTCCACTTATGCAGTATTTGCATTATGCTTACACAGCGCTTGCGGCACGTTTCCACTTATGCAGAGTTTGAGTTACTTTCATGCTTATGTGGCATTTGTGTCACAGTTACAATTATGCGGCTTTTGCGACACTTTTCCGCTTATGTGGCGTTGCGATTCTGGTTACGTGGTGTTTGCGGCGCACTTCCTCCTAATTGGCTTTTGTGTCACATTTACGTTTATGCGTAAGCGCCATTTGTGGCACGTTAACACTTATGCAGCGTTTGAGGTGCGTTAAAACATACGCAGTGTTTCCGTTTATGTCGAATTTGTGTCGTATTTAAGCTATTTGCCTTTGCGTCATGTTTATGCTAATGCCACATTTGCGTTTATGTTGAGTTTGACTCATGTTTATGCTTATGTAAACGGCACTTGCGTTTATGGTGCTTTACACTTTACACTTCTGTGCCATTACATTTGCGTTTACACTTACATTTGCTTTTATCTCTTGTTTGCATCACGTTTATGCTTATGTGATGTATGTGTTGTCTCTTACGCAGTGCGTGTAACATTGCATTTTTGTTAACGCAAATGTTAACAGCAAATTACATCTCACTACTGACAGTATGAGAGGAGATTAGCATAAAACACGCCCCCATCTCCAGCCCCAGCTCCTCCTCTCTGACCAAACACAGATTTCAGATCTTGGGATTAATATCTCCGCAACCATAGGGGCTAGAAGGATAATTCAAAGTGCCCGTGAATCTGTGTAGCAGCCCCTACAGAATGGCATGCTAATCTCCATATAAGTGAGGTGGTGAAAGGTCCTCTTGAAGGTCTCCTGTTTTGCCAATCCCAAGGAGTCTGAGATTGCCTGTTAATAGGCGATAAATGTTGCTTAAAGGAAAATAGCTTTAATAAGCTTTGTTTTTCAATCCCTTCCAATTTTAAAGATCTCTAATTTGAAAACACATTTCCCACATGCAAGGATTTATTACATTTGGTCCTGGTCTAGACAATCCTCGTCCTGCACCCCACACATTTTACTTGTACTGATACCTTGTAACGGTTATCAGATTACAAGCTAACAGGAAAGAGATTTATGTAGCTAATGTATATATTTCTCAGATAATGGGCTAGATACACTGTAATGGCTGTAAGAAGTATTGGGTCAGCACAGGGCAGGTTTATACAGCCTCTGGATTTAACCAATAATGTTCCTTTTCACACCACGCAAATATACTTAGTCAAATGTAGTCTCCCAATAAGTAGCGATCCTGCATGACAATCTAACCTTGGACCATATAATCCCTTGAGGCTTTGGACGAGTGCAGTTGGTTTTTATAACCCGGGTGGGGGTCAGGATGTAATCCACTGTCAGGTCATGTTCATCTAGCAGATCCTCTGGTATATCCAGAACCTGAAAGCAAAAAAATTGTTGAGGTGCTTTACCTAAATCGCCATCTCATGATGCATCTTTCTTATTACACAAACTCGAATGGCTGCCAGTCTTGTTGCGTGAAATTGTTGCAAATATATATATGAATACTTATTACACCCACAGTTTACATACCCCTGCAACTTTTGGCTTTTTCCAGAGAATATGAATAATAATACAAAAATTGTCCGGATCCCAGGAACAGGTGAGGATGTTAGTGAGCCTTTAGTAGCCATTCAAACCCATATGTCTGAACTTCTGTGCATGTTCTAACGCCAAAATCACCAGGGTATGTGAACTTTTGATCAGGGTCATTTGGATGTTTTTGGTTGTCATCATGATTTTAAAAGGAGAAAACACAGCAGTTTGAAAAATAAATGGCTTCACCCAACCACTAACCATGAGTGGGAAAAGCATATACTATATATACTTTGAGTATAAGCCTAGTGTTTCAGCACAAAAAAAAGTGCTGAAAACCCAAACTCGGCTTATACTCGAGCTGCTAGCTATATACTGGGGCCGGGGGCTGGCTATATACTGGGGGATATGGGCTGGCAGGCTATATACCGGGGGCAGGTGCTGGCTATACACTATGGGGCAGGCTCCGGCAGGCTGTATAAATGGAGAGGCCGTGACCAATGCATTTCCCACCATCGGCCTATACTCGAGTCAATAGGTTTTCCCAGGTTTTTGCGGTACAATTAGGGGCCTTGGCTTATACTTGGGTCAGCTTATACTCAAGTATATACTGTATATATATACCTTTACATTTTTCCTACTTTGTTATGTTGCTGTTCATTGGAGTTTTGAAAATCAATTAGTGAATCATGAAGTTTCAAAGCTTACAATTTGTTACATAACAAAACATTCTGGAAGCATAGACTTATCAGTAAGTGGAGCTACAAACAGCTGGAAAAAAAAATGAAGTTGAAAGTCTCAAACTTTGGATCAGACACTGGCACCTCAGATGCCATTATCATTAAACATGAAGAAGCTTATGTGGTTCACTTCTGACATTGACACCATATTTACCTGACAGTCATGTACCACAGTCACCACAATGGTCTGTTCTGTCACTGCACCCATGGCCACCATCATTGCGTATTCCATATCCGCAAAACCCTCTCCTTTCCCGATTCTCCAGCCTGAGGAAAGAGAAGTGAAATGTTAGGGGATTGGTGTGCCAGTAATCATTCTGATTGTCACAAGTGGATTTGGAAAGGAATTATTCCTAATAAAGGGTATTTAATGTCTCGCTCATCAGGGTTTTTTATTTGGATCTATGTATTGCACTGGGCCTCAGATGTCACCGGTGCAAAAGTGGTATTTTATATGTTTTATGAGGTAACATGTTCCTATGTTGGTATAAAGAGAATGGGTTACATTGAAACAACAGTGGTAACAGTGACAACTGCAGTCTGCTTTAGGTAGTGTTGGTACTTTCCAGTTTTCCTAAAACCTGCTGGAAGGTAAGTGGGACACACCCACAAACCGAACCTGTAACAGGAGGGGGAGGAACAGTTGTTCAGTTAGTAGGTTGGATGAAACCAGCTTTGGGCAGACATGTTTGTCTGCTGCTGATACAGGGAAAATGGTGTGCTGAGAGTGTGAGAGAAAATTCACTAGTTGTGCTTTCTGTAGGACTAAAAGGTGCCTCTACTGTTAGTAGGAAATCCTAAACCCAAGTGATTATTCTAGGAAATGCACTTTGTAGCTTTTGGCTTGGCCTAGATACTTAAGCCCCCTAAAACCTCTACAGCGGCCCCCAGGAGAGAGATTACAAGGAAGTGGCAGATAGTAGTCAGTGAGTAAGGCTGTGGTGCACCACAAGGCCAAGTCATCCCACAATTAACACCACCCTCACCCTGTGGCATCCCCTCGATCCAGAGCTCAGCATTCTGGAGAGACGCCTAAACACCAACAGACTTTTCTACTCATACCTGCTTCTGCTGCTCTGTCCCTCTCACTCTCTTCCACACCCCAGCACACTGTATCTAGATTAGTATAGGATAAGTTTGACTTAAGTCTTATCAACTGGATCAACTATGTAACGATGGGCCACCGCAGCATGGACCCCATATCTTGTATAAGGTATAAAAAAAATACATGTCTTTTCACCTGCTGAGCCCTGTCACTTGTATGAAGTGATAGAAACATCTTGTGCTTCTTGGACCTATTCTAAAGAGACAAGTTTAGTTACCCATCCTAGGCTGCAGGGGGTGCTGGCACTGCATATATATTAATGTGGGAGTACTGGTGCTGCATATAAATTAGTGGGTGCTGCTGCTCCACATAAAAAATTAGGTGGTATTGGTGCTGCATAAAACTTTAAGGGTCTCTGTTACCAGATTTAGAACATTTAACTACTAGCCCCCTCAGATAGGGTATAAAACATCCAGTGGCGTAACTAGGGTCCTCTGGGCCCCAGGGCAAAATTCCCAACAGGGCCCCCCCCCCCCCAGTATGCATAAAAACATTGAACACCATCCACCAGTAGCCGTAATTAATGTCTCCCCCCCCCACCAGTAGCCATAATTAATGTCCTGCCCCCCCCAATAGCCATAATTAATGTCCTGCCCCCCCCCCCAGTAGCCATAATTAACGTCCTCCCCCCCAGTAGCCATAATTAATGTCCTGACCCCCTCCCCGGTAGCTATAATCAATGTCCTGCCCCCCCCCCAGTAGCCATAATTAATGTCCCCCCCCCAGTAGCCATAATTAACGTCCTACCCCCAGTAGCCTTAATTGATGTCCTGCCCCCCCCCCCCCCAGTAGTCATAAATAATGTCCCCCACCACCAAACAGGGCACCATATATTTAAGCAAAATAAAAAAACATAATTATTACCTTATCCCGCTCCTCTTCGTGCTCCCTCTCATCATGGGGATCCGGTGCAGGCGACGGCTGATGACGCGTCTGCCAGGTCAGGTGCCGGGTCATAGACCTCAGCAGACCCGGCGCAGGCAGATGCGTCACTAAGCCTGCGTCAGCAAAAGTGATGGATGGGGACGGGGGGCGTAAGTAGTGTGAGGTGGGCGGGACGTGGGGGGCGGATCGGGGGCCCGTTCTTATTTTGAATTGTGACAGCTCCGGGCCCCCCTGATCCTGCGCACGGACCAGATGCAGAACAGTCCGTGCGCTGTAACAGGCAGGCCCGCGGCTGTCACAATTTAAACATGCTTATGTGTCAAATTAATGCTAGGAATCTCATCTATCACATAAAATAGTTGTGCGAATCCAAAAAAAAAGAGTGAATTCTAGAAAGTACATTTTATACCTTCCTTAGGGGGGCTGGTAGTTTAATAGAGTAAACTCTGGTGATAGTGTCCCTTTAATGAGTGGTTGCTGTATATAAATTAATTCATAAAGGGGCTTGTATATAAAGCTTTTGTTTATAATAATAGGTTGGTCGAGTGGGCACTGTATGTAACTAATTCACTATTATACTATACTATTATACTTACTATAGGCTTAACTATGAATGATTCCATAGATGTTTAAACTGCATACATTTATCCTTATGATATTTCATGAGGGGAGACGTCCCTTTTATTTGCCTCAGGCAGCAGAAAGGATGCAATAAACCACAGGTATGCAAGAATCAGTTTACCTTTCTCCGAAACAGCAACAGATCCCACAACCACCAGGTCCACCTGCACTGTAGATTCCAGACCTAAAGGGACACTGAAATCCTTTACACCCTGTGGCAAAAAGTGAGAAGATGAATGAATGTTGCACTGGCTATTAGGGCTAATATACTTCACTGCAAGAGCTTCACTTAAAATATTTCACAGAGAGCAGAGAGTGAGATTGGCAGTGACATACTCATTTTTTAACGCAAATTAAAACCAAAAATCAAAGACAGTCCAAAGTTTTATGGACATATGTAACACTTCTTTTTACCTCACACCAAGTCTCCAAGTTTACTTGATTACCTAAATTTAAAGGAGATCTATCCTTAAAATCAAGCATGATAAACCATACATCATACTCATACATCCAGGCACTGTGATTTGTTATCCATTGCCTTGTTCCTTCTAAAATCAACTTTTAAAATTAAGTCAATACGCCAGAAGTGATCTGGCGGGTGTTGCCACCGCCCCTCTATGCTGCAGCTTCACAGGCTGTTACACTGTGGAGGAGCATTTACCCCTACAACTGTGTGTTGAAACTTGCTTTGCTGCAGTGAGATTACATCAGGAAGATGGAGGGAGAAGTGCAGAGGGAGCAGGGGGAAGAGAGACAGTGAAACAGCCTCTGAAACCAGAGCCTCAGGCTAATTAGCATCATTTTTAAAGTTGATTTTAGAAGGGAGAATGCCATGGATAACAAATAGAAGACAATTACCACAGTCACAGTGTCTGGATCTGTGAGAAAGTGTCCCTGGTTTATCATGATGGATTTTGTACTCACCGGAGGATGAGAACTAACTTGAATTTTTCATATACTCGAGTATAAGCCGAGTGGGGCTTTTTCAGCATAAAAATTGTGCTGAAAAACTCGGCTGTTACATATAGCTTATATATACGGTGCAGCCCTATTCCATTGTCTAGCTATGGGCACCATTGCTACTTATTACACCACTATTCCCTACTGATACTTGTAGGAACTTACTTGGGTAAGTTTGTGATTTGAAGGTAAGGCCCATTTCATTGTCATTCAAAACATCTGCAAAATGGGAAATCTGTAATGCAGTACCCTCCAGATAGAAATGTCACCCATATATCAAATCCAGAGCTGGAGAAGTTGTATCCAGGTCTGGCTCACTTCAGTATGTGTCAGTACAAAGATAATGTATTATGTTGGGTCAGCTGAGAACCATCAGTTGTGCAGTTGCCAGGACCAGTGTGTGTGGTTATTGAACTGTACAAAGCCTCTATGTCTAGACTATCCTCACCAGCTTATGGTAATGAAATCTCATTTCCTCAGCAGGAATTATGATATTTTTAGGGTTCTCCTATACACATATTTACCCCACGCAGCTCCAGTTTTAAAGCACAAGTTCTACCAGAAGTTCCTTGGGGTCACGGTGCTGGCTTTATCCAATGAATGGCCTCCTTGGACCAGGCACCAACACAGGAAGTGCGTTTGCTTGAAAAAAGGATGCTCACTGGATGAGGGAGCTCCCGATGAGGCAGCTTCTGGCTGGACACAGGCCTTAAACCCAGAAGTACCTGAGGGATACAGTGGTTTTCCATATTCATCCTTTGGAACCCCATAAAATGTTACAAGACACTAAGGACAACAGCACTCCCCTCCTGTGACTGACACATTCTAACTTATTCATATCGGCACCCTCCTCTCTTCTTCTCTGTTGCGCCAGATTAATGTGCAGTATAAGACTATTGAGTCCTATTTTGCACCTCGTATTAGGGCAAATTCACACAAATATACGGCTACGGCCAGGCAGGCATACCTCCAGCACCCTAGAGAGGTGGAGGGGTGACCCCTCTCCTCTCCACAGTGATGCACGGATGTGCACGTGGGGAAAGGTAGGACATGTCCCATGTTTTCCTTGTGTACGGAGCCACATGCTCTATGTGGCCATTGCCGTCTTTGGGGGACATATGTACACCCGCAAGCTTGTAGCCGTACATACGTCCCTCTTAGGTCCGTGTACGTGCAGCCTTAGTCGGTCTAGTTTGCTGCACCACAATTTACATGGGCTATTCTCTGTCTGGTCATGCCCCCTAGTTACCAAGTACCAGCCACCTCTTTTGGAGTCAGAAAACAGCCTAAAAATGGTCCTCTTCTTCTGTCTGGCAGTGGCAGATCCGTGCGACATTGCAGTGCACAGGGTCGGCACACACAATATGATGGCAGCAGCGGTTGACGTCATAGCCTGTGCGATGCTACGTCACACGGACCTACCAGTGCCGGGCGTAAAAAGAGGACCTCCGGGAGGGGGGGGGGGTTGATGTCAGAAAGGTGAGTATTGAAATTCTTTTTTATGTGCTGGACATACTGATGCTGGCTATATAGTGGGGGCAGGCTGGCTGTATATTGGAGACAGGCTGGCTATATACTCGGGGCACGATGGCTAGCTATATACTCAGGGCAGACTGGCTGGCTGTATGTTGGGGGCAGGCTGGCTATATAATGGAGGCAGGCTGGCTGGCTATATACTGAGGGTTTGCTATATACTTGGGGATGGCTGGCTATCAACTGGGGACTGACTAGCTATATACTGGGGGCAGGGGGCTGGCTAGCTATATACTGGGGGCCGGCTGGCTATATGCTGAGGGCTGGCAGGGGGCTGGATAGCTATATGTTGGGGGCACAAGGCTCACTATACAGTGGTGGGCATGGGGCTGGCCATATAGTGGTGGGCAGAGGGCTGGCTAGCTATATACTGGGGTCAGAGGGCTGGGTAACTATATATTGGGGCTATGGGGCTGGCTGGCTATATACTGGTGTGCAGGAGGCTAGCTATATACTGTGGGGAGGCTGTGACAATGCATTTTCTACCCTAGGCTAATACTAGAGTCAATAGGTTTTCACAATTTTTCGTGGTAAAATTAGGAGCCTCGGCTTATATTCGGGTTGGCTTATACTCAACGATATAAAATATATACTTTTGTCCTCAATTATCCCACTGAAATGGAATAAATTGATTGTGTATTGACGTGGATAGGGATTATACACTAATATAGACTGTATAATATGAATGGCCATGTCAGGGCAACATTAGGTTTTTTTTGTTGAAGGTACTAACTGCCAAACAATGTACTAAACCAAATTATGGGGTAAGGCCTCATAATGTGGTGCACTATGCATGATTGGTTTATTAAATACATCTGTAAAATTCTCAGCTTTTATATAAGAAGCTTCATCCTCTATGCTGTCATTCACCTGTGATGTAGAGCAAATCCTCAGCACCTCTTTGCTTGCTCCTGGAGGGGGAGTGATCCGGTTAAAGAGTCCACTTCTGAGTCTTGGCGTTGGAACCAACAATGTTTTATTGGCCTGTGGGCAACAGACAGGAAATATTCTAATAGTCCACATAGTATCTGGGGAAAATCATTGTCAGCAGTGTTACACAGGTCAGGGAAGGATGGGAAGTAATTGGTCAAGAACATATAAAGAAGAACACTGGTGCTGCTTCTACCTGTAGACAAGCCAAGCGTACACCTTCCAGGGGTTTGTCTGGATCCACTTTAACTTCCTTTGCCTTGCTGAAAACTTCCAAAGATGTTACCTTGTGACTGGCTTGGTGGGATGCCTGGTGAAGCAGAGAAAGGGCAGTTACTTACTTGTAGGGTGAGGAATCGTGCCATCTTCTGTGGAGTGTCAGGATTTATCTTAATTGTCTTCGCTGATTGGAAATCCTGCAAGGTCATTAATCGCTCACAAGCCTGTGCCGCCCCCTGCACACGAGAGGAGGAGGAGGTCACCGGGGTACGAAATATAGGGTCTCCAAAGTATTCAGCGCAGAAAAACCCAAAAAACATTATTCACTTCTATGGAGCTGCCAGATAGTGATCTCATGCAGAACCAGAGAACACAATATTTGTCATTAGATATAGACTTAAGAGGTTATTTAGGCTCTGGCCTCATGATGTATCCAGCTGAGGCCTGCCCAGCGGTTATTTCTCTTCCAGGCTCTACCTGGCGTAGAAATAGGGACAGACAGGAATGCCCACACCGACCCACTTCTGTGTCCCCCTTCACGCCCATCAATTCCCCCGCTGGTGTGGCGCAGAAGCCCTGATAAATTCCCCCAAATAAGTGATATTTAATCATGAGGCTGAAGTTAACATCTCATGTTCTTGTACCTTGAAGTTGGGAATCCGATGATGTACAGGTCGTGGGAAGTCTGCAAGATTATTTTGTTCTATATAATCCCAAACTTTCTGTCGAATGTCCCACTTATTGCACCCTGGAAAGACAAAAAAGATGAGTCACACCAACAGCAGTGGTAGTTTTCAAGGACACCTACCTTGTTTCTAAGGGGACAAGATGGCTACATTTATTGAAAATTATCTTCACAGATGTACATTGTTTATAATAACATCAAATTTAGGAAATATATCTATATGGCAGGTGAATTAAATTAAAGGGAACCTACCACCACAAATCTACCTATAAAGGTAGATCGGGTGGTAGGTGGATCAATGGGACGTGAGGATAGCCCTTTTAAGGGCTAATCCTCACGTCCCCACACTTTTTTGTTAACTTTTATTAAACTTGTATGCAAATTTACTTATGCGGCTACTGGGGCGTGCAGTAGCCGCATCTGAGGTTACACGAGGCGGCTACTCCATGCCCCGGTAGCCTCTTTCCCCCTCCTACTCACCATCTTCGGCACGCAGCTCCGCGTAGCAGCGCGCCCTCGTCCGGCGATCCTGCCGTCTGCGCATGCGCAGAAAAGTAGGCCCGCGCCTGTTTCGGAGCAGTGACCGCGCAGGCGTGTAACCTCAGATGCGGCTACTCCACGCCCCAGTAGCCGCATAAGTAAATTTGCATACAAGTTTATTAAAAGTTAACAAAAAAGTGTGGGGACGTGAGGATTAGCCCTTAAGGGCTATCCTCACGTCCCATTGATCTACCTACCACCCAATCTACCTTTATAGGTAGATTTGTGGTGGTAGGTTCCCTTTAAATGCCAATGCAAAATTCGAATAGTCCTTTAGTTGGACGGTATAAATTTAGATAGAAAATCTGAAAAAATGCTGGGTTTATCATAGTGGCTGTTGCTGCACGACACATCCGGTGTTTCCTGACACTTGGATATAGCACCAATTACCTACCTTATCTTCTGACACAAATTTACACCACAAGGTTAGCATATTTTAGTATGTTTAACCCAAGTCATATCCAAAATATAAATATATACCCCAATATCTTAAGAGTAGAAGCCAGAGGTAAGGACAGAATTGGTGAATGGGTGACAGACAAACATTTTTCCGAATGGGCAAGGGGCAAGCTGTCTTAATTCACTTATACATCTCTGCAGAATAAAATGATTAATGAGGTGGACTTGTGGTTCTTGTGACTTTATAACAACCCAGACTAAATTCAATGTAGATAAAGGACATGCTGTGTATGAAAAAAGCTGTACCATCAATTTCTTGGCATCATTTTATATTGACCGTTTACTTACTTACAATTTTCCATATTTTCAAGAAAATTTCAAATTTATTTTGTGAAACCCTAAAACTATTAAACCCCTTTACACCTTTTTTTTTTTAGAGTAATTAAATGAAACAGAGGTTCGCCCACAGATGCCTTTTATTTACAAGTAATGTGCTATTTAGTTATAGTACTTCAGCACCCAAGATATTTTGCTAGTAGGAAAACTCAGCTCACTGGTTATTATGCCATTTATGCCATTATGCTCATTTCACGCTATCGTTCCATACCTCCATTAAATAGGTAAAGAACGGAGGTTTAACAGAGCTTTAAAGGGAACCTGTCACCAGGGACCTCATTTTCACTAAATACAGGTTGCAAAAACCCATTACAGCTGCACTGCAAATGTGTCTTTCTGCATTCTCTAAGCATTTGCATTACAAAATATAACTGTGTTACAACTTACCTTCCCCCCTGACAGAATCTATTGTGTAGCCCCAGGGGTTGGGCTTCACATTTGGATGCATTTCAAAAACACCATGTGACTTGTCTGTGCTGCAGACTGCTCAGCTCTCAGCCCGACCTTTGTGCTCCTGTACAGCTCCTCCCTCCCCCTCTGATATCAACTCACCAGGCTGTGACCTCTGTGAAGGAGCAGGAGGGAGGAGCTGTACAGGCAGGGCCGCATCTGCCATGAGGCGAGATGAAAATCTCGCTTCAGGCGGCAGAATGCGGGTCCCTGTAAAGGGCGGCGAAATTCGCCACTCTAAAGTGGGCGATTCGGGCATCCATTAACGCCCGAATCGCCCACCAGCTAAATAAATCGCGCCTGTCTCTTTAAGACACAGGCGCGATTTATATGCGGAGCGACGCAGCGCCTTTCCGGCAGCTGCGTCGCTCCGTTCTAAGCAGTGACACATGCGCCACGACGTCATGGCGCGGCGCCTGTGTCACTGTGCGGAGCCGCGTCTCACAGGAGAGCCGCGTGAACACCGGAGCCGCGGCGAGGGAGCAGCTGCCTGCAGGTGAGTAGGATTTTATTATTTTTCATGTATTTAATTAATTGTGGCTAATAATTAATACTGCGGGGGGGGGGGGGGGGGGCTATATATATCATATGGGGCCAGAATTATTTTAAACTGGGGGGGGGGAGGAGGTATCATGGAATGCTATTTTATTTGGGGCTATAATTATTTCTTTATTACTGGGGGGGATGCAATATATATTTATTATTTGGGGCTATGATTGTTTAATACTAGGGGGATGCTATAGATATTATATGGGGCCAGAATTATTTTATACTAGGGGGGGGTGCTGTATATATTATATGGGGCCAGAATTATTTTATACACTGGGGGGGGGGGGGGTATTTCTGTATATTTTATTTGGGGATTTGGGGCTATAATTATTTTATACTGGGGGTGATGCTATAGATATTATTTGGGGCTATAATTATTTTATACTGGGGGGTGATGCTATAGATATTATTTGGGGCTATAATTATTTTATACTGGGGGGATGCTATAGATATTATTTGGGGCTATAATTATTTTATACTGGGGGGATGCTATAGATATTATTTGGGGCTATAATTATTTTATACTGGGGGTGATGCTATAGATATTATTTGGGGCTATAATTATTTTATACTGGGGGGATGCTATAGATATTATTTGGGGCTATAATTATTTTATACTGGGGGGATGCTATAGATATTATTTGGGGCTATAATTATTTTATACTGGGGGGGATGCTATAGATATTATTTGGGGCTATAATTATTTTATACTGGGGGGATGCTATAGATATTATTTGGGGCTATAATTATTTTATACTGGGGGTGATGCTATAGATATTATTTGGGGCTATAATTATTTTATACTGGGGGGGGGGGGTGCTATAGATATTATTTGGGGCTATAATTATTTTATACTAAGGGGGGGGGATGCTATAGATATTATTTGGGTCTATAATTATTTTATACTGGGGGGGTGCTATAGATATTATTTGGGTCTATAATTATTTTATACTGGGGGGGTGCTATAGATATTATTTGGGTCTATAATTATTTTATACTGGGGGGGGATGCTATAGATATTATTTGGGGCTATAATTATTTTATACTGGGGGGGGGTGATGCTATAGATATTATTTGGGGCTATAATTATTTTATACTGGGGGGGGGGTGCTATAGATATTATTTGGGGCTATAATTATTTTATACTGGGGGGGATTCAGTATATATTATATGGGGCCAGAATCATTTTATACTGGGGGGTGCTGTATATATTATATATCACTATATCACTAAGCTGGGGGGTTGTATATGGGATACAGTATATTACTATGCTGGGGGGGGCTGTATATCGGGTACAGTATATTACTTAGCTGCAGGGGCTGTATATGGGATACAGTATATTATATGTATATAGATTTTATCCCTATATAATGAAGGGATGTGTTATATGTGGGGTAGCGTGCGGTCATTTGTGTTGTGAGGGGTATATATTATTTAGGAGCGCAGTGTTGTTTTCCAGGAGACTTTATACTGTAAGTGACTGTGGTATTTTTAGGGACACCGGGTGGAGATGCTGCACGGAGCTGAAGATATCTGGCCGTGAACTCAGCCGCAATACGTCATGGATTGGAGAACCCGGAATAAAGTCCTCCTGATGGAAGAGATTGTCATCTATAAGGTACTAGATGCCACTAATGACTCCCAGATCCTGTAGTCAGTCACACAGTGTCAGGGAGCTGTCTGTAGGGTTGTTAATTGTTAGTAAAGTTTAAGGATTTACTTAACAGGGAGTGGGGGGGGGGGGCAGCATTTTAATATTCGCCTCAGGCAGCAAATATGCTAGAATCGGCCCTGTGTACAGGAGCACAAAGGTGGGGGCCAAGAGCTGAGCCATCTGCAGCACAGACAAGTCACATGTTGTTTTATGAAATGCATCCAAACCAAAGCCCAACCCCTGGGACTACAGAGGATTCTGTCAGGGTGCAAGGTAAGTTATAACAAACATTTACACTCAGCGGCCACTTTATTAGGTACACCATGCTAGTAACGGGAGGGACCCCTTTTTGCCTTCAGAACTGCCTCAATTTTTCGTGGCATAGATTCAACAAGGTGCTGGAAGCATTCCTCAGAGATTTTGGTCCATATTGACATGATGGCATCACACAGTTGCTGCAGATTTGTCGGCTGCACATCCATGATGCAAATCTCCCGTTCCACCACATCCCAAAGATGCTCTATTGGATTGAGATCTGGTGACTGTGGAGGCCATTTGAGTACAGTGAACTCAGTGTCATGTTCTAGAAACCAGTCTGAGATGATTCCAGCTTTATGACATGGCACATTATCCTGCTGAAAGTAGCCATCAGATGTTGGGTACATTGTGGTCATAAAGGGATGGACATGGTCAGCAACAATACTCAGGTAGGCTGTGGCGTTGCAATGATGCTCAATTGGTACCAAGGGGCCTAAAGAGTGCCAAGAAAATATTCCCCACACCATGACACCATCACCACCAGCCTGAACCATTGATACAAGGCAGGATGGATCCATGCTTTCATGTTGTTGACGCCAAATTCTGACCCTACCATCCGCATGTCGCAGCAGAAATCGAGACTCATCAGACCAGGCAACGTTTTTCCAATCTTCTACTGTCCAATTTCCATGAGCTTGTGCAAATTGTAGCCTCAGTTTCCTGTTCTTAGCTGAAAGGAGTGGCACCCGGTGTGGTCTTCTGCTGCTGTAGCCCATCTGCCTCAAAGTTCGACATACTGTGCGTTCAGAGATGCTGTTCTGCCTACCTTGGTTGTAACGGGTGGTGATTTGAGTCACTGTTGCCTTTCTATCAGCTCGAACCAGCCTGCCCATCCTCCTCTGACCTCTGGCATCAACAAGGCATTTCCGCCCACAGAACTGCCGCTCACTGGATGTTTTTTCTTTTTCGGACCATTCTCTGTAAACCCTAGAGATGGTTGTGCGTGAAAATCCCAGTAGATCAGCAGTTTCTGAAATACTCAGACCAGCCCTTCTGGCACCAACAACCATGCCACGTTCAAAGGCACTCAAATCACCTTTCTTCCCCATACTGATGCTCGGTTTGAACTGCAGGAGATTGTCTTGACCATGTCTACATGCCTAAATGCACGGAGTGGCCGGCATGTGATTGGCTGATTAGAAATTAAGTGTTAACAAGCTGTTGGACAGGTGTACCTAATAAAGTGGCCAGTGAGTGTATATTGTAATGCAAATGCTTAGAGAAAGCATAAAGGCGTACCTTATATACTCGAGTATAAGCCTAGTTTTTCAACACAAAATTTGTGCTCAAAAACCCTAACTCGGCTTATACTCGAGTCAACTAAAAAAATAAAGTCAAAACTCACCTTTCTGACATCACCTATGGGGGACGTCGGAAAGATGAGTACAGTGTTATTTTTTTTCCTACTACAGGGGCTGGGAAGGCTGTATGCTACAGGGGTCTGACAGGCTGTATGCTACAGGGGCTGGCAGACTATATACTGGGAGGCTGTAACCAATGCATTTCCCACCCTCGGCTTATACTCGGGTCAATAGGTTTTCCCAGTTTTTTGTGTTGAAATTAGGGGTTTCGGCTTATACTCGGGTCGGCTTATACTCGAGTATATACGGTATTTGCAGCGGCAATGGCCTTTTGTAGTCTGTAACCTGGTGACAGGTTCCCTTTAACGTATTCATTAAAAATCCCATTTACATCAAAGTACATTTTATGTCATCCGTTTAGGAAGGTATCTGTTATCCATGTGTTTTTTACGGAAAAAAAATACAGAAGCTGCAGTACTTTTTCTCTGTTTGAAAAAAAAAGCATGGATAACGGATACCTACCAAGCTGACCATAATGGATGACATAAAATTTACATTGATGTCAATAGGATGTATAATTGATTCGATCTTTACTTTTTTTTAATGGAGGTAAGGAACGCTAGAGTGAACTTAACCTAAACCTTAAAGAGAACCCGCCAGGCAAAATAACCTCCCTAAACTAAATATATTTTCATAAACTGCCATTAGAGAGCATTGCCTCTATCCCTTCATTGTCCCTCTACATGCCTGTAAACCTAAGCAATGAGGTCTTAAAGCTGTATGCAAATGGCCTGTGAAATGTCCTATGAGTCATTACCATATTCATTACCATATTGCGTTTTTAACTATCTGAAAACACACTAACTAAAAACGGCCCAAAAACGCCACGTGTGTCTTCACCCTGCATACACAATTGACCTTTTTGCTACATTTTAAAATGCCTTTGAAACACATCAAGAAAAAACGCAACCCATAAAAGCGTGTGTGTTTTCACCAATATGCGTTTTTCCCGAAGTGTTTCAAAAATCAATTGAAAACTTAGCAAAAACGTGACAGAAATGCCACTTGCAATCGCAGCCTCAGTATCCAACAGAGTTTTAGCTCTGTGCAGAGCAGGAGTGAAGCTGCATTTCTGCTGCAGTAGAGGAAAGTTTTTTTTAAACAGTGTGGAGATCAGGTCCACTACACTGGTACTTTATAATTTGGAAAATAGCCACATAAACTGGACCATGTACAGACTGCTTATCACAATGTTTCATTATCCCTATGCTTTTTTGTAGAAACTTGAAAGTTCAGAGCAGCACAGCAATCCTGGTGGCTGAAACATTGCACATGGAATAAAGACACCCCGTCACTTTTGGACACTCGGAGTGCTGCCGTTTTTTTTTTAATTTATGCTTTTTTGTAGTTATGTGTTCCTTGTTGTACTATGTTTCCTAATCATTATGTAATGATATTATTAGTATGTATAGGATATAAATGCTGCTCACCCGCTCGGAGTGTAATCACAGGTTCCATGTTCAGCTGATGGCTTCTTGCTTACACAACAGCTGCACATTCCACATGTCTGCACTGCTAGTACGGCAGCCCAGAAAGGTCAAAACTGTCAGAAAAGCAAAACCCTCCTGCTCTCACAGTTGTCTTTGTCATGTTTGTAATATTCTGAACAAAAATTTGCACAAAATCCACTTTGTGTTTGTAGGCATTGTATGTAAATGGGGTCTCCGGTACACATACATAAATATGCAGTTAGATTTTAAATATTAAATATATTTATTAGTATAAATATTAGAAATTAAATATTGCTCCTTTCACATGCAGTATTTTGGTCAGTAGTATTTTGCTCAGTAATATTAAAGGAGTTGTCAGGGACGTTATAAAAAATATGTGGCCGTGAGGGGGGCTACATAAAAAAATAAACAATTACTTACCTCTGCGGTCCCTCCCGGTGTTCCACGCTGCCATCTCTCCAATCTGTTTCCCTGTTTGTTTACAGGAGCATGGAAGCTCCGCTGAGTTCGGCTTCCCGCCAGCAATGCCACCCGTCCCCTGTATGATGCAGTGCTGGGAATGGGGATGGGTGGAGGTGAATTCAGCAGAGCTTCCATGCCCCTGTAAACAAACAGTGGCACAGACCAGAGAGATGGCAGCGAGGGACCGCAGAGGTAAGTAAATGTTTATTTTTTTATTCAGTCCCCTCCTGGCCACAAATATATCTCGGACAATCCCTGTAAGTCAAAACCAGAAATGGATCCAGAAATCTGCCATGTGATCATATCCTTCGGCTGGGGTCAGAGAAATACCTTCCAACTTTTGGGCTAGAGAAAGAGGACAAAAAGTCCCTCCCCATTTCCAGAAACCACACCCATGCCCTACCACTTGACCCACCCTAAACATATTTAGAATATCGACATAGTGTAATATCCCCTTCCTGTAGCCAACCCCCCACCCCCACCCTAAGGACCCCATATAATATTCCCTAATACAACTCAGCAACATATAATACCCCTCCTTAATTTTATCCTCCCTTTACTTTTGTGGCCTTCTGTCCTCCATCTTGCTCATATTATGGTCTCCTGTCCTGCATTCTCCCTCAGGATCCTCCATGATCTCTCTCATATTTAGGCCCCCTGTTCTCCTCTATCCCCAGATCAATTGTACCAGTGTCACTTTAAGACACTGGTACAGAGCCTTGCAGCACTGGGGTCCTGGGGTCAAGTCCCAGGGTCAACATCTGCAAAGAGATTGGGGCACATTTACTTACCCGGCCCATTCGCGATCCAGCGGCGCGTTCTCTGCACAGGATTCGGGTCCGGCTGGGATTTAAGATGGTAGTTCCTCCGCCGTCCACCAGGTGGCGCTGCAGCGCCGAAAATAATCTTAACGCCCCGGAATGCACCATCCCATAGAAGGTGAAGGTGAGCGCTCCCCAAGCGACACATTTTCGGTTTTTAAATGCGGCGGTTTTTCCGAATACGTTGGGTTTTCGTTCGGCCACGCCCCCCCGATTTCTGTCGCGCGCATGCCGGCCCCGATGCGCCACAATCCGATCGCGTGCGCCAAAAACCCGGGGCAATTCATGTACAAGCGGCGCAAATCGGAAATATTCGGGTAACACGTCGGGAAAACGCGAATCGGGCCCTTAGTAAATGACCCCCATTGTATGTTCTCTGCATGTTTGCGTGGGTTTCCTCCGGGTCCTCCGGTTTTCTCTCACACTCCAAAAACATACTGGTAGGTTGATTAGATTGTGAGCCCCAATGTGGACAGGGACTGATTAGGCAATCTGTGTGCGCTATATAAATAAAAAGCAATTATTAGATTATTATTATTATTGTTATTATTATGATCACCTTTCAGCTCATGTAGTTTTCTGAATCCAAAATACTGAATCCAAAACTCACCTTTCCTTGTTCCCCGAAGCTGTGCTCGCCTCTGTACGTGACACTTCTGAAGCCGGCGCACATGATGATGTCATCACCTCACGTGTGCCCGCTACAGAGGCAGTGCGTCCAGCGCAGGTGCTAGAAGAAGAGACATAGACAGACAATTGCTGCAGTTGGACGCACAATGGATATATCGCCTTGGCACTTTGAGCCCAAAGGGGCTTAAAATAAATCTATTTTTTCTCATCACCATCTATAATATACAAGTAGATTTATAACAGAATAATATGAATGAGGACAACACCCAATGTGGACGATGGTGGAATTGTATCCGTTGGGGAACATATTCATTATTTCTATATTAATGCTGGAGTGTAGCAATGACTACATTCAGTATATTTAAACTAAGTCCATGATTACATGGAGTCTGTGGAGTTAATGAGCAGCAGTAACCTGGAGGATGCAAATAAAAGCCTCCTAAGTCAAATGCTAAGTTCTAACTAGAGAGTGAAGACAGTCTGTGTATTTTGGAGAATGAAAGCAAATTCTCCTAAGACAAATGTCATTCAGATCGGTGGACGCCACCCACTAAGGGCTGGATTAAAGGTGGGGCTCCTGGGGCTCTAGCCCCGGTGTCCCCACTAGTTTCCGACAGTCAGCGACACAGTGTCTCTGACAGTGTCTCTGACTGTCTCTGTGTGCGATGCGCAGCGGCCTGCCCACATCGCACATAGGGGTCTAGGATGTCAGATGTGTCAGTGAGACACAGCTGCCATTGCTGGGGGAGTTCGCCGATGCACTGTTTTGGCGGCAGCAGGTTGTGATGGGACCCCGGCGGCGAGTGATGACTTCACGCTGTCCGCGTCCGATCACTACATGCTGCTGCCAAAACAGTGCATCTGCAATCTCCCCCAGCGATGGCAGCTGTGTCTTCAGTGGCCGGTGGCTGCCTGAAGAGCGAGGAAGAGCCTGCAGCTTTGTGGGATCACTGGAAGGGAAGGTGAGGTAAGTATGAAGATTATTATTTTGTGGCCATTTTCTACAGGGGACTGGCGGCTAAATTCTACACGGAGCTGGTGGCTGTATACTACAGAGGTCTGGTGGCTGTATACTACAGGGGGGCTTCAGGCTATATACTACAGGGTCTGGCAGGCTATATACTACAGGGGGCTGGCAGGCTATATACTACAGGGGGCTGGCAGGCTACATACTACAGGGGGCTGGCAGGCGATATACTACAGGGGGCTGGCAGGCTATATACTACAGGGGGCTGGCAGGCTATATACTACAGGGGGCTGGCAGGCTACATACTACAGGGGGCTGGCAGGCGATATACTACAGGGGGCTGGCAGGCTATATACTACAGGGGGCTGGCACGCTATATACTTCAGGGGGCTGGCAGGCTATATACTTCCAAAAACATTGTTGGAAGAGCCTCCACCAGTTTGCGCCCAGGGGCCCCCACCACCCTTAATCCGGCCCTGCACCCACTGATGATGTAGGAGTTACGAGCAACCAGGGCCTATTAGTCATTGGTTAATTCTGACACACCTAGGTGATGATATCAGAACAAAAGTTTATATAAGACCAATTCCGGCGTGCTGCAGACACTATGGGGCAGATTTATCAAGCTGTTTCTTGATATTTCTAGTTGCCCATGGCAACCAATCACAGCTCAGCTTTCATTTTACCAGTGCTCATGAATATTTTAAAGGGGAGTAGAAATATTCTGACTTTCAGACAGCTTGATAACTCTGCCCTTATAACCCCTGAGGACGTTGTGTTAGCGGCGAAAGTGGCAGGTTTTAACATACATAGATAACAGATGTGTGTGCATACCCCACAAGGGGCTCTCCTAAAATATCCCATCAACTCCGTCCCCCTCCTTGATGGATGTGTGAGAACTGAAGCAGTACGTATTTAGGGATCGGAAGGAAGATATAGCTGAATAGCACCAGAATAATAGCGATACGGAGACAAATTTGATCTCAGTGGATAGTAAGAGATTTAATTCCTGGAACACTGAAAGGGAACCATTATCATATCAGGGCTGCCATGTCTCCAGAAATACTTCAAAGCTATAAAGTGCCAAACAATTAATATATATATATAAAAGTGAAGTTTTAGTTATAAAAGGTTGGTTTAGCAATTTAAGGGCAATTTTTGTATGAACACTTCAGTCACTAATCACAGTAATAATATCCAGGACAAGTTGTAGGGGCTGGGGCAGTACTGACCTCAGTACCTGATGTATGGAGGCTGAGGTGTCCTCCCTCAGCAGATGTCTCTGGACCCTCTGGTAGAGGAGTTTCTACAGTTACATATATTCTCCCTCTGTCTTGTACAGGAATATCTTTCTAATGTGCAATCTCCCTCTTCCCAGTTTTGCTGAGGTATTTTCTGCTCACACACAGGACCTGCTCTGCCCTGGTCTCAGGAAATGTAACAATATTGTGTGATGCCACTACAGCAGCTCTGATTAGTTAACTCTATAGTTACTGTGCTGTAGTGTGATAACGTCCTGCTTCTGGTACCGACTCACAAACGGAGCTGGTACCAGAAGCGGCGGCTGTCATCTGTCTATCACAGCTGACACTGCGCTGTAACATCCGCGATCTGAGCTGACTCTGATCGCGAGTGTTAACCCCTTACACGCCGCGGTCAAGCATGATAAAACAGAACCGTTATTAGATCCGCAAAGTGAATCCCATTTTTTTTAAAAAACGCTCCAAAAAAGATCATTTTTAATTAATACCCTATAAAAAATGCTCTAAAAAGTGATTTTAAAAATGTTATGCACTCTAAAATAAGACCACTGAAAAGAACAATCCTTCTTGCAAAAAATAAGCCCTTAAATAGATTTGTGAGGCGAAAAATAAAAAAGTTATGCATATGAAAGATGCTAAATTACTTATTGCTAAATAAGTGATGCTAAATTACTTATTGTTCAGTAAAAATGGGAAAAAAAAAAAAATTTATATAAATGAGGTCTTTTCGTAATCGTGGCGACCCATAGAATAAAAATAATATACTATTTTTATGGTATGGTCAACGGCCAAAAAAGAACCACAATTTTCCTAAAAATTGATGATTTTCATTTCCTCCACCAACAAAGAGTTAATAAAATCTCACCAATTAGCTATAGATTTCCCAAAATGACATACCAGAAAAGTGTATCTCATGTGGCAAAAGAAATAAGCCCCTATAGGTCCACATTAAAAAAGAAAAAAATGATAGCCTGTACAATGTGACATATCAAATCTGCTCTGGATGGTCCCTCCTTCCCTTCTATGCCCGGCCGTGCGCCCATACAGCAGGTTACCACCACATATAGAGTATCAGTGTACTCGGGAGGAATTGGGTATCAAACTTTGTGGAGCCTTTTTTCATTTAATCCATTGTAAATGTTTAATTTTCCACCCAAAATGAGTGTATTGTGAAAAAATATTACAATTTGTAGACCACACCTCCATTTTGTTTTAACCCCTATAAAACACCTAAAGGGTTAACAAACTTCTTAACAGTTTCCATAATGGGGTAATTTATGAGTCTCGCTATTATTTAGGCCTCTCAGTGTCAATTAGAAGTTGAGCAGGTCCATCTAAATACGGGTTTTGGTGATTTTTCAAAAAATGTGAAAAATTATACCTAAAGTCTGAACCTCATAACATTCCAGTAATGTATGTGGAATCTTAAAAAACATCCAACATAAAGCAAACATTTGGGAAATGTAAGTTGTGAATTTATTTGGGAGCTATGACTATCTGCATCAAAAGTAGAGAATTTAGAACATTGAAAATAAAGAATTTTTCCAAATTTTTGCCAAATTTAGTTTTTTTTCACAACTAAATACAAAAGATTTCATCCAAATTTTTAAACTAATTTGAAGTACAATGTGTCATGAGAAAACTGTCTGAAAATCCCCTGGATATCTCATAGCGTCCAAAGCTATAACCACTTATAGTGACACAGGGCAGATTTGAAAAATGGGGCCGCGTCCTTAAGGCCAAAAGAGGCGGAGTCCCGTAGGGGTTAAGAATGGACAACACATCCCTCCTACTAAAAGGATTCTAATATACCATGAGTGTCTGAATTTTTGTTGTAAACTGGATTCCATTGAAAAGAAATACAAATAAATGGAAAGAAAGTAGCAAGGAACTCCCTTTAAGGAAAAATGGATGGAAGTGATGGATCCAATACATTTACATGTGTTAACATATGAATTGAAAAAAAAAGCAATGATTCCAACCATGTTTTCATCAAAATAGCAACATTGTTATCCAAGGTTTAAAAACTACATTACAGTTTAATAGATTTGTTTCTATTCTCTGATTTAGGTTTGTAAAAAACTTATGAATTGAGTTGAAAGAATAATACAGTGGCTACATAATGCTGTCATATAATGCTCCCATAATACACCAATATGGTGTCTGCATGGTAATGCCCCCTACAAAATGTCAGCCCTCAATGCTTTAATAATAGTACAATACAGGGCCTTAATAGTATGGGTGAAGCCCATATTAGAGTTGTGTCAGTCACTGTCAGACTGACAGGGCTGTGGACAGGACTACATTGGGGCACATGTATCTATATGGTGCTAGCATTGTGTTTGTATTGTTTAAATGAAAGCCACCGGGATCTGGTTAACATTCACATGGATTTCGTAGCATAAGAGATCGGGGCAAGGCCCACCCCCGAGCGCTAGTGTCGTGTTAGTATTAGTGCCACTTGTGACCGCACCCTGTGTTTTGGCTTTGTGCTCCTGTCTTTTTTTGTTTTTCTGCTTTTCCACTGGTCATATGTGTCTTAGAAGTTTTGCCCTTTCAATACATCTGAGTTTAGGTCTTTGACCTAAAAAATTCCCCCAAATGTCACAAAAAGCTCTAAGCTATTTCCTAAATTTGGCAAGAGTGGGTTTAAATTTGCTCCAATTGAAACTTTTTGGTGACTATTGTTCAAAAAGTCGCAATTTCCACATCTGTAATAGAGTGACAAAATGCAGAAAAGTAGACCATGGCAGACTTTGAAGTGAGATTGTCTTAGGTGCAAAAAACAAGGTACATGGGCCTCACTGTATACTTGATCACAGTTTAGTGCTACTGCTTTGTGGGGCTGCAGGGACTCCTAGGATCATATATAAACATGGACCAACCAATAATCTGAATGAGCACTAAGAAAGGAGAAATTCATGTTACTTTTTGGTACATATTTTGATGCCAATTTGGGAATTTGTGTACATAATACTGCCATACTGAGAAGTATATCTATAGTATCAAATAGAGCAAATGCTTTGATGAACCTTATCTACTATGATACTTATTGCAACTGCATGTTTCACCCCTGAACTTTAGGAATATTCATGGTAGTTAACATTTTTAGGGTGGGTCCACACGCTTTTTGGATGTGGCTCAAATGCCTCCAAAACACCACATGTGAATGCACCCTGAAAGTTGGTAAGTTTAAAGTGAAGCACATGATATAAGTAACTTGATGAGGAGTCTCTAGTTTTTGTTCCCAGTCTTGTGGTTATATTGAAATTGTATCCTCTATACTTAGTATCAGAACATTAGTAGCTTATATGAGACCATTTTCTGCAGAGTGGTTCAGCCCATACACATTGGCAAAGGATTTTAAGATAAGCTGATCCTTAATGCCCCTTTATAATAACAGTAAGTAAATCTTTCCCCTGTGATACAATATATCAGCTGCATCACTTGTAATGACTCCTGACACTTTCCCAGTAACAAGAAATCTCCATCCAGAAAACAATTTTCAAAAATGTCACTTTATATCTTGCCAAAGTCCACATAATGCTGGAGCAAGGGCGGTAATTAACCTCTAATTGTCAGACGGGTGCAAGTTCGGAAACTGAGAATAACAATATCACAGCAGATAAGGAAGGTCTCTGCTCCTGGAGGGCGGCACCAACTCAACTCAAGTGTCAGGTTAATTCATGTTTACAACTTCCAGGTTACAGCATGTGATATATGTGATGTCTGGTAACGGCGGAGTAATACAGGACACGTGGAGATATATTCAGCTTACCACTCACCTCTTAGTGTGCCACGTGTCAATTAGGTTAGAGCAAAACCATAATATTTGATCAAATATAAGATCTAAAACGTCAAGTAAATATTCAACCTGAAGTTGCCTTCTTTTGTGTATATGATTGATTAAGCTGTTACCAGATCCTACAAGGTTTATCGCTTAAAAAATTTGCGGAAGAATAAATGTAATATTAAAAATAATGCATCGCTTTATGGCTGCAGTCACACTGTGCGTTCTTGGTGCTCTTGTAGTGCGTTTTTATGTGCATTACAAAACGCATGCATTTTAAAACGCACACTTTTTTTGCATGTTTAACACACGTCGTGTTCTTGGACCGTTTTAAAGCATGCGTTTTCAGTCCATTTTAAAAACGCATGTGCAACACCCCTGCCGATGCAAGGCAGAGGGTTTGTTGTGAATACGCCCCACCATGTAGCTTGCAGCCTGTGTAGGGTCTGATCAACCCCACAGCAGGTCACTACATAACACAAGGGAACACTGCAGCGGTAGAGTCTGCTGGTAAGGAAGGAGTTAATTCTTTATGTGATGTAATCTGTGTTGACCAATCACATGTGTTATATATTATATCTGTGAGCTGGGATGCGATTGGAGGAGGAACCACCACCTGACCAGTGGGAGTAATAAAACCCCTGGTCAGGAAAGTTCTAGAGGTCAGGATAGTGCAGCCAGTGCACGAGCTGAGTTAGCTCAGTCAGACCAGAGAGAGTCTTAGTTCACTCTCAGATGAGAGTACAGAGGAGACCAGAGTGCTGCCAGAGCTCAGCTCACTGTCCGAGCAGCTCTGAGGAGTTAGTTAGAGAGAGAAAGGGGTATTATCCTACCTTTAAGGGTGATATCTGAAGCAACCCAGGACAAGCTGAAGCATCCTACTAGGACACAGCTACCTCCTAGCCTGCCCTTGCATCCAGGCTGAAGATCCATTCCTGTGGCTCCATCTCCAACTGCAGCCCCAGCATTCTACCTTTTGTCAAGGCACGTTACCTACTGTTCCTGTTGGTTCCAATAAAGAACTGTAAGTTACTTTTGTTCAACGTCTGCCTCCGGCTGGTCCCTGCTATTACGGCTGTCATCATCACGGGCACCCTGTCCACCACACAGAGACTCATACTCCAGACCCCTAAGGGTTGCCCCAGGGAGAACTACTCTAGCAGCCTCTCCCTCATCATTTCTTGCCAACACCACCCTGCTTGAGACCTGCCAGGCTGTAGGACAGCGCTCCGGTCCCCATACCAAGCACCCTGACACTAGCGTGCCTAGGCCGCAACCACCTGCCATTCAGGTATTCCGGGCCCGGGATGTCTCTAGGCCCCGGTGGGGGATGTTGCACATGCACATGTTTACCATGCTTTTGGCTGATTTGAACCTGTTTATCTTCATTTCTAGACGTGAAGGCAGCTGTGAAACAGATTAAAACCAGCCAAACGATGGTAAACATACAAAAACGCATGCGTTTTCAGTCCTTTTAAAAAACGGTCCAAGAACGCGACATTTGGCAACACCCCTTGGCTGGTATGAATCCCTTTTTCTTCATTTCTGGAATTGTAAGCAGCTGTGTTAACACTCTGCAGCTGCTTACACTACCAGTATTGAAGAAAAATGGATTCAAACAAGCTAAGGGCTTGGTAACATGCAAAAATGTACGTGATTTGCAATGCATTTAAAAATGTACCAAGAACGCACCGTGTAACCGTACTCTATCTGTTTCCTATAGGATGTGCGAGCTGTAATGAGGGCTAATTGGCTTTTCTAAAAACAGATGAATTATAGAGGACTGGTTATGATGAATTGGGACCCTAAAATAACAACAGGACCATATGATCCTGTGGTTTAGGGTCCCAAATCGACCTGTATATTGCTTTTGGGTGTTTCTAATGAAAACAAAAAAACATGAAGGGTGCTGCTACACGTCGTGCTCTGGGACCGTTTTAAAGCTTGCATTTTCAGTCCGTTTATGCATTTTTGAATGTTTACCATGTGTTTGGTTTTAACCTGTTTATCTTCGTTTCTAGAATTTAAGCAGCTGTGAAACAGATTAAAACCAGCCAAACGAATGGTAAGCTTACAAAAACGCATGCGTTTTCAGTTCATTTAAAAACGGTCCAAGAATGCGACATGTGGCATCACCCTAAGGCCCCTTCCACACTGGCGTTTTTCACGTGCGAGTTCTGCGCGTGCATTTGACGCGCAGAACTTGCATTGCACTCTGTCCCATTGTATTCAATGGGTTTTTCTTCATTAGCGTTGGTTTTCACGCGCGTGCTTGCGTTCGTTTTCACGCGCGTCAAAATCGCAGCATGCTCTACTTTTGCGTGTCACGCGCATTTTTCCCGCCCCATTCAAGTCTATGGAGATGCATCAAGAACGCATTGCACTCGCAATCATTGCAAGTGCAATGCGAGTGCAATGCGTTTTAAACGTAAGGGTTGCTAGGTGACCAGAATAACAGTATTTCCCCTGCTCGAGAACGATCATTTAATTAAAAAAACACAATGAAGAACAGTGAAGAATAGAATAAAAACAGTGAACACGGTGAACACAGTGAACACAGGATCATTTAAGAGAAAAACACAGTGCAGAACACAGTGCAGAATAGATTACATCTGCTTACTTGTCGGGAGATACGCGCGGAACGGTGCGCCCAAAATAGCATGTGAAGAACAATATATATGTGTGAAGAACACATTGCAGATGTATTTAAACATCTGCAATGTGTTCTTCACACACATATATATTGTTCTTCACATGCTATTTTGGGCGCACCGTTCCGCGCGTATCTCCCGACAAGTAAGCAGATGTGCCGAACATCTGTAATCTATTCTGCACTGTGTTCTGCACTGTGTTTTTCTCTTAAATGATCCTGTGTTCACTGTGTTCACTGTTTTTATTCTATTCTTCACTGTTCTTCACATCTGCTAACTTGTCGGGAGATAATATACACGGGGAACAGTGAAGAATAGATCGCAGATGTTTGCAACTTATCAGAAGACATTATTTTTCAATTAAATAACACATTTTAATCCCAAACCATGGTCCCTTTGAAAAATGCTCGAGTCTCCCATTGACTCACGCGTGAAAAACGCGCCGAAAACGCAAAAAAAAAGCTAACAACACGCGCGTGAAAAACGCAAAAACGCTAATTACTCCAAGGAAAAATGGAACAAAAACGCAGCCAAAAACGTCAGTTTTTCACGCATTGCACCCTGACGTGAAATGCAACGCTAGTGTGGAAGGGGCCTTATACTTGCCTGCATGTGAGTCTGAGGAGGCACATCGAATTCACATTTTCAAATCTCGCATGAGCACCTACTCTCATGTTATGGCGAGTGAAGCCGCAATAATATCACAGCTTTACTGCGCATGTGTTGTACCTTGCACACTGAAACCGGGGTGCATTATGCCGGCTTCATTAGCTGCTATGCGCAGGTCCTGGGAGTTCTCGACTACATAAGTTTATGGGGGGGTTTTCACATTGGCATTGTTCTTCACATCCATGGTTCAGAGATTTCCATGGATGCCTCACAAAGCAATTGCTTTCATTGGTTGCTTTCAAGGCGCTTTCACACGATGTGTTGCGTCACGTTTTTTGATGTGTTTTTGTCGCATTATAAAGGCTTCAGCCGTGATCACATGCTGAGGTTACATTTTGTTTTAGCAGATGCAGTGGAAACGCATGTGATCCAGGCTGAAGCCTTTAACATGCTTCAAAAACACATTAAAAATGCGACACAATGCATTGTGTGAAAGCGCCCTCACACTATCTTGTTTTTTCACTGATCCGTTGTCTTTGGAAAAAAATTATAAGCCTGTCCTATTTTTTTTTACGGATGTGGATCACGGTTGTGCAAAAAACTTTTTTTTTTTTTACAGATGAGACTGAGAAACCATGTATCATGTTTTTAAAGCAAAGTTAAACCTTCAGGTTTTGTTTTACGCAAAGACAAAACACAAGCAAAATGGAGACGAAAAGCAACGGATGTGCAACTGAAGGGCAGCACCAATGGCAAGGTGAAACTACCCTAAATCTTTTTTATGTGTGTGTAATTGTATTGGGAGGCATTTGGGACACAGGTTGTGTTCCAAGTCACATCGCCAGGTTCCCTATAACACAGAAAAGATAAACCTGAGATATACATTTTTATTATGTAATGGGTTGCTGATATACATGAGTGAATTATCTAAATATGTGTAAAAATTAATCAACCTCTGAGCTGGTGATAAGTGAGTGATTCTTAGACAGGCACATGTGTTGTTCTGTCACCACCTTGGATGCTCACATCACCCCTCCCTCTCTCAGCAGGAGACCAGCAGGAGGCAGAATTCCTGCTCAGTAATGAACAAACACCACAAGTTCCTAAAAGCTTCAAAACACCTTCCCAGGAGGCAAGATATCTGATTTCCTGAAAGGAATTAGAAATGCTGATCAGCAAATGTTTCACAGCCAGAACTCTCTAGAAAGACACTTTATATTCTGCAGATTATTGCACCAGTGACCTCTCTTGAGATCTGCAGAAAATTGCTCTTGCCCTTATACACAGATATACATTGGCTATGTGATAAACTATTGTCCTCTCCAGAGGTCTGAAGATCGCTTCTCTGTCCCCGCCATCAAATTATCACATCACTGATAACTATCATTGCTCTGTCCTTGCCATCATATGGTCACATCACTGATGTCTAGAGAGATCTGGTGATCATTGCTCTGTCCCCGCCATTATATTATTACATCACTGATGTCTAGAGAGGTCTGATGATCAATGCTCTGTCCTCGCCCTCATATTATCACATCACTGATAACTACCATTGCTCTGTCCCCACCATCATATTATCACATCACTGATGTCTAGAGAGATCTGGTGATCATTGCTCTGTCCCCGCCATCATATTATCACATCACTGATGTCTAGAGAGATCTGGTGATCATTGCTCTGTCCCCGCCATCATATTATCACATCACTGATGTCTAGAGAGATCTGGTGATCATTGCTCTGTCCTCGCCCTCATATTATCACATCACTGATGTCTAGAGAGATCTGGTGATCATTGCTCTGTCCTCGCCATCATATTATCACATCACTGATGTCTAGAGAGATCTGGTGATCATTGTTCTGTCCTCACCATCATATAATCACATCACTGATGTCTAGAGAGATCTGGTGATCATTGTTCTGTCCTCACCATCATATAATCACATCACTGATGTCTAGAGAGATCTGGTGATCATTGATCTGTCATATTATCACATCATTTATGTCTAGAGAGATCTGGTAATCATTGCTCTGTCCTCGCCCTCATATTATCACATCACTGATGTCTAGAGAGATCTGGTGATCATTGATCTGTCATATTATCACATCAATAATGTCTAGAGAGATCTGGTAATCATTGTTCTGTCCTCACCATCATATGATCATATCACTGATGTCTAGAGAGATCTGGTGATCATTGATCTGTCATATTATCACATCAATGATGTCTAGAGAGATCTGGTGATCATTGTTCTGTCCTTACCATCATATTATCACATCATTGATGTTATAGAACTGTTTACACTTCAGTATTTGACATGGATTCCTACCCCCCCCCCCCCCCACGGAAGATTTTGACCAACATGCTCTCTAAGTAGTATCTATGTAGTAGTAGTAGTATCTATCTTTGAGTAGTATCTCTGAAATTTGAACAAAATAGTACTTTTTATTAAATATAGAGTGTATATAGTGACATAGAAGAATGTGAAATAAAAAGTTCCTAAACATATGTATAATGCAATTCTTAGATTAAAACAGGGTGGCTCGTTCTCTTTAAAAGCAGTTTGTTTAGCTGTTCTAAATACCCACTAGATGGCAGTACACCCCCTTTTATTTTTCTGAATCATCCTTTGTTCTGGTGAGTTTACATATTCTCCTCACTAGGTGGCACTCTGTGTACAAAACACCATAGTAAGAAGAATTCTGCAGAGTTTGGGGGGTTTAGGATTATTTTTGTGTTCAATAAAATGTGACAAAACTCAGGGGAGATTCCTAACCTCACAAAAAACTTCAGGATGCGCTGATGAGAGATTGCTCATTTATGTAAGACTATGTTCCAGCTCTACTACCATTTCTACTCAGAGCCGACCACCAAGATACCAGGACCTGTCTACCTATATAGTTCTTAGTATTAGATACTGCAGTTCTGACCCGAGATACGCTGCAGTCCTGTGTACTTCCAAGTCCTAGCTGCAGTCCTGTGTACTTCCAAGTCCTAGCTGCAGTTCTGTGTACTTCCAAGTCCTAGCTGCAGTCCTGTGTACTTCCAAGTCCTAGCTGCGGTCCTGTGTACTTCCAAGTCCTAGCTGCAGTCCTGTGTACTTCCAAGTCCTAGCTGCAGTCCTGTGTACTTCCAAGTCCTAGCTGCAGTCCTGTGATCTCAACGTCACCTTTAGAATGGATACGGATATGTATATGGATATCACTTCATATCATTCCCAACTGTTTTATTAAGAGAAAAATTCAACATGAAAAATCCAGGGAATTTTCGTAATGATGTTGTAATAATATAGATAAATAATGCAGAGGTGGTTGGGAATCATTACAATCAATGGTGTATATACTGCTGAGGTTCTTACTGTCCTGCAGGGTTGGAGACTTGTTCGGGTCACTGTGAACTCTTAATCCTAAATCCAGACCCCCTCCCCCACCCGTACCCCCCTAAATCCTGCCGTGTGAAAACACAAAGTGTTACATTAAATAAACCCAGGGATCCGGTTACCTGTAATGAGCACAATGCAGATACATGTGGAAGATATTACCACTGTCCTGCAGATACCAGAGCCGGGAAATACGAGAGAAATAAAATATTAAAACACACAGATTCTGTCTAAAAAACACTAATAAAAAAATTAAAATAACAAATGATAGAGATCTTCAACTACTACTACGACTCCCAGTAATATTATTTGTAATAGTGCAAAATAACTGCAGATCTTCGTTCTGTCCTATATGATGGTGAGGGGGATCCCATCAATGATATTTGCATCTCATCACATAAAGATAAAATATGGTACAATTATGTGAATGAGCCCGGACTGATCGGGGAAATCCTATCAAATTATCGATCGCTAAATCTGAGAATCAGTTAGTATTGTGATGAACGCTCATAAAGCTGAGATGAAAAAAAAAACCGCAGAGATGTAGGACACAAATTTTGCCATATCGGAAAGAGAAGAAAAATCCTACAGAATAGAGAGGAAGATATTTTTTGAACTACTATGATGTAATTCTGAATAATGCAAGCTCACTTCCACAACTTGAAAAAAACTTATCGAATTTATTCTAGGAATAGCAGTAATATTTTATTATTTGTTTTTATATATTTTAATTATGATTACATTATAAGAAACCCAACTTCCCAATTCAGGAGAGGGGACGTCAGACATAAACCACCTGATATAGAAACCTCTGGAATACAGGAACAAAATAGTGGTATATAGGAACAGTGTAGGAAGGTGTCTAGGTTACAACCTTATTATTGCACTCCATTATTATGTTCTATTCATGCAATATGACAATCGAGTGTTATAAAAGTTATTAGAATATATAGAGATATTTTCACAATGTTCCAAAGATACGACCTCTGATGTTTCCATACAATGTCACCAGGCATGTATATCATATAATATAACGAATACATCCATGTTTCCATGTTATATTACATTGACAGAATATATACTGTTATATATATATATATATATATATATATATATATATATATATATATATATATACATGTTACAATATAGACACGCTGATGATACAGTATAATATATATTGTGCTACAATGGTACAATAAAGACACATACATGTTACAATACATAGACATTTATACTAGACACATGGACGCTACAGTACAATATATATATTTACTGTTTCCATTATATAATATAGACACATGGATGTTACAGTATAACATATATACTGCTCTCATGTTACAATGAAGCTACATGGATGTTATAGTATAACATATATACTTCTACCATGTTACAAAAAGCTACGTAGATGTTACAGTATAGGGGATATACTGCTACTATGTTGTAATAAAACTACATGGATGTTATAGTATATACTTATACCATGTTGTATTAAAACTCCATGGATGTTACAGTGTATACTTCTACTATGTTGTAATAAACCTACATAGATGTTACAGTATTGGGGATATACTGCTACTATGTTATAATAAAACTACATTGATGTTACAGTATAACATATATATGTCTACCATGTTACGTGGATATTACAGTATAATCGATATACCGCTACAATGCTACATTACAGACACGTGGATATTACAGTAACCTCTGTGCCGGTTCTGTTTACGTTCTGGATTTGGTGTCTTCATGTTTTAATCTTTTTAGTTTCCTCCTTTATTTGGAGAAATTAAGAAAAAAAGTAGATAACTTTGTGCTGAAATCCTCGGGAATATTGTCTTGCAGCGGATTGGCTGCAGTGACCCTCTGCCGACTCCTGATTGGTCAGAAGTTGTGGAAGGGGCTGTGACCTTCTGAAAGTAAAAGCTTCAGCTCCCAGAAAAAAAGTTTGGAAAGTTGTAGCGGAGCTGAGGAGTGGAAGCAGAGAGCCGAGAGCAGTCGGACCCCGACCGGACCCTTCCTGGACCTGTGCTGGCCGCCCGTGGAGGATGACTCTGAGCTGAGACCTGCTCGAGGCTTCCATCCCTCCTTCTCCTGGATTGTGGAGCCAAGGTCTTCTCAGCCTGTCCTGTTGGATCCTGGTGCCTACTCCTCCCTAGCCTATCGGATTCTGGTGCCCACTTTTGCCGCCTGCCCTTCTGGAGTCTGAAAGAATTGCATTTTGCGCCCCTATCCTGCTGGATCCTGGTGCTCAATCCTGCCCCCCTGTTCGGGCATCAATGATGCAGGCTCGTTACTCTGTGGCTGAACACAACGCCCTGGGGGTTGTGCCCTACCTGAGTGAACAGAACTACTACAGGGCAGCTGGCACATATGGCACCATGACTACTCCAATGAGCGTTTACCCTGGACATGAACAGTACACTCCAGGTATGAACAGGTCCTATGGACCCTACCACCACCACCAGCCCTCAGCACCCAAAGACTTGGTGAAACCCCCCTACAGCTACATCGCCCTTATTACAATGGCCATCCAGAATGCCCCTGAGAAGAAGATCACCCTGAATGGCATCTATCAGTTCATCATGGATCGGTTCCCCTTCTACCGGGAGAACAAGCAGGGCTGGCAGAACTCCATCAGGCACAACCTGTCCCTCAATGAGTGTTTCGTAAAAGTGCCCAGGGACGACAAGAAGCCAGGGAAAGGCTCATACTGGACCCTGGACCCCGACTCCTACAACATGTTCGAGAATGGCAGCTTCTTAAGGAGGAGGAGGAGGTTCAAGAAGAAGGATGCCGTTAAAGACAAGGAGGACAGACATCCAAAGGAGCAAAGCAAACTCCAGAGTCCTAGCATGGACCTACCCAAGGAGGCCCAACACGACCACAAGAAAGTCATCATTAAGAGCGAGTCCCCTGAACTTCCAGTCATTACCAAGGTGGAGAACATGAGCCCCGATGGTGGTAGTGCCATGCAGGACAGCCCCAGGAGTGTGGCCTCCACCCCTTCTGTGTCCACAGAAAGCTCTATCCCTGACCACCACCCTTCCAGCAATGGACTTTCAGGTTTCAGCGTGGAGAATATCATGACCCTAAGGACTTCTCCTCATGGGGAACTGAGTCCAGTGTCCTGTAGAACAGGTATGGTTCCTTCCTTGCCCATTACATATGCCCAGAGTCAGCCCTCCATCTACAGCCAGGCCTGCACACAAGGCATGGAAGGCGGTGGGAACTATCAGTGCAGCATGAGGGCAATGAGTTTATACACAAGTGACAGGTCAGGACATATGTGTGTGCCCACCACACTGGACGAGGTTGGGACTGACCACCACAACGGCACAACGTCTCCTCTGAACTCTATGAGCCTCAACTCCACCCAGGAGAGTGTCCTGACCTCAAGCCACCACCAACAGCAAGGAGGGGCATCGGGGCAAACCCCTTCCTGGTACCTCAACCATAGTGCAGAGCTCAACCACCTCTCTGGGCATAGCTTCAACCCCCAGCAACAGACATTCCCCAATGTTAGAGATATGTTCAGTTCCCACCGCCTGGGCATTGAAGGCTCAGCCCTAGGGGAGCATCAGGTGAGCAGTAATGCTAGCTGTCAGATCCCTTACAGGTCCACCGCCTCTATATATCGTCATAGCAGCCCCTATCCTTATGATTGCACTAAATACTGATCCCTCCTTACCAGGACTTTAATATCTGCAGTTGCCGACCATGAGCCCAGGTGCCAATCATAAGCCCTAGTGCCAATCATGAGGGCATCTCCTTCCTCCTCAAAGACTTTTGCAAAATGTTAAACTGGTAAAATTGCGTGTTAGAAGTCCAGGCATTACTTGAAAATATTGAGAAAATTGGGAAGAAATGTAAAATGTTAATGGAAAGAAAAATGTTAGGTTTGTCCAAAAGTTCTTTTAATCCACAGAGTAAGTAAATAGGGGCAGTAGATTATTACAGCCGATCTATGGTGTCTCCTGGAAGTCCTTTTATATTAATATTTAAAGTTGAGGTCACTGGATTCTTCTGCTGTTACATTGTTGCTGTTTTGTTGTTACATTGTTGCCGCGTTTTTGTCACTTTCTCCCCTGCCCTGTATATAATAATCTGAAGCCATGTGCAGACATTGTTGTGTCTTGTTTTATTACAGATTATAATAAGTTTATAATTTATTTCTTTCTCTTACTGGGACGACACCCCACCTCTGCTCTTGCAATGTCTCGATCCTTTCTGTTGCTCTTTTTATTATCTCTGTGGTTTATTGTTGTTGTCTTGTGTCTTAATATTATCTGAAATAAATCAATGTTGGCTACAGCTGTATGGTCACATGTGCGTCTTATTTATGGGAGGGGCATGTATATACAGGGGTGTCGGGGGTTGTCGGGTGCTGTCAGACAGTGCGGTGGTCATATCTAATGTGTAAATAAAAATAACTTTCCGTGTAGTATATTTTTGATTATGTCAGATATTAATATTAGGTGCTTAACCCTCCCTTTAGTGCTGTGGTCATCTCTGGCTATTCATTTACAGTTTAGTGTCAGGTTATTTACTTTCTTTGCCACATAAAATTGGAAAAGCGGTAAAATATCTGAGAGCTTTTTCCACAATGTTTATTTATTAAGCTGAAACTAAACTGTGGACTGAGAGGAGAGTTTCCGCAGCTGCAGGAAGAGGTCGACCTCTGATTTATTCCCTAGTTCTATATAGAATATGTTTATTCCATCACTGCAACAACATCGCATCATCATACCTGTGATTGCTGTTGTCCCTGACAAAAGATCCTTATTTTACTGACCAACCTCATCTCCAGATGATAGTAAGTTATTTTATAATATTACATGATATTATAACCACATTATAATAACAATTACCACTCTATAATTATTATTATTTTTATTATTATATTTTTTGCATAACATTTCTTTAAGGAGAAAAATGTAATCATCCGGGAGGAAAATGCAGCTGTTATAGAAAGTCCAGATTGCTAAGAATATTATACTATTATCTGGGTTCTATACTACAAAATGCTAATTTTCAATTTAGTTTAGCATATATTTAACCAATATATACATATCAATTACTATTATTAATAATTGAAGTTCACACTGTCTGCTTTATATGTGACAGTTGGAAAAGTTTTATGTTGCACTGACATTTATTTGTTCCTATTTTCAACAATCTTCACGGATTTTTTTCTGGTGCTTTACAAATTTTATCCCAACTTCATTCTACCTTTTATGCTTTGCTTCAATATGAGCCGCTGCGGTATATATGTCTTCACTCCGATATATGTGTCCCCACTGCGACATTTCTCAGCAAGATAAGATGAGCAGAATAGCCATAAGCAGGTCTCAGATACCTAATTTTCTTAAACAATCACACATGACTTATCAAATCACAAAAAATAATCCCAGAAGACGCTGACAGATTTGGAAATCTTAGCTTCATTGTATCTAATAAGGAATCTTCACCTGAACATAATATTATTATAAGAAAGCATCGGTTATCTATTTGTAGAAGTTGTAGAAGTAACCTAAATATAGGGATCGAATTGATAATAATAATAATAACAAAAATAATACTGTAAATCTATCATGTTTGCAGACCACTGTTTCCAATATTCTGATGTTATCTTCTTTTTCCAGGTATAATTTGCTTGGGAAACATGATAAAATATAAGAGGTTGTAGAAATTGTTATTTTTATTATTTATAACGTTTCATCTGTTTTAGGTTTCTGTGAATAATCCTGTTCCCGCATATGATCACTATCCACTATTATGATGATAATTCTAATTAATTGAATGATAATATTATATTTATGTCATTATTATTAGTTTGCAATAGTTATTATTGTTGTTATTAGTATTGTTATTATTAGTTCTAGTGAACATAGTATATTTAGTGAAGGGATATTTATTATTGATTTGATACAGTGCTGTCGGGTTGTCGGTGACAGTTGTCCACTTCCTTCATTGCCATGAAAGGAACCATAAAGCCTGTAGTATACCATAGAAGTATATTGTAGAATGGTAGTGCATTGTAATCAGCGCATTGTCCAATGTTTAGGTGATTTGTTGCCATGATGACGATGAAGATGATGAGGAGCGGGATTGTCTAATCGCTAATCTTGGTAATGATTCTGTAATGTGATAACTAAGAAGATGACAATGGTGATAACAGTACTGCGTATAACCCTCATCATCTCTACCCTATCACCTCTACCTGTACACACATACACACTGGTGCAATAATCTGCAGATAAATCTAACAATCTGACAATAATGGGCACAAGATACTTCTCGCAGAATCTCATTAATTTAATCCAGAACATTCCTATACATTTACCCTTCCTGTCTTAACCTTCTAAATATAAGGGATTACATGATTTACATGATTTTATTCTAACATTATATTGTATGATGTTGGGACCATGCCAGATATAAAAATGCAAGTGTCAGTGATTAATACCAACAGATTGTTGTGCTTCCCCTGCAGGATGAAGTAATCTCATAAATCCCTTGCATTACTTTTACAGAAAATTATAGAAACTAAAATGACTGTAATTGTTTTAATTATTTTCAATTAAGTTGAAGCGATAATATAAATACCTTGAGGTGTCAGTTCTGGCAGTGGCCACTAGGGCGGCTCATGTCCCTGTGATGAGGATATTATGAGATATTTCAATCTTCTATCATTTATTCTCTTCTGCTTCAGGTTACAAGTATAACTGCACACGGTTAACCCTTTCTGTACCACCATCAGCTATGACTGACTTTTGTAAATAGATTGTCTTGCTGACTATTAGAAATATATTGTTTAATAAGAGGAGTTTTCACTCAATACTAGTTTACAAGAGTACTGGGAGTGAGGTATTCTGGACTGTTGAATGGATATGAAATTGATACGAATTTATACTGTACATTTTTTCGTGTTGAAGTTGAGAGGGAATTTGTATCCCTATTATTATTATTATACCTTAATATTGGATATTGAGATGCACACTATTGTCAGGTTACCAAAAAAAAACAAAAAAAAACATTCAAAGTAAAGCACTTTGTTGTCATTCTGACAAATACAACTAGAAAAATTTTCAATTCAAAGAGAAGAAAGAAAAATTCTCTATATGAAGGTCAGGTGCACACAGCGCCGCAGATCACAGAGTGAAACATATACAGTAGATTTATATTTAGTATTTTATACATTTTTTTTTACATTGTGATTCTTATGTAGTGTGCTAAACCACACTAGCAGGTTTAATGTCACAGGAAAGTAGTTGTAGACATCATTACAGAATATAACATAATACAGTACAATGCAATGTAATTGTATAGCATAATATAATGTACCATACTACCATCTATTGTAATTAAATGTGATACAATGTAACAGAATGCCTATGAAATATATTATTACCTCATTAATTCCCTTTTACTCTATGGTGAAAATGTATTTATATTTTTTCCCCTTTTTGTTTTTCTTTTTGCAGCTTTTTTGGATTTGCACATTTTTTTTTAAACATGCATTCTCAGAAGCTCGCCATGCACTCATTTTCCTGCTTTGCGCCTTAGGCTCATTTCACACTAACGTTCCTTCCCTCCGTTAAAAAAGTGAAGAATGGAGGTTTAACAGAGGGTTAAAATATTAGTTAAAAGTCCAATTGACATGTAATGTAAATGTTAAGTCATCCATTATGGTCAGTTTGGCAGGGATCCATCAGCTTCCATCATTTTTTCCAACCATAAAACACATGGATAACGGATCCCTGCCTAAAGAGAACATAACGGATGACATAAAATTTACTTTCATGTCAATGGGATATTTAAATGATACGTTAAACCTCTGTTAAACCTCTTTACTTTTTTAAAGGAGGTAAGGAACAGAGAGAAGGAAAGGTAGTGTGAAATGAGCCTTATTCATCTTTGTACCGCGCCTGCTGGCAGATGTCCATGCATGATGTATCATTGATATACAGCCAAAAAAATGTGCAAATACACGTCAGTCCCCACCAGGTGTATGCAAAAGTTTGGCATAGGTTGTGCTAGCAATTGTGACAATTACAGGGATTGCTCCCAAAATTGTGCAAAAATAGGAGCAGAAGTGCTAAAAAATACAGGCACAAATTGCAAGACTAAAGATACATCTACCCCTATGTACACATCCGGCCACTGTAGTAAAATATCAGGGTGTTTGGTTGCGTTCCTGTAAGGTTCACCACCATGGTGTAATCTATAGATCCATGTTGTTTCAATATGTTTCTAGAACAATGTGAATAATTCGTTCTCTGGGTTGCCTCATGTAACTATTATCAGCTTTATATCAGGATAGCATCAAATTTATTGTCCAGAAAATCAAGCTCTAAATTCTTTAGATCCATGATTCTGATGCCATATTTTTGAATGTCACAAAAAAGTGTGATTCATTGAAATAAAAAATACATTTCACTTTTGATCTGCATAAAAAATTAAACCCATAAAACCTTTCCAAATATGTTTCCATATACTCATATATTCCAATAGGATCATGTATTGATACATTTATATCCTTCTGTCAATGACTTTTGTATTCAAATATTAATTTAGATGGTTTAAACAGTTTTTTGGATTTGCCCACAGTTTCCTGTACAGTGAGAAAAGTGGTGTTAGCTACAATCCAACTAGGACATACCGTCGCACAGGGACTTCTCTTCATTTAGGGGGGTATTTATTATCGACTTTCAAACAAAAAACTGGAAGTATTTTTCCCCCTGTTTAGCCTCTTGCGCCTTATTTATGTTGGCACCACAAAATTGGTGATTTTACGACACTCATGACTTGTTCTATTTTTGTGGCGCTGTTTGAATCCAACACTTTTCCAGTACTTCTGTTTTTCTGACTCGGCACAATTTTAAAGCAGCAAAAATTTGTTGTAGGAAGTTTCACCTTTATAAATGGGGAGACAGTTCTAAACTTTTTTTTTTGCACCAAATCATTCATCCTTTGCATCACAAACTTACACCCCACTGTAAATTATAGCACCCGTGTCACCCTGCCTTAGTGTCATGGCCTACAATCTGTGATGATCCTGCATTTTCTGATTTTCCAGTAAACAGAGCCTGGACATTAGGTATGCACATCCTTCCTTACAGTGCCACCCATGTGCACAGGTTGAGTGTGGTATAACATGTCATATCAATTTCGTAGAATAGAGCTGAGCTTCAGTAGCAGAAACAATCCATTGACAAGTAAGGTATTGTGCAAACCTTTCAACAGAATTCTGGCCTACATGATTTGCCCATTTAATACATTTTATAACATTTCTTTGCATCTCCCTGGATACTCAGTAAATATGTATAAATGAGGGAGCCTGTGAATGTGTAGTCAGATGTCCTATGACATATTTCCATATGGTTCATGTATTAAAATAATTGTGTAAAGTAAGACAATATTGAGCTGATGTAAGTAAAGGCATCTAACTTCTAACAAGATGCACCAAATATATAATATAATGTCCACCACTTCTGAGTGCCTCATCTAAAGTTATACTGTCATAATTTTAGCCAGGATAAATTTGGCCTATTTTCTGAAATGGAAAAAACAAACTAGTTCCCACAGGTCCACAAACCTGTACCAGGGCCCTGTTTAATCTTCCAAAGAATATTTATTTTCTCTTTTAATATGTTAGTAATATAATTTTTTGCACCATAATCAGTGGTGGATTAAGGCTACAATAAACCCTGGGCTGTATTTAGATTGTGGCATTCTACTGGTCTCTACTTTTTTTTTTAAATCACACTATGAAGTCCAACAATAATTCTGATAACACCTCTTCGAGGCAACCTCGGCTTCTGGCCAGAACATGGAATAAAACTACATTTGCTGATGTTTCACATGCTAAAGGTGAGTTCAAGACACAGACAGGATGGACGTCTTGCAACTCACAAGTGACAGTTACTTTCCATAGTATACAGAATTTCATACCCCGTTCGGCATTGGCCATGAATAGCTTTCTCAGTCTCCTTTCAGCACATCTCCACACTGTGCCCATAAAAATACCACAGTCACCAACAGTATGGCAGGTAATTAGCAATTTGGGCACAGGGTGGCTCCGAAAGCGTGCTATAATTTTCAGTGGGATGTAAGTTGTGGCTCAAGGGATTGATGATTTGTCGCACAAACAAAAAGGTTTAGAACTGTTTACACATTCAAGAAGGTAAAATAGAACTCCCTAGACAAGCTCTTAGCTGCTCAAATGGTGCGCCAAAAAAGTTGTGAGTGCCGGAAAAGCACCAATATTGTGGCGCTGACACTTCGTAAATAAGGCACTAAAGACGCAGAAATGGAAAAAAAAATTGATAATAAATGCCCCCTATATGTCCACTGGATAAAAACGTAAACTCGTAAACTTTGCTCCAAAGCAATAAATATCCCTCACAACACAGTTCACCACACTGTGGCTTCCCCTGCACATATAAAAAAGTATAAACTATAATCCTTGAATAATTTATAATAAAGTACTACCATAATAAATATATTTTTTTTCACTACATTAGTAATATGAACAGTGACGTCTTTTTAATAAATTGCTATATTTATTTATTTATTTTACTCCTATAATTTATTTTTTTTATATATATATATATATATATACAGTGTCCCCATAATATTTATATAAGCCCCCCAATATATTTATTTTAGTGCCCATTATACATTTAATTATATACAACCACTATAAGCAGTGGCCTCAAAAGTAGTGGCCGCAATATATATATATACCCAAATAATATTTTTTTAACCCTTGCAGCCAGTATTGGCCACCTTTAGTATGTGGCCACTATTTCTCCCATCGTGTTCTAAAAACCATACCTTTTCTTTATTTTTCCATCTATGTTGCTGCAAAAACAATGTGTACTTTTCAGGGGATAGGTTGGAGGCATTTTGTTTTTAAATTTAACATTTTTAAATAATATAATAATATAAGACAATATTATGGTTTGAGTGGAAACCAGGGGAATCGTTTTATTTATTTTTTTATACATATTTTTAAACATTGTTTATTTAGACTAGAGGGTGTGATATGTTGAACGCACCTTCAGTACACTACAATATGATGGTATTGCTGGGCATCATGGCTATCAATATAGGATTAATAATGGCTGGCTTGGGGGCCTTCATTAGGCCTCTAATGCCCATTGGCGCCTTCTCATCATGGCATGAAGAGTGCAGAGACAGGGTAAATGCCCCTTAGAATGTATGTTAGAAGCTGCGGGAAGTGGCATGAGCCCAGCTGTCTGTGTACTCTGAGATTCTCTCTGTGGTCCCCACAACATACAATCTTTGGGGTGTGGCTAGAGGCTAATATAGAGGGCCATCATAATGTATTTATATACAGTGTCCCCATAATATGTTCATTTATAAACAGTGCCCTATAATATATTTATAAATACATTGCCCCATTAAAAACATATTTTTAAAAGCATCCTCACTTTATAATTATATACTGTGCCCCCATAATATATAAATTCATATACAGAGCCACATAAAGCAACTGTTCCATACTAAAACAATAAAAGTAACTTACCTGCCAGTGATCCCGTGCCTGCATCAGGAATGAAATCATCCCACGACTTTGTCTGGAGAAGACATATGCAGAGGTATCTCTGTTGGACCCCCCTCATAATGAATTCTTAAAGACACAGCTACAATTGATTCTTTGGCTGTGTAATTTTGGAAATGGAGGGTATTTGCCCAAACCACATATATTATTATACACCCTTTCTTTTTCCCCTTCTCCATGTAATATTTCATGTTTTTTTTTAAATAAATGATCACTTTACTATGCCTAGATACAGCTTTCCTATTTTCAGAACTGTCATCATCCAGCTCCGTTCACATTGGTGCTACTGTTTACAGGTTATAGCCATATAACATAGATGAAGTATGTATCTGCAAGTCCCAGCACACAGCACTGCAGAAGCAGATACACATAAGTAACAATACATTGTCCAGGGGAGGGATGGATATACCTCAGCTCCATACGCAATTGTCTTCTGTGAACATTAAGAACAGAATGTAAAAAAGGTATAATGGAAAAACAATGGGCAAGAGAGGAAATAATTGAAGAATGATAAGGTGAGATGTGATGTAGGATATGTAAATTTTGCATTCAATTAGGATATTTACAAATCAGGGTTTAAACATACGTATTTATTAAAAACACATTTACACATTCTGGATTTATCAATTTTGTAAAATAAGAATGTTTAAAGAAAAACTTCCATTACCAAAAAGCATAAAAAAAAACCTACAAAAATTCACCTGTCCTCCTCTTCATCTTGATGTTGGCGCTTGCCTTCTGTAATCTTGACATGCTGGGATCACCTGACTTATAATTAGTGGCTGGAGCGCGGGGATGAGATGTTGGAGAGGGAGGTGAAGTCATGGGCGGGACGTGCATAATTAGCAGCCCAGATAAGCAGACATCTCATCCCCACGCTCCGGTCTGCTAGTTATAAGTCTTTTTCTAGGTGATCCTGGCATTTGAAGATTAGAGAAGACAAGTCTGGCACAGATATCATAGTGGTCAACAAGCCAATTGCACCAATATGTTTCTTGAAAGGGGCTAGGGTATGAAATGTCCTCCATAGAATTCCCTCTTTTATGGGAAATATCTCCCACTAACCTATAAATAGTCTCCGAAGTGTTGTGAAAATGAGCAGATAAGAGACACATTTTGCCTGAAATGAGTCAAGTTTAGAGGCTTCAGGTGGAATGTTGATTTAGACGCCCCATCTTGTGTACTATAGTACCTAAAAACTTGCTTTTGGTGTTGTTTGAAAGGACACCAAAGCATACTTCTATATACTGTAGAACTATAGGTAGGGTCAGCTGAAGTGCTTGCAGCCTTTTAACTTGACTCATCTCAGTTAAATATAACTCTTCTCTGCTCATTTTCGTATGACTTTGCCTTTTTTATGGGCACATGGGTCATATTTCATATAAAAGAGAAAAGTAAAGGAGATTTCAAAACCTACACGACAGTTCTGCTAGTTTAATCGAATAAAATCTGGGCCCTTGTTTCTAGTAAATTGGTATTATAACACTGCCTTCAGTGAACACACATATAAATAACTGTTATATTCTTTCCCCTAGTTACATAAATATAAATATTAATATAAATAAATATAACTGCTATAATTTTACCCTCATCTATAAGAATTTAGCAGACTAAAACAGATTGCTATGTACAAGAATATAACTACTATAATACTGTGCCTCTTTGTACAAGAAAAATCCATTATAGTAATGGCGCTAATGCTGCATCTGCATCTATGAAAATAGACTATTGGTATGCACAAATAATATTTAATTGTGCCCTTAAAGTATAGGATATAACTTGTTATTACCCCTATATATAAGACTGCAACAAAAACTTGGCCACTGCCCTATATGTACAAACATATATCTAATGTAATACTGCTTATTATGAAGCAAGCTACTATAATTATGTCATATATGAAAAATAATATAACTACTGATTAATTTGTACATGCATATTACTACTAGAATACTCCCGATTGTTTAGACCAATAAAATATCTATAAGGCTGTACAATAAATACTGTGTTAATAGCCAATATGTGCAAAAAGATATTCTACCAGTATAACTGCTATAATACTTTCCCCTATGTAGAAGAAAATAACTACTATAATACTGGTGCCTTAGTACAGGAATATAACTGCTCCTATTTACAGGGAAATACGATAATAATGCCTCCTATGTACAGGAATATAACTTTAATACTGTTTTATGTACAATATAGCTATAGGTACCCACTTAGTGGCCACAATCAGTACTAGTGCTACATATTGGCCCTGCACAATAATAGTGCTCCTCTTACTGCCTCACACAGTAATAATGCCCAAATGCCCACTGTAACCCACTTAAAGGTGTTGCATAAAGGAAATGCTGAAGAGTTTAAAAAAATGACAGCTTTCCTTTGACTTCAATGGTAAATACAGTATGCATCTTTGTTCATATGACAACTATTTTGCAGGCATTTATGCAACTGAAAATGCTGTAAAATAATAAATAAAAAAGTCCTGGATTACATATGTAATTCCTTAACATCAGCTCTGTACCAGCTCTTCATTTTAGGCAGAAAATATGTCCTGTGAAAATACTTTTTTGTGTGGATTTCTCCAGCTACTTCGATATCCTACTAATGAAGCTTCTATGCACCATAAATATATATTATACAGAGATATCTTAAACAACTGCTATACGTTTATTTTTAGGGTGCGGTCACAGAGTGCGTTTTCACTGCGTTTTGAAATGCATTACAACAGCTGAGATGAGGTGATTTGCCTAATTACAATATTGTTAACATTTGAGTATACAAAACACAGTGTAAACGCAATATTAACTCATTCATTAACCTAGCGTTAACAAACCACTAACATAGACGCATTGTTAACACATGTGTTAACGTTGCATTTACACAGCATTTTGTTAACAGTTATGTAATTAGGTAAATCACCTCATGTCAGCTGTTGTAATGTGATTCAAAACGCAATGAAAACGCAACCAAAACGCACTATATGACCGCGCCCTTAGGGTGAAGACACACGTGGCGTTTTTAGGCCATTTTTGGGCCGTTTTTACTAAGTGCGTTTTCAGATCTTAAAAAACGCATGCGCTAAAAAACGCATCCGTTTTTTTTAAAACGCATGCGTTTTTTGAAAATGCATGCATTTTTAAAAAATGCATGCGTTTTTGTCCGTTTTTGTCCGTTCGGAAAACCGGACAAAAACGCATGCGTTTTAAAAAAACGGATGCGTTTTTTTTACGATCTGAAAACGCACTTAGTAAAAATGGCCCAAAAACGGCCTAAAAGCACCACGTGTGTCTTCACCCTTAGGCTGTTGCAGCCAACTATGCAAAAGTGCATATCATGTGATAATAGGGTTGGGTTTGGGTCTTTGTCAGAAATCCTTGGCTTTTGGCTGCATTTTTACCATGTGAACATGCCATAATACTTTTCTCTGTGTAGAAAAATAGAATTAATGTAGTGCCGCCCAAAAGTACAAGAATATAGCTACATCATTGCCTCATGTACAACAATATGACAACTATAATATTGCCAATACTGACAAAAATATACTGTGGCAGGGTAGCTGACGCTAAAGCAGATTTTGGGTATGGAATGAACATGTTGCTGGATGGATGTGGGAAAGCTATGCGTTTTGCCACTAATGAGGATTAATTTGCATCCAGGTGGAAGTCCTGCATAAATACCTGGTGCAGACTTCCTAGATTGGCTCCACCCTGGGAATAGGCAGGCACTGTGGCACTGATCGTGATCTGATACAGTGATTTTTTGGGGTGCCTGGCAGTAGGCCAGCACCTGGTGAGGTAGGGAACCTCAATGTGTAGTTAGTGCCGGAGAGGCATAGGCTTTATTTTTTGCTGTTCTGCTTATTTTGTTTTACAGCCGAATAAAACTGGCTGAGGTCAGTTGTACCAAGTTACTGGTGTGCTGGTGAATTGTGCCCGTCTACCCCAGGAGACGACGATCCCAGACCTAATCCCTTACAATACCTATTATTATACTGATCTAATGTTCAAAGATACACTAACTGTAATACTACCATCTATGTACAAGAAATAACTCAAACAATACGGCCCTTATAAACAAGAATATACATTTTATTATATACCTTGTATGTCCGCAAGTATATCTACTATACTATTGTCACCTGTGTAGAAGAATAGAACTACTATATATAGTATAATAGAAATACTTCCCCTGCCCCATACATACAAGTATAGAACTACTATAGGTACTACACCCTATGTACAAGAATCCAACTACTATAATACAGTCTTAAATGACATCTATCCCCAGATCAAGGATTTTAAACCAAGCACACTGACATACTGGTGTGCACTCCTTTGGCAGGATCTGCTGTTCTTTTAGCTTCTTATGCCCTTGTTTTTAAGAAAAAAAAGGGCTTTAAAAATTATGCAATTGAGCCTGAGGGGCTCTAGACTCCATTAACTCCTATGGAGCCTGGAGCCCCTCAGGCTCATTTACATAATTTTAAAAGCATTTTTTCCCTTAAAAACAAGGCTATATGAGCTAAAAGAACAGATCCTGTCAGAGGGGCACACACCAGTATGTCACTGTGCTTGGTTAACAATCCTTCATCCTGGTGGTAGATGCCCTTTAAGTATAATAATATACCTATTATAGTACAACCACTGTTTACAATAATATTACTTCAATACTACTGCTCCTATAAAATATTCATATTATAATATCAACTTTCAAGAAGGAACCCCAAAATAATCATATTACAACAGATATACATAGGTGGTAGCATTTTAGTTGACAAATTCTGGTACACAGGTATTACAGTAGATATATATTTTTTGTACATAGGGTCACTATGTACAAAAAATATATATCTACTGTAATACCTGTGTACCAGAATGCGTCAACTAAAATGCTACCACCTATGTATATCTGTTGTAATATGATTATTTTGGGGTTCCTTCTTGTCTGGAGATCCACCTTATGTTTAGGATTACTCATGTTCTGGCAGTTCTTCCACAACTCCTCTTTTGTATCATCTGACGTTTATGAAATTCAGATGAAATATGTGTGAAATCTCTTTGCACCTCAGATCTGAAAACCTCAGGAAATTTGCCCGGAGTATTCCCACATCTCTGGGATAATCACTGGAAATTTGTTACATCCAAGCTCCCAAGGACAAGATCTGGCTTTGGCTGATACTTTCTTTATGGCTTGCAGCATCCACAAGGTGTATGACTGCAGATGTGGTGTAGCTCAATATGTTGTGCTATCTCTAGTTGCCTACAGGGGGCATGATGTGATACTTGTTACGTGTTACTGTATAGTATTGCATGTGTCACCTTCTGATCCAGGATATAGTTTGTCAGAATCTTCCTCTGCCCTGTTCTCTTATTCTACCAGTAAGTTAACCCCATTATTGCCCTGGGATGAAAGTTAATAGATCACAAATCAGAGTATGATATTAAAGTAAAAATAATTTCATAGAAATTAGTCATTCAGGTGGCAGTAATTATTAAATAAAATAACATCATGTGACCTTCCTTTACACTCATCTGTACTGAAGTTTTTAGTGTCTAAAGATCTCTGCTTGACAAAAATTCATTGTGAATCGAAAAGTTGCACTTTTTTCTATGCCTGTGTGAATAAAGGTTTAACCTTTTTTCATCGTATTGGATGCTGTGGCCTTCTTTCCCGTTTTTGTCTTGAACTATGGATCCTGCACCCTGGGCTGCATGCATCAAACAAACAGTTTTTGCTAAATAGATTGGTTGCTGTCTTTTTTCTTTTCTTAAAGATCTCTACGAGTTTATGCACTTTGGGTGCAATACTTTTTACAATGTAAATTGTCAGGCTTCAGTGTGAGGCACAACCCCTGGGGCACATGGGCAGTGAAGTCAAGGTGTAATTCTTATTCCCAAGCTTCAGTGAAGCAGCATACAGGAGCCCAGAGCACACAAGATGAGACTTTCACACTCATTTCTAGATAAAGGGAACCAACCTGTCAACAGGTTTTCACACTTGACTACTCTCATGTGAAAATAGGATGAGAAGAGTCATATTTGCTTGTTTTTAGGGAATTTTTTTTAAAGGTAAACGGATGTTAAAAGAGGAAATTCTAGAAAGGACATTTCATACCCTAAATGAGGGGAAAGTACTGTAGTTTAGTGGGTGACAGGTTCAGTTTAAAAAAAACAAACAGCCATGTACCTCTTCCTGTTCTATCACTGTGAACCATCTTCTTCTTCTATCATCCAATTTTGGTTTCTCCATCTCTTACTCTTGTAGCATCATCCATGCCCATCTTCTTGTTCTATCACTGTGAGCTATTTTCTTCTGCTATCATCCAGTTTTTGCTCCTCCTCTTATTACTCTTGTTGCATCATCCATGCATCTCTTCCTGTTCTATCACTGTAAACCATTTTCTTCTTCAATAATCCAATTTTGGCTCCCCCTCCTGTTACTTTTGTAGCATCATCCAGCTTTTTGTTCTATTACTGTGAGCTAACATCCAGTTTAACTCCTCCTCTTCTTGTAGAATGGTCCACGCACAGGCATTTTTTGACAGCTACAACCTTTGGAGCCCTTTGTGACTGCATGATAAAACTTAAATACAAATCATATAGATCCACAAGGAAAAGAAAAGTCCCTGCACAGCTCAAACAACGGTGTCTGTCCAACGCAGGTGTATCATGTCGGTGGGGCGAATGGCTAGGAGTAAGTGGGTAGTGAACCGCTGCTGCTAGAGGTTCCGTGGCAGTGTTGCTCAGCCTGAGTTTGAGCAGGAACGTAAGGCAACTCGAGAGAAGAAGAGGCGGCACTCACCGGACTCGTGGAACTACTTCATTTTATTCAGCAAAGCGGTGTGGTACAGGGGGAACACTGGAGCCATACGGCGACGGGCCGTTTCGCACTTGCTAGCGCATCTTCAAGCCGTTGACGTCATCCGCCTGCGACGCGCAGAATATATGCGAGAGCGCCGGCGGCTGTCGTCAAGGAGACAGTGTAAACAAGGTAGGAAAGGGAACATGTGCATCAACATTAAAACGTAACATTGTGATATTAAAAACAAATACAAAAAGTATATTCTTATGCAGCTAGAGAATAGACAGCGCTAGTACAAGATTATTATAGAGGTAACATAGCAACGGATACAGTACATTTTATAGTACGGAATGGAAGGGGGGTGGGCACCCGTGTCATAAGAAAACGCTAAAGTCATTTCTATCATTCATGCCCAGCGGCCCCATAGCATCAAACCTAATGATGCATCTACTTTCATGTTGCATTAGGGTTTTATTTCTGTTACCTCCTAGGGGATCTGCTGTCACTACTTCAATGCCTGCAAACTTTAGAACGCATATATTCTGCGCGTCGCAGGCGGAGGACGTCAACGGCTTGAAGATGCGCTAGCAAGCGCGAAACGGCCCGTCGCCGTATGGCTCCAGTGTTCCCCCTGTACCACACCGCTTTGCTGAATAAAATGAAGTAGTTCCACGAGTCCGGTGAGTGCCGCCTCTTCTTCTCTCGAGATGATAAAACTTAAAATGCATACATACACTTTATATCAATATGCTGCGGCTTTGTGTTTTTGGCGCGGATTATAATTATATTATCTATTATATAAACGTTTTTAATACTTAGTATTGTATGAGATTTTTATCCAGGACTCTAATTACCCTTCTACAATTGTAAGGTGATCACAAAATGTATAGGTCTTTATTCTTAGCACTGAGATACGTAGCACAGAGAAGACACTGACACGGTCATAAGCTGCACTCAAATCACTCTTTATTCCAACCGGGCAGTTGTATATATATAAAAGAAGAAATATTCTGCACAGGGGTGTGAAAGGTGATAAAATACTATAGGTTAGCTTGAATATACCAGAACCTCCTTTTAAAGCTATTTTCCCAAATTAACTTTATTTATAGTTTCTTCTGGAAAAACACTAGACTTGAGGGAAACAGAATGTTTTCACTATCCCAGCTACAAACTGAGAAGAAGGCTCCGAATGCTCCTCAGTCGTCAAAATAAGATAAACAGAAGGACAAGCAGGCAAATAACACAAGATGGCTGAATCATGAAATGGATGACAGTGGACAATATGGCTTCTGGCTGAACAAGATGGCATCTGGGTGAACAAGATGGTGTCTGGAGAGAAATTTGATATCTCTAACAGTAAGAGGAGTTCTCCATCAAACCTCTTTGAACATATTAGTAGATTGATTCCAATGATGTGCAACTCAAAGAATTATCTTGGGTGTCTCATAGGAATAATTCAAAAAATTATGCTGGCCGAATCGCCTCAATTTGTATTTAAGATTTCATTACAGAGATTTACCATAGATAGATAACACAATGTGCATAAATATTACATAAATCTAAAAGACTAAGCTATAACATAAATCTAAATAATAAAAAAAAGAAAAAGAAAAAACCTGGATCAAGCCTGGGAAATGGCCCTTAAATTGGTCCAATCCCATGGACTGCACAAATTGCACAAGAAGGGAGTCCCTGTATTATACTGAAATATGATACAAGGGCTCCCTGTCTGCCGGATGAACTTCAGATCTGACACTGTATTCTTACAGCACCGCCGCTGCGGTTCGACCGGCAGACAGGAAGTCTTTACAGCATATTTCTGTACAGTCATGGCCATAAGTTTTGAGAATGATACAAATGTAAATTTTTACAAAGTCTACTGCATCAGGTTTTATAATGGCAATTTGCATATACTCCAGAATGTTATAGAGAGTGATCGGCTCAACAGCAATTAATTGCAAGTCAATATTTGCCTAGAAAATGAACTTTTTCCCCCAAAACACATTTCAAGAAGGACCAGCAAGCGCCAGGACCGTCTCTTAAAAGTGTTTCAGCTTTGGTATCGGGCTACCAGCGGTGCAGAGCTCAGGAATGGCAGCAGGCGGGTGTGAGTGCATCTCCACGCACTGTGAGGCGGAGACTCTTGGAGCAAGGCCTGGTGTCAAGGAGGGCAGCAAAGAAGCCACTTTTCTCCAGAAAATACATCAGGGACAGACTGATATTCTGCAAAAGGTACATGGAGTGGACTGCTGAGGACTGGGGTAAAGTCATTTTCTCTGATGAATCCCCTCCGATTGTTTGGAACATCTGGAAAACAGCTTGTTCGGAGAAGACAAGGTGAGCGATACCACCAGTCTTGCCTCATGCCAACTGTAAAGCATCCTGCAACCATTCATGTGTGGGGTTGCTTCTCAGCCAAGGGAATCGGCTCTCACACAGTCTTGCCTAAAACACATCCATGAATAAAGAATGGTACCAGAATGTCCTCCAAGAGCAACTTCTCCCAACCGTCCAAGAGCAGTTTGGTGATCAACAATGCCTTTTCCAGCATGATGCAGCACCTTGCCATAAAGCAAAGGTGATAACTAAATGGCTCAGGGAACAAAACATAGAGATTTTGGGTACACGGCCTGTAAGCTCCCCAGATCTTAATCAAATTGAGAACTTGTGGTCAATCAACAAGAGACGGGTGGACAAACAAAAACCAAATTGTGACAAAATGCAAGCATTGATTGTGCAAGAATGGACGGCTATCAGTCAGGATTTGGTCCAGAAGTTGATTGAAAGCTGCCAGGGAGAATTGCAGAGGTCCTGAAGAAGAAGGGTCAACACTGCAAATATTGACTTGCTGCAGTAACTCATTCTAACTGTCAATAAAAGCTTTTGTTACTCATAATATGATTGCACTTTTATTTCTGTATGTGATAAAAACATCTGACAAACACACACAAAAACCAGAGGGCAACAGATCATGTGAAAATATAATATTTGTGTCATTCTCAAAACTTATGGACATGATTGTATGAAGTGTTCTCGTCCTTTGCAAGGTTTGCAGTCCATGGGATTGGAAAAACTTATATGGCCTTCACCACAGGCTGTACACGTTCGTCTGCAGCTGGCTACAGACAGGGTCTTGTATTTAGGTTTTTGATGCAGGCCAAAATTTGCTGTGGATTTAGAAAAAGGTTAAAGGGGTTTTCCCATTTCGACTAATAAATGTTATTGTTTGAATAATTAAAGGTTATACAATTTTCCAATATAATTTCTGTATGAATACCTCACGGTTTTCTAGATCTCTTCTTGCTGTCATTCTATAGAAAGCTTCTATGTTTACTTTTCGGAGCATACCAAGCCTTAATGCTGCCTGAGGACAGCCCTGAATACTTCAATGATCAATCTTTAGTAATTTTTTGACTAAAAACATATCTACTGATCATTTCCTGGATCTCGGGAGAAATAAACAGGTAAATCTGAATAAAAACCCTTCTATATAGCTTCCAGTATATAACACACTTTCCACCTATTTCATTACTCCGCGTATACGCTCCTCATATAAAGCTACTGACATTTCAATGCCTGCACTATACTCTCCATATAACTGTATAGTATGTACCCCATATGACACTATGACCCTATATCCTCAGCATACAGTCCCTAGATAACTCTACTGCCTGTATACAGTGTGTATACAATACATATATGGCCACATCTGTCAGGGGCAGGGCCAATACCTTGATTACAATATTAGATGAGTAAGGAAAGTCGGTTTATACAGAACTCATCACACATGGATAATGTAAGCACGGCCCAGCTGTGTGCACTTGTAAAGTTGTTATAATCCCCCTCTGTGCTATAAACAGGAAAGTAGATATTATGGAGTCTCAGGCTACATTCACAAATAATAAAATGCTCTTCTGCCGACACTGCCAAGTTCCCCTTCCACAGCACTGATGTAATGAAACCCCACAAAATGGCACCCCCAATGTAACATTGAGTTCTGAACTACCCTGAGAACTCGGAAACCACACAACATACCAAAAGACACCCCACAATGTTATACCCAATATGACTACTCAAACACCCCTCACCCTACAACATGAACTCTCACTTCATTGCCCCAATGAGATTGTACACTATAAAACTCCACAACTTGACACCCACAAATGACCACTTTATATACTAGGGTCAGGAAGTAAGAGCTCTCCTTATAGAGAGTTTGTCAATTAGGACCACCTTACAGGTGTGTGGAGATTTATAGCCATTGATGCTCCACTAGGGGATTCTGAAAAATATTCAAATACGTTTTCCAAGGAAATCAATGCCTCCTTTTGCTACCTTGAAAGGCAAACAATAACATTATTTTCCCAAAATGAGAATACGCCTAAAAATAGCCTAAGCCAACATGCAAACAGAGGTACTTTGCTTTCTGTTGTTTATGTGGCCAGCTCACATCCCCATTTATTTCTATAGGCTCATACACATAGCTGTGGTGTCCTCAGCCCCTTGCATGAGCCTAGCGCCCATGAGAAAAGAGAAGGTCCTATTCTTGGACATGTTTGGAGCTTTCCCATCCCATATAAGTTTATGGGAACATAAAACACACTGATGCAATACAGGAGAAATAATTGCTATGTAACACAATAATGTGACGCTACAAGTGGTTGGGACAAGCATTTGATATCATTTACCAGCCTTTATGTGTTTTTTTTTTTCTACACCCACAAAACTGGATGATATTTGGGTTACACAACCATGGTTTGGGTGTAGAGGAAAAACATTTGTGTGCAGGTAACCTTAGTAGAAACATAGCTGATTCCAAATAACTAGTGGCTACTACTACAATAAATCGGAACAATGTAGCACAAATGATTTATGCCAATTCCATCTGCATTCTGTGACTTGTGGTGCAGGCTTTATACCTGTTGGGTTTGCCTGTGGCTTTCAACCTTTGTAATTTAAAATCAAACCTACCACCAGGGATCTACCTATTAGATCAGAGGAACCTGCCACCGGATCTACTTTAATAGGTAGATCAGTGCTGGTAGATAGCCATATCAAAAAACAGACAATTATTTAATTTTGTGCAAAGGAGTGAGTAATCCTAGAGATAAAGACTGAATGCAATACATTCTGCTGTTGAACCTAATTGAATAATAAGTAAAAGAAATCATATTCTGCGGAGTTTTACAGGTCATGGGGTACAGATACAAACAAAATAGGACATTATAGAGCAATAACATGGTCTAAACTAGGCTGGATATGTTGAGAGGATAAGGATAAACGAAATAAATCCAGTCTGCGGCAGTGATAGGAGTGATACCATATCCCACAGTGTGATGCACAGTCTTGGGATGTGCAGGACCCTGTAATGTTGTCGGCCCCCGCAGCAGAGGTTGCACTGAGCGTCGGCTGCTGCGGCTTCCAGGACTCTTCTGTGTGAATGGTGGACGTGATCTTTCAAACAGCAGATCAGGCAGTTTATGTATTGGGTGCCCGGAAAATTTTCCAAACAAACACAGCTTGATTCTACTTGGGTGGGCGACTTATCAACAGACTAATTTCCTAAACAAATGGAGGAAGGCGCAGGGCTCATTGGCTGGTACCGCACTGACACGTGGAGGAAGCTGCTCTGGGCTTCTTTTCCTTTTGCAATGAAATTTTAATTAATGTGGGTGGGCTGAGAATTGGACGAATGTTTATCATAGACAATTTATTTTCCAGGGCTAAGTCAACATAAAATAGCAAACTTACAAGCATTATTTAATGTTTTTAAACTATGAAGGAGAAGGGACAGACAGGGAGCAGGCAGGGGAGAGCTCAGTGCTGGAAGGCAGCAGCAGCAGCTCTCGCACAGCTCTGGACAAGTTTCTTCTCCTTCCTCTGCGACCATGAGCCGCCTCTACAACCATCACCTACCTCAGATGGGCACTGACCTGTCCAGACCACCTCTGCTCTACCTCTATGGAGCAGACAGGACACTAATGCCCTCTTTGGGCTTTACATCTGCCAGTGTCATCACCAGACAAGAGCCACCCCAGAAGCCACCTTACAGCTACATCGCCCTGATAGCTATGGCCATCAAGGACTCTCCTGACCACAAGGTGACCCTAAATGGTATCTACCAGTTCATCATGGACCGTTTCCCCTTCTATCATGACAACAAGCAAGGATGGCAGAACTCCATCAGGCACAACCTCTCCCTTAACGATTGCTTCATTAAAGTGCCAAGGGAGAAGGGCAGACCAGGAAAGGGAAGCTACTGGACCCTTGACCCAAAGTGTCTGGATATGTTTGAAAATGGCAACTTTAGACGCAGGAAAAGGAAACCTAAAACTCTTCTGTCACTTGAATCCAAGCGATGTAAAGCAGAAGCATCTGAAGATGTGGAGGAGTCTGCGGCGGACGGACAACCTACCTACCAGAGGTCAGTCATTAAGGGTCCTTACAGTGACAGGGAGCAGGGCTCTGTCTGCAGGAAGGACAGTGTTGGGGAATTGTCATCTTCAGATGAAGAGGGGAGCAGAGATTACAGTCACTCACAGATGACCTCTGTCACTTTCATGGACAATCCACAGACACCCGGATGCTCCACTTCCTTTTACTTATCTGTACCACTGCTTACTGACAAGGGGGCATTATCTGCAGCCAAGGATGTGGGAAACAAGGCTCCTAAGGAGGAGGAAGGACCACTGAAGAGCCAGCAAGATCCGGGACCAGATAACTTTTCATCCAGTACTAAGGAAACCCATCATCACCTTCACAGTAATCCTCAGCAAAAGCCTTTACAAGAAACCCGTTCAAAGCACCCCAAAAGCTTCAGCATAGAAAGCATCTTGAGCCCCCAAGTCACAAAGGCAAGTGGGGGTGCAGCAGGGGTGCCTAAGCTGACTGTGGACTGTCTGGCAGATAGATATAGGTACAACTCCAGTGTCTGCCCTTTGTTCAATGCTTCTGTGATGGTCGACTCTCAGGTACAGGGGAGATTCTACCACATTGGGGTACCTATCCTCTCCTATCTGCCAATGGCTCTTACAGAATCTGCCTTACCTAAATAACAACTAGATGTTATGGCATTTGTTACAGGGATTGCTGGGACTAATAGTTCTCATGTGCCTATCATACTTGCTTCTTTTTTAGGCTTTGTATATCTCACTGGGTAGAACTGTGGGGCATTATCCAGATATGAACTACAGAACTGGCCACTGCTATCTCCACAAATTGTGTTATGACATGAATTATATATTGCAGGACCCTCTCCTCTTACACTGCTTTATATCACAATCCTTTCTATCACACAATAAAATAAGAATAAAATGATTATTATGGGGGTTCCGGCTACTCCTTGTCTGTATTTTCTATGTGATATTTGTCCCTTTCCATTCTATATTATCCCCTGTGACATTCTCTGTGTGGGTCATTTCGATGTAGATAGGGTTAGAGCTAGTTCATAAGATGTAAGCTGAAGTTCTGGGAGGTCTGTGGATAGGGGTGGAGGTGCATTAACCTATGTTGTCCTGGGTTGTTGTAAGTAAAGGCAAGGGTTAATGGGCTGCACAGAGGGAAGCAGTCTGAGATCTGAGCACACTCTCTCTTTCCCACACTATTCCTGGGTCTGGGGTCAGTATCATCTACAAGACTGGGAGTCAGTGGGAAAAAGAGTGACCAACCACATTATGGGAGACTTTTTACTAGAGAACCAGAACCTTGAAGGAGGCATCTATATGTTTAAGTCTATAGCCAGTGTCTGTTACTATTAATAGGGAGAGATAGAAAAACAATGCATATATTAATGCAACCCATAGTTATAATAACAATAATAACTATACTATCTATAACTATAATTTTCCTTCATTATACTTCCTCTAGACAGACGTTTATTATTATTATTATCTCAGTTTTCCATTTTTTTGCAGAATAAAACTGAACTGAATCGGGCATTTATTTCAGGTCACAGAAAATAATAGAATAGACCAAAAAATCTAAATAAAAAGTGTGAACATGAATAGTTTAAATGCGGATGCATATGTGTATGTGCTCTTCATCTCAAACTGTAGTGACATACATATGGAAATAAACAAATCTATATATGTAGACAGACATACTGAAATGGATCTGGTGGTGCCTGATTTTAGCACATACTCAAAAAAATATGTTAACATTATTGTTAAATCTGTACATCTTTAAATACATGTAGAAATGTTACTTTGATATTTTACATGCCTCCCACATACTGAAGTGATATTGCACACAAAGAAATAACATTTAATAAATGTTTCTAAATCCTGGTCAGTCAGTATTTGACTCCATCTCTCTAAAATAGTACGATGATTGTGACACAAATGGTTAATAAATGGAGTTTCCAGCAGATACAGCTATGTAAAAAGGAGGATACAGCTTATTCTGGAGCTATCTATAGATAAAAGACAAATATCTACAGTGACAATGGGGATGGCACTATATGTGACAGATCTTATAAAACCATAAATGACCTGTCTGTCCGCCATGACAACATGGCTGCCATTCAATCGAAAGAGCGGGGGCTGGGTCCTAACTGATACAGAACATTTGTATCTGTGATGTTTGCTACATGAAATAGAATGAAAGGTCAGTTTACACAAATGTCCATCTTTTTTCCATCTGTGACTATAACACAGCTGGGGAAGTACAACCCCCCGCGTCTCTGATGTGCTCTGTCACCAGAGCCACAATACAGGAAGATGCTAAGTGTATACAGCAAGGCCGCACAATGTGTGCGTATGTATATGTGCAAGTGTTTATGTGTCAGTGTGTGTACTTGTCTATGTATTTATCTATGTGTAAGTAGAGGCATGTTTGTGTATTCATATAAATGTATATATATATATCTATATCTATATCTATATATATGCTAGTTTATATCACTATTTTAATAATCTATTAGTATGTGGAGAAATATTGGGGGTCATTTATCTTGTTTCCCCCTTCCGCGAGCTAGTTTTGCACCTTTTGCGAGTCTATGTTTTGCACCTCATTGGTCGATTTCTTTGTCAAATAAAGGTTTTTTGTGCCTTATTAGGCGCACATTTTTTTAAAGGCGCAACTTTGTTGCGCAAATCATGCCTTTTCTTTTCCTAAGCATGGTCTAGACTGGTGTGTTATTGTGCAATTATATGTTAAATAATGTTAAATAATGCGCAAACATTTGGAAGCAGGAGAAATACAAAGAAAAATTAGGCGCAAACCAGGAAACTGTTACCCGGCAAACTCTGGAGAACTGCTGGAAAGGGGCGCAAAAATTTGAGCAAATACCCCAATGCGCTCAAAAAGTCACTAAAATACAACCAAATAAGGCGCATCAGACTAAGATAAATGACCCCCATTGTATGTTCAGGGATGTACAATAGATTTTGTACAGTTATATGGATGTCTACATGTGTACACTGTATTTTTTGCTATTTTTCCATCATTTGATGGATTTTTTTTGTTGCAAAATATAACAAAAACATATATTTACATGGATGTAAACATTCACTGCAAACTAAGGGAACTAATGTAAACCAACGTATAGAATGTGAATCATGGAGAGAAGAACCGTTCCTGATTGACCAGATGTAACAGTCGCTTGCAATAGAGGGTAAGTTGTGAGCACTGCAGAGGCTGCCAAAACTGTAAAATATGCATCCACAATAAATCGCCAACATATAGTGGCTGTGGAAGATAAAAAAAATCTGCAGGACGCCATGATCTCAGCACAAAATTTCCACATTTTAAGTTTTTGTTTTGGTCATTTACAGATCAGTTTGATAGATTTTTCAGTATATGATAGTCCAGCAATCATTTGGCCTTATGGAATCCAGATTAAAGGGTACAGTACACTAATATGATTCTGACAATCTACATACCAAAACCCTGGAGATGCTCCAATCCAATACAATTACGGTTTACACATAAATATTTGTATTTAAGTTTTTTGTCCTTGAATAAATGAATATTGTAAGGCTCATTTCCCTCCGTTACTTAATATGTTTAAAAAGTAAAGAATGGAGGTTTAACAGAGATTTAGTGGAGGTTTAACGTATCACTTAAAAATCCCATTGACATCCATGTAAGGCTCAGTTCACACTACGGTTGTGATTTACGTTTCTAGTATCTGCCTAGAAAAGTAAAAAACTGAAATAGAACGGATCTGTTTTAAATCCGTAAATCAATGTAAATTTTAATGTCATCTGTTGTCATCAGTTGTACAGTAATCCGTTATTCTTCAGTATTTCTCACGGAAAAAAATTTGTTAAAAAAAAAAAAAAAGATGGATGGTGCCAAACTGACCATAACAGACAATCACAAGCAGTTAACAATAACAGACCATAACAAGTTATTTTTTACATTGAAGTCAATGGGGATGATAGTAAGTGTCACTTTTTACAATTTTAGATGAATAAATAGACAGATATAGATAGACAGAAATAGCTAATATATAAATACATAGATAGCAAAATAGATAATGGATAAATTATAGATAAATGTGAAGTACAGGCAGTCCCCTACTTAAGGACACCCGACTTACAGACAACCCATAGTTACAGACGAACCCCTCTGCCCCCTGTGACCTCTGGTGAAGCTTTCTGAATGCTTTACTGTAGTCCCAGGTTGCAATGATCAGCTGTAAGATGTCTGTAATGAAGCTTTATTGATAATCCTTAAGGCAAAAAATTTTAAACTCCAATTGTCACTGGGGCAAAAACAAAAAAAAGGTCTAGAACTACAATTATAAAACATACAGCTTCGACTTACATACAAATTCAATACAAACCTGCCTGTATAGAGAGAAAGATAGGAAGGAAAATAGAAATGAGAGATCGATAGGTAGGTAGATAGATCAATAGATAGGTAGATAGATAGTAAAGTGAGATAGATAGATACTTGTAGAAAGATCCAGCGGCACTATCTGGTTGACTGTGGTGGGTGCAGGCGACCTGGGATCGGGCCTCAGATCCTCTGGTAGCAAAAAATCCAAAAAATGAGCAGCACTCCAGATGTGTGAAGAAACGTGATTCTATTTTATTCCATGATGAGTAATAACAGCAACGTTTCGGCTCAAAAGAAAAAGGCTCTTTTGAGCCGAAACGTTGCTGTTATTACTCATCATGGAATAAAATAGAATCACGTTTCTTCACACATCTGGAATGCTGCTCATTTTTTGGATTTTTTTTAGATAGATAGATAGATAGATAGATAAAACAAGGAGATCCAAGGCAGTACAACCTCTACAGTTTGGTGCAATATCTGAAGACACATGTCAAGGATTCAATATTATATCAGGAAAGGGAGCAGCACACCATTTTAGTGTTCCAAAGCAGGGTGATCTTTATTCCATGAACATAGAATAAAGATAGATAGATGGGTAAGTGTTGCTTGAAAAAGGTGCTTTGCCACCGAAACGTCACAACATGAAATAAAGACACCATGTTTTTTCACTTGAATTTTGGAGTGCTGCCTTGTTCCTGAAGTAGATAGATAGATAAATATAGAAGCTATATTGAAAGTGAAAGTACTGTAAGAAAAAAACTGATTATTCAAAAAACAAAACAACTCATACTAACTGAAAGTGTCCATTTTTTTAGCCAGGAAACATTAGGGTATCAGTTAAATTAACGGACACTATGTCATCAGTTACTTTCAGTTTATCTACGTTTATTTATCATCCTTTTTTTAAAGGACGGATGTGTCGACAGTAGTGTGAACTTATCTTAAATTTATGTCACCCGTTATTATCCGTTTCAGTTATCCATTTGTTATCTGTTATCTGTTTTTTAACAGAAAAAATAATGGAGGCCGCAGTACTTTTCCTCCGTTTGAAAAAAACACATGGATAACGGATCCATGCCAAACTGACCGTAATGGATTACATATAATTTACGTTGATGTCAATGGGATTTTTAACTGAAGTTAAAACCTCCATTCTTCAATTTTTTAAAGGAGGGAAGGAATGGTAGTGTGAATTTACCCTTACCTGAGGAATCACTGTAGTTCGTAATGAGTATACACTGCAATTTTATAGTTGTTGCCACCATCACATATAAACATTTGGTTAGTTAAGTAGTTTATTAATTATCTTCTCTTTGTATTTTAAGATTTGTTTAATCACTAGCAGCAAAATTTTTAACCACATCATCTGATTTTTCAGGAAAATAATATTTTGTTAACATTGTTTCTTTAATATTATTTAAGCCATAAAAGCAATTTCACACAGTAAACTACCACATGAACAATCAAAGTCATGCACACTATGACATACACATGGCCACCTATGCAATCACAGTCTTTTAGGCTATGGGGGACCTATATATGGCCGGCGTATATACGGCGTATATACATCTCCCATATACTTCTATGAGCTCAAGGCCCTGTACGTGAGCAGTACGGTGCAGCACACGTGCGGCACCATACTGCTCCGTAGCCCGTAGAAAGATAGGACATGTCCTATCTTTCGACGTAATACGACGCCGTGCGCTGTATATTCCTGTGGAGAGGAGTGGGGGTGAGCTGCGCTCATCCCCTGCTCCTCTCTGCAGCACCAATGTATGCCCGCCGTACTACGGTACGGTGGGCATACATCATGTGAATGAAGCAAAGGTTATATAACTACATACACACTAACATTCATCACATACATTATCATTAATCTGTCTTGTACACCATTACATACATAGTTGCATATAGAATCACACACAATTACACAAAATCACTTATACAATCACATTTTACGGTTTAATTCATCACCTACAATATCATTTGCAGTCACTGGCACAATCCCATATACTATTACATACATTGGCACACATGTATGCACACTCCAGATCACATACACAGTCATACATTACATTATTTATAGTCACATTAGCAATCACAAACACAGTATAAAGATCACTCACATATTCAGAATTCTTTCGGTATTTCCAACCCCCGGCAGCGATTTTCTTCTAGTGCCGCACTGTATGTGCCGCTCCCACTGGAGATGCCGCTGAGGGTCATGGAAGGTTTGCACAAATAAAGCTTTTTGCTGGATATGGCTCCAGTGTTTGGCTGCCAAGTCTTTCTTCAGATGGAAGAAGAAAAGCTTCACATATTGGATGAAACTAAACTGGCGGATGGAATAATACAGACAGAACTCAGTATATTATTGATTCTATCAAGGAAGATCCATATCTACTGAAGTAATAATGGTGCCAAATAGAGCTGATGTGTGAGCCAGGTACAGCAGGATAGCACCTATCCGGGACTTTCAGGGACATGGAAATGGAAATTGAGGGTAAGAGCAGAGGGAGCGGAGGAGGTTTGGGCTACAGCCAGGTAAGCTGGGCCCAACAGCTTCTCAAGTTAAGGGAATATGTCAGCAGTTTTACCATACAAAGCTGCAGACGGTATGAGTTAGCAGCCATGGATCATGATCCTTGCATTGACGAGACAGAGGCAGGAGACAAATAGCAGGTTGGAAAGGTTATAAAGAATGAGTGCTTAGAATGAGGTGGGATAGTGGTTGACAGGTGTCCCTTAACACTGAATGCAGAATTTTGTCCCTGTTACCTGCCACAGTAAACCCATTAATCACTTCTGATGAAAAAAAATGACAAATTAGCCCTCAAGGATGTACGTAAAGCACTGAACAAGGTGGGCCAATGGAAGCTGGAACAGGGCCCGAACAGCTAAACGAAAACCTGCGCCCAAAAACTGGCACGTTACAATTGAGGTCTATGCTAATTACTTACTAAGTTCATTTTAGTTTTGGCACATGGGATGTGCCAGAATTTTTAAGAGGATATAGACTTTAAATAATTCTGGCACAAATTACATAAAAGGCACATAAAAAGCACAAAGAGCCTTTTGTAATAAATTGGTGCCCAGGCACTGAATAGCAGAGGAGGCTAGGAGACAGTTGCATGGATGGTGGTCTGGTGTGGACATATCTGAACAGTGGGTGGCACTAATATCAGACACTGTTGAGTGAAGTCTGGCTGTTTCTGTTTTAAAAAATATAGGGACACAATCACTGCGCTGACTGTACTGCGCTGACTGTACTGCGCTGACTGTACAACTTCAGATTGTTTTCACTTTAAACCTACTGTATGGTTTTAATCTCTAAAAATATGTTGTAGAAGATTAAAAAAAAAAATTTCCTGCTCTCTAAATATAGCCGAGCCGGGTCAGCAGAATCGCTGCGCAGAGCGGAGAGCAGGAATGCACAGAAATAAATAACTCTTCCAATTTTTTTGGAAACCAAGTAGAACCTACGAGTTATTTCCTGATTGAATACATTTGATGGAGTGAATTAAATTAGACTTGGTATCAGAGTGACCCGGGAGCCGGGCGCTTTGCTGTCTTCACTCCGGTCCCCAGACTCAGACATTCCAGAGGCAATTGGAATATGTATTTCTATTACACTGAGGAACATTAGAGGTACACATCTACTGGAACCAGACTGATACATTGGTACAGATGATATAAACAAGCAAAGATTTAGAATGAACATATAAGTGAAACTTTCTAAAATCATAACATAACAGCGCTATCATATCCTTTATTTCATATTTTGCTCTAAATAGTAAATCTCAAAGTTTAATATTCAGACATTTTTTTAATAAATCTTTGGTCATCTCAATTGGATTGAGATATCACAGGGTAAACAGAGAACCTTACCTGGGCCTAGTATTGCAGGTATTGGGCAGAAGATGAGGATGGAAGATTTTGAGTGTCTTTGGGACACCACACCAGGGTATTAATATTACCAAGAGAAATTGGAAAAGGGCCAGACTAATATACTTACCGTATATAGTCAAGTATAAGGTGACCCAAGCTTTTCCTTATGCTAGCTCCTATCTGTTCCATTTGGGGTAAAAGGTACCAGTGCGTTTTCTTTTTGGATTGAAAATATCCAGTAGTCTCCCCTTAAGAATGAAATGTTCACAGCAGCCCCTCCAATTAATAAAATGTCCAGCAGAGTGCCCCCATTAATATAATGTCCAGCAGAGTGCCCCCGTAAATGTAATGTCCAGCAGAGTACCCCCGTAAATGTAATGTCCAGCAGAGTACCCCCATTAATGTAATGTCCTGCAGAGTACCCCCATTAATGTAATGTCCTGCAGAGTACCACCATTAATGTAATGTCCAGCAGAGTACCACCATTAATGTATTTTCCAGCAGAGTGCCCCAAATAATGTAATGCCGGGCAGAGTGCCCCCATTAATAAAAAGTCCAGCTGAGTACCCCCTTAAAAAAATAAACTTAGTACTCACCCACAATCGCTGACTCCTGGCTTCCTCTTCTCCCTGCAGCATGTCTTTGGGCTGGCAGATGCACGCCTATGCGATCTGATGGCACAGTAGGTGGATACACTGCCGCATCATAGTTTCTCTGCTGGCAGATTGCATAGCCGTGGGTGATATGGGGAGAAGAAGATGCCAGGGGTCAGTGCCGGATGGTGAGTACTAACTTTATTTTTTTATATACCTGAGTATAAGCCGAGTGGGACTTTTGCAGCAGAAAAATCTTGGCTTATATTCGAGTATATACGGTAACTCAGTTTTTTTCAAAGACTTCCTTTTATTTAAAGGGGCTTTCCAGGTCTTAAAAAATATATATTCGGCTAGAGGGGGCTAAGATAACAAAAAAGAACTTATGCTTGCCTTCTCCAGCGCTCCTGTTGTCAGAGCCCTTGCCCGTCGTGCTGTGCCCCTGTTCCTATACAGAGGCAGACACACCCACCCATACACTGCCAGGCGCTGGACAGAGCATTAGATTCAATGCTGTATCCGGCGACCAGAAATAGTCGAATCAAATTTCCTGTCTCTGTTAACAAACAAAGGCATGGCACAGACAGGTGATGGCACAAAGAACGGGAGTGTCCGAGAAGGTTAGCATAGATTTCTTACAACCCCTTTAATAAAGACTAGTAAATGAAACATTACAATAACATGAAAATTTGGAGCACAGAATTAAGGCACAATTTAACAAACATTTGTGAAAAGTAGCATTTTCCGCAGCATCACAACTTTACACAAACAAATCTGGTTTTTCATAGACCAGTATCACAGCGTCAAAGACTGACATTACAAAAATGTTCAATTACACAAATCTAGCCTGTTTTGAGCTTCAACAAGTGCGTTCAATAGGTTGAATATCTGAGGTGGATATGGGAAGGACAGCATACAGGTGATCACTTTTTTACCTCACTCTTAATAAATTCCCCTTCTTCTACCTCCAATTCTTAATAAATGTCCCCTCTTCTGCCCCCAGTTCTTTATAAATGCCTTCTCTTTTGTTCCTATTTTCAATTAATGTACTCTCTTGCCTGCATCCTTAAAAGGGTATTCTCGTCTGGGCACTCACATTCAGTTTCACTATTCTTCCATATATAAACATTTCTTCAATTGGATGTTATTAAAAAAATGTTCCTGTGTGAAGATAATTTCTCATAAATGTTGTCCCTTAGAAACCAGATAGCTTCCTCGGATACGACCACGTCACAATCTGGCAGTGGTGGCCAGACATGCGCTATTGAGTCCTGCCTGACCACCAGGATTCAGCAATCATTACCACAGGACGGCTGTGAGACATGCAGTAACTCCCGGACATTTCATATACAAAAACAATTTGTTTCTTTATGTAATCCCTCCAGCAGAGGTGGCCGTATCTGAGGAAGCCATCTCGTTACTAAGGGACAAAATTACTACATTTATGAGAAATTATCTTCACACAGGAACATTTTTTTAAATAACATCTAATTGAAGAAATGTTTATGTATGGCAGATTTATCAAACTGAATGTGAATGCCCAGACGAGAATACCCCTTTAATGCCCTTTCTGCATATTCGTAATGCCCTGTCTTTTCCCCACCTTCTTAATGCCATCTCTTTTTTCCCCATTCATAATGCCCCTTCTAACCTCCTTTTATAATGCTCCCTCCATTATGCCCCCATCTATAGTGCCCCTTCTCCTTTTATGGCTCCTTTTACAATGCTTTTTCCATTATGCTCCCATTTATAGTGACCCCTCTCCTTATGTCCTCTCTTATTTGTCCACCATTCCATTCTCCCTTTTTATGGCAGTGCAAGATTTAAGAAAAAATATTGACCTTTCCTCTGGTGGCGGCTGTCTTCTGTTCTGCAGTAAGGCATCAGGTGACGTAGTGACATCATTGGGCTGCCAACGCTGGGGGCTGGGCTGCGAAAGGTTGCAGTTCAGGGAATTTATTACTCCCCGCTATGCCCTGGTACGAACTATAGTCAACTGCAGAAGCACACGAACCAGGTGCAGGACAGGAGTAGGGTTAGTGGCTCATGCGCTGCATCAGGGGGCCTGCGGCTCTCTTCGTGGAAGATGATGAATGGAGTGAGCCGCAGTCCCACTCTTCCCACATGACCACCCACGTGCGTCTGTGATCGTGGTGGGTGGTCTGGTCCAAGATACCTAGTTGGCCGTATCTGGCCTGTGGGCCATATGATGATACCTGCCCCTGCTCTATAGTTTGAGCAGTCCCATTTTCATACACAAGTCATTTAAGTTATATGATATAAAGTCTACTTTATCCAAAAAGCCCATTCAGCCCACATTAGGAAGGCAGACTTATCTGAATGACACTACACATGCTGAAAGGAACTGGGGGAGCAGAAAGAGGTATTTCACGTGGGAGCTAACACAAAAGGGACCATTATAAGCACAAATGCACAAATTGGTGCATTACAAATGGGGGGTATTATGATGGGGAGTGTTGCATTAAAGGGGGTATCAGTGGGTGGTCTACGGAAAGGGAGGCATTATAACTCGGCTAAATCAAATGGGGGAATTATAGGTGAGGGGACTACAGGAAAGGAGACATTTTAAGTTTGTGAGAATGCCGCACTGCGTTCAGCTTTCGGTCAGCCAAGGGGGGCGTCCCGCATTATACAAAGCTGGAAATAGGGATGGTGAGCTGAACACAGAGTGGCTTCCATGCCTCTGTTTATTTACAGAGATTACAGTGCTGGACACTTTTTTAACCCACACCATCCCGGCCACCCAAGGGTTTTTTTATAACCTCGGACAACCCATTTAACGGCCACAGGACTGGAGGCATACAGTGGGGGTCAAAGGAGGACAACATTATGGAGAAATGTACAGTGTGGAAGGGCATACTTGGCCAGATTATTGGTAGTGAACACCTGAAGATGGACATGCGGCATACTTTCAGTTTACTCACCAGATCAGCAGCAGAAGAGCGGCCGAAAACCTAGCTCCTGCTGCAAGTGGAGAAAACTCAGGTCAGGGTCCTGTAATCCCTTACTAACCCCTAGCTAAGGAGTCAGACATAGGAAAGGAGTTCCCTCTGTCACCCTCGTTGCCTCCTGGCCGCATCATGGCCTCCGGGCCTGGCAAGTACAGAAACCTATTTGCTAAAATAGTTAAAAAAAACTGTACATTTGTGTTGCCTTTTTATTCTCATGAACCTACAGAAAAAATAGCTAGTTCTGTATTGTGAGCTGCAAAAACTTTTCAATTAAAATACAATATGGGGAAATTATAAACAATTAAGGATTAATACATTTTTATCGTTATGTTATTTTTACTTTCAAAGTGAAGCCATTGGAAAATGCAACTTTGAGCACAAAATACACATACTCATATTCCTATGTCAGATAACAAATAAAAGTAAAAGTTGAGGAGACGAGAGGACAGAAAAACTTAAAAATAAATTGTTCACAAAAGCTCAAATATGTCATTTGTTAAGGGGATGGGATAAAGGGTGTGACTCTGTTCCAAAATGTAAATGTACAACACTACAATGTCTCGTGGGAAATTTACTATTTGCATATAGTGAATTTCAGATCCCCCATGTCTTATCTCTGTCTCAGTTTGTTGATACAAAATTTCCAGCTGATTCGCCTGAATATAAGAAAGGCGCTGCACATATTTTCTGCCTGAAATCCTCGGTTCTCACAAGGCCTGCTGCATTATAAATAAATAAACTGTAATCATCTGTGTCAGCACTCACATGGGGGGCAGATATTTAGCGGATTAAAAATGTGTTGGCTACCTGGAATTAGTTAAGATTCTTTATTCAAAGATCCCAACGCCCAGTGACCCCCTGACTAGTGGATAGTTCGTTTTCTTTGGCGCATATATACAAAAAAGCTAACGACCCATATCTGGAGTTTTCATAGATGAACGTGGCAAGAACTCTCATACTTAAAGGGATATTCTACTTCTATAGCTTTTTACTGTGTACCCTTTCCTTATCTTGAGGTTTTCGAGTCATTCTAAAGTCATATTAAATCCTAGACTCCAATCACTTCTAGAGCTGCAGTCACATTCCCTTTGGTTTCTTGTCAATAAAAAGCTATTAGCTGTACAGTTCAGATGACAGGTACTGTACATAGACAAGCCTGTCTAGGGGTATAACTAAACTACTATCTAACCCATAGAATTGTGAGTGCAGCTTTGCATGTTACATGAGAAGAGGATACAATTAGTAAAGTATTTAAAATGTTATTTGATATTGACTGTGAATGGTTAAAGGGGACTCAAAGAGAGAAATCAGATGAGGAGACATGAGAAGAGCTCGGTGTGGGCTTCACATTGCTCGGTTTAATATTTGCAGATGTAAAAACAGCATTGAAATTATTTTAACAACGCTGACAGCGAACAGGTCAGAGAAGCAATGGACCCTTTACAATGAAGATGAAGGATTCCCAGCAAGACACTCAGGGGGTAAGATAGAAAAATATGTAATAATGTTTCAACTTAAACTGCCACCTTCTTAAGTCTCTATTTGATATGAGGCCAAATTTCAGGACCACCCCTCCAGTAATGACTCCATGCTGAGATGAATCCCTACATTTGTCATAAATCATACGGAAATGAGACCACCTAGGCTACTCATATGTGCAAGGGATGGGACCCACTGCAGTTCTGCAGAGCCTCAGGATGAAAGGAGCTTATGTATGAGCAGGGTGATCCATCCATCACACAGGTCTCACACCCCTCTCCATGCACTGGATTGGGCTTTTACAATGAGACCAGTGACGCTTATTCCTGCAGAAATCGGGGCCAACAATAAAATAGAGAGACATTCTTCCTTCGTGCTGGGGAAAGTAATATTCTCTCCAAACCCCCAGCCCCTTGTGAGTTGTGGCTTGTATAAGATTTACAAGAGCTTCTCGTGGACACGGCTGAAAAGGTTCCATTGTGTGATAACATCTGCCTAGTCTGGAGGTTTCATGTAGGAAGCAATTTGATGAATATTTGGGTCAATTAAAAGGTGTCTGGTTATAATATATATAAAGTGTAACTGGATGTCAGGGCGGAGTCCACCTCTGCATCACCCTGCTCTGCCAACTTCTTTTTTTTAGGATCTTGGGTGTAGCCAAGGGGCATAAGGAGTGTAATCACCTCCAAAAACTGTGGACTGAACAGCTTACAGTCTATGCCAGAGACATGACATGCTCTGGCATAGACTATGAGCTGTTTGGGCCAAAGTTCTTGGCTAATTTTGGAGGTGTCAGAAGTAGTAATGAGCAAGTCCAAAGCGAGTGAGTTTGTGGTCATGGACCTGGAACAGAAGTTTGCTTCAAACTAGTTTGTTATTTGGTGGTAAAATTGTGTGGAACACTGCATGATTGACATCTGAACTGCCAATCAATCAGTGTTTAGCACCCTAACAATATTGGCACGGCTGTGATTGGGCAGGTGGGACATGTAATCCTGTTGTAAAACAAACAGGGTCACATCTCCCAGCACCATTACAGTGAGGAGACAGTGGGGCATATTTACTTAACCGGTCCAGTTGCGATCCCGCACCGCGTTGTCCGACGAGGATTCGTGTCTGCCGGCATTCACTAAGATCGTGCGCCTGATATCCAGCAGGTGTCGCTGCTGTGCCGAGGTCCGCCGGAGTGCACCTTCTTCTCCCTGGTGCATGTGAGTGCTTGATCTTGCTTTTTAAATTCTGTGTTTTTTTCGAATCCCTCGGGTTGTCAGACAGTCACGCCTCGCCGATTTCTGTTGTGTGAAAGCCTACGCCGATGCGTCACAATCCGACCGCGTGCACCAAAATCCCAGGGCAATTCGGTGCAAATCGGAAATGAGCGGTACGGTGCAGCACACGTGAGGCACCATACCGCTCCGTAGCACGGGAAAAGATAGGACATGTCCTATCTTTTCCCGTATTATGGCACCGTGCGCTGTATCTCCCTATGGAGAGGGGCGGGGGTGAGCAGCGCTCATCCCCTGCTCCTCTCCGCAGCGCCGATGTATGCGGTACGGCAGGCATACATCGTGTGAATGTATCCTTACTATAGCATCTTGTGGCATTTGCATCACCTTGCAGCACCTTGTTCACTGAAATTATATTTTTTGGGAAACTTGCATATTCATGTTTACTCCACCGGGGTCTAGCCTTTTCTCGGGGCCTGGAGACAGCCGGGGCCCGGAATACCGGAGTGGCTGGCGGTTGCGGCCTAGGCACGCTAGTGTCACGGTGCTTGGTATGGGGACCGGAGGGCTGTCCCACAGCCTGGCAGGTCTCCAGCAGGTGGTGTTGGTATAGAGCGAGAGGCTGATGTACTGGTTCTCCCTGGGGCAGCCCGTAGTATGTGTCCCTGGTAGATGGATGGGGTGCCCTTGATGGTGATACAGCCGTAGCAGGGACCAGATGGAGGCAATGTTGTACATAAAAGTAACTTACAGTTCTTTATTCGAACCAACGGTAACAACACGGCAAACGATTCTGTACAAGTGCAGTACTGGAGTGATCTTGGAGAAGAAACCTCAGGAGTTGGGTCACCAGCCTGGATGCAGGGGCAGGCTGGGATGTAGCTGTGTCCAATGTTGGATGCTGCAGCTTTGTCCTGTTTGTCCTGTGTCACTCTGTGTGTAGTTGCTGAGCTGAGGCCTAGAAGGCCTGTTGTCAGAGCATGTGCTTTGAGCTCCTCCTGTGTTGAGAGCTTGATCTCAAGAGCTAACTCCTCCCCTGACTAAGGGTTTAGTTCCTCCCTAGTCAGGTGGTCTCCTTCTCCAATCACACTCCAGTTACAATAGTGGAACATCATTGGATGATAACATTAACATTCTTAACCTTTGCCTGTCTAGGCAGTATCTACCGCTGCTCAATTACCTCTATATGTATTAGGTAGTAAAAGGGCTTATTCGCAACTACTCCTCTGCCATGCACATTGGATGTTGCATATTCATCACAAACTTGCACATACATGTTTACTGCAAGTATGTTTTTTTTGTTAAGTAGCAGTTTCAATTTTCTGCAAACTATCAATCACAAACCTGCACATACATGTTCACTGCAAGTGTGTTATTTTTGCTAAGTAGCATTCTCAGTTTTCTGCATAAGTATCCAGCACAAACTTCCATATATGTGGTCGCTACAAGTGTGTTTGTGTTGGCTAAGTAGCAGTGTCAGTTTTTTGCATAAGTATACATCACAAATTGCACCTATGTGTTCACTAGAAGCTTGTTTTTTTGCTAAGTAGTAGTGTTGATTTGCTACATAAGTTTCCATCACAAACTTGTGCAACACTCCTGCAAATACATAGGCAGACTGGTATTTGTGAATAGCGCCCTCTCCAGGAGCTGTAAGGGGGAGTCGTAAACCATCTAGGAAGGTTCTAGAACCTGGGAATTGTGTAATTGCAGCTGTAGATACTGCCTGACAAGGCAACAGTTAACTGGTATAAGTAATTATCCAATAATGTGGCTGTATTGTTTGTGTGATTGGAGAGGTGCTACCACCTGACCAGGGGGAGTTTAAAACCCCTGCTCAGTGAGAGCACATGATCTTAGCTGGTCATTCAGAGTGAAGAGGTAGTGTGTGCAGCACACCTTCAGTGCTGCCACATATACTAATCCCAGGAACTACTAGTGCCTCAGGCCTACTGCCTGACACTGAGGGTGAGTCTGGAGACTCTAGCCCAGAGCTACAGCTTCTGCAATTTGGACACAGCTCCACCTCAACTATCCCAGCCTGCATCTACTATCAGGCTGGTGCACTATTCCTGCAGACCACTCTCCATGACCTCTCCAGTAACCAGAATCCGACATTAATCTTTTTGGGCCGTTGCCTGCTGTTTGAAGTTCAATAAAGAACTGTAAGTTGATTTGCACAACAATTCCTCCATCTGATCCCTGGATACTGCTGCTTACCACCACGGTCTTCCCCATCCATTAGCCAGGGACTCATCCTACAGACACTCAGGGGTTGCCCAAGGGAGAAGCCAGTACATCAGACTCTTCCTCCATATTTCTTGCACATACCACCTGCTGGTCCCCATACCAAGCACTGGGACCAGGGGCGTTGCTAGGTCAAAAGATCCGGGGCATGTGTGTGAGGACATTAGAGGGGGATCTGTGTGGAGCACATTACAGGGGGGCTGTGTGTGGGGGACATTACGAGGGGGGCTGTGTGTGGGGGACATTACGGGGGGATCTGTGTGAGGCACATTACCGGGGGATCTGTGTGGGGCACATTACAGTGGGGCTGTGTGGGGGGACATTACTGGGGACATTACAGGGGGCTGTGTGGGGGACATCACAGGGGACATTACAGGGGAGCTGTGTGTGAGAACACTACTAGGGGACATTACTTAGGGACATTACATGGTGGCTGTGTGTGGGGACATTACAGGGGAGCTGTGTGTGGGGACACTACTGGGGACATTACAGGGAATCTGTGTGGGGATCATTACTGGGGGACATTACTGGATGGATGTATGAGGACATTACAGGGGGCAGTGTGGGGGACATTACTGGGGGACCTTAAAGGGGGGCAGTGTGGAGGACATTACTGGGGGACATTAAAAGGGTGCTGTGTGTGGGGACTTTACTGGGGGATGTGTGAGGGACATTACTGGATGACTGTGTGGGGGACATTACTGAGGGACTGTGTGGAAGACATTACTGGGGGCTGTGTGTGGGGATATTACTGAGGGACATTACTGGAGGACTGTGTGGGGGACATTACTGAGGGGATGTCTGGGTGACATTGATCTCACATGAGTTTCCCATGAAACGCATCTGATGGATAACGAGCTTGTGGTGTCTTTTATTTGTTTAAATGCAAATGTGTGAACGCAGCCAGAGTTCACCACACAGACATCTTATGTCCTTCAATTTAACAAGTGAAAGAAATGAACTGAACTGGTGAATGTGAGTTTGAAGGGGAAACCTGTTCCACAAATGTCTTTCACTCGTTAAAATAACAAAACTGCACCAAAAACCACCTTAAAACTGATAGTGATGCATTTGTAACTGCAACATGTGAATGCAACTTTGGAGAACCATCATTTCGGGAAAATGAAGGACATAAGATGTCTGTGTGGTGAACTCCACAGGAAGGAGACATGGTGATGTCGGGCCTAAGGGTGGTGGCACATTTGGCGTTTTGAACCCATTTTTAGTCAGTTTTTTGAAAACGCATCCGTTTTTGTCTGTTTTTAATTAAGATAAATGGAAAAAGTGGCCAAAAACGGATGTGTTTTCAAAAACACGCGTTTTTTAACGGACTGAAAATGCATTACTAAAAACGGAGTAAGAACGGGTTCAAAACGCCACCATCCTAATAGTGAAATGGACATGTCACTAGCAGTCACTACATGTAACTAGTAGGGATTTCCCTGGTATTTCTATGGCCCCTCAGTAAAGTTGTTATTGGCACAACCAAATTTGAGGGGGTTATGTGCAGGGTTTGGCATTACTGAAAGTGCAAAATATATGCAATGGGGCCTGTGCCCTGGATTTTTTACCACCCTAGCAACACCCCTGATCGTTCCCTAGGCCGCAATCACCTGCCACTCTGGTATTCTGAGCCCTGGCTGCCTCCAGACCCACAAGAAAAGGCTTGGTCCCAGTTTGGGATGTTGCACTTGCACATATGCTTTCGCTGAAAGCCTATTTTTTTGTGAAATAGCAGATATCAGTTTTCTGCATCTGTATATATCACAAAATTGCAGATTTGTGTTCACTGCATACCTGATATTCTAAATTTCTGTTACTATGTTCACTCCATCTGTATACTGCTGGTGTTTTAAAATGAGAAAATAGGAATTAAAGGACCTACCACTTCAAAATGCTGGAGGTGGTCTTGTGAAGGCAGAGAAATGTGCAGTTTTGCCAAAAACCTATTTTTTCCCTAATCAAACGACCCCATTCGGCGCACCAGGAGTCTCAGCGCTTGATCATGATAATACAGACGGCTTGCGTGTGTGAAACTGCTCCCCCCACCTTCGCTCCCGAGAGCTCTAGGAAAGCACTGGCGCATGCGCACTGTTTCTTAATTTACAAAGTGGACAGCTGTGCAAAATTAAGATACAGTGCACATGCGCCAGTGCTTTCTGAGAGCTTGGTGACGTCACAGACAAAAGTCAAGGAGCAGTCACTCATGCTGTATGATGAATTTCCTAGCTGGATTTAGTGGCACATACACCTGCCCCTGTCCCAGGTGCAGACTTTGAAGCATTCCCAAGAACTTGTGTTGGAGGATGAGTGTGTGGATAGAGAACCATGACAAGAGATCCACGATGATGATGAAACCCAAAAGTGGTGTGACTTTCTGCGATACGCAAACTGACAAGTAGGACAGCTGTGAGAGCTTGGTGATTCCAGGGGTTATAATGAGGTCCTAGACTTAAAGGAAACCTACCACTTGTAGTGGCAGGTTTCCGATAGAAATACCGGGCACCAGCTCAGGGTGAGCTGGTGCCGGAGCTTATTTTAGTTAGTGTTTTAAACCGCGGTATCGCGGTTTAAAACACTTTTTAAACGTTATAGCCGGCGCAGGCAGGTAGGCGCTCGGCGCTTACCCTGCACGCGGCTACATAGGAAGTGAATGAGAGCCGCGTGCACGGTAAGCGCCGTGCGCGTACCTGCCTGCGCCGGCTATAACGTTTAAAAAGTGTTTTAAACCGCGATACCGCGGTTTAAAACACTAACTAAAATAAGCTCCGGCACCAGCTCACCCTGAGCTGGTGCCCGGTATTTCTATCGGAAACCTGCCACTACAAGTGGTAGGTTTCCTTTAACATGGAGCCAAGGCAGTCATAGTTTGGATGAAGAGGTGTTGGTCAGGAAGCCCCTGGCAGCCAGCACAGGAGGCAAAAGGGCGCCAAAGCACAGGCTTGTAGCCACAATGTTGCCTGCTACTGCCCACAAACCGAAGACTGACGCGATGTCCATGGTCTGGCGTTTTTTTTCTTTCAGAGTGCAGAAGACAGAACATTTGCTGGCTGTGCCACTAGTGCCTAATGTGAGGGAAAAGTCTCAACAATCTGAGTACCTCATTTATGACCAGGCACCTGCAAAGTAAACATGAGCTGCAGTGGATGAGGCACCAAAAAAGCCTCCTCCAGAGAATCCACCTGCTGCTTCTGTTGCATCAGCCTGTACCACCATCTCCCAAGAGCCACCTGCCTCTCTGCAAAGGGAGGATGTTACACCACCACCAGCAGCACCATCATCACCAAGCCAGTCCACACCATCCGTTCAGCTTTCAATCCACCCAAAAAATTGATAGAAAAAAGATATTTGGGTCATCTTACCTACAAGATCTGGCATTGAATAAAAGCATTTCCAAATTGCTGGCCTTTAAAATGCTTCAATTCAGGCTGGTAGAGAGGAACAGCTTTAAAGATCTGATGGTGGCGGCTGTCCCACAGAATGAAGTTTAGCTTCTACTTCTTTATCCCAGCAGGCCATCCCTGCCCTTTCCTTTGTGGACAAAATCAGATGTGCACAGCACAATGCCATTAGTACCAAGGTGCATATTCACATCTGACAGGTGGGCAGTGATGTTACATCTGCTTTACTGCCCACTGATGTTAATACAATACAATAAAGCTTTATTGATCCCTGAGGAAATTGTGATGTACATAGCTCTGGCATGAATCCATTTATTGTAGAAAACTATGGCTTCTCGTATAAAGGAGTTCTAAAACTGTCCAGCAGCAGATATGCCGATATCAGTCACTTCTTGTGCTCCATTGTTAGAGTTGTACTTGGTGTAATAAAATTTCGGTAACCCCTAACATGCCATATTGTCGTCGTTTGGGCTCAGGCTATCTCTGACAATGTTTTGAGACATTCTGGTGATTTTGTCCAGCCTGTTATATTCTTAGAATGTAGTTATAATGTACTGAAGGAAAGACCAAGCAGCACAACAATGGAAAATGATGCATGCACACCAATAAGGGTCAGGCCTTAGGTCCTCCTATCATATATTCAAGAGAAAGCAGCACTCCCAGACGTCTAAGTCCAAAGTTATAATGCAGTGTCAGCTGGTCCTGAGGGAGGAAGCACTTTGGCTCACATTCTGCCACCACTCAGGATTGACAGACATAACTCTTTCCTCCAGTCGCCTCCTCCTCCTCCTTTGCTTCCACCTCCCTTGCCTCTTTATCTAGTCAGCGAAGTGCTTATATAATCGGTTTTAACAAAGCAATGGAGAAAAGGCAGCAGGCCAAGCTTAAACTCATCTATCTGGGCGAGAGACCATATAAGCTGTGGACTAGGGTCCAGGAGCAGATAGATGAGTGGTTGCTGCAACTGATCCTCAGGCCCGGCAAGGTGGTGTGTGACAATGCTGGAACCTTGTAGCCACTTTCGGTTGAACAAGGTTGATGCACATCTTATACCTTGTGCATGTGCTGAACGTGGTGGAGCAAAAGTTCCTGTCCACTTACACGAACATGCCAGAGCTGCTGTATAAAGTAGATGATGTTTGTGTGCATTTTCACTGTTCACATCCTGCTGCTTGTCTATCTACACTGCAAAAAGCCTGTGTGGTGCTCACAAACCACCTTATATATGATATACAATGTAGGTAGAACTTTACACATGCTGGAAAGGGTGTGTGAGCAGCAGCAGGCATGCTGACCATGAACACCCCTAATGACTGGGCCTCCATGATGGACATTTGTTCAGTGCTGCACTGCTTCCAATATGCCACCAATATGGTCAGAGATATCGGGGCATATTTATCAGGACCTGAAATAATTGCAAATGCTAGCTTTTTGCTAGCACTTGCGATTATTTGCCCCAATCCACCACCCTCATGCCAGGGGGCACATGTGAAAAGTCACCAGCTGCGTTTATTTATACACATGCGCCGGCATATGATAAATGTCCCCCATCATCCCCATCTTTTGCTGGCTTGAAAAAGTTCTTGCACTACTGCCAGAGTTCCCATCCGACACTGACAGCTAGGGGCATCACAGTCAACAAGGTGGCAGAAATACCAGCATCACCTCAGGAGGGAGAGTGAGCATGGCCACAATGTGGAGCGCCACATTCAATTCTCTGCAACTTCCACCACCATCAGATATGGCACTGTGTACCAGGAGGCAGACTGTGACTCACACATTGGAAGATTATCAGCCCACACATCTCTTGTCAATGAAGTATGGCTACTCCCCATTCGATTTCTAGCTATGTGGCCAGAGCTTGCCCTGTATGGCATGCAAGTGTGCTGTCAGAGCGCGCGTGTTCAGCACCGCTGGTGGTGTCATCACACACAAGTTATGTTATTATTTAAAGTACTTTCCCTAACCCTAGTGCAGGAAAGGCAACAATGCCACAATGCATCTGCCCTCTACCACATACAATCTTCATTTTACAGACATTTTTGGGTGTTAAAATTCGTATCCCCATTGAAATGTAATTATGCCATTAATCTAGTGCATGTAATCAGTCACCATGATTTACCTAAATGAACTAACTGCTGTGTTATGTAGGGCAATGCCCATATATGCCAGCCATGTTTTTGCCAGCCATGTTCTGGTCTGCTCCTTTAATGCTAAAACTTCACTTGAGAAATATGCAAGTTGGGCTGAAGTACTCGGGCAAAGAACCTCAGGGCTTCACCTCTGAATCTCGCTAGACACTGGAGTGACACAACTGAAGGGGGAAGGATGAGAGAAGGTGCTGGATGATGGAAGTGTAGCAGGGGGTGTTGTTATTGCTGTCAAGCCTGAGGTGTGAGGTTCTCTGCTAATGCCCTCAAAGCAGTTCAGCCTAATTTGCATATTTTTAAAGTCAACTTTTGGTAAGGTAGGAGCAGCTGGAAAATAAAAATAAGACATGGGTGGCATGTTTTGAGATAGAACTACGTTACATACTAATTTGGATAACTAGGATAGGTAAGATTATACTATAACCTGCACTAGAAAACTAAATCTGAAATGCTTCTAGAGTCTCTTAATCATTTAATTTCCACTGGAGTCTCTTACATTCAGTGACTGTCTTCTAGTATCTATTGCAGATCTTGAGCTGGCAGTTGTACATCTATAGGAGAATCTGGCGACACAAGGCACTTGCATAATTCATGTAGAAAAATCTTAATCAATACATGTGTCCCATGCACATGTCAGCGTCCTTGCCCCTAATTGACAGGTAAATAAACAGCTGCAATAATGATGTTTGGCCCATCGTGGGTGGTCTTGGTTCTTTGTGGGGATGTGGTACCAATTTACAGGTCACATGTTCATAGAAAACACATTGTGGGCATCACAGATTGTTCTTCGGTCACAGATACAAACAGGACCAAGTGTCATGGATATTGCATCCCATCCTCGTTGCCAGCAAATCCGGATCTCATTTCCCCATCTATAAATAACTAAAATATGGAATTGAAGAAATTGGATGTAAGATGAGGGATGTGCCGACTGTTAAAAAGGAAGAAGCATAGAATAATACAATGGGATGTTTATTGTAAAAAACAACAATATAGATAATGTAGAAGTAATACTACAGTAACAAAAAGTATGATGTGATGAGTGATATGATGTGGCTGCCATTAGTACAATGGAGACTTAGTTTTCTTTAGCTTACGCTTTGAAAACTCTTACACCCTGACCTAAACACCAAAAAATTTTTTTTGCATTAACCAGATTTTGCATTAAAGATTATTTTTACCATTTGATGACACAATTCTAGTGTAGACTAGAGAGTCCCTCTGCATATTTCAGTGTATAGGTGCAATCTTCAAGACAAGTCAAAAGTAACCTGTCACTGACAGCCAGCATAAGAAACCACAGGTACTACCTTATCCAGCTCTTCATCAGCGTCATATCTATCCCTTGTTGGATCTCATTGTTCCTGTATTCATCTGCTGCTGAATTAACATGGTGCATGAGCATGAGCTGGCACAGGTGAAGTGGAGGGTAAAAGAGGTTTTTCTACGGTTTTGTTTTGAAACAAAAAGGGTAAAACAGTGAGTAGAAGAATAAGTAGCTGAATAATTTTATTTGACAATTTCTGAAAAAGGCTCTCTGCTTACAGTACACAACATACCTTATAGTATGTGGGAGCCTTGTAATAGAATCTTTAGGGTCTTCAGGAGCTCTTCTCCCCTGTTTCCCACCCTGGACCACACAAGAACAGTCTGAATTTCTGCCTGCTACATTGTGTCCTTGCTGTGAGATGCCCCAAGGTGCTTAGACTCTACGGCTGCTCATGATCACATCAGACACGTAGACCATTGTCCAGCCTTTCCCCCACCCTTAGCTTCCTTTGGTGAAGACACCAGGTGCCGCATCTTTCATGGGGCTGAAATACAGGAAGAACTTTGTGGTTTTCATTCTCTGGAACTGGGATGTACATAGGGTCTTGTGAACCACAGCCTTCTTATACGCAGAGCCTTTCATGAGGTCAGGGTGCGACTCTCCAGGGCTTCATTCCAGGGCAGGGCGCAGGCGACATCTTGTACTGACAATCCATGAATACAAGAACTCAGAGGATGAGAGTGGGATGTGGAGACGATCCTTAAATATAGAACCAAAAGCAAATATTCTAGATTCTCAGACACTCACAAAAATTATACAACACAGTCAAGGATAATCAAACCTCAGGAAGATGAGGAGCCCAAAATACAATGAATTCTATGAATCTGCTGCTTACTGAGTACAATCTGTTTTACAGAATATTAGACTTTCTGCATTATAGGGGATCAAATTAAAGGAAATTAATTTGATAAAGCTGAGAACAAAGTAAAAATTTTGGAGTTTTTCCCAAAAATCAAGATCAAAATAGCAGCAATGTTGACACAGTCAAGAATGACACTTGTTTCTGGAGAGTGGCTTTCTCACTGGAGCTATCAGATGTTATCCGATGGGTCCAGCGGATATAGAAAAGGAGCAAAAAACAAGAGAAACAGGAGGCGCTGACCTCGTGAAATATGTTTAATACACGTGGGGAATACAAGTTGGCAGTATAGCCGCTCACCTTATTACATGAGTGATAACACATGTATGGTGTGGTCGCTGCAGCCAGTGGTCTCCTGGAGTCACCAAATCCCAATCCAGAGTGTGGGATTGTAGAGATTCAAGCAGGAACAAAACCCAGAGGTAGGGAGCGGAGATGAACTAGGCGCTAAGCGTGTCTTCAAGGAACCAACAGGCAGAGTTCTAAAGATGATCTTTGGAACTCTGCCTGTTGGTTCCTTGAAGACACTCTTAGCACCTAGTCGATCTCTGCTCCATACCTCTGGGTTTTGTTCCTACAGTCAAGAATGGCAACCTTGCATGTGTCTATGGTATTGGCAAATGGTCTAGATCACAACAAAAAAATTTTATTTCCCTGCCTGCCCCCAACCCCACAACTGCAAGTGTCGAGTACTGGTTGCCAGTCGCTATAAACAAGTCTCTAGATCACCTCTACTGAACACCAGCAGTATTTCCAGTAATGTCAGGAGTCACTAGAGACAGTGTCTGCCTGTAATCCCAGCTGTGTGTAAAGCCGTCACTGATCACCAACATGTGGGCATCTGAGCCGCTGAATCAGGGTTTTCTTTTTCCCAAAAGCAGCAAAAGCCCCTAAGGTTAGGTCAGGTTCATGGCTATTTATATAGGTTTCTGCGGACTGTGGCCGGACCACTAATTGCCAGTTACTTATCATCCGTAGTCTCGTGTCCAGGGGATCACAGGATTAAAGGATGATTTCTTGTCAGGAATTTCAGTTTCGGCTCCACTATGACAAGATATAAATACAGGAGCGTGAGAATCGCTGCCTACAACCTCCTGCACGAAGACTTCCTTATGGCGCCCGAAGCTTCTGAAGCCAAACACCTTACACTATAATTCTGACCATTGATTGGTGTCCACACATATTGGTTTAGGCACAGATTCATACAGTAGATGCAATGTTTTTAAGTATCACAATGTAAAATATCAATCACACTGCAGTTTTTTTTTTCCAACACGAATATTTAACAGTTTCATAAAGCTGCCCCCAATGCAAGGTATTGCTTCCAATAACCTCTGCTGAGCATATACATTTTCCGCAGTATACAATGTATGCTATGCAGATACAAGCAAAAAGGATGCCTCTATCTGCCAGTATATGTCTAAGGATACCTCTGGATCTTTAATGGTATATACACTAAGCGTATACAAAAATGCAATGTGAATGTGGTCTTACCGCCTGTATATCATGGTTCGGTTGAGCCTATAGGGTAGCAGATGAGCAGTGTATTCACAACTTTCCCAAGTATATTCACACCCCAATTACATAGTGTTTTCAAAATTGTTTTTGATGTATGACTCCTAACAGAGTGTATGTTGCAAACCAGATCCTTAGATCATATGTCTTATTCCACATGGAGAATTGTTTTAAGCAGGATAAAATTGCAACAAAACCTTAGCTGCAAGATTTAATGTCATTCTCAATATCTGAATTTGAGCAAAATTGTTGCCATTCACTGACAACAAGCAGGGACCTTATAACATGATGAGATAGTTACTAGAAAGTTAGAAAGTTGCTGAACTTTTTATCTTGGAGTACCTGTAGAAAATGCAATAAAGGTTAACAAATACCTGTAAGAGATTGGCAGTCACAGTGTCGGAGGGCAGCATCCAGTGACCCCTCAATAGAATGGGAAAAACACATGATCATTTGTCAAGTGTTCGTAAAAAGTAATGACTGGATTGTCCTGAATGTTAAATCCACATCCCATCCACATATAATCAGAGAGATTATTTTACATACCACTAAATACTTTGTACGCTGCATAATTATACCCTTACTGCTCATATGTCAACTTCAATATCCAGATTGTCGTACAAATTTCAGCAGCCTTTACTTTTTAGGAGGGGAACATGCCATTTTTATGCTGGCGTCCAATTTTACCTTCCCGTAATACCCAATTTTGTTCTAAATTTACTTTGAGCTTCATTTCCTCTACAGTGAACAGCAAAATTGTAGTTTTATAGCCAAGAAGGGGAAAAAAATCATCCCAGACCTGTTGAGGTTATTCCAGCCCCATATACCTAATTATATACCTTTAGATGCCCAGGTTTTACCAGAATAATACTACGTAGTATAGGATGAATATCTTAAAATAACTGTACTGTTATGGCAAAGCTCCTTTTATTAGATGGCAAAGATATGAGCATGAGAGCCAACACACAATACTGAGAGATATTGTCAGTATGAACAGCAAGATTACAAGACACCACTGGCGCGTCACAGGTAACATCAGCAACCTTCAATTGGAAGACGGGAGACACTGGAACGCAGGTAAATTGCTATAGAGCTTTCTCTCAGGCTGTGAGGCACGAAGATCCGGCAAAGCAGTAAAGAAGGTGCTGGACTTTTAAAGGGGAAGTGATCAGCCAGTGAAGGGCCAGCGGTGCGCTGACCCTTTAAATTTCTTGAAGGTGCCGAGCGTGCACCCTAGGATACAGGGGCACGCACACACAGAGCTCGGCCGAGAATCTGGAACGGAGGTAGGTGAGCTGCGCTGGCACCACGCCTGGGAGCCCCGGGGTACATGGGCGAGCCCGTGACCCGTGATATGGGACCACCCGTGACACCTATATACATAACCACATAGACATTTATAGACTCGTAGGGTACATTTAGACGATCATGTGCCCATGTGAGCGCACGTCAGTGCACTGGAGAGGAGGAGGGGTGAGATAATGGGATCATTTACTAAGGGCCTGAATCACGTTTTTCCGTCACGTTACCCGAATATTTCCGATTTGCGCCGATTTTCCCTGAACTGTCCCGGGATTTTGGCGCACGCGATCCGATTGTGGCGCATCGGCGCCGGCATGCACGCAACGGAAATTGGTGGGCGTGGCCGTAAGAAAACCCGATGGATTCGGAAAAACCATTGCATTTAAAAAAAAAAAATGACGCTTGACACGCGCTTACCTGCACCCAGCATAGGACGGTGAACTTCAGTGAACTCCGACAGAATTCAGCGCAGCAGCGACACCTGGTGGACATCAGGCGCACTACCTTCGGAATCGCCGAGAGACCCGAATCCTCCACACAGAATGCGCCGCTGGATTGCGGCAGGACCGGGTAAGTAAATCTGCCCCAATATGTATATAATGGTGAGCTTCCTCCATTTTTTTTGTCAGGTTGGATGATGGAGCCCCTTGACACTGTATGGCACATTTACAAAGGGATTTTTCAGCACTTTTTTCAGACTCTGCATGTTCTTTTGGTGGAAATCGGCTTTAAGGTGTTGCATTTCAAAAAAACATTATGTGACTTGTCTGCGCTGCAAACTGCTCAGCCACCACCTTTGTGCTCCTGTACAGCTCCTCCCTCCAGCAGTGAAGTCAGCTCACCAGGCTGTGAGCTCTGTGAAGGAGCAGGAGGGAGGAGCTCTACAGAAGCACAAAGGTGGGGACTGAGAGCTGAGCAGTCTGCAGCACAGACAAGTCACATGTTGTTTTTTGAAATGCATCCAAACCAAAACCCAACCCCCGGGGAATACATAAATGATTCTTTCAGGATGCCAGGTAAGTTATAACACACAATTATATTGTAATGCGAATCCTTAGAGAAAGCAGAAAAGCATTTTTGCACTGCAGCTTTAGTGAAAATGAGGTTGCTGGTGACAGGTTCCCTTTAAGGTGGAGATTAATCTAAAATCACTGGCAGATCAAAGAGTACAGGTTGGGCAGTAAACAGAGATGAGAGAAGAGAGGAAGGGAGGTGCAGCATTATTTTGAGCTTTATGGATAATTGTGATTATTTCAAAGTGTATTCAGAAGAAGACAGGTAAGCATTGCAGTGAGAGACAGACTGGAGGCATCCATGTAGTATTTGGTCTGAAAGACAAGCCTGGCTGCTGCATTAAGAATAGATTTGAGAGGAGAAAGTTTAGTGAGTAGAAGACTGATTAGTAGGGAGTTACAGTAGTCTAGATGAGAGTGAATTAGAGCGACAGTTAAAATATTAGAGGTTTCAATTGTAAGAAATGGGCGGATTCTGGAGATGTTTTTGAGATGCATGCGGCAAGATCGAGAAAGTGATTGAATATACAGTGCAATGGTGATGTCGAAGTTCAGCACAACCCCAAGACAGTGTGCCTTCTGCCTCGGGATTATGGTGACCTCACAGACAGAGATGGAGGGGTTAAGATAGACTCGGTTAGTAGATGGTGAAAAGAGAAGAAGTTCAGTCTTAGAAAGATTTCGTTTCAAGAAGAGGACATAATGGGGCAGATTTACTTACCTGGACCATTTGCGGTCCAGCGGCGCGTTCTCTGCGGTGGATTCGGGTCTTCCAGCGATTCACTAAGGTAGTTCCTCCAACGTCCACCAGGTGTTGCTGCTGCACTGAAGTTCATCGGAATGCACTGAACTTCACCAAGCCGTCCGAGTGCGGGTAAGCGCGAGTCCAGCCAGTCGGGTTTTCGTACGGGTTTTTCGTACGGCCACGCCCCCAATTTCCATTGCGTGCATGCCGGCGCCGATGCGCTACAATCCGAACTCATGCGCTGAAATCCCAAATCGGGCCCTTAGTAAATGACCCCCAATGTTATAGACACCAGAGAGGCAATCACTGGTATTGTAAAGTAATGCAGGGGAGATGTTACGTGCAGAAGTATATAGTTGGGTTTCATCAGCATGAAGATGATTTGGAAAGCAAATCTGCTGATGGTTTGTCCAATGGGAATAGTATAGAGGGAAAAAAGAGGACCTAGGACTGAGCCCTAAGGCTATAGTCAGGGTCGGACTGGGGCACCTGGGGCCCACCAGAGAAAATGATTTTGGGGGCCCACCATACCGCTGTCTAGAAATATTCGTTATTTCCCAGGAGTTCACAGCGGCTGCATTGTGCTTAGCACTAACTTACCAATAAGAATAACTAACCATAACCCTTCACCTTCTCCGTATGTTCTCTGCACCACATCAGAAGACTAGGCACTGATATTATAGAAATAGTCTAGATAGTTAGTCAATAACTACAGTTACCAGATTAGAAGTGGGATTCAGTACCTCACATGTCACACGTCTTCTCCTTTGGGTACTGAACTGCAAGACAACTTCTCCCTTTTTTTCTCATCACTGGAGAATTTTTCACCAGATATCTTCATCTGTGTGTGGCACATCTCCACACTGTGCAACTAAAAATATCACCGTCACTACAGCATAATGTCACCTGGATGACAATGTCCTACTCTGGGCTCCTAAATAATATTTACCACTCACAACACAACTGACCACGCCGTGCACCCCACAAATACATACATACAAAACATACCCCCATAACAAAAACCATACAGTGCTCTCCATTACACCTAATGAATTAAATTGGACATCATTCCCTTTAATTACATCACATATAATTTCCAATTACCGTAATCATTTCATCTATAGTCTTATAGTGCTCCTACGTATTTATTACGTTTTATATAATGCTCTACTTAATTATTCTTCAAATATTTACTGCTCCTCTTAACAAATATTTTATATAAAAATCCTAATAAATACTTATATTCAGTATAAATTGGGACAGCACAGTACTACTACTCCTATCCTGTATATATGGGCACAGCACAGTACTACTACTCCTATCCTGTATATATGTACACAGCACAGTACTACTACTCCTATCCTGTATATATGGGCACAGCACAGTACTACTACTCCTATCCTGTATATATGGGCACAGCACAGTACTACTACTCCTATCCTGTATATATGTACACAGCACAGTACTACTACTCCTATCCTGTATATATGGGCACAGCACAGTACTACTACTCCTATTCTGTATATATGGGCACAGCACAGTACTACTCCTCCTATCCTGTATATATTGGCACAGCACAGTACTACTACTCCTATCCTGTATATATGGGCACAGCACAGTACTACTACTCCTATCCTGTATATATGGGAATAGCACAGTACTACTACTCCTATCCTGTATATATGGGAATAGCACAATACTACTACTCCTATCCTGTATATATGGGAATAGCACAATACTACTACTCCTATCCTGTATATATGGGAATAGCACAATACTACTACTCCTATCCTGTATATATAGGCACAGTACTACTACTCCTTTCCTGTATATATGGGTACAGCTCAGTACTACTACTCCTTTCCTGTATATATGGGTACAGCTCAGTACTACTACTCCTATCCTGTATATATATGGGCACAGCACACTACTACTACTACTCCTATCCTGTATATATGGGTACAGCACACTACTACTCCTATCCTGTATATATGGCCACAGCACACTACTACTACTACTCCTATCCTGGATATATGGCCACAGCACACTACAACTACCCTGTATATATGGCCACGGCATACTCCTACTACTCCTATCCTGTATATATGGGCACAGCACAGTACTAATACTCCTATCCTGTATATATGGGTACAGCACAGTACTACTACTCCTATCCTGTATATATGGGTACAGCACAGTACTGCTACTCCTATCCTGTATATATGGGCACAGCACAATACTACTACTCCTATCCTGTATATATGGGCACAGCACAGTACTAATACTCCTATCCTGTATATATGACCACAGCACAGTACTACTACTCCTATCATGTATACATGGGAACAGCACAGTACTACTACTCCTATCCTGTATACATGGGAACAGCACAGTACTACTACTCCTATCCTGTATACATGGGAACAGCACAGTACTACTAATCCTATCCTGTATATATGGGTACAGCACAGTACTACTACTCCTAACCTGTATATATGGGTACAGCACAGTACTACTACTCCTATCCTGTATATATGGGCACAGCACAGTACTACTCCTATCCTGTATATATGAGCACAGCACACTACTACTACTCCTATCCTGTATACCCCCCACCCTTATTACATGTAGTCCTCTAGCACCCATTTTAATATATAATCTTCTAGGGGCCCCTTTAATATGTTTATATATTTCTGCAATAGTTGAAAATAATAAAATTCACTCACCTTTAGCAGCGCTCCCGCGTCCTATTCTTCTCTTCTTCCCCCTGCAGACCGACATGAACAACAAGATGCGCGGCAGCGTGAGTGCATCATCACGCTGCCGCGCATCTGGGGTCACAGTGCGACGCGTGCCGGCAAAAAAAGACCCGCTGCGTCGCACACACAATACGCACATTGCATTAAAGACGGTACTCGAGTGGCCGCTTACGGCCACATCGAGTACCGGTGCTGTCACGCACTGGCAGGGGCCTCAGGTGGGGATGGAGGCCCCTGGCGTAGCGGGCATACCGGGGGCCCACTGTAGACCAATCCGACCCGGCAGGCAAGTGCCTCAGATGGGTACGGGGGCCCCTGCGGTAGTGGAGGTAACGGGGGCCTACCGGAGGATCCACCGACCCTCCGGTGGGCCAGTCCGACCCTGGCTATAGTGGTAGGAAGAACAGCAGAGAGAGATCCACACAAAGTGTGGTCAGAAAGATAGGAAGAAAACCATGTGAATACAGTTTCCTTTAGGCCAATAGAGTGAAGCATCCCAGGGAGGAGCTGGTGGTCCACAGTATCAAATGCTGCAGAGAGCTCCAGAAGAATGAGGAGAGAATAGTCACATTGGATTTAGAAGTGAGGAGATCATTGGATAAAGAGCAGTTTCAGTGGAATGCATAGTATGAAAACCAGATTGTAGGGGGTCATGAAAGGAGTTCGCAAAGAGATAGCAGGAGAATATAAAATAAACCAGGTGTTTCAGAAGTTTTGAGATGAAAGAGCGATTTGAGACTGCTCAGTAGTTAACATCATTGAACAGGTCCAGGGAATGTTACTTTAGTAACTACAACAGAACAGAGGTTGAAGATATTAGTTAGGTGAGAAGACTTTTGGGGAAAGGTACTATACGAGATGTGAGGGGAATGGGGTCACTGATTCAGGTAGTGGGGCTAGCAGAGGAAAGGAGCCTGGAGACTTCTTCCACTGTGAGAGGCTCAAAAGAAGAAAATAAGCAGGGTGAGTGTATTTAGAAATTATTTTCTGATGAATACAGAGGTTTTTATCTTTAAAGTAGGTAGCCATATCTTCAGCCCCAAGGCCTGTTACAGGTGAAATAACATTTATGAAGGATTTTAGAAAATGTTTAGTCAGTTTTCTGACTTTTGTGGTGTGGCCTTGTGAAAAGTGTATGTAGTGTCTCTAAAAAATGGTCCATGGGCAAGAAAACTGTTCTAAACTAGACCAACTAATAGCAGGTATTAAAAATACAACTCCACAGTCATAAACTACTCCAGATAAATCATCCAGCATATTACATCTGGCACATAATAAGACCGTGTAGTCCAACTCTGTACTGCTTTGTTCACCGACACTTTGATAAATCTCTCTCAATAAGTTTATAGTAATACTGTGGAAACACAGGAGCATTAGCACATCCATGAGTCAGTGGGTACTCTGCACTGAGTAACGTGTTAGAGGGTCCAATGTAAAATGAGGGAAAGAGACAAATAATTATCATGGAAAGTGAGTAAGACCTGGCGCTGCCTGTCTACTTCCCATCATTACCAAACCACACCCGGGCACAGTGACTGGACCACACATTGCTTCAGGTGAATGCATGTACATGGAAAAACTTAATAGACAGTTCAGCTAGTGTATCTAAAACTATTATGTATGTTATGCCTGTTAAACCACTGTATTTCAGACTGCTATATCTGATATAAACATATTCGGCAATGATATTCAACAATATCATATCCAACAGTCCAGCTTATGCATGAGTGGTAGGCACGGCCACATCCTCAGTGCTTGACTGACAGCCTGTATAATGATGTGACACTCCTGGCACTGGCTGCCTGTATGTGCTTCCTGGTGCTGGCGGCCATGACCCCTGCAGCCTGTGTGTATGAGAGATACAACTGCTACAGGATGCAGCCATGTTTATGGGAGGACACAGCATTCGCAACATCCTCCACCAAGGCCTAGCCTTTTCTTGGGGGGCTGGATGTAGCCTGGGGCCCAGAATACCAGAGTGGCTGGCCTTGGGCACGCTGTGGTCATAGTGCTTGGTATGGGGACCAGAGGGTCCTACAGCCTGGCAGGTCTCTGTGTGGTGTGTACAAGAAAGATGCAAGAAAGATTGAGGGAGAGGCTGATGCAATGGTCTCTCCCTGGGGTAACCCATGAGGTGTCTGTAAGATGAATCTCTGGATGATGGTTGGCGAAGCCCGTGGTGGTAAGCAGCCGTATCCGGGGATCAGACGGAGGCAATGTTGTGCAAATCAACTTACAGTTCTTTATTGAACTTCAACCAGCAGGCAACGGCCAAACATCAGCAAACTTCTTCTGGAAGGAGATAGCTGGTCAGATCTGATTCCTCAGGATGAAGGGCCCTCAGCCTGGCAAGGTGGCTTCGGGTTGGGGGATGGTGGGCTGCTACAGCAGCAAGGCAGATATGTGGTGATGGAGGTGTGCAGGCCTCATAGCTGCAGACCATGTGCTGAGGAGTGCTGTGCCTCAGCACTCTCTGGGCTCTCCCTGTAGCTACATATTCAGATTCTAGAACTTTCCTAGTGTAAAATATTTTTATCTGGGGCTCAAACCCCCCTGCAGTTGCAAGTTGACTTTTCAAATTAACCCTTTTATGACTCCCGGTACTGGGATGAGAGCAGAAACCAAGACACATCAGTATCTTAGAAAATGCAGAACTCAATCTTTATTTGTGCGCAGCCACATATATAAAACACATAAAATCACAAGGGAGTGGAACACACAGATAGCCGGGGCAGGTCTCCGCTGCATGTCCACAAATTGAGCTCTATACCTCTATGGGCAAAACCAGTCCCAAACAAACAGCGTCCCAGATACTATGATAATCTGACAATCACCAACAGAATACCTTCCACTCTAGCATTGTGGACATCTAAGGGTTACTCCTTCCCATCTCACAGCTTCAGCTAACATCACAGACTGTCTCACTGTCCAATCACCGTAAAAGTGGTTCTTTGCCACAATTATAGTGAGCATACTGTTATATGTGGACATTTAAAGGCAAAGTATAATATCACACAAGGAAATGAACTTACCCAGTCCATCCAGCCAGTGAAACAGAAGTGACAGTCAAGGTAGACCATAAAGAAGACTTACCTTGAGTTCTCTTTGTCAGTTCTGGTCACTGGACTCCTGCGAAGGTCACCTTAATGGTCAAATATCCATTTTAGTATGCCCAACTCAGTCAATGCCAATGTACGAGATTTTTATCTGGAGCTCAACCCCCCTGCTGCTGCAAGGGGATTTTCGAATTAACCCTTTTATGGCTCCCGGTACCGGGATTAAAGCAGAAACCAAGACACACCAGTCACTTAGAAAATGCAGAACTCAATCTTTATTAGCACGCAGCTGCATATATAAAACACATAAAATCATCTGCATAGGGGCGGGAAAAGGTGATAAAATACTGCAATCTATAATGAATATACCCGGACATCCTCTTTAACATATTCTCCCAAAATGTAGATGAACTTTACATCATTTCCTCCAGAGACCTTGTTCTCATATAAACAGAATGTTTATACTAATTGCCCTTGTGTTAGCTTTGTATAAGTCACAACATGGCCTTCATGCAGAGAAGCTGCAGCAAAGATGAGGTAGCAATAGCGAAGACACAGTAATTTCTAATCAGTTCACACAAAATGCAGTTCACAGACTAAAATGGCTCCCGCTTTGTCCAAGATGGAGTCTGTAGAGGAATCTCTTACACTAGAGAGGTGATCAATCTCCCTAACAGCTCCTGACATGAGGAGGGCGCTATTCACAACTACCAACCTGCCTATGCGTGTTACATGCTTGTCTTTGTCTTTAGTTGTCATCTAGCTGATGTCTGTGTCTCTCACAGGCAAGTATGAAAATATGTTTTCCAAGGTGTAAAATGGAAAGCAATTCCTCATTTTGCTACCTTGAAAGGCAGCCCCCTTAACACCACTTATGACCTACAATAAGTCTAAAAACATGATGTAGGATTGAGCCAAACCAGTATATCTATTCCAGAAGGAACAGACTCCCAACTGTACACAGCACTGGTTCAACCTGTTGAGTCTCCTCAGTACAGTGTAGAGAACTGGTTTGGCTGAGTGAGAGGCTTGTGACTAGGGTCAGAAGGTAAGAGTTCTCCTTATGGAGAGTTTGTCAATTAAAGCCTCCTTTAAATCCACAGATGCTCCACCTCTCTCACAGACAGCAGATAAAGCACAAACACTATTAGACATTACACACAGACATGAGCAGGGGTGGGGTAACAGGGGTGAAATCACTGCCTATCTCCATGTGACCAGCCTCATTTGAATAATAATGCAAATATGATTTAACTATGATTCATGTATGAAATAACTAGATAAACATTGGGATGGAATACTTGTGGCTCCAAAGGTTAGTGGTGACAAAAATAGTTATAGGAGAACTGATGACAGGTGTCCTTTAATGTGTTATATGGCATTTTCATAAATACAGCTAGTGCACTAGTAACTGACATCTTTCTTTTAGCAAAAAATTTATTACCCCAAATCAAATTTATCTTATATTACCTGGCATCAGTGTGCGTGTTCTGTTTGGCTGACCCCTTCCATCTAGTATTTACCAGTTCATGTCATGTGACCAGGGTGGTTTCATCTAAGGTCCTATAGACTTTACATTTGCAAAATGTACCCAATGGGAGAGATTTATTAGAAGTTTCTGAGAGCAAAAATCTTTTAGTTTCTCATGGCAAGCAATCAAAGCTCAGCTTGCCTCTATTGACTTCTGCTCCTCCCATCCTCCATGGAGGCTGCTGTGATTTCATGTGATCAGATGCATATATGGGGTACAATTTTCTAATTTAAATGGTATAGGACCTTAGATGACATCACCCTGCTCACATGACATGGATGTAACACAAGGCACTGTGTACACAATGGGGCACATTTACTTACCCGGTCCGTTCGCGATCCAGCGGCGTGTTCTCTGCGGTGGATTCGGGTCCGGGCGGGATTCATCAATGCAGTTCCTCCGACGTCCACCAGGTGGCGCTGCTGCGCTGAAGTCCGCTGGATTGCCTCGAAATACACCGGCCTATCCAGGATGAAGGTGAGTGAAATTTTCGCGACACAATTTTTTTTTTAAATGCGGCGGTTTTTCCGAATACGTCGGGTTTTCGTTCGGCCCCGCCCCCGATTTCCGTCGCGCGCATGCCGGCGCCGATGCGCCAAATTCCGATCGCGTGCGCCAAAAACCCGGGGCAATTCAGGTACAATCGGCGCAAATCGGAAATATTCGGGTAACACGTCGGGAAAACGCGAATCGGGCCCTTAGTAAATGACCCCCAATATTTCCTATAAGTAAATAGAGCTTTATATGTCTGTAGTTCAATATTGGCAGATGGCCCCTAAATACGAGAGGACAAGGCAGTTTTTTGAAGAGACACCAAGCTGTCAGTGAAAATAAGGAGGCGTGGTTCACTGGCACGACCGGAGAATAGAAGGGTCAAACCCACTAACTGGATGCAGAAGAGATGTGTGGGACAAACACCCAACTATCCGAAAGGCAGGAAAGAAGTATAAAACTGGTACTGTCCAGAAGAATCTGGCATGTTTGGGAGCTATGCATGATAGGATAAATGACACAGCTCAACAGGCAGTACTATCACAAATGATTGATTAGATATTATACTACCTACTGAGCAGTTGAATTCAATGTTCTCATGTATGATAATAATAATTCTTTAGTTATATAGCACACAGATTACGCAGCGCTGCACAGAGCTTTGCCAAATCAGCCCCTGGCCCTAATGGGGATCACAATCCAATCAACCTACCAGTGTGTTTTGGAGTGTGGGAGGAAACTGGAGGAAACCCACCCAAACACGAGAGAACATACAAACTCTTTGCAGATGTGTGTTGAGCTGTTTATCATATCATGTGTGGTACTGTCTGCTGTGTTGCTGTATCTAATTCGGTCATGTGTACTACTGTCTGATGAGCTTCTGTATCTAATCCTACCATGTATGATACCCTTTGCTGAGCTGTTGCATTTAATCATATTATGTGTTATTCTATCTGCTGAGACACTGCAAGTAAGCCAATTACATATGCTACTGCTGTATCTAATCTTATCATGTGTGGCTGCCTAGTTGCTGTCTTATTGCCTCTTATATTTGATGTGTCCATTGTGTGAGGAGCAGCCTTTTCACACCTATTATTAATGGACACATCTATAACTGTGCTGGCATCCATCACCCTATGCTGCTTCCTTCTCTTATCAGCCATGTCTGTTCTGAACCTCTCCCACCTCTTTTATCTGTCTCCAAAAAGTAGCCCCATCTTCCGTAGTCAAAGAGTCACCTAGTCAATGGCAATTGAAACATCTATCACAACCATTAGTTAGATATATAGCATTATCATCGTCATCTACATGGGTGATAAATCCTTCTGCTGCCTGTAGCTGCTGCATTTCTGATTCAATGCATACAAGACCAAGGGGTTTATTTATCATTATTTATATATTTATAAATAATAATCACTATATTTATTATTTATATAGGTAGAACAGACAGTTCTATGTCTGTTTTAGAGCTTCGCTGCTCATAAGATTTATTAAAATGGCTTTGTCCATATGCTCAAATTGCTGTGTGGGATTTTTTGTCTCAAAAAGTCCCCAAAAGTCTCAAAATGCAGAAAAAGTCCCAGCACATACATCAGGGGATTGAAGTGCACTAGCAGTAATTCTATGGGGCAGATTTATCTTAGTCTCATGCATTTTTTTTGGTTGTATTTTAGTGAATATATGGGTGAGATTTATCATTAGGCGGCTCCTTGGGACAGTTCTATGGGGCAGATTTATCTTGGTGTGATGCATCTTTTTTGGTTGTATTTCAGTGCCTTTTTGAGTGCATTGGGGTATTTGATTTGGGGACTTTTTAAAAAAGGTGCAAGTCATGAATCTGGAGTTGCCCTAGCAGTAGTTCTATGTTTACGCCAGTGTAAGTGAAGTGGTGGGAATAGCACTAAGCGACTTTTGAGCAATGAAAAATTGGAAAAACTGTCTATGCAACTTATTTGCGACTTTCATAAGCCAAAAAGCCCAGCAAAACCAATGATAAAGCTCCCCCACGGGTACAATTGGGTATTTGCCCAATTTTTGGCACCTTTTTTCAGCAGTTCGCCAGAGTTTGCTGTGTAGCAATAATCCTGGTTTGGGCCTATTTTGTCTTTGTATTTCTACTGCTTCTAGATGTTTGTGCCCTATTTAATATTGATTTGTGCAAATTGAAAGGGCACAAATAATTGGGCAATAACATGCCAGTCCCGGCCATGCTTAGGAAAGCCAATGTTATGAGTTGCACAAAAAAATGGTGCCTTTTTAAAATTTGGCTAAGAAAGAATTTGTACTACAAAAAAATGAGGGGCAAAAAATAGACTAAAGGCACAAAGCCAGACTAATTAAGAGGAGGAAATGGACTTTTTAGCAGCGAAAAATCCCCCGTAAAACCCTCAATGTGACTTATTTTAGACGTTTGTTTTACAGCAAAAAGCCCAGCAAAACCAATGATAAATATCCCCCCAAGTGTTCTTTCAAGACTGTATATCTGCAGCCAGTTAAGTCTGGTCACTTTCGATTCTGAGACAAGATTGGGTAAACCTCCTGTTTGCAGATTCTCCGGATGTACAATAGCAATCTACTTAGCGACATCCCTTCTCTTTTCCCTATATAACCTCAGTCTTGGCCCCTTTCCCATAATTGCTTGCTTGTCCATCTGATCTGGTCAATTATCACTGGAGCTTCTATTCATCCAGGAACACCCAATCACTCATCATCATTCCTTTCAGGATGCTGAGGCAAAGGAAGGATTGATCCTCAGCTATAAATCACAATAACTTTTCCCCAGGTAATAACTCAACTATTTGCATTTTTTCAGTGTCCTGGACCCAATGTCACTGAAGCTTAACTTAATGAAACCAATGGCACTGAAGCCTTCATTTAATTCTGCTGCAATGCGGTATATATTGATATTACAATGTACAAGAAAATAACTAGTATAATACTACTCATATTTACAAGAATATAACTGCTATGACCTCTTCAATGCAAAGAACTACCATAAAACATTCTCCTATATACAAGTATATAACTACTAAAATACTGACTCCTATGAATAAGAATATAACTACTATCATACTGCCCCCTATATACAGATCCCCCAGGTATAATTATATAGAGTATCCCATATCCCGTATCCTGTCCATATATGCATACCCCCACAGGTACAATTATATAAATTCCACTATATACAGCTGATCCCATATAAAGTCTCCCTTTCAACAAATTTAGTTATATACAGCCCCCTCCACTTTGCTTCTATATAAAGATTCCTCCATGTAATGTTTTACACAGCCCCTTATATACTGCCCTCTATTAAAATTCTGCTCTCTATATGTATGGAACCCTAGTTATTTTATGTGGCTAGTAGAAAAATAATAAAACTTTATAGTCACCATCCAGTGCTCCCACGCCGCTGCAGATGTCCTCTTCCTCCACCTTTTCTGGCGGGCAGCAGCCACCAGTCTCTGTGAAGGGGACGCAGGTAGAGTGACGTCATCATACACTGCCAGAATTCTGCAGACCGTACAGGTGGAAACCGTGCCACGCCTATCTGCCTATCAATAGCATCTACGCCTTAGAGACACAGATGCCATTGATGATTCTTGTGGTCGATTCTGGGGGCCAGGGGCTGCTGAGCATCACACACAGAAACGGTCAGTGAGTCAGCTAAACTGAGTCGCTTACTGTTGGAAACTGGTGGGGATCCCCTTATGAGCATTGTGGTAGGAGCGCCAGCCCTGACTAAAATACTGCCCTCGTTGTAAAGGAATATAACTGCTATATGACTAACTTTCTTTCTGAACTTATAATATTTCGTTCCACCATAGATTTGATGTCTCTGGTTTCTATTATTTGGGCACAGGGTTGCCATTTCAAATAATTTGATCCGCTTGTACAGGTTATTGTTATGGGAATTATCATTATTTTCTAGCTGACAGTGATTGTTGGTTATATGTGAAATAAGCATTATGATCTGACCTGTGTTATGATTATGTATTGGTATGGTAAGGCAGCTTACTGTTTTCTCCATAAAAATTTTGGCTGCAGGTAATTTATAAATAAGTTGTCAAAAAGAATCAAGATGGCAGCCCTACTTATACATCATATTGATATATTTTTCAGTGATATAAGAAGAGTTTCATGTAAGAGTGGAGGAGAATCACCTCTGGTTAATGTGCAAGACAATGCAGACTTCTGAAGAGAAAATAGATCCAGTAGATGACAAAGATACACAATTTTATTGATCACACTAATATATACAAAACACACTAATAATAAAAACATGTAAGAAGATGCAAGAAACTACCTAAATGTCAAAGATAAATAAATAAACATACAAGGATGAAAGTCAGTAGGACAAGAAAGGCAAGACCAGAGGAGGCATCCCTGCGCATTTCATCAATAAGTTGTGACTTCCACAGCGGTGAGCAGGCTCTAGCAGGCCCTGGCCATTGATATTTTGTTGGCAATATAAGGAAGTATTTTTGTTCACTATATGGTACTGTTTTTGGTAAAAAAAAAAATTAAGGTAAGTGTAAGTTCGTTCTTGTTTTTACACCATTTGTGGCCAATAATAAGAAATTGATAATGGACAACTGATTTAATTGTGCTGATCCCCTGCACATCTTTGCATTGAGTGATCAACTTTATTGCCTTGCTCCTAGCTTGCCCTTTAACATCCAGTCAAAAGGTCTATCATATTCATAGCAAACAAGAACCTCATTCCATCATCTTTCTGTCGTCTCTTTATAAGACAGACCCAGTTTTATCCAGTGTACATTTAGATGCTCACTCTGACTCCTTGCGCCCTGTGTACGTCCGGCAACCTCACAGCTTCAGCCAAATGCAAAATGAAAACTGGTTTTATTCCGAGCTCCCAGTGGTGTAGGTTTGGGATTCTGCCAGACAATATCTTAATGGTCTTTTTGTTCCTCCTGTCCTGAATCAGAAGCAGATTGTGTTAATGCTTTCCCTTTTGAAATCTCTATCTGACTGTAGGATATATGTTGCCGCTGCCGCGGTGCTTCCCTCAGGGTTACACCGCTAACTATGGGGTTAAGAGACGACCAGTCACTGAGGAGAGGCAAATACTTCTATCATTGTAATTTCCCATATAGCCAAAAAGTTCTAATAATTAAAAATAGTTCTATGATAGAAAAAAAGGTGGACTAATGGGACCATTGTATAGGACAATAGACCAGTCCTGGTGAGTGAAGATTATAACCAAATTAAAGCAGTCTAAGGTATGTGAAAATTTCCTAAATAGAAGTTGTGACCATAAAGACTTAATAATATTATACATCATTTCTTAAAGGATAAGTGTCCACTCAGCATTACAAAGTCCTAGAAGACTGTGCTGGAGTAAGATGCAACAATTGTACTATTATGAATGTTTTTTATGATTGTTTCTTCTGTGAAATGTAGATCAGGAACCTGTATTCAGAGGTTGGACGACATGTGAGCGGGTCATCTAGACCTTCTCTTGGTTTCCTGATTTCTTGTTGTTGGTGCTGAGTGAAACTGATGTGCTGAGAAGAGCAGGTTCAGAATGAGGGTCTGATAGGATCTGTCTACAATGCACTAAAGGAAGGATGTGGAACAGGGGATGGATGGGGATTCCTCTGGAACTTCGCCTGCAGGTTCCCTGTGGACTCATCCGTTACAGTGATTGTCTGTCCCAAGATGCCATGTTTTTTAATTGTCTACATTTTTTAATAAATCTCCTGCATAGAGATACTGAGGAATTCATTGATTTATATTTTGTACTCCAATCTTGCTGTGCTGTGAAACTCAGTGAAATTCACCAATTTTATTAAGTGATAAAAGGAATATCTTTCTTTCCATGACCAACTGAGATGCCAGTAAAAGACTGTGAGTGGGACTAAGAACAGTAATTGCTTTTTGACAATTTGTAACTTTGTTCTGTCAGAAATATTGGCCCGCATTTATCAAAAACAATGTAGTTTGCCTGTGCAGTGTGCAGGGTGCTCTGCAAGTGTGCACCAGGGGTGGATTAAGACAGCCATGATCCCTGGGTTGTATAGATATTATAGCCCCTGGAAGTCTGAAATTCTACGTATGGCACTAGAATCAGCTTCTTGGGAATGGAGGATGTGATTTCAATTTGCAGTTACGGGACCTTTGGAGGACCTTCCAAAGTCCTAAAATGGCTCTTGTGTACATGTGTATTGAGAGCAGGAACAGAATTAATAGGATTTCATGGATGAAGGTCCTTCTGAGTATAAAATTTGTTCGTTGGTCCTAGCCCCCTAGAAGGCTTGGGCCCTGGGTTACCGCCCAAACCGCCTATATTGTAATCCACTACTGATGTACACTGGTTCACTTTGTTCATGCTGCAGAATTGTGGCACAGACACAATTGTGGTGCACTTGGGACAAAATTGACAGTAACATGCCCCTTTTGGAGCACATTTTTTTTTTTGACAGACACAGTGCAGCTGTGACATGAAACTGGTGCAGACACTTTATAAATACATGTGCAAGCAGTTTGCATTGAAAATAATGTGCAAAGTCAGACATAAAACTGGCTCAGGGGCTTTAATAAATCTGTGCCTTTGTGTCCAGAGACAATACTCTAGCTCAGTGGTGGCGAACCTATGGCACGGGTGCCAGAGGTGGCACTCGGAACCATTTCTGTGGGCACTCAACAGACAGGAACAAATCCACCAAATCTTCCCGCAGTCCCAGGCAACTTAAGAGACTCTGCTCTCAGCGCTATTTTAAAGAAACACTTCATTGGCTGTTTGGAACTGTGGGAAAATTTAGAAGATGCGGACAGGGCTGCAGTATCTTTGAAGCTCATCCTGCTGGACCCTTCATTCTTCCTCTACAGAGAAACCCTAGAGAGAAGCTACAATGAGAATCTGAATTTGCCTTCTTTCAACTGTATTTGTGGCCTCAGGTGCTAATACGATTTAGAGATGTGGAAGAACAGATAGCAATAAGTTACTGCTTAAAATGCCATGTTGGCACTTCACAGTAAATAAGTGGATTTTGGTTGTAGTTCGGGCACTCGGTCTCTAAAAGGTTTGCCATCACTGCTCTAGCTGCTTGAAGCCAGCACTAGGGGGAGTTTGCTGCATACTGTTCATGCATTGAGTCCAAGAAGTAAAATATTCCTCTCCTAGTTGCATAGACCTTGGAGAAAGGTTCTATAGAGAAAGATAGATGTCCTAGAGCCCATATTATTCTTATTAGCACATTTCTACAGCTGAAGTACTATATTCAATGGTATTGTTACATTAGGGACTACTTTTTAAGAGATTTGTGCACATAATCTTGCATCTGAAGGTTGTACATCCTTTCAATAAACGTCTGGCAGGTCATCTATCATTCTAATGCAGCATTCTGCTCTTGTCCTCTGCCACCAGTGTCACATAAGAAGAAGCCGTTTGTCACTGTCACAAGTCGTGATTCACACCTTGATGCAAAATGGGGTTAATTACCACAAAATGGCCTGATCAATGAAGAAGAGAGCCTTGTGTCACCTGCACTTTTGGGAAATGTACACATGACAAGGCGAGGTAAAAGGAGTTGTAAAACAGAGAGGAAGAAAAAATAATGAAAAAAAAGCTAAAAAATTAATAACAGTAATTTATTAAATAAAACATTGATAGACACAAGTTTCCTTTATTTTATAACATTATTTTTATTCAGTCAATTTATTTACACTTTTCCATTCATTATAAAACATTAAATACAAAAATATAAGTGATAACCTGGTTCCTTGGAGGCAGCTGTAACTTACTGGATACAGGCGGCTAAGGGCTATATGAAAGTCTATGGAGCACATGTATCATTTGTTTTCTTTAGTAACTTTTTAAGTTGTCTGAAGTCGGCATACTTTAGCAGTGCTTTGTATCTTTCTATATTTTCCGTTGTGATAAATGTCTGCTTCTATTTCTTGGTCTTTGATTTGCAGTTTTTTAAAAATTTTTGTGACTTTTTAGGTGCATGTATGGAACTAAGCATGGGGTCAGTTGAACTTTGTTTTACACCTAAAAAATATCTAATGTGCTCTACAAAAAGTTGCAAAAGAAAGAAAACATCTGTCTTGGAAAGATACATTTAGTAACACTGCAATAGACACACACACTGGTTAACTTCTTAAGACCCTGGCACTGTCCCCAAAAATATCAAAAACCTGCAAAAAGATGAAAAAAAAATGATCAAAATATAGATAGATGAATTTAGAGATACTATGTTTTTAGTGGCATTGTCCTCTGACATATGGTATCAGAACCAAGCTTCTTAGGAAAGGAGGATGGGTCTCTGCTGTGTGCTTTCAGTTCCGCAGTATGAGAACCTTTGGAGGACCTTCATAGGTCTGAAAAGCACACTTGTATACATGTGTGTTTAGAACAGGAAGACATTTATTAGAATTTTTCACTCAAGGTCCCTCCCTTTCTTATATCCACAGAGCATTATTAAATCTGACAGTTGGTTTAGGTAAACATGTGCCTCCTAGAAGAATTTGGGCCCTGGGTTGTTTCCCAAATCGCCCATGTTAAAATTTGCTACTGCCCATCAGCACATGTTTTACCTTATATGGTTCCAGCAGTAGACCTTAGCATGGGTGCACTGGAGCCATTATTAATCCAGGAAATCAGACAAATATCATAGCTAAATTAGTTACATAGCTAGTGGTTGCAACAAAGCCAGGTAAACCCCTCCTCCACGAAGACCTATATTATAAATGGTCTGAGTCATCATACTAGATGGGACTAATTTTTTCACATGCTTTTATCAGCAGGATTCTCCAAAGTAAATCCAATCCCAGCATTTCTCCATGACAGCAGACATAATGAGGGGCATTTATTAATTTTGGGACAGGGTGGCGCTAGACCTGGTCTATATTTTACAGTGGGATGTAAGTTTGTGGCGAGAGGGATTAATGAATTGGTGCACAGACTAAAAGGTTTAGAACTACCTAGGCTTAGTTTAAGCTGTTCTGTATTTGCACCACAAATTGTGCAGTGTCAGAAAAATATAAGCGCCAGAAAACTGGTGGATTCACAAGCGGCGCCAAAATTTTGTGCTCAAAAATAGAGCCAGTCAAGAGTGACGGAAAACATCAATTCTGTGGCAAAGACACTTCAGAAATTCAGACGCAAGAGGCCCAGAAAGAAAAAAAAAAAACACTGCCAGTTTTCCGTTTGAAAAGCCATAATAAATGCCCCCAATGTGTTTTGGCGTTGCCTCCCGTCATTGACTCATCAGTAGTTGGTATAATTTCCTGTGTCTGCTGCTCTGGTCCTGGCAGGTAGCATTCTGATGACTAGGTTTTTATTTGGTATTTGCAATGTCATTAAATAAATTTACAGGAAAAAAGATCCAAAAATAAAACCCAACAGGTTTTCAATTTCAGAAAAACGCTCTTTTCTGTTAGGGGAAAAAGCCAACTTTATCCCACGGTCGGAGCTACAGAATGATTTTTTGTGCTCAGCAGTTATTGTAAAAAATAACCCTGCTGTAAAATAAATAGGAAAAAGATCAAAAAGTAGAATTTACATTGCAGGGTGGTTTAAAGGGCCCCCACTGAGACAGGAATCAAAGTGATGGCAAGAAAAAATGTGCCTCAGTCAGGGGGACAAACTGCTGAAGAAATCAATTCATTAGTCATGTCTTGGGTTCAGTTGTGATGTTACAGAAACAAGATATTATAAGAAATGATCTTGCAAGAATCTGTAAGGGGTTAGGGGTACACTTAGATATTAATGAAGCCTCCTCTTTGCATAAAAATTGCATTTTAACCCTGTACAAATTTTAATTCCATCTATTGGGCTCCGGTCACAACTATGTTTTGGTGACTGTAATGGATATCACTTTCTAGTTCATTACATATAAAAAATTGTATAAATTACAGTTGGTTGGATATAACACTTTTTAGTTGGTGGGGAAGGAGGATTCTTAACCTGCATCTTTAAATGTTGAGAAGAGAACTTGGACGAAGACCATTGGCTCATAAGCAAATCATTTTAAAAGATGGTCAAAAGACTATAAAGGGCATTTATCAATTTGGGCACAGGCAGGGGCGTAACGTGAGGGGGTGCAGAGGTTGAGATCGCACCTGGGCCCAAGAGGTTTAGGGGCCCATAAGGTGTCACTTTCCCATATGAGAAGACTTTTACTATAAACTTTACATTCTAGCCGGGGGCCTGGCACAGACTTTGCACTGGGGCCCATCAGCTTCTAGTTACGCCAATGGGCACAGGGTGGTGCAGGAAATGTGCTATAATTTTCAGTGGGATGTAAGTTTGTGGCGCAAGGGATTAATGGTTTGGCGCACAATCAAAAAGCTTATTCATGAACTCCCTAGACTTGCTTTTAGCTGCTCTAATTGTGTGGCAAAAATTGCGCCACAGAAAGAAAAGTCGGAAAGATAGAAGCGGCAAAAAAGTATTAGATTCACTAGCGGCGCCACAATTTGTGCCCAAAAATGAAGTTGTGAATGTCGGAAAAGCACCAATATTGCGGTGCCGACACTTCATAATTAATGCACAAGAGGCCTTATTTCCGGCAGTTTTATGTTTGAAACTCGATAATAAATGTCCCCCAATAATTTTGATACAAAGATCTCATTTCTCTAGAAAGACATAGAGAGTTGAGCAGGACCCTTACTCCTATTGTTCAATGTGACTGTTTGTACTCTATAATGTATATTTGTATATGTTCCCTATAATTTTTAAAGCGCAACGGAATATGATGGCGCTGTATAAATAAAGATTATTATTATTAAGAAGAACAGTAAAAGATAAGACAGATGCTCTTCCTGAAGATACCAGTTCCTTAGCAGCTGAAAAAGAAGGAGTTATTCCTGCCTGACCCCACTGATTAGAGGTTTCAGGTATCCTCTTTACAGAGTCAGAGGGGTCACCCCCAGGACAGTGTCCTAAGTAGAGAAACCATCAGACACCAAACGTGTCAACAATTCAAAGACCGCTGGCAGAGCAAGGAATGCAGGGAGGTGTCACTTGTATCATCGTCTGGAGGCCAGAAGCTGGGATTCCACTTCAAAGGCCTTAATCACTCCTGAGATAGGACAATCATGGCAGGAGATATGCATGATGCCCAGACCCGCCTCCTCTTTATGAGTGTCAGCTCTGCAGTTTGTAAGGTTTTTTGCTACCAACCTCCACCAACCTAGAGCCTCTGCTGGATATTAAGGAAGAGGATAAAAACAAGGAAGAAAAGGATGAAGGGAAGGAGGAGAATCTTGAGGAATCTGCCACATTTCCCTCTTGTGATACATTTTACCCTAAAAGTGCTAAAAAGCACACTTTCTGCAAACTGATTTCCATGTTAAAAGAACAGAAAGCTCAGAGGTGATTTTCCACCAACTGCAAGTGCCAAACCATTAATGATGTTCTTTGTGAGGCCAAACCCCTGAAAAACAAAACAAATATGTTTGTTACCAAAGTTGAGAGGGTCCTCTAGTTTATAATGCTTCATCAATTAAATGTTCTTTCCCTTGGACTTCATGCTAATTAGACTTTGCTTTAGGAATGGTCCAGGGCAGGAGTCATTATGTGCTCTAAAAGGGGAATCCGAAGCATTGAAGCTTTATGTCCTAATAAGCCCTATGGGAAGTGGTTCACATTACTAATTTCACAGGTCAAACAATATCGATTTTAAAGTTTAAATGAATGGGTGGATGAGTTCTATATCTAATGTAACCACAGATTGGTTGTGGTCAGAGCCATCTGTCCAGGGGCTATGTTATTTCATTTGCATCCAGAGCTTGGAGAGGCTCTGACACCCCCCAAACCACTTGCCGAGATCATAAAAACCTATTGCTAGATCCTGTATCGGGGTACAAAGAGGATTCAGCCAGTGATACTGCTTAATAAGGTATGAATCAGATGGCAGATTTCCTGTACATTGAATATTGGTAATAGGAACATAGTGGGAGTCTACCAGCTCCAAATCCACTGCACAAGTGAAAACATGGCACTTTATAAGTTTCCCAGTGATTTATAAGTTTTAGAAAAAATTCAGTTTTTATCTTTATGCAAATTATTTTGATTATAAACCAGGGATGGACAGGGTCTGCTGCTGCAACTTGTTTCTTCTATCTGCACATTTTTATACTGCAAGATATGTCATTCTCATCAAAGATAGAACAAAACAAATGCCCCATCAGACATGGCTCCAACTCTGATGGTCAAACAGCTAAATTGTCGTTAGGGCATCATATTATATGATATCACACTTCAGTGTGATCATATTATATTGTAGTAGGTGCACAGGAAGGATGGACAGTAGTAAGTGCACGAGAGGTTACTAACAATGGTATAATATATATAAGAAACAGAACATAGAGGAGCACAAATATCAATGATAATAGGGAATACTATATAAGAAGGGGCAAAGCGTATCAAGATATATAGAGAGGTAATATACGATTACATAGGAGGTTCCCCAAATAAACTTTGCTGAAAATCTGTGAATTTCAGTTTTTCCATATTACATTTTTTTGCCATTATGGTGGTGTTATAATTCAGTCATTTTGGTTACCCTGACCAAATATCATTATGATTTCTCATGGAAATCATGGAAATAATTGTCAAGTGTAAGTGGATCTTTAATGGGGTATATTCAGGGTTTTACATAGGGTACCATGAGCAGTATATATACGATTAAACAAATCAAGATGAAAGTAACCTCTAGATAATAACAATCTTTATTTATATAGCCCATCATATTCTGCAGTACTTTACAAATCATGCGGTACATATACAAAATAAGACATTTCAGCATAAACAAACAAACATGAAACAATAGGGGTGAGGGTTCTGTTCGCAAGAGCTTACAATTTATGAACACGCACCAGAGATAAAGCTCCACCCCTCTTGCATCCTTTTACCGCCATGCGATCATTTACCATTGAGATGCATTGTGGTGGTGTTGTAGCCCACAGCCAGGTCTGGTAACAGTTCCAGCCGGTGAAGATGGAGGGCCGTTGCATGTTTGCAATCAATCTCCTGTTACTGATTGCAGCAGAAAAGACAGCAAAGGAAATGAGCGACGGGATAATCATGTCACCAGGATCGCGCCCAATCTGCAGCGATGATAACAAACATCTGTGCTGTACAATGCACTGATATATCGGTAATTACACGTGAAACAAGCAAACACTTTTGCAGCGGCAGCTGATGGGGAGATCCATCATGTTGACAGGACCTAGTGCCAGAACTTAATGCTGTCCAACAATTAAGAAGCCAGCTGTGAGCGATTGTCTGTAACAATTCAATGAGCCCCCAGGGAGCCGCAATATAACCATACCACCAATTTAATGCACTCCCAACCATGTTATTCATACAGTGAGACACATGAGTCACACGGTCATACGGTATGCAGCTCTGGGAAGCACACACATACGGATTTAGCTGGTCATTAGTTATTCCACATATTCTTTTGCGCCCATGAATATTACAATGTATTGCTGAGTCTTTTGAGTATTGCAATTTCCAAATAAGCATGAGGGGGTGAAGAATGTATTATTATGGCACTGTTTGAAGTCAGCTTTCCTGGATATTGCACTGATTTTTCGATGCTCCAAGTTGATCTTCCTTCCATTTAGTATCATGTGTGTTGTATAAGTGATCGGATCCATCATTGCTGACAATGTTATGCCTTGCTCCTCACAGATGACGTTATTGTCTCTGGTGACAGAGGCTGCAGCTCTTCCAGACATTGGATCTGTTGTATCTTGTTGCTGTTCTTCCTTTTCCATTATTGTCTGCTGCTCAGGTCCGGTCAGCCATTGTCATGTGGCTTCCATTCTCATTGAGCTTCGTGTGCCGTCCACTGACAGCCTCTTAGCGTTAATGGAGCAGAGACAATTTCCCCCTTGTTAACAATGTATGGTCACTTCCTGACTGCTCCATTATCTGAATGTAGATTTCTTTATATTTCTAAACAATGGCAAGAAAAAGGAAACTGGAATAAAAAGAATTTCTTCTAAACTACAATCCTAATAAAGCTTTCTAATAGAATTTAGCTCTCAATATATTTTATTATATTCAAGTTCTTTGGATGTGCTAGTCAAATAATCAAAGTAGTCTCCAATTCATCTCACAGCAAAGCAGAGCAGTAACCTAAAGCTGTGCCACTAACATATTAACAGAATTGCATAAATGAATAGCACAGATGATAATAGTAAACAAGTTCATGTGTCCTTCTTTTTCTCTGCCTTTTTTCGTTATGTAAGCAGTTTGTGTAATCAGTTTTCTCTCTACTGTATCCACTGACAGCTAAGAGATAAAGGAGCCTTATAAAGTTTCTAATAACTTAACTCTTCATAGTCAGTCACTGGATAGTGTAATCTTATTGGAGACAAAGTTAATCATTAGCCTTAGCTATTGGAGATGTATGGACCTGAGTTACTATGCTCACTTGTGGAGAAAGAAGCAGAAAAAATGCAAATAAAAGCTGCTTTACTTAATTATTTATATTCTACAGTGTACTATAATTACCTGCAACATTCATTTCTGCAATACTAGGCATGGACAAGGGGCAGAGCAACAGGGGTCGCTTAGGTCACAAAACAATTGCGCCTTTTGTTCCTCTATCTCTGTCACAAGAATTAGTAGCTATGCATATACCCAGTGGTAGTTTTTGTCCTGTTCATGTACCCACATCCCTGTGCTGTCAACTGTCTTGATGCCAACTTCCCGTTTAATATATATGTGTTTTTAACCCCCCTCCCTTCCCGTTCATAGAAAGCGTCATGAGACGGGAATAAAGTTACATCCCGCAGGCAGTGCACATTTTTTGAGCTAACAATATCTCAGGACTTTGTTACCTTAATGGAAGGTTCATTTTTGGTCATACACAATCTTTCTGCCATTTTTGCCCCTGGCCCCAATGTCTGACCGCAGCTGAGGGAGGTTTGGGCCTCCAACAGCCACCCACTATTTCCACATCTTCATGTTCACTTGTTCACAAGGACAAGATATTTGAAATAAACTTTTCCTACGTTTCCTGTTGGTAAAACGCCTGATGCTGCGCCTTCAATTAACACCATATGTCAGACAAGTATTTTTAGTAAAGCCTGACCTTGTGCTTCTCACTGCCTTCCCCTCTGGCATCAGCTCATGTGAGATGGAAAGTGCTTGTTTCTCACCTCCACTGAAGCTCTACATGTGCGGGAAGACAGACTCTTAATAAAGACATGTTATATCCCCTGAGCTCCACAAGCAAGGAGGCAATGAACTGTAATAACTGGTAGAAAATACAGAACATGACATCACCTACAGATCATGGAAACTGTGTAAAGATTTCAACTGCTGTCACATCGGCCGACATTTATTAAAGCCCCTGCACCAGTTTTCTGTCTGACTTTGCACATTTTTTCGGTGCCATCTGCTTGCACATGTAATAATAATAATTTATAATAATGATTCCTTTATTTATATAGCGCAAACAAATTATGCAACGCTGCACAGAACTTGCCAAATCAGTATTTATAAAGTGTCCGCATTTGGGCTGCACTATATGCGAACACAAAATTGTGCACTGACAGGGGTGTTCCGGTGCACAGTCGGATTGTACGACACATTTTTATGCAGTGTCTGATAGAATTGTGTTGCACGCTCTATGTTAAAGGTGCACCAAAAAAAGTTGCTGCCCTCTGTCAGAGCAGTGCGGGGAGCGCCAAATTCATAAAGAACGTGCACCACAATTCATGAATCTGGCGCATCGAGCCATCATGCTTTAAGATGGCCACACACATTAGCAACAATTACATTTCTGTGAAAAAAGAATTTGAAATGTAGACAATGGTCTAATGAATTTGATCTCTTCACTACAAATTCTTTGTAAAGTAGTAAGACATATTTGATTATACACGTGTGGAGAATTGTCACAAAACTAGAAGTTTAGTCAATGAGCCACATTTATTAAAGTGTTTGCACCAGTTTGTGACTACAAAGCCACCTAAAGGGGTGTTTTAGTACTTGGTTGTAGTTTGGGCTACATGTGCCTCAATTCTGTCTACGTCACAATTCTGCAGCACCTCCAGAGCAGTGCAGGTTTCACTAGTTTTGGTAAATGTGGGCCACTGTGTCCTCCCAATTAGTTGCTATGCATGCAGTGCCTCTTATGAATTCTACTACACATAGTACCCACAAATATTTTAATATAAACACTGCACCCCTAATATATTATATGTATGCTACCTCAAATCCGTAAATCCGTAATAAAATATTATGACCCCCATCAAAAAATAAAAACTATCCCATCCATAATGACTTATGATATACTCGTATGTGATCCCTTATTGTTTGATAACATATAGGGGGGGGGGGGTATGGCGGGGTGTGAATGGGCATGGCCTGTGTGGAGGGGCGTGGCTGGCAGGGGAGTTGGGGTGATAAGTTGCCATACATCAAGATTAGAGATGGGCGAATCGATTTGAACGAAGTTGAATTCAATACGAATTTCAAGGAAAATTCAATTCATCACAAATGCGAAGTTTACGCTGATCCGTGTGAATTAAATTTTTTTTGCCCCTTTTTTTTAGCTAAATGGGCGCAGGCACATTGTGTTACATGGGGCAGAGAACTCTGGGAAGGAGAAAGGAACACCCTCGCAGACCTGTAACCCAATCAGCGACCGGCAGGCTTATGTGATGTCACACAGCCCTATAAAAACTTTCACACTGCATTTGTTGTCTAGCTGCTTTTACTGTATTGTGCTGTAGCAATTTCTGCTCCAATCCCAGGGTGTGCCTTAAGGGGGATCTGTATACCCCAAATAGCAGTTCTTTTTTGTTACTGAAGTGACTAGGAAGAAATCTGTGTCATATCCACACAGCTGCTGTAATGATTTCTGCTCCTCTCCCAGGGTGTGCGTTTTGGGGCATCCCTATAATGGAAATTACAATAGTTTTTTGTTGCTAAAGTTGAGAGCAAGAAATATTTGTCAAATCCATGTAGTTTATTGAGTGATTTTCACTCCAATTACAGGGTGTCCGTTGTGGGGTATCTGTATAATGCAAATTCCCGTACCTTTTTGTTGCTAAAGTTGATAGCAAGAAATATGTGTCCACATAGTTTATAGAGTGATTTTCGGTCCAATTACAGGGTGTCCGTTGTGCGGTATCTGTGTAACCCAAATTGCCATACTTTTTTGTTGCTAAAGTTGAGAGCAAGAAATACGTGTCAAATCCAAGTAGTTTATAGAGTGATTTTCGGTCCAATTACAGGGTGTCCGTTGTGGGGTATCTGTATAACGCAAATTCCAATACATTTTTGTTGCTAAAGTTGAGAGCAAGAAATACGTATGAAATCCACGTAGTCGGTTAACCAATTTGTCAGACAGAAAGGTGGAAGGTGGAGCAGGCAGAGGTCACAGCACAGTAAGGGGACATCGCAGCAGGGGTGACTCTGTGAGGCCAGAACTGCCGGTGTCATCTAGCGGCAGTGTGTTGATCGACAACCCAATTGGTTGATTGGTTGACTAGGTTACCCAATTCCTCAAATATAACATCTGACAACCCCAGCCAAGAGTCCGTGGGTTTGTCAGATACAATTAGTTGGCATGGCTCTCTGCAGCCAGGAAATACCTGTTTTAACGTGATTCGTCATGAGTCGATTCAGGTTGAATCAAATTTAAAAAAAAAATTCAGTGAATCGGGTTGAATCAGATTTCAACAAATTCGCCCATCTCTAATCAAGAGACATGAAGAGGCTGAAGCCTCTTGATGTATCTTGCTGCTCCCGAGGGTTGGCAGGGCTATCATACGCTGGCGCATGAGCGCCGGCATGTGATGAATACTCCCCGTAGAGTTTATTGCATATAGGTTTATAACACACACCTTACATTAGTCGGGAAACTAATGTAAATGATAGCTGAGCTCCTCATTGCTGCTTGCTGGAGTAGAGTTTCAGTCATGATTCACCCCATAATGTGCTAATAATAAGGTGTCCATATGGAGTAATCCCAAACAGTCTGCCATGTTACTTTTTTACTGCCATATTTTATGCCCCTTTAAGACCATGAATGTGAAAGTGATCATGCACCTTGTATACTTCTTGGAGGCCGCTGTATACATCCCAAGATGAGAGATTTTAAGCAGAGCGTCCTCCATGTCAGAATCCCTTGAAGGAGGCTTTGCTGTGGAGTCATCTGCTTTCTAGCAGGAGTGGTGCTCATGACATTGTATGTTCTTTTGCCTGTTGTGTCATGTCAGTATAAACACGTGAAACTTGCACATATGTGTAGCAGAGGGAGCATTACAATACAGACCCCCCTTCTTGAACCGCAATATGTTTTGGATATGAGCAGCCTCTCTGCATTCTTCTGATCAGAGGAAAGTGCACAGATGTGTTCTTAACCTAAACCTTCCCCGTCCATGGCGCAGAAGGAAAGGCGTCTTTGTTATATCACATCGGAGGAGGATGCCGCGTCCTGACAATGATATATGATGTGTTAGTGTGAAACGCAATTTCTTAAATGTGTGCTGTAATTCGTTACAATTTACACGTGTTTCATGTTTCAGCTCACACGCGTCTAGGAATAGAAAATATGTTCAATGGATGACAAATCGCATTTGGCTCCAGCATCTCGGCCGGGTCGTTGCTGCTGGCAGAGGCCTGCACTATTAATGGGTAGCACATTTCTATCCGTGTGTTCAATGATTACAATGTTTCCCTCCTGCAAATTTGCAAATCAGAAAAGAAATTATTTATATTTTGTCATAACATTTCAGAGGCCGTTCATCGTGGACATCTCTACCATCTCATCCTTCCAACTACATCCTCCCAGATTAAGGGCTTGTTCCTAAGTTTCACCAAGAACATGTTGGTTTTAGGACTCTTTGCAGTAGCTGTCTGTTAGGTGGGGGTCCTGATCTCTCTGTTTGACTTAATAAAGCTTAAGTAAAAGGATTTCCAAAGCAAAAAACCCCTTTAAATGTTGAAAGATTTTGAAGTCAAAATTTTTATCGTTTTGATCTCTGCCCGAGTCATTCCGTGCTGTAGCTTAGACCAGAGGTCCCCAACCTTTTTTGCACCAGGGACCGGCTTTAAGCTAGACAAGTTTTCCATGGCCCGGTGGGGGCGGGGCTTTGGTCATATGGGTGGGGTTATGGAGGGGTGGAGCTTAGTGCATACTTATCATATAATTATGACATTTATAATGAGAATGTGATTCAACTTACCATAGGTTCAGAATGAGTGGGAGCACTGGGCTTGTTTTCCTGCACCCACCTGCCCCACCCCGTCCTGCATAATGTTCTCTGCCGGGAGCTGCGAGCTGTCACGGCTATGGCAGAAAACATTATAAATCCACACAGAGCGAGCTCTGACCAGGCGCGGCGCAGCGGACCGGCTGATTAACTCCAACGGCCCGGTCCTGGTCCGCGGACCGGTGGTTGGGGACCTCTGGCTTAGACTGATTCACTGTGCAGGAGCACCTACCCCCTCCCACTATGTGAGATTACAGCAGGCAGAAGGAACAGGGAAGTGCAGAGGGTGCAGGGGGAAAGGTGACAGTGTAACAGTCTATGAAGCTCCAGAAGGGAAGTGCATGGTACCGCCAGGTGCCATAGCCGTCTATATGTCCCCACGGCCAGATATATGTCCCCACAATTGCATTGTGAAAGGGGCCTAAAAGCCACTTTTTCCAACATGCAGCTTTGTCACAAAACAATGCCAGTTCTAACCCCTGTGCAACATCTCTATTCGGCCGACAGCATGTAGGGCAGCAGGAACTTGAACCCCGACTGGCTGACTGTAGGGAAGCTAGGCCACAGGTGTCCCAGAAGCCTGGGTTCTGATGAGACCCAACGAAGCATTCATTTCCGAAAGCGAAACGCATTGTTGGTTTTTTAATCTTTTTATGGAATTTTATTATTTGAATAAACAAATATAGGATTGAGCTTTGAAGTGCTTTTTGTAACTGTCAATACCATATCGTATTAAACCCTCATGGAACCAGCTCTACATTATTGGATCAGTATTCCTAATTCATCTAGCTGTGGGTTCTGGGAAGGTGAAGCAAGAATTGGGGGAGGCTGTGTGTAGAAAAAATTATTAGTATTTTTTTTACTTATTGACTCAAGCAGCTCCAGCCCCTTAGCAACCACATGCATGTCCTCTGTAGGCACACCTGTGATTGGCTGGGCTAGACAGTTCTATACAATCTATATTGGTATGATATTTTCTCATGAAATGCTTTTCATTAAACATGTTTTTTTAATATATCTAATTCAGTTTGGATTACATTAATATATATGTTCTATTTATTTACATAAGTAACGCTTATCTGACTGGCTTCCACACTAGTTTACTTATTTCCGCATCATTTACACAGTGCGGTTCATTGGTATGCTCTCCACCTACCTAATGACGCACTTCCGGCACCCTAGCCGAAGCGCATGTATCGCAAATCCTGCCGGAACTGCATGCCGGGGCCGCCACAAGCATAAAATGTAGCCTTTTGTGTCCCAAAATCACCCCTGATGAAACCTATTTTATAGGCGCTACGCATGGGTCGTTCTTTTCTATGGACACAGGCTGGTAATATAGCAGACATGTTCTAATTTCTAAGCATTTTTACTAGGTATCCCTCTATATGTAAGACCATATAATGTACAGTTGTACATGTACATATGTACCTATAATTAACCAGCCATTTTTTGTTTCTAATTAGAGATGAGCGAACATGCTCGTCCGAGCTTGATGCTCGGTCGAGCATTAGCGTACTCGAAACTGCTCGTTGCTCGGACGAATACTTCGCCCGCTCGAGAAAATGGCAGCTCCCGCCGTTTTGCTTTTTGGCGGCCAGAAACAGAGCCAATCACAAGCCAGGAGACTCTGCACTCCACCCAGCATGACGTGGTACCCTTACACGTCGATAGCAGTGGTTGGCTGGCCAGATCAGGTGACCCTGGGATAGACTAGCCGCTGCCCGCGCTGCTCGGATCATTCTGTGTCTGGATGCCGCTAGGGAGAGAGCTGCTGCTGGTCAGGGAAAGCGTTAGGGTGTTCTATTAGCTTACTGTTAGGCAGGAGTGATTCTCCAAGAACCCAACAGCCCTTCTTAGGGCTACAATAACGTTCTACTTTTTTTTTTTTTATTTGCATCTAGTACCATTTTGTGAGGAATTAGCAGGGGGACTTGCTACCGTTGTGTTTAGCTCTTAGTGGCACACATATCCACCTCAAACACCAAAGTGGGAAAATTTAGTAGGGGTTGGATTTCAATTAGGCATAGTCTGCCATTTTTCCTTTTTTATTTTACGTTTATTTTGTTTAATAACTCAGTGTCATCTCATCTGGCATAGTAGTGTGCTTTCATACTTGGCTAGAAAATAGCCATAGGAGAATCCAAACGGCTTACGCCTACAGTAGCGTTATATATTTGATTTCTGGTTGATCTGCTGGTGGCTGTACTTGCTGCAGTGCATCTACTAGCCAATTGTGAGCAATTTGTAGTGAGACTTGCGACCGCTGTGTTTTGCGCTTAGTGACGCACATATCCATTGCAAAGACCGAAGTGGGAAAATTTAGTAGGGGTTGGATTTCAATTAGGCACAGTCTGCCATTTGTCCTTTTTTATTTTACGTTTATTTTGTTTAATAACTCAGCGTCATCTCATCTGGCATAGTAGTGTGCTTTCATACTTGGCTAGAAAATAGCAATAGGAGAATCCAAACGGCTTACGCCTACAGTAGCGTTATATATTTGATTTCTGGTTGATCTGCTGGTGGCTGTACTTGCTGCAGTGCATGTACTAGCCAATTCTGAGCAATTTGTAGTGAGACTTGCGACCGCTGTGTTTTGCGCTTAGTGACGCACATATCCATAGCAAAGACCGAAGTGGGAAAATTTAGTAGGGGTTGGATTTCAATTAGGCACAGTCTGCCATTTGTCCTTTTTTATTTTACGTTTATTTTGTTTAATAACTCAGTGTCATCTCATCTGGCATAGTAGTGTGCTTTCATACTTGGCTAGAAAATAGCCATAGGAGAATCCAAACGGCTTACGCCTACAGTAGCGTTATATATTTGATTTCTGGTTGATCTGCTGGTGGCTGTACTTGCTGCAGTGCATCTACTAGCCAATTGTGAGCAATTTGTAGTGAGACTTGCGACCGCTGTGTTTTGCGCTTAGTGACGCACATATCCATTGCAAAGACCGAAGTGGGAAAATTTAGTAGGGGTTGGATTTCAATTAGGCACAGTCTGCCATTTGTCCTTTTTTATTTTACGTTTATTTTGTTTAATAACTCAGCGTCATCTCATCTGGCATAGTAGTGTGCTTTCATACTTGGCTAGAAAATAGCAATAGGAGAATCCAAACGGCTTACGCCTACAGTAGCGTTATATATTTGATTTCTGGTTGATCTGCTGGTGGCTGTACTTGCTGCAGTGCATGTACTAGCCAATTCTGAGCAATTTGTAGTGAGACTTGCGACCGCTGTGTTTTGCGCTTAGTGACGCACATATCCATAGCAAAGACCGAAGTGGGAAAATTTAGTAGGGGTTGGATTTCAATTAGGCACAGTCTGCCATTTGTCCTTTTTTATTTTACGTTTATTTTGTTTAATAACTCAGTGTCATCTCATCTGGCATAGTAGTGTGCTTTCATACTTGGCTAGAAAATAGCCATAGCAATAGGATAGCATCGTTTGGTTTTAAAAACTCAAAAACACAAAAAAAAACAAAAAAAACAAAAAAAAACAAAAAACACAAAAAAAAACAAAAAACACAAAAAAAAGTAAAAAAAAAATTAAAGTTATAACTCTCATTTTAAAAATGTTTAACCCGAGGGCTAGGGGTAGAGGACGAGGGCGGCGACGTGGGCGTCCAACTACTGCAGGGGTCAGAGGCCGTGGTCCTGGGCGGGGTGAGACACCACCTGCTTATGAGGGAGCAGGGGAACGCCGCAGAGCTACACTCCCTAGGTTCATGTTGAGGCACTGTTGAGAGCACTGTTGAGGCCAGAACAGTGCGAACAGGTGATGTCGTGGATTGCTGACAATGCTTCGAGCAATTTGTCCACCAGTCAGTCTTCCACGCAGTCCACCCATGTCACCGAAATCGCCACTCCTCCAGCTCCTGCACCTCAGCCTCCTCCCCCCCAGTCTGCCCCCTCCCAGGAAAATTTGGCATTTGAACCGGCATACTCTGAGGAACTGTTTTCTGGACCCTTCCCACAGTCACAAACCACTTGTCCGGTTGCTGCTGAGCAATTTTCCGATGCCCAGGTTTTCCACCAGTCACAGTCTGTGGGTGATGATGACCTTCTTGACGTAGTGGAAGTGTGTAAAGAGGTGTCCGACGATGAGGAGACACGGTTGTCAGACAGTGGGGAAGTTGTTGTCAGGGCAGGAAGTCCGAGGGGGGAGCAGACTGAGGGATCGGAGGATGATGAGGTGACAGACCCAAGCTGGGTTGAGAGGCCGGGTGAACACAGTGCTTCTGAGACGGAGGAGAGTCCTCGACCAGAACAGGTTGGAAGAGGCAGTGGTGGGGCCAGACGGAGAGGCAGGGCCAGAGCTGGTGCATCAGCGCCAAATGTGTCAACTAGTGAAGCTCCCGTGGTGAGGGCTCTTGCGGCGAGGGCTAGATCTTCAGAAGTCTGGAGGTTCTTTAAGGAAACACCGGATGACCGACGGACTGTGGTGTGCAACATTTGCCAAACCAGGCTCAGCAGGGGTTCCACCCCTACTAGCTTAACTACCACCAGTATGCGCAGGCATATGAATGCTAAACACCCCACTCAGTGGCAACAAGCCCGTTCACCTCCGGCCGTGCACACCACTGCTCCTTCCCCTGTGTCAGCTGATAGTCAGCCCCCTGCCCAGGACCCAGCCACAAAAACCCCATCGTCGCCTCCACGATCCTCCACAGCATCCACCAGCGTTCAGCTCTCCATACCCCAGACGCTGGAGCGGAAACGCAAATATAGTGCAACCCACCCGCACGCCCAAGCCCTTAATGTGCACATCTCCAGATTGCTTAGCCTGGAGATGCTGCCCTATAGGCTAGTAGAGACCGAGGCCTATCGCAACCTCATGGCGGCGGCCGCCCCTCGGTATTCGGTCCCCAGCCGCCACTACTTTTCCCGATGTGCCGTCCCAGCCCTGCACCAGCATGTGTCAGACAACATCACCCGTGCCCTGACCAACGCCGTTTCTGACAAGGTCCACCTGACCACGGACACGTGGACGAGTGCTGCCGGGCAGGGCCACTATATATCGCTGACGGCACATTGGGTTAACTTGGTGGAGGCTGGGACCGAGTCTGACCCTGGGGCTGGTCATATACTGCCGACGCCGAGGATTGCGGGGCCTACCTCGGTCCAGGTGTTTCAGGCCTACTATGCCTCCTCCTCCTCCTCCCACCCCTCCTCCACCTCCTCCTCCGAACTACCATCCGTGGGCACGGCGCCATCAGTCGGTAGCTCTAGGCACAGCAGCAGTGCCGTCGCTAAGCGACAGCAGGCGGTGCTCAAACTGCTGAGCCTAGGCGACAAAAGGCACACCGCCCAAGAGCTATTACAGGGCATCACGGCGCAGACTGATCTGTGGCTGGCACCGCTGAACCTGAAGCCAGGCATGGTTGTGTGTGACAACGGCCGTAACCTGGTGGCGGCTCTGCAACTCGGCAGACTGACACATGTGCCATGCCTGGCCCATGTGTTAAATCTGATAGTTCAGCGTTTCCTCAAGACATACCCCAATCTGTCTGATTTGCTCACGAAGGTGCGCCGCATCTGTGCGCATTTCAGGAAGTCCAGCCCAGATGCTGCCACTCTCAGGGCAGCGCAGCGCCGCCTCCAACTGCCCGCTCACCGACTGTTGTGCGACGTGCCCACGAGGTGGAATTCAACACTGACCATGTTATCCAGAGTTTACCAGCAGCGCAGAGCGATTGTAGACTGCCAGATGTCAACTTCCACCAGAAGTGGTAGTCAGGTCAGTCAGCTTCCTCAAGTCTACAATGAGGAGTGGACGTGGATGTCTGATATCTGTCAGGTGCTGAGTAACTTTGAGGAGTCAACACAGATGGTCAGTGGCGATGCCGCCATCATCAGCCTCACCATCCCGCTGCTTGGCCTGTTGAAAAACTCTCTGATCAGCATGAAGTCGGAAGCTTTGCGCTCGTCACAAGAGACGGGGGAAGAAGATTCCCTTGTGGATAGCCAAAGCACCCTCAGGTCTGTTTCTCAGCGCATATCGGAGGAGGTGGAGGTGGAGGAGGATGAGGAGGAAGAGGAGGAGAATGTTGGCGAGACACAAGAGGGGACCATTGTTGAGTCCTTCACTGTTCAGCGTGTATGGGCAGAAGAAGAGGAGTTGGAGGAGTTGGAGGAGGAGGAAATGGACAGTCAGGCCAGTGAGGGGAGTGAATTCTTACGCGTTGGTACTCTGGCGCATATGGCAGATTTCATGCTAGGCTGCCTATCCCGTGACCCTCGCGTTCAAAGAATTTATTCCAGCACCGATTACTGGGTGTTCACTCTCCTGGACCCACGGTACAAGCAAAATCTTTCCACTCTCATCCCTGCAGAGGAAAGGAGTGTGAGAATGCATGAATACCAGCAGGCCCTGGTGCACAAGCTGAAACAGTATTTCCCTTCTGACAGCGCTAGCGGCAGAGTGCGTAGTTCTGCGGGACAAGTAGCGAGGGAGAGTAGGCGAGCAGGCAGCTTGTCCAGCACTGGCAAGGGTACGCTTTACAAGGCTTTTGCCAGCTTTATGTCACCCCAGCAAGACACTGTCACCTGTCCCCAGTCTCGGCAGAGTAGGGCTGATCTTTACAGAAAGATGGTGAGGGAGTACGTAGCTGACCATACCATCGTCCTAAATGATCACACAGCTCCCTACAACTACTGGGTTTCAAAGCTGGACATGTGGCACGAACTGGCGCTGTACGCCTTGGAGGTTCTTGCCTGCCCTGCCGCTAGCGTCTTGTCCGAGCGGGTTTTCAGTGCAGCTGGTGGCATCATCACAGATAAGCGTACACGCCTGTCGACTGACAGCGCTGACAGGCTGACGCTTATTAAAATGAATAAAGGCAGGATTTCTCAGAATTTCCAATCTCCACCAGGTGAAGGAAGCTCAACCTGAATAATTGATCCACTCCTCCTCCTCCTCATTTTCCTCCTTCTCCTCCTCTTTGTACAGTAAAGCAGAGGAAACTGGCTATTTTTTGACAGGGCCCACTGGCTCTTGCTATAGTACTTTATGCATTTAATTTTTCTGGAGGGCCACCTACCCGGTCCTCTGTTTGAAACAATTTTTGTGAGTGCCACATACAGGCACTCAATCTATTCCATTTTTCTGGAGGGCCACCGACCCGGTCCTCTGTTTTAAAAATTTTTTGGGACTGCCACATACAGGCACTCAATCTATTCCATTTTACTGGAGGGCCACCTACCTGCTCCTCTGGTTTGAAAAATTTTTGGGACTGCCACATACAGGCACTCAATCTATTCCATTTTTCTGGAGGGACACCTACCTGCTCCTCTGGTTTGATAACTTTTTGGGACTGCCACATACAGGCACTCAATCTATTCCATTTTACTGGAGGGCCACCTACCTGCTCCTCTGGTTTGAAACATTTTTGGGACTGCCACATACAGGCACTCAATCTATTCCATTTTTCTGGAGGGACACCTACCTGCTCCTCTGGTTTGAAAACTTTTTGGGACTGCCACATACAGGCACTCAATCTATTCCATTTTTCTGGAGGGCCACCTACCTGCTCCTCTGGTTTGAAAACTTTTTGGGACTGCCACATACATGCACTCAATCTATTCCATTTTTCTGGAGGGACACCTACCTGCTCCTCTGGTTTGAAAACTTTTTGGGACTGCCACATACAGGCACTATCCAAATTAAATTGTCTCCATAGCAGCCTCCACACGTTGTCTCCATTGCTACCTCCAAAAGTCGTCCATATAGCTGCCTCCATACATCCTCCCCTTATCAAACGAGGTGTGTCAGGCAGAAATTTGGGTTGTTTTCATGGATTCCACATCAAAGTTGTTAACTTTGTCGCCACCCTGCTGTGTTATCCACAAAATATACTGGCAAACTTTTATGATTAACCGATATTATTTCAGCGCTTCTTGCGCAGCTGTTTACATTCCCCTCACCCGCCATATCCCAAACTTATAAGAACGCTACTACACTTGATCTTATACAAAAGGTTCTTAGAAGTGCTGTTTGGGGAGTAGCCTAGAGACAGGGGCTTGGATTGGCGAAAGCTCGCCTGGCTGCAGAGCGCCAGCTCCATCCCAAGATCCAACTAACATAGTTTTAACTGCAGCACCTTTAATCTACTACTAGTTCACTGCCTCCATAATAATAATAATAATAATCTTTATTTATATAGCGTCATCATATTCTGTAGCGCTTTACAAATCATAGGAAACAAATACAAATGTAATGTAACAGAGCACAACATTTGTATGGAACAACAGGAGTGAGGTCCCTGCTCGCCAGAGCTTACGGTTTATGAAGATGATGGGGTAACGCGAGGTAAAAGAATATTTAATGGTCAAGCCATTCTTCTTAGGGAATAGAACAAAATATAATAAATGGAATTGCTGTCGCTTGAACCACTCAGCCGTCATCTTATATACCAGGTCCAGGGTGAATGGGACTGCAGAGAAGTCTGGTGCCTGTTGGTTGCTGGATAACAGATGGGAGGACGACACAGGACGGGTTAGTAGAAGAGTTAAAACTTCATGCAGTTAATGAGTGTTATAGGCTTGCCTAAAGAAATGGGTTTTAAGACCACGTTTGAAACTTTGGAGGTTAGGTATTAGTCTGATAGTCCGGGGCAGAGCATTCCATAGAATTGGTGCAGCTCTAGAGAAGTCTTGGAGACGCGAGTGGGAGGTCCGCACTAGGGTAGAGGTTAATCTAAGATTACTGGCGGATCTAAGAGCACGGGTTGGGCGATAGACTGAGATAAGAGAGGAGAGGTAGGGGGGTGCAGCATTATACAGAGCTTTATGGATGAGGGTTATTATTATTTTAAACTGTATTCGAAAGGAGACTGGCAGCCAGTGCAGCGACTGGCATGAACTGTAAGCATACATGGTCCCCTTATCAAACGAGCTGTGTCAGGCAGAATTTTGGGTTGTTTTCATGGCTTCCACAACAAACTTGTTAACTTTGTCGCCACCCTGCTGTGTAATCCACAAAAAATACTGGCAAACTTTTATCATTTACCGATATTATTTCAGCGCTTCTTGCGCAGCTGTTTACATTCCCCTCACCCGCCATATCCTAAACTTATAAGAACGCTACTACACTTGATCTTATACAAAAGGTTCTTAGAAGTGCTGTTTGGGGAGTAGCCTATAGACAGGGGCTTGGATTGGCGAAAGCTCGCCTGGCAGCGGAGCGCCAGCTCCATGCCAAGATCCAACTAACATAGTTTTAACTGCAGCACCTTTAATCTACTACTAGTTCACTGCCTCCATACATGGTCCCCTTATCAAACGAGCTGTGTCAGGCAGAATTTTGGGTTGTTTTCATGGCTTCCATGTTAACTTTGTTGCCACCCTGCTGTGTAATCCACAAAATATACTGGCAAACTTTTATCATGTACCGATATTATTTGAGCGCTTCTTGCTCACCTCCTTTGGTTCCTCTCTGCCACCCATTGGTTTGAAGCCTGAGTCCATTTAGGGTATGTCGCCATGACACTCTCTAGCCTGCTGCCGCTGCCTCTGCATGCCGTCCCCTATAGTGTCAGGGTCAATTATTGGATGTTTTAGATGCTATCTAGCTTCATTCTGTCACTCTGTCATGGCCATGCTGTTGCCCATAATTTTGGCATAATGTTGCGATTATGCAGCCTCAGAGGCATCCATGCATGCTGCCCCTGCTGTTTCCTGTCCATTTCCGTGGTGTTTCCATCCTTTTCTGAGGTTCCCAGGTGTTTGGCTAAGCTTCCCTGTGCAGAGCCTTGGTCCCCTTGAAAAATGCTCGAGTCTCCCATTGACTTCAATGGGGTTCGTTATTCGAGACGAGCACTCGAGCATCGGGAAAAGTTCGTCTCGAATAACGAGTACCCGAGCATTTTAGTGTTCGCTCATCTCTATTTCTAATACCACTATATACTGTCATTTGCCTTATGTATGTTTGAACTTGTTTACCCCCTAGAGGGTTTGTAAATGTTTTATTATACATATAAAATAATTTTAATGTGATATATGCACCCCACTTTTCTTTTTGGATTATATATGACATTTTCATGTTTTTTTTTGGTATTTATACAGCCTTATTTATTAGACACTTCATAAATAAGGCACAAGAGGTGCAGCAAGGGGGGAAACAAATTTCTGCCAGTTTTCCATTTGAAAGGCGATGATAAATTGCCTCCGCTATGTTCATATTTGTGTATCTATAGAGAGACTTGTTTTGTTTTCTACTGTTTGCTTTGTTGAGCTGGTAAGAAAATACAAACAAAAAAAAACAAGCCCATAAATTTGCTCTTCACTACCAAGCTTCACAGCTGGTATGAGATGTTTGTAACACTGTTCATTGTAGCTATAAATGTCCGATTTGGTCTTGACCGTCAGAAGGCCATGGTTTCAGAAGTGATTCGGTTTGTTCAGATGCAATTTTTTCCTGGCAGCCCTTACGAACAAGTCGTACACGTTTACTCTTTGCTGTTTTAAAGTTAAATATTTAACATGGTCACTGAGGCTTGCAAAGCCGGAAATGTAGCTCTTTGGTTTTTTGCATGTTGAGCATTATACAGTCTGATGTTGGGGATAAATTTTCTTGGAGGTCCATTCGAAAAAGATGGTCAACTTTTACTAATGTTGTCCATTTGTGAATAATAAGGGTGTACCTAAAAGAAGACCTCCACTGGGAATACAACTTTCCAGAACTGCATCCCCCATAGAACTGTATATCAAACTCTACACTTGTTTTATACATGCTATAATTACTTTTTGCTGTGAAACCTTGCATTTTAGATTTCTCATACTTTATTCTCTGCTTTGCTTTTACAGCATCACATGAACACAGATAGATAAAAGTAAACAATAGTAATGGCAAAATATATGGCAGCATTTATGGCTACAACCTGTACCTCTTTGAAACTCAAAAATAAATGGAGGGAAATGTCAATACAGGGATTGTTTTGATTGCCACATTTGGAGTCTGAAAAGATAATTGGTGTCCAGTCTATAAAGATATATAGGTTAAAGTTGATTTACTTTTTTTTAAAGTCCTTCATGTAGGTTCATCATAAACATACGTTGTGCGGTCGTGAAAAGGAGCATGGAGAGGGCTCACGGACAGAGTTGACGCCTGCCAAGAACAAGTATCAAACTTTTGGCTTGCCCTTTTCTTTTATTTTTGAGACTTTTCATGGTACTTGTGCTCATTTGCAACTTTTTTTGCGCCTCAGTCTCCTTTCAAAGTTCGCCTTTGTCTAGTTTTCTGCAGTGTTTCCTGCGTTTTCACCATAAAGAATGACAACCTAGTATCTGGGCATTGGAGGCAAGGACCTCTGCATGTTGTAGCAAATGATTGGTTGAGGTCTATGTTGTGCCACCTTCCTGAGATCATTTCCAAGAGTGTGACAGAGTCTATCCAGAGAGAGACAAAGACCAGACCCACTCATGATTCGCTATTCATGGAGTGGTTTCGTAGGCTTTAACAAGCTGTAATTGGCCTGAAGTGGTTTCCCTGCTTTGGTGAAGTGAAATATATGTGGCTACTGTGAGGGAGGTGGTCATACGTCAGACCTGCTGCAGCACCAGTATGAAGCCTGTTTGTTATTATAAGGAGCAGAAATGTTGTGTACAATGAGTCCAATACATGAACAGCCACAAAGGTTCATTCACCATCACCATCAAAGGCGAGTTGTTATAAGACCACCTTCAGCTCAGTGTTAAAATCATCAAACTCAACCTATGGAATATGTTCTGTCAGCGGTGGGTTACACCTGCTCATAGCAACAGGCCCCTCATATAAACAGTCAGGTACACAAATTTCCTGGACACTGTCTGATCTCCTAGTCTGAAATTACCAACCACAAAAAGGTAATAGAGGAAACAGAGGTCTATTAGGAACTGCAAACAACTCCAGCTTCTGGGAGGGTCAACAGAAAGAAATTCATATTTAAAAATGGCCAGTGTAAAGACTTCTGTAAATGAAGTTTTATCATTTTTATAATGCAACATTATGCTGCTTTCGAATAGACGTTATGGGAGAGATCCACGGTAATATAGCTGTTATCTGTATATAATAGTTAGACAAGCAGATTTGGGTAGGCAAAAATGCCAAATTTTTATGGAGGCTGATGCTTTATGATATATTTGTCATATTTTTAGCTATCTCCCACCAGCTCACCAGCCTGCTGAATCTGCTGCTTCTGTTTGGCTGTTGCCTGCTGTTTAAAGTTGAATAAAGAACTGTAAGTTGATTAGAACAACGTGCCTCAGTGTAATTCCTGGATCCGGCTGTATCGCCATCACAGGCTCCCCAATCTCCATCATCCAGAGACTAATAATAATAATAATAATTTTATTTATATAGCGCATACAGATTATGCAGCGCTACACAGAACTTACCAAATCTGTACCTGTCCCCGATGAGGCTCACAATGGAATCAACCTACCAGTATGTTTTGGAGTGTGGGAGGAAACCAGAGGACCCAGAGGAAACCCAGGCAAAACACATAGAGAACATAAAAACTCTTTGCAGATGTTGACCCTGACTTGAACCCAGGTCTCCAGCGCTGCAAGACTCCTACATACACATCATTGGTTGCCCCAGAAAGACACCTCTTTCTTCTGGAGACCTGCCAGGCTATAGGCCCATCATCTGGTCCCAATACCAAGCACTGTGACCATAGTGTGCCCAAGGCTGCATAAACCAGCCACTCCAGTATTCCGGGGGATGTTGCAAAATGCATGGGGTATTTTCCGTATCCAGGGTGGTGACCTGGCAAGGAGAGAACTTGACATACATAACTGGTTCCAAGCCACCTGGTCTTCTTTGACTCTGGCCAGGCATTTAAACTGGAGCGCAGGTGGGGGTGACAATCCAGAATCCAGGGAGTAGGAGACCCTCATCTTTAGTCTTGATGTGCAACAATGGTCCTTGAGGGAGTGGGGGAGTCCAGATCTGAGATGCCACCTTCCGTGCTTGATTAATCTGGCTTGAACTAAATGGATCTCAGACAGTTGACATGGCTTTTCCATTATGACACTGACTATCTCTCTGGCACAAGCATGGATGAGGACCTGGAAAATACATGAGCTAACAGACAGTATGGCCAGGGTTGAAATGATGGGAATACTACTTGCATAATCTAGGACTCTGCTTCTGAGTACCTGGTGTGACAAGTTACTGTTGATCGCATTCACAGCTGCATCCACTCTCATAATGGTCAAGACGGTTTAACTAGTCTCCTGATACCTTTCCCTTTTTATGTTTGCTATCACTTTCCTATACTGTGTTATCGACCTCTGCTTCATTATTCGATTATCTGCCTCGCCGCCATCTTGGATTTGACGCTTGTCTGTCTGTTATCTGTTGTCTGTACCTCTGTGTTTGGTCATCTTTTCTGTGCACTTATTCAGTATAGGGATTGTCGAAATGAAGTCCTTAAGCAATAGGGTTTGCAAGGCTTGTTAAGAAGGTGACCGGTGTTGTGGGTGAGTCTAGGGCCTGCACCCCTTCTCTACCTTTACAAAAACACTTCTGCTTGTTATTGTAATATATATTGTATACAGCACACTCTAATTAATTCATATACAGAAAACCCAATTTATTAAACACTTATGTATTTATGTATAGGACTTATTATTATTATATGAATAATTAAATATATGAGGGGGATTGTGTAAATAAATCAGTTTAATTTATAACTGTTTAATGTATATACATGCATCCTTTGTTCCTTTCTGTATATACATTGCCCCCTATCTCCGCATCTTAAAGATTCAGATCATTTTCTGTACAGGGGTGTCAATAGCTTTTTAATCATCCATACTATTGGTTGGCAGCCACCCAAGCCGCCAATATTATAACCCACTATTGTTTAGGCCCAAGGTTGTAGCATCCCAAAATCATTTTGTGAAAGGGCAATGGAGCTGTCAGCCTTACTGACAGACCCGTGCAGTTGCTATTACCTTCTTGGCTGCAGCAGCAGATGTGATCACACATAAATCATGGGCAATTTTGGCCCCATATAAATCTCCCTCCAGAGGTACAGAGCTGAGAAGAGCTTTTTAATAGAATCGATAGTCTCTGCATCTTTAAAAAGTTAAGATATTGAATGTGAGAATCAATGAAAAATTATGGGTGGGGGGCCAATATTTTCTCTAGGGTACCACGGACAAGCTGTCTACCCCTGGGTGAGAAGCTTCTGGTGACCAGCTGACCTTTTTTTTTAAAATTTCCCTCTGTATTCGGATTAAATCAGATAAAATGATATAAAAACATCCTGCAGTATGTCACCAGATTTTACTCTAGAGTTCGCCACATGAAGCGTCTCCTGATAATCTGCTCAGCCTCTCTTATAAGACGTCCTCTGTTGGCTAGCAGAATTCTCTTTGGCAGAATTATTTGATCATTGAATTTCCAAAAGAAACAAACTGCTTCCAAAATGAGAACTCGATAAAGTCCTGAATAATGGAGCCTATGTATGGGAATCAGCCGGGGACTGCCGCTTCAGATGATCGTCTACCATGGCCGGGTGTGTGCAGGTTACCAGGGAATATCACTTACACTGAGTCGTATCACATCTAAAGAAGAACAAGCCGTCCAGGAGGCAGCAGGGATTATGTGTATGTATTGGCTTCTGAACAGGCATAAAGACATTGGGGGAGATGGAGACACCCCGCTGCATTGGAGCCTCATAATACAGCTATAGCAGTACCACATCCTGAGCTGGTCTATGACTCAGTGACTTGTAACACAGTATTTATATAATTTACATGGGACTGCATCCCTTGAAATAGTTATTGAAGATTCATTATTTCTAAGCTATGCGGCATGCTATTGAATGCGTATATCAGTATTATATCCATAGCCATTGCCTGATGTTCTTCAATCATCCATATTAATCTAACATATTGGTTATGTTTGTCCAACACCACATGCCCCCCAAGATCAGATGTAAATCTGATCACATCGCACCTATTTTCCATGTTAATGCCTATTCCATTTTCAGTTTTTTGTCAATGCCTTCTACAAGCTACAAACTATTTAATTTTTTTCAGTTACCATAGGTGTATGGGGTGTTTTAATAACCCTTTCTTATCAGTATATTTAAAAATAAATGCAAATCTGACATAGTTTTTTCTAATAAAAGTTGTCTGCATTTATTGTGAAACCTAAATAACATTCAGCAATTTCAAATATATAGGTTTTTAAAATTACCTTCTTTTGCAGGATAAAATCTTTTTAGGGAAAAAAAACGCCTTTATCATTACAAAAGCCATAACTTTTGACATTTTTGGGCAATGTGGCTATGTGAGGGTGTATTTTTGTTATTTGGATTAAATGCTATTATATCGTTTTTTAGCCTAGTTTGTAACAGTTGTACAAACTATGTGTGCTATTACACTTCTTTTTTTAAAGGGTCAGGTGATTTGGTTTGCTCTTTTTTTACCTTTTTTTTAGCCTTCATTTATTTATTTTTTTACATAAACTTTATTTATTTCTTTTTTTGTTACATTTTTTATTCCTTTGCCCCACAAGTGGCACTGACAGGGGATCGCTTCATCTCTTTTATATACTGCAGTGCATTATTCTAACAGCTTGTAACATCTTTGTCATCTATTAGGCCAGGCCTTTAGCATGGCCTAGTAGAAAGATACTACAGGCAGCCCAGGGGTCCCACAGGGAGAGGTTGCTTCAGAAGAAGTACCCTTAATGACTGCCTTAAAAAGCTGATGTGGGTGTCATTAAGGGGTTAAAGCTAGTCAACATAGAAAGGACTTTTTAAAATACACACCTGTTTCTAGGTTCAAAAATTGAATTAAAAAATCCTACCACATGTCCGTACCCTCTATTCTCTGAGCTCTCTGGGGGGTGTCTGACCCGGGTCAGAGAGTTAATATAAGCACACATGGCAGCAAGACATCCACTGTGGCTGAAATGAAACATTTTCTACCATTGACATGTAATAAAGATGAGTAGACAGTTGCCAAACCACACAAAATATGAGTCAGTGGCATCATGGGAAAGCTTGGTGGAGTGATACAAGTTCCCGTCCAGACTAAAAAAACCCCATCTGAAATACTGCCCACATTAATTAAGTCTGGTCTTCTGGCCACAGCAAAACTGCCAAATTAGGCTCTGGAAATAACAATGTTTCAAAATGAAAACTTCTGGGTGAGAGACTGTGGCGAGTGACCTATAATCTTTTCTCCTGGTTCCTGGGATTGAATGCGGAATTTATTCCGACTTCTCTGGATAGTCCCTAGATAAGGCAGAGTTGGGCGAGCTTTAGATGGCAGGTCATATGGAGCTTATAGAAAAGTTTAGTATCCCACCAACCCAGGAGGATGTGAGTGAAATTGGTTAAATACAAGTCTTTTGGTGCTAAAACTTGAAGCACTTAAATTACAAAGGATTGACAGGAGTTTCATGTAATCCAAATTAATCCTACAAAAATTTCTTGAAGGGCCTGGAAATCCTACAGGAACTTCTAATGGTGTGGTAGAGTTATAAAAGTCACACACATAAAAAATGTATGTCTATAGAGGACAGACTCTGTACCAAACTGTAAGCAGCTACATTTCATAAATAAAATATGGCAAAAAAGTACAAAATCACAATCAATGTCATCGTGGTTTTCACATCGTAGAAAGTGCAGACATCCAGTGAAAAGGCCACACTTCATGGTTCATAAGCCACATGTGAGTCTAACACCAATTGATCAAACCCCCAGTTCTAAACACTGTATTTTACTATCTGCCGTAGCTTTCTGTCTGTCTGTCTGTCTATCTATCTAATAAGAATTTTTAGAAGATAAGAAGTTAGAAATAAGAATTTCAAGGCAGCACCATATAAAAACCAAAACGACTGGGTGCAAGTCTGCAGGTCTCAGGCAAAAACCTCTTGAATACGAGTAGAAAAACAGTCATATATATACATACAATATCCATATAGTGATATGACAATTTAAAATTCATGATGGCGTGACACGTATAAATAAGTGCTGGTGAATAAAAGGTTAAAATGGGATTATGGGAAAATGCCCATAAGGCTTTAAACGTACCTCTTTTAAGAACATAATGGAGACATATTCCATTTGGCGATTCCCTCTGCTATTTGCGTCTGTCACTTGCGCATGCGTAATTCATAAGAGAGAGAAAAAGCAGATTTCAAAGAAGTCAGCATGGGTATGATATCCTGCGCTTTTGCGCCTGCTGCTTAGAAACAAAGGTGGCATACCAACGTATTTTAACCTTTTATTCCTATATGGATATTACATGTGTATATATACACATATTGAATATAACAAACACTGATATATAACACTGATCACATTCAATCTGCCATTTTTTCTTCGTTTATACTTTGGATGAACTGAGGTCCTGGTTCTGGGAAGTGCACCAATATATATATATATATGTATATATATATACTGATCTCTCTATCTATCTGTCTATCTATTATGGTCTACACTCTGGCATCTGTAAATCTATTAATTATCTATGAATCTATCTATTAATTAGTATTAGTATAATTAATAACAGTAATAAAAATAACATCCTCCATCTATGTCTCATATGGAATCATATATTTATTGGTATATATATATATATATATATATATATATATATAATTTCTATCTCTTAAATTTTGTCTACAATAAACATTATATGTAAAAAATAATCTGTACAAAAAAACTTTTGTAAAGTCTCAGCATCTTATTATCTGTATCGGGGTGAGGGACACTTTTTTGCATTGCAAATTTCCTGCTGGCAGGAAAGGATATTGATTTTCAGTAAGAAAGATAAGAGGTTGCATGATCTAATGTCTTACATCCTAGCCCTTCTCTATGGGAGCAGAACAGCTGGAAGAAGAGGCGGCTGCTCACCAGGGGTTGTAGGGGAAGATAAGACATCATATTAGAGGCTGCTGCTCTGTGGGAGACTATGGGAACTTGTCTGGAATTGGCTCATCCTGTTCTTTTATCATCACAACAGAACCTGTGAGGAAAGTCCAGAGACTGAAATAATGAAGGACACTTCCAAGAGGAGCTTGATGACACACTATACAATGATCGTAGTATATCAAATGCCCAGATGGAGCAAATAAAAATAAAATCAGACAAGGAACAAAAAGCCAAAAATTAGAAGGTATCTGTAAAAAGTAGGTGATGTCAGCATCTATATCTAGGTGTCTGATATCTGAATGTATAGCCATGGTGGTCAGAGCATGACCACAGCCCCTTAGTTATAGAGATACTAAGTAGGGCCTTCCAGGTGGGAAAGAAAATTGAAAAGCAACCCTAAGGTGACCATAATCTTAAAAGGATACCATTCCTTATCTAGCCTAGTCCCCACAAGGACACTTATAACATAGGAACCAAGGTTATCACACAATATAATATAAGAATAATGGAAGCCAAACTGACAGGCTACTATAAATGGGGCACATAGACTATAAATATTTAAAATGGTAACCACTTACCTGAGAACACTGCTATATTATAAGGATAAAGAAAACAAGGAAATAAATTAGGTCACTTACAAGAAGACACTGGTATAAAAGAGGGAGCAAATAGACTGTGTGATATATTATATAGAAAGAATGAAAACTAATTACCAAGTGGGGACTTCAACTAAGGAAAAGAGAAGATCTCCTCATAAAAAGAATTGAGGATGCTTACGAGAAGAGCTTTCTATATTATAAGGAGCTAGGAGACCATGAGCTACAGCGTAGAAGGAAAAGAGGCCATATCCAACTAGTGGTTACTATAACATACAAAGACAATAATTACTCTGCACTAAAAACATTTACTTGTGTTTTGTTTCACTGAAGGGCATATATGGGAAGGAATCAGAAGGATACATATATATCACAGAAATAGAACGGTCCCCACCACTATCTAATATCAAAAAGCTCCACAAAGACAAGCCACTATTGCCCACCTTTTACTATAGTTCAAGACATCATTTAGCATAGCCGGCCACTTGGAAGCAGAAGCATCTATCACCTGAGTCAGAGAGACGCATTTTACCTATGGCAGGTACATGAAAGTGTGTAGAGATTTTGTATGTTACTGATAAAACATAACACATTCACAAAAGTCTCTAAGCTAAAGATTGAGGAGGACATACATAGGTACAAGTCCACTTGTTGCTCAAGCTCTATATAATATACGGAGAAATGTGGCCACTTACAAGACCAGGCTGCTTCAAGATGAAAGAATTGGGCCCAAAGAGTGTAAAGAATATAAATGTTTATAATAAATAATATCACATATGAAATGTGATCTGCAGCTCTTGATTTATTTCCAGGATGGGGCATCCAGGGGTGATGGTTATTGTGATGGTGGCTGGTAACACCGCAGCCGTTACCCTGATGCCCATGAATTTCCCAGCTATGAGGCAACCACAAGACAACTCAGAAGGCGTCAGAAGATGGGGGTTGAAACTTTCCCACTGAGTTTTCTGCGTCTCCATGAAGTTGGCTGCCAAGCAGTGGAAGAAGAAACGTTCAGACAGATCGGCTGGGAACACCACAGGAAGAAAATTGCTAAATCTAACCATTTATTTTTCTGGTCTTTCAGAGTAAGGGGGTGTTGTGGCTGGGCGGGGGCCTGAGACCAAAGAGAAGCCTTGAAAATTCTGTCTCAGAGAGGCCAAGAGCTGGACATGACGTCCACAGACTGAGCTCCCTGCAAGCCCAGAGCCAATGATTTATAGTCTGGAGAATGCGACAAGGCAGAAAATTCCTTCAAATCTTGGCACTGGAGCTGTGGAGACAGCAGGTCATTATCTGCTGGAGATAAATAATAACATATCCCCTCACTGGCGTAATAACATGGGTTACAATGAAGTCCATAGGAGAAAACATGGATGAAATCATAGCTTTCTGTTCAGAGTTCTCACTTATAGATCCTGGGTCCTAGTGCTGGTCAAACCTGCTTGTGAATTTTAGGTAGTAGTCCATGATATACCACCTGACAATTCTCAGGCAATATCTAGGAGGTTCTGGGAAAAGGATTATAATGCCTGATCTACTATAAACCTCCAGGAAGGACGTGCTTTTTAAAGTTTCCCTACCACTTCGAAAAGTTGTCAGATATGTTACTAGCACTGGTTGCTACTCCTATGTGTCCTATTAGTCGTGTCTGGGAGAGATTGCTACCTCTACACCCTGCCATGCCTACGGGCACAGGGTGTTGTTAACTATATAATTGGCACAGGGAGCATGGGTACTTCATACGTCACCATTCATGATAGCACAGGCCACTTTATGCCTGTATCCTGAGAGACATGGTGCTCCATGGTGGAAGCAGTTATGATCAGGCTATAACATTTGTCTGCATATTTAAAGGGAATCCATCACAAAGATGTATCTAACCAAACTAACTGCTGTGTTATGTAGGCCTACACCTTTGTTTTAATTGTCAAGCTACTCCTTCCATGCCAAAGCTGCCAAAAGTGCTTTGGCAGAGCACCTCAGACTCCACATCTCGCTTGATCCAGGAGTGTCGTAGCTGAAGGGTGAGGGATAAGAGAAGGTGCTGGGTGGTGGAAGTGTAGTTTGAAGCTAAAAGTTTGCTGACCCTGCCTAATTATGATGGCTCCTCCTATTGTCAATTTGGACCCACACACATAATGAGAATGTTGGAGAGTGACCTCGCAATTAGGAGGCACAGCTGGGACACCAAATGCATGGAGTGGGTACAGCAAACAGTGGTGAGGAGGTGGGGCTGCTTGACTGCAGGAGGCGGGGTCTCCTAATTGCAGAAGGTGGGGTTTCCTGGCTGCAGGAGGCACGGATTCCTCACTGCATCTTACAAAAGAATAAAGCTAATTTTTCATTCATGCTGCAACCTAGAAATATGATAAAAAGTCCTCCAGGGATGTGTATATTACAGAGGGTGCTGTTTGTAGGCTGGGAGGTGGGTTAGTGTGGTGACAGTATCCCTTTAACATGTCCACGCAATAAATATATCCTTTAGGGTTGTGTTAAAAAAATATATTCCTGGCAAAAAACTAAAATCATTTGGCCCACCAATAGTGCATAGTAGTATGTATTTGTATATGCAAATATATTTTTTTTTTGCATCTGGTCAAACATATCCCTTTAAGGAAGGCACATCAAGTATTTTAAAAAGAGAGGTGCGCATATATATCCTGCATACAGTGATAGGGTTTTTAAGCTGTTCTAAACAGCTAACAGCTAATGGGAGCGCCAGAACCTTCCCACAGAAATCTCTATCTACTGGTCATTTACAGCTGTTCTGCAAATCAGGATCTTGTTGTTTCATATGACAATGTTATTACTCTTTAATGTCATATTTTGTTTGTATGTGTCCTACATGATCTGTAAAGTGCTGTAGGATATGATGGTGCTGTGTAAAAATCTATTTATTATTTATTTATGAAAGTTGGGGCAATTTTAGTCACAAAGTGACAGGAGACACCTACTGGCAAAGAGGTGGAGCTACATTTGCATTATCCTAAACATTAATAAAAGGGATTGGAGCAAGTTATATTGTTAAGGCAAAAACAAAAACCAGAGGAGCATACAATGTATAAAATATAATTAACTTTATTCAATGTAATACATACACAATCATAACACCACTTTCAGGAAAGATTCCTGGAAGTAGGAAATATGAGGGGAATAGGCAGTGTCCCAGATGGATATGGGACAAACACAGAGAACCCTTGGCCCTCCTCTCTCCCACTACTGCCTCACCAACGTGCCAAAAACAGATGGATAAAAGGTTATTATGTCCAAAAGGTAGAACAGGTATTATAGGGTAGTGGACCTAAGTTATACTATCGAGGATTCTACGACCGGAGGTACCACTAGTAATGTACATCAATAAACAGGTCACACTTACCCAGAGGCATAGTGAAATAGGCACGGAGGCAGTCAAGGGGAAGGCCAACAGGAACCTTAAGGCCTATCGCCACAAAAGGGTATAATCAGATTGTCTCCCCCTATGTAATGGATAGTAGATAACAATGCGACTTGGTATAACCCCTTTAACCCTGTAAGTCCAGTTTTGTCTGAGGCTCTCTTCTAATGTCCAGGCTGTGGCACTTGAAATGCGTCAAGTACCTTACCATTTATTGGGCGTTTGATTAAAAAAAAGTTAAAACAAGTCTGTGATCAAATTTAACCAAAATTAAGCCTCCTTGTCTTTTCTGGGTTTTATGGGGGTTTACCAAAAGTGCTAATTTTGTTATAATTATGTCATAGTGTGTTATAAGCTTTATGACCATCCTTTTGCTTTCTCCCACCTTCTAGATAGTCAGGGATGCACCTGCCATGTGGTTTGTTGAGCCTATTGCTTCAGGTTGGAACCAACTGAAGAAGGGGCAGGCGCACCAACATCCCAGGCTCAGTCAGCTGCTACAAAACAGGACCAAATGCTTAAACAAACTTAAATCAGTTATAGCTTAAGGCTCAGACCCATTTTTTGTATTCTGATATGTGTCACTTTATATGGTTATAACTAGAGATGAGCGAGCACTAAAATGCTCGGGTTTAAATACATCTGCAATGTGTTCTTCACACATATATATTGTTCTTCACATGCTATTTTGTTCGCGCCGTTCCGCGCGTATCTCCCGACAAGTAAGCAGATGTGCCGAACATCTGTAATCTATTCTGCACTGTGTTCTGCACTGTGTTTTTATCTTAAATGATCCTGTGTTCACTGTATTTATTCTATTCTTCATTGTTCTTCACTGTGTTTTTTTTAATTAAATGCTCGATCTCGAGCAGGGGAAATACTCGTCCGAGCAACGAGCCGTCTCGAGTACCCTAATGCTCGACCGAGCATCAAGCTCGGACGAGCATGTTCGCTCATCTCTAGTTATAACCTTTGAACACTGTTACTTATCAAACGATTCTGATATTGGTTTTTCTCACATGTTGTACTTCATTTTAGGGGTAAATTTTGGCTGATAAGTTTTGCATTTATTTACACAAAAAAGAAAAAATTATGATTTTTTTTGAAAGATTAGCCATTTTTTAAATTGGAAATCATTGCGGTTTCAGGCAGATCGATTTACCACCTAAATAAGTTGCTGAATAACATTTTCCTTATGTCTACTTTTTTCTATTTTCAAAATTTTTGAAATGCCTTGATAATTTATTTTGATATCCCGCGGCTTACAAATCGAATATCGCTTTTCCGGATTTTCAGAATTGACTATTTTGGGGATAATTTCCCCCCTATATAACCAACCCATTTTCAAATCTGCACCCCTCAGAAACAGCTTTTAGGAAGATTGTTAACCCCTTGAGATCTTCATAGTAATTAAATCAAATGGAGGTGAAATTTAGAATGGTCAAATTTTGTCAATTATACGTTCATTTAGCCCTAAAATTTACACATTTCCAAAAGATAAAAAGAGAAAACTAGAGATGAGCGAGCACTAAAATGCTCGGGTACTCGTTATTCGAGACAAACTTTTCCCGATGCTCGAGTGCTCGTCTCGAATAACGAGCCCCATTGAAGTCAATGGGAGACTCGAGCATTTTTCAAGGGGACCAAGGCTCTGCACAGGGAAGCTTGGCCAAACACCTGGGAACCTCAGAAAAGGATGGAAACACCACGGAAATGGACAGGAAACAGCAGGGGCAGCATGCATGGATGCCTCTGAGGCTGCATAATCGCAACATTATGCCAAAATTATGGGCAACAGCATGGCCATGACAGAGTGACAGAATGAAGCTAGATAGCATCTAAAACATCCAATAATTGACCCTGACACTATAGGGGACGGCATGCAGAGGCAGCGGCAGCAGGCTAGAGAGTGTCATGGCGACATACCCTAAATGGACTCAGGCTTCAAACCAATGGGTGGCAGAGAGGAACCAAAGGAGGTGAGCAAGAAGCGCTCAAATAATATCGGTACATGATAAAAGTTTGCCAGTATATTTTGTGGATTACACAGCAGGGTGGCGACAAAGTTAACATGGAAGCCATGAAAACAACCCAAAATTCTGCCTGACACAGCTCGTTTGATAAGGGGACCATGTATGGAGGCAGTGAACTAGTAGTAGATTAAAGGTGCTGCAGTTAAAACTATGTTAGTTGGATCTTGGCATGGAGCTGGCGCTCCGCTGCCAGGCGAGCTTTCGCCAATCCAAGCCCCTGTCTCTAGGCTACTCCCCAAACAGCACTTCTAAGAACCTTTTGTATAAGATCAAGTGTAGTAGCGTTCTTATAAGTTTAGGATATGGCGGGTGAGGGGAATGTAAACAGATGCGCAAGAAGCGCTGAAATAATATCGGTAAATGATAAAAGTTTGCCAGTATTTTTTGTGGATTACACAGCAGGGTGGCGACAAAGTTAACAAGTTTGTTGTGGAAGCCATGAAAACAACCCAAAATTCTGCCTGACACAGCTCGTTTGATAAGGGGACCATGTATGCTTACAGTTCATGCCAGTCGCTGCACTGGCTGCCAGTCTCCTTTCGAATACAGTTTAAAATAATAACCCTCATCCATAAAGCTCTGTATAATGCTGCACCCCCCTACCTCTCCTCTCTTATCTCAGTCTATCGCCCAACCCGTGCTCTTAGATCCGCCAGTGATCTTAGATTAACCTCTACCCTAGTGCGGACCTCCCACTCGCGTCTCCAAGACTTTTCTAGAGCTGCACCAATTCTATGGAATGCTCTGCCCTGGACTATCAGACTAATACCTAACCTCCAAAGTTTCAAACGTGCTCTTAAAACCCATTTCTTTAGGCAAGCCTATAACACTCATTAACTGCATGAAGTTTTAACTCTTCTACTAACCCGTCCTGTGTCGTCCTCCCATCTGTTATCCAGCAACCAACAGGCACCAGACTTCTCTACAGTCCCATTCACCCTGGACCTGGTATATAAGATGACGGCTGAGTGGTTCAAGCGACAGCAATTCCATTTATTATATTTTGTTCTATTCCCTAAGAAGAATGGCTTGACCATTAAATATTCTTTTACCTCGTGTTACCCCATCATCTTCATAAACCGTAAGCTCTGGCGAGCAGGGACCTCACTCCTGTTGTTCCATACAAATGTTGTGCTCTGTTACATTACATTTGTATTTGTTTCCTATGATTTGTAAAGCGCTACGGAATATGATGGCGCTATATAAATAAAGATTATTATTATTATTATGGAGGCAGTGAACTAGTAGTAGATTAAAGGTGCTGCAGTTAAAACTATGTTAGTTGGATCTTGGGATGGAGCTGGCGCTCCGCAGCCAGGCGAGCTTTCGCCAATCCAAGCCCCTGTCTCTAGGCTACTCCCCAAACAGCACTTCTAAGAACCTTTTGTATAAGATCAAGTGTAGTAGCGTTCTTATAAGTTTGGGATATGGCGGGTGAGGGGAATGTAAACAGATGCGCAAGAAGCGCTGAAATAATATTGGTAAATGATAAAAGTTTATTAGTATATTTTGTGGATAACACAGCTGGGTGGCGACAAAGTTAACAACTTTGATGTGGAATCCATGAAAACAACCCAAATTTCTGCCTGACACACCTCGTTTGATAAAGGGACGATGTATGGAGGCAGCTATATGGACGACTTTTGGAGGTAGCAATGGAGACAACGTGTGGAGGCTGCTATGGAGACAATTTAATTTGGATAGTGCCTGTATGTGGCAGTCCCAAAAATTTTTCAAACCAGAGGAGCAGGTAGGTGGCCCTCCAGAAAAATTGAATAGATTGAGTGCCTGTATGTGGCAGTCCCAAAAAGTTTTCAAACCAGAGGAGCAGGTAGGTGGCCCTCCAGAAAAATGGAATAGATTGAGTGCCTGTATGTGGCACTCCCAAAAATTGTTTAAAACAGAGGAACGGGTCGGTGGCCCTCCAGAAAAATTGAATAGATTGAGTGCCTGTATGTGGCACTCCCAAAAATTGTTTAAAACAGAGGACCGGGTCGGTGGCCCTCCAGAAAAATTAAATGCATAAAGTACTATAGCTAGCGCCAGTGGGCCCTGTCAAAAAATAGCCAGTTTCCTCTGCTTTACTGTACAAAGAGGAGGAGAAGGAGGAAAATGAGGAGGAGGAGGAGTGGATCAATTATTCAGGTTGAGCTTCCTTCACCTGGTGGAGATTGGAAATTATGAGAAATCCAGGCTTTATTCATCTTAATAAGCGTCAGCCTGTCAGCGCTGTCAGTCGACAGGCGTGTACGCTTATCGGTGATGATGCCACCAGCTGCACTGAAAACCCGCTCGGACAAGACGCTAGCGGCAGGGCAGGCAAGAACCTCCAAGGCGTACAGCGCCAGTTCGTGCCACATGTCCAGCTTTGAAACCCAGTAGTTGTAGGGAGCTGTGTGATCATTTAGGACGATGGTATGGTCAGCTACGTACTCCCTCACTATCTTTCTGTAAAGATCAGCCCTACTCTGCCGAGACTGGGGACAGGTGACAGTGTCTTGCTGGGGTGACATAAAGCTGGCAAAAGCCTTGTAAAGCGTACCCTTGCCAGTGCTGGACAAGCTGCCTGCTCGCCTACTCTCCCTCGCTACTTGTCCCGCAGAACTACGCACTCTGCCGCTAGCGCTGTCAGAAGGGAAATACTGTTTCAGCTTGTGCACCAGGGCCTGCTGGTATTCATGCATTCTCACACTCCTTTCCTCTGCAGGGATGAGAGTGGAAAGATTTTGCTTGTACCGTGGGTCCAGGAGAGTGAACACCCAGTAATCGGTGCTGGAATAAATTCTTTGAACGCGAGGGTCACGGGATAGGCAGCCTAGCATGAAATCTGCCATATGCGCCAGAGTACCAACGCCTAAGAATTCACTCCCCTCACTGGCCTGACTGTCCATTTCCTCCTCCTCCAACTCCTCCAACTCCTCTTCTTCTGCCCATACACGCTGAACAGTGAAGGACTCAACAATGGTCCCCTCTTGTGTCTCGCCAACATTCTCCTCCTCTTCCTCCTCATCCTCCTCCACCTCCACCTCCTCCGATATGCGCTGAGAAACAGACCTAAGGGTGCTTTGGCTATCAACAAGGGAATCTTCTTCCCCCGTCTCTTGTGACGAGCGCAAAGCTTCCGACTTCATGCTGACCAGAGAGTTTTTCAACAGGCCAAGCAGCGGGATGGTGAGGCTGATGATGGCGGCATCGCCACTGACCATCTGTGTTGACTCCTCAAAGTTACTCAGCACCTGACAGATATCAGACATCCACGTCCACTCCTCATTGTAGACTTGAGGAAGCTGACTGACCTGACTACCAGTTCTGGTGGAAGTTGACATCTGGCAGTCTACAATGGCTCGGCGCTGCTGGTAAACTCTGGATAACATGGTCAGTGTTGAATTCCACCTAGTGGGCACGTCGCACAACAGTCGGTGAGCGGGCAGTTGGAGGCAGCGCTGCGCTGCCCTGAGAGTGGCAGCATCTGTGCTGGACTTCCTGAAATGCGCACAGATGCGGCGCACCTTCGTGAGCAAATCTGACAGATTGGGGTATGTCTTGAGGAAACGCTGAACTATCAGATTTAACACATGGGCCAGGCATGGCACATGTGTCAGTCTGCCGAGTTGCAGAGCCGCCACCAGGTTACGGCCGTTGTCACACACAACCATGCCTGGCTTCAGGTTCAGCGGTGCCAGCCACAGATCAGTCTGCGCCGTGATGCCCTGTAATAGCTCTTGGGCGGTGTGCCTTTTATCGCCTAGGCTCAGCAGTTTGAGCACCGCCTGCTGTCGCTTAGCGACGGCACTGCTGCTGTGCCTAGAGCTACCGACTGATGGCGCCGTGCCCACGGATGGTAGTTCGGAGGAGGAGGTGGAGGAGGGGTGGGAGGAGGAGGAGGCATAGTAGGCCTGAAACACCTGGACCGAGGTAGGCCCCGCAATCCTCGGCGTCGGCAGTATATGACCAGCCCCAGGGTCAGACTCGGTCCCAGCCTCCACCAAGTTAACCCAATGTGCCGTCAGCGATATATAGTGGCCCTGCCCGGCAGCACTCGTCCACGTGTCCGTGGTCAGGTGGACCTTGTCAGAAACGGCGTTGGTCAGGGCACGGGTGATGTTGTCTGACACGTGCTGGTGCAGGGCTGGGACGGCACACCGGGAAAAGTAGTGGCGGCTGGGGACCGAATACCGAGGGGCGGCCGCCGCCATGAGGTTGCGAAAGGCCTCGGTCTCTACTAGCCTATAGGGCAGCATCTCCAGGCTAAGCAATCTGGAGATGTGGACATTAAGGGCTTGGGCGTGCGGGTGGGTTGCACTATATTTGTGTTTCCGCTCCAGCGTCTGGGGTATGGAGAGCTGAACGCTGGTGGATGCTGTGGAGGATCGTGGAGGCGACGATGGGGTTTTTGTGGCAGGGTCCTGGGCAGGGGGCTGACTATCAGCTGACACAGGGGAAGGAGCAGTGGTGTGCACGGCCGGAGGTGAACGGGCTTGTTGCCACTGAGTGGGGTGTTTAGCATTCATATGCCTGCGCATACTGGTGGTAGTTAAGCTAGTAGTGGTGGAACCCCTGCTGATCCTGGTTTGGCAAATGTTGCACACCACAGTCCGTCGGTCATCCGGTGTTTCCTTAAAGAACCTCCAGACTTCTGAAAATCTAGCCCTCGCCGCAAGAGCCCTCGCCACGGGAGCTTCACTAGTTGACACATTTGGCGCTGATGCACCAGCTCTGGCCCTGCCTCTCCGTCTGGCCCCACCACTGCCTCTTCCAACCTGTTCTGGTCGAGGACTCTCCTCCGTCTCAGAAGCACTGTGTTCACCCGGCCTATCAACCCAGCTTGGGTCTGTCACCTCATCATCCTCCGATCCCTCAGTCTGCTCCCCCCTCGGACTTCCTGCCCTGACAACAACTTCACCACTGTCTGACAACCGTGTCTCCTCATCGTCGGACACCTCTTTACACACTTCCACTACGTCAAGAAGGTCATCATCACCCACAGACTGTGACTGGTGGAAAACCTGGGCATCGGAAAATTGCTCAGCAGCAACCGGACAAGTGGTTTGTGACTGTGGGAAGGGTCCAGAAAACAGTTCCTCAGAGTATGCCGGTTCAAATGCCAAATTTTCCTGGCAGGGGGCAGACTGGGGGGGAGGAGGCTGAGGTGCAGGAGCTGGAGGAGTGGCGATTTCGGTGACATGGGTGGACTGCGTGGAAGACTGACTGGTGGACAAATTGCTCGAAGCATTGTCGGCAATCCACGACATCACCTGTTCGCACTGTTCTGGCCTCAACAGTGCTCTACCACGAGTCCCAGTAACTTCAGACATGAACCTAGGGAGTGTAGCTCTGCGGCGTTCCCCTGCTCCCTCATAAGCAGGTGGTGTCTCACCCCGGCCAGGACCACGGCCTCTGACCCCTGCAGTAGTTGGACGCCCACGTCCCCGCCCTCGTCCTCTACCCCTAGCCCTCGGGTTAAACATTTTTAAAATGAGAGTTATAACTTTAATTTTTTTTTAACTTTTTTTTGTGTTTTTTGTTTTTTTTTGTGTTTTTGAGTTTTTAAAACCAAACGATGCTATCCTATTGCTATGGCTATTTTCTAGCCAAGTATGAAAGCACACTACTATGCCAGATGAGATGACGCAGAGTTATGAAACAAAATAAACGTAAAATAAAAAAGGAAAAATGGCAGACTGTGCCTAATTGAAATCCAACCCCTACTAAATTTTCCCACTTCGGTCTTTGCAATGGATATGTGCGTCACTAAGCGCAAAACACAGCGGTCGCAAGTCTCACTACAAATTGCTCACAATTTGCTAGTAGATGCACTGCAGCAAGTACAGCCACCAGCAGATCAACCAGAAATCAAATATATATAACGCTACTGTAGGCGTAAGTAAGCCGTTTAGATTCTCCTATGGCTATTTTCTAGCCAAGTATGAAAGCACACTACTATGCCAGATGAGATGACGCAGAGTTATGAAACAAAATAAACGTAAAATAAAAAAGGAAAAATGGCAGACTGTGCCTAATTGAAATCCAACCCCTACTAAATTTTCCCACTTCGGTCTTTGCAATGGATATGTGCGTCACTAAGCGCAAAACACAGCGGTCGCAAGTCTCACTACAAATTGCTCACAATTTGCTAGTAGATGCACTGCAGCAAGTACAGCCACCAGCACATCAACCAGAAATCAAATATATATAACGCTACTGTAGGCGTAAGTAAGCTGTTTGGATTCTCCTATGGCTATTTTCTAGCCAAGTATGAAAGCACACTACTATGCCAGATGAGATGACACTGAGTTATTAAAAAAATAAACGTAAAATAAAAAGTAAATGGCAGACTGTGCCTAATTGAAATCAAACCCCTAATAAATTTTCCCACTTTGGTGTTTGAGGTGGATATGTGTGTCACTAAGAGCTAAACACAACGGTAGCAAGTCCCCCTGCAAATTCCTCACAATATGGTACTAGCTGCAAATAAAAAAAAAAAAGTAGAACGTTATTGTAGCCCTAAGAAGGGCTGTTGGGTTCTTGGAGAATCACTCCTGCCTAACAGTAAGCTAATAGAACACCCTAACGCTTTCCCTGACCAGCAGCAGCTCTCTCCCTAGCGGCATCCAGACACAGAATGATCCGAGCAGCGCGGGCAGCGGCTAGTCTATCCCAGGGTCACCTGATCTGGCCAGCCAACCACTGCTATCGACGTGTAAGGGTACCACGTCATGCTGGGTGGAGTGCAGAGTCTCCTGGCTTGTGATTGGCTCTGTTTCTGGACGCCAAAAAGCAAAATGGCGGGAGCTGCCATTTTCTCGAGCGGGCGAAGTATTCGTCCGAGCAACGAGCAGTTTCGAGTACGCTAATGCTCGACCGAGCATCAAGCTCGGACGAGCATTGTTCGCTCATCTCTAGAGAAAACCCATCTTAAAATTTGTTATGCAATTTCTTCTGAGTACAGAGACCCTCAAGTGGTCGTTACTTGTTTTATGGGCGCACAGCAAGACGCAGAAAGGAAGGAGCACCCTGCAGCTGCCAGGATTTTAATTTTCTCATTGGCCCCTTTTGTAGGCTATAAAATTTTAGGTTTTTTGTTATTGGAGCCATGTGATGACATTTTTTTTGCAGGACGAGATGCTTTTTCCCGTGTTACCATTTTGGGGTTGGTATCCCCTATTGTTGAAAATTTAGGAACTTTTTTGAGGGAAGTAGAAAAGCATCAATTCTGTACTTTTTTTGGGGGGTGTTTACCTTATAGCCTAATAATCATGTTATCTTCTATCGGTCAATACGATTATGGGGATACCACTCTTGAATATTTTTTCTTATGTTTTACTAAATTTGTCAAATAAAACCCTAATGTGGGGAAAAATCTATCATTTTTGCATTGCTGTCTTCCAAGTGGCATAACATTTTTACTTTTTTGGCTACGGAGCTTCTTGATGGCTTGTTTTTTGCGGGACATGTTGTACTTTGCAACAGTATCATTCTGGAGTACATTTTGTTTTTTATCAGTACTGTTTTTTATCAGTTTTTATTGCATTTTTTGTGGGATTAAATAGGTAAAATCATAATTTTTGGAGGGTTTTTAGAAGTTTGTTTTAACATTGTTCATAATGTGGGTTCAATAATTATTTACTTTTATTCTATGGGTTCTTACGGACACGGTGATACTATATATGTGGGCTTTGTGTTATGATTTAGACTTTTTTTATTGACTTATTACTTTATTTTTTATTGAATAACTTTTTTTTTTTTACTATTTCGACCTTGGGACATGAACAAGTGGGGCACTTAATGGATAAAATTGATGGTGCATTGTAAATTATCATTTGGACAAGCATTTTATTAAGATATTTTTTAGATTTCTGTATTCACTAGGTGTCATTTATCATTGCTTTTTTTGTCTATGCTTGGCATTGTTTTGGTGTAGTTGTGGTATAAATGCTGTTGTGCGACTTTCCATTGCGCAAAATGAACATAGGAAAGTGCAGAATCACTTTTAAAATAGACCCCGCTTGTCCCAAATTCATTATTTGCATAAACTAGTTTTCACCATGCAACTGAATTCATAATTTGCAATGTGGCAAAAATTTCCGTTAAGCCGGAAATTTATGCCGGTCCCTACCCTGGTCTATGTTGAGACTTTTAATGGGGCTTTTTTGCGAAAATAAAGTTTCTTTATTGAAATCCCATGTTATGTTATGTTCTATTGTGTTGTCATCTAGTGGTAACCATAGCTAAGAGGTACTTCACATACTAGTGCTAATTTGCGACCAATTACTTTTTGACCCCACCCACCTGTGTTGACCACGCCCATCTGGGCTGACCCCTCCTACAATATAGTGCCACTTTTATACATTTTTCCAGGGCCACTTTTTTTTTTCCCAGTCAGCCCCTGCCCACACTCTACAAGGGAAGATTTAGGAATGCCTCATTCCAAACAGTTGCAGAACAGATCTATTAAGATTTCTTAAAGATAGTAGTAACAAATCACAGTCCAGCTAAGGATCAGTGCACTGTATACAGATAAAACTAACCCAGAACTGGACATACCTGAAAATATTGTACAGACCCTGAGCATATGAGACCATAGAACACAATGATATCCATGGTGAAAGTTACTACATGCATTATACATGCTGCAGACACAGAGGCAGTTAAGATGAACATGCTATATTTTACATTGGGATGTAAGTTTGCGGTGCAAGGGATTAATGAATTGACGCATGGACTAAAAGGTTTAGAACTCCCTAGACCAGCTTTTAGCTGCTCTCTTTTTATGCCACAACTTGCGCCAAAAAGCAAGTCAGAAAAATAGAAGCGCCAGAAAACTGATGGATTCACAAGCGGAGCCAAAATTTTGGATTCAGAGTCATGGAAAATACCAATATTGTGGCGCTGACACTTCATTAATTAAGGCGCAAGAGGTGCAGAGAGGAAAGTTTTCAAGTTTTCAATTTCAAAGGCCATTAGAAATGACCCTCCTTGTTTCAGTAGGGCTTGACATCTCTAATAAGACAGATCCAAGTATGTAGGTCTTTACACAATGCTGAGGCCTCTGTCACATATTTTGTAGCTGTAAGATGTCAGATTCTGAACAGAACTTTTAACTCCGATTTGAGGAACCAATGTCTTGAAGTGAGTGAATATCAGTGCTGAGAAAAAGTGTCTTTCTGCATGGCTCATAGCAGCCCAAGAACCTTGTATAAATACATACTCAAATGAAGTAAGGAAAATAATAATAAATAATACATGTTTAATATCAATAAATCAACTATTTATTGGCGCTGCACCAGTTATCTGCACCTTCCTTGGGGTATTGATCTTTACAGTTGTACTCATGACAATGACAGTAAGATGGTTGCCTATGAGAAATTATGGTCTGCTCCCTGATTTAGCCAACTGGTTCACTTGTTTCAAAGCTGAGAAAATGATTAGGATTTAGGGAAACATTAATTTTCATACTATTCTCATACTATAGTCTTAGATGACTCAGATGGCTGGTCCTAACAACTGGAACAATGAGCAGTTGTGAATTATTATACAGGTGGTTTGTGTGCCAACCCGGGACCCAAGCCTTCTATAGGGCCCATGGCCACCCAAACCACCCACAGTTTTATACTGAGAAGGACCTTCACCAATGAAATCTTCATACATCCGTTTCTGCTCTCAAAACACAAGTACACAAGTCATTTCAGGACCTTTGAAGGTCTCCAAAGGTCCTGTAACCGCAGATTGTAGGCAGGCAGAAGGGACGCATCCTCCATTCCTCAAGATGCTTGAGTCTTCTACCACATGTAGGAAGTGAATCCAAGACTTGCAGGTGCTTTAATATCCATACATGGCAGTCTTAATCCGCCTCTGACAAGGAGGGATGTGCCAGTTGCTAGGACCAGCCGGCTGCCATTACATAAAATATTGGGAGTGCTGCAGGGTCAAACTGACCAAAATATGGCAAAGGAGATGCCTTCTCTTCTGATTGGCCCCCATAGATCTCATGGTTAAACGCTATCACTTCATTCAAGGAAATTGGTTTTAATTGGTTTTAGGTATTCATATTTCTGTTTGCTGCTAAATAATTTACATTTAAAACATTCTCTTCTCTGAAACATCCAAGAACTCAGGAGTAATGGTGAAGTTTCTAAGTCCCAAAAAGGCTGCAGAGAAGATTTCCCAATTTGGGGCCATCTATCTTCACTGTTAGAGGACTCAACCAGCGGGAATCAATTACAGTAATCAAATATAATCAATCACCAATAAATATAGTGATAGGGAAAGTGTAAGGAGATTAGGTAAGAGGTGCAGGATGCTCTACCTTTAGGAGTAGTCCTGTAGCAAATGGAATGATCAGGACATGAAGACATACTTGGACAGATAAGGGACAGAATTAATTGCTGTTTTTTACATTGATAAAATATAGATTAATATTGTATTTTCTGACTATGAATAAGAAAGCAAGGATAGGGAGGGAGTTAAGGTGGGTAGGGGTTGTATGAAAGAGGGGCATAAGTTTGTGGGTGCTCCAGAAAAAGTGGCTTCATAAGTCTGGGGATGATATATATATATACACTCACCGGCCACTTTATTAGGTACACCATGCTAGTAACGGGTTGGACCCCCTTTTGCCTTCAGAACTGCCTCAATTCTTCGTGGCATAGATTCAACAAGGTGCTGGAAGCATTCCTCAGAGATTTTGGTCCATATTGACATGATGGCATCACACAGTTGCCGCAGATTTGTCGGCTGCACATCCATGATGCGAATCTCCCGTTCCACCACATCCCAAAGATGCTCTATTGGATTGAGATCTGGTGACTGTGGAGGCCATTTGAGTACAGTGAACTCATTGTCATGTTCAAGAAACCAGTCTGAGATGATTCCAGCTTTATGACATGGCGCATTATCCTGCTGAAAGTAGCCATCAGATGTTGGGTACATTGTGGTCATAAAGGGATGGACATGGTCAGCAACAATACTCAGGTAGGCTGTGGCGTTGCAACGATGCTCAATTGGTACCAAGGGGCCCAAAGAGTGCCAAGAAAATATTCCCCACACCATGACCCCACCACCACCGTCCTGAACCGTTGATACAAGGCAGGATGGATCCATGCTTTCATGTTGTTGACGCCAAATTCTGACCCTACCATCCGAATGTCGCAGCAGAAATCGAGACTCATCAGACCAGGCAACGTTTTTCCAATCTTCTACTGTCCAATTTCGATGAGCTTGTGCAAATTGTAGCCTCAGTGTCCTGTTCTTAGCTGAAAGGAGTGGCACCCGGTGTGGTCTTCTGCTGCTGTAGCCTATCTGCATCAAAGTTCGACGTACTGTGCGTTCAGAGATGCTCTTCTGCCTACCTTGGTTGTAACGACTGGCGATTTGAGTCACTGTTGCCTTTCTATCAGCTCGAACCAGTCTTCCCATTCTCCTCTGACCTCTGGCATCAACAAGGCATTTCCGCCCACAGAACTGCCACTCACTGGATGTTTTTTCTTTTTTGGACCATTCTCTGTAAACCCTAGACATGGTTGTGCGTGAAAATCCCAGTAGATCAGCAGTTTCTGAAATACTCAGACCAGCCCTTCTGGCACCAACAACCATGCCACGTTTAAAGGCACTCAAATCACCTTTCTTCCCCATACTGATGCTCGGTTTGAACTACAGGAGATTGTCTTGACCATGTCTACATGCCTAAATGCACTGAGTTGCCGCCATGTGATTGGCTGATTAGAAATTAAGTGTTAACGAGCAGTTGCACAGGTGTACCTAATAAAGTGGCCGGTGAGTGTATATATATGAAGCCACTTTTTCTGTAGCACCCACAAACTTATGCCCCTCTTTCATACAACCCCTACCCACCTTAACTGTGAAAGAAGGAGATGAGATTTATATATATCTCATCTCCCTCTTTCACAGTCATCAAAACTGGGAGGTTTTTTTCAGTGAATGTCTGTTGATGGCCTTTTATCAGAATAGCCAGGGCCAGATTATAGGCAGGCGCTCCCCCAAGGCCCCTACCACTTTACGCATAAGGGGGCACCCACCACCAATGGTGGATCTGGACGTGAGCTGTGAGCTGACTGTCTCTGGGAGGGATGTGTAGTGGTGGTGCCACCATGCCACACATGTGCCTGCCTCCAAGCAGTGACAGTGTCTCACTAGTTCTGTCAATGAGAGCGTGCCCGCCCAGCCATACTCAATCACATTCTGCATGCGGCATGCTTTTCAGGATTTGCACTGCATGCAGAGTGACATTTGACCCCCTTCCTTAGTACCTAATACACTGGTTGGCTGAACTGGTTGCCACCCAAGTCCTAGCCAATCAGCGCTAGGTTTACTTCCTCACAGATCAGGAGAGGAAGAAAGAGAACACACAGGAAAGCAGTGGCGTGTGAGACTGTCATGGCGACTGAGTATAGGCCATCACCCATCATCTGATCGGTTGACAGTCAACACTTGGCCCCTGCACTGATCAGCTATTTGGAACATGGAGTTGGGAGCAGTTGGTCAGAAACATTCACTTCTAGGCATCTTTACCGTGGATGACCATTTCAATAAACAGATGGGAATATCAGAATTTTAGGTTAGGTACAATGTGCAGGTGCAGCAGTCCTGTAGCTGAGGGACTAGTCAGGGGATGAAAACATACAGGGACAGATTAGGTCATATTTTGCACATATGCTCCTAAGATTTTCATTACAATTTTTGCAGCATTTTTTAAAAATCTCATTAATGAACTGGTAATTAAGATAAATAAATAAACAATATGAACACAATTCTTTTTAATGTTTTCTCTTTAGCAATTAAACTGAATAAACATGTTAAGTTATTTTGCTGGAGTACGTGAATATCCAAATTGTGCATTTCCCACTGCCAGGGAATGTTATACAGGGGTAAAGTAAGGTGGCATATTTCTACATTCAAGTGGCGTTTTTTTTTTAAATAGGCCATTAGACTCTACTGTCTTTACATAGGCCCTACACAGTACAACAACAAAATTGCATACCTCACAAAACATCTTCAAAAGTGGTCATTGGAAAATTGGCACCTTTTACTTTTATCCAACTTTTCTTATACTTTGTTATTGGATTATGTAAAGTACAGTAAATGAAAGAATAACTGTAAAGTTTTTTCCCCCAATAACCAATAGCTCTTGGGATGTAAAACAACGTTGCCTTATATATTTGTTACCAATATCCAGCAGTTTCTTTGCTATATCCCTCAGATTATCTCCTTTTTCTGCTTGTGCAACAAGCAGTAAACAAACTCTATGGTTTCATGGGAAGGGAGGGGCTGCTGATCCATGCTCACAGAGACAGAGGTCTTATGCTCTCTGTGTATGTAGCAGAGCTGGATGTGTTCAGGACTGTGGATACAGATGTCTCCCAACTAAATAGTGAGATACAAGATCTCCTCTGTTCCTTACCAGTCTCTCCATCCCAGTCTTTTATTCTACAGAACTTTCACTGTCTCTCAGTGCACCTCCCTCCCCACCTTGTACCTGACAATATCAGCTTTGTGGAGATTAGCTATTAACCCTTAGTGCTCCCACAGCACAAGCCGTACACTTCATGTAAATGTTTTACTTATGATTTCTACCACTTTTTACATGTTCCATGCTCCTTCATGTGAAGAAAGCTGTCAGGCTTGTCACCATATACATTCTGTGTGTACACTGTGCAGTGTTCAGTGGATTTACTAATGCTAAATTACTTTGAGAGAAAACACACTGCATCATGTGATCTGTGGGCATCTTGCATTGAACTCAGCTTGAGGGCAAGTACAAGTAGAGCTAGGTCCCTGTCCACTTCACCTCTGGTGAAAAACATTTTTGTCAAACACTTTCAGAACAGAAAATGCCATTACTTTGGAAAGAAAAGGTTGAGCAGCACAATAGTATAGCTTTAAAGTTAAGCATCAACATCAAAACTACCCAAAAAGTGAGCACTGAGTAAATGACATCCCTTGGTATTCAATTAGGGGTATATTATAAAATATTATTGTTTTACATTTTGTTATAAATAAAAAATATGTATACATATGGGAAAAATAAGGATATGTATTATTGGGCTCAAATACTAGTTACTAACATACATGCATACACACAAAACTGATAAGGCTGCGAGAAACATAACAAAAGCGATATACATGTATATGAAATATAATATAATCCAATATAATAACAAGGGAACAAGCAATCCACAAAAAATAAGCAAAAAGTGATGATGTGCTGAAGATATAATTAGATATAAAATGATAATTACAATACAATTACTCCAACCAGCCAAGCATTCAGTACAATAAAACATCCAGAGAGGAGGAGACTGGCCTAGAGATGTGTGGACAACAATGCTGAGCCTGCTTCACATGTACGTGTGTCTCTTCACACCTGAAGTCAAAATGGTGGTACATTGCATAGAGGACACAATTAATGAGAAAATAACATAATGGGGCACATTTACTTACCCGGTCCCTCCGCAATCCCCAAGGTGCGTTGTCCGACAAGGATGAAGTCTTCCGCGAATCACTAAGATCTTCCCCGCTCAGGTCCTCCGGAGTGCATGTCTTGCGACACAACTTGAATTTTAAATCCTGCGCTTAGTCCGAATCAGTCGGGTTGCCCAACAGCCACGCCCCACGATTTGTGTCGCATGAAAAAAATTGCGCCAAAACCCCCTGTTAAATGCGGCGCAAAATGGAAATAGTCAGGAAACCCGTCGAAAATGCAATCTGCAGACCCTAAGTAAATGTGCCCCAAAGTATGTGTCTCATCAGGCAGCAGAGATGCTGGAGTCATTCCTGATAGTTTTCTCCCATCATCAAAAACCCATAATAACTAAATAGTGCATATTAACTCTCTTCACAGAGGATGTCCACAGAGATTAAACTTGTAGGGAATTTTATACTTTAAGGGAATCATCTAGAGAGTGAACCTGTCACAGAGGTGTCAGCGCAGCTCATTAGCTGGTGTATTGGCTGCTATTATGTGTCACTTCCAGGTGTCCATAGAGGTGGGAGAGGAGTAAGGAGTCGCCTGCATTCCTGCTTGGTACATGTCCTCCTTCCCTGCCTTCTTCTTTTGTACAAATAGCTCCTGCGAGCTGACAATTTCAAGGTTCGGTGGGCGCAATTACCCTGCATTTCTCTGTAAAAATCAGGCTATTAGCAAGAGTTGGTTATTCCCCCTACCTCCCACACAATCAGTGATTCCCATCTGTTACATGGTTCCTTAAGATGTCTGAGATCCTGCATTTATCCGGTTACTACTGATGAGCAGACCATGCATTGGCCAAACCAAAATTTTAAAATCCTGTTAGGGTCCAGGTACTGGCACCGGTCATTGGTGTTAACAGTTAAATGGGACATTTAAACTACTGTGGCCGCCCACACGCTGCCATTTTGTTTCTAATGACATTATTGGGGAGCGATAATTTCCTCCAAAATGGTGGCCCCCAGCGCCGCCGGGGGGTTGGTGCTGATGCATGGCTGCAGCCATGTAAATGTCACTGGCGAGTTTGCCAGCGGCATTTAAAAAGTTAATGCCTCAACCAGTGCCAGCAATTTAACATGGGGTGAAGGTTTATTGACGTTTAGGGTGAGGTTCGGGGGACCAGATCCCGCAAGGTTTTTTTACAAGCCTGAACTTTGTGGTTGGGATCCACTCAACATTACTGGTTACATCCATTGTAATAAATATGTACCTGCTGATGATAACCACTGTGGAAGCCCCCAAAAGGGAAGCCCCTACTGTGGATGTCACTCAGCTTTTCAGACTCCTGAATGGCATATCTGCCTGGTCATCTTACAGGGTGGTATGGGAATGAAGAGGGGTGCAGTGGGGCTGGTCTCTTCAGGGCCTGACAAAAGCTCCTTTGGAACCTGTAAAGGTGGCAATATAATTGTCACTAAGCCATCCAACAGGGGGATAGAGTGACACAATAAAAGAAAAAAAGGAGCATATTATTGAAAGTTGAGAATATTCCATGAAAAGGACACATTAAACCATCACCCCTCCCGAACAGAGGTTGCATCAGTGATAGAGCTAAAGGAATGTGGATGGATGGATGGAGTGCGGTCACGGGTGGCCAAAACATAAGTGATATATATCCTCAGTGTATGAAGGGTCCAGTCAGCCGAAAAATCACAGTCACTCTGCCAAGAACTGAATATTTATGGCTGTTAATAAATTGTGAACAAGGCTTATTACTCCCCTTATCCCTCAAACATTCTAAAGCCACTGCAAAAACCTGATCCTACAACAACTTTATTCCAGGACAAAAAAACTCATGACACCTGCAAGACTACCGTGGGACAACATTTTAGAGTAAAAAGTGCATAAGTTACACTGGTAGTTAACTAAATTCTGAAATATAATGTATTTATACTCTGCAGAAATGTACATGCATCATCACTAGCATCACCCTCTCTGTCCCTACAATGTTTCTCTGAAAATATAACAATGTCTTATTTTCTATTTTGCTGTGAAAAATGAGTTAGGGCTTATTTTCAGGGGATGTCTAATTTTTTTCATGGGGAAATTATTATAGTACAAAAATAAAGATTCTGCTCAGCTCACCAGATAAGTGTTATCCTCCTATAGGATTGGTGCACTAGGCAAAACTGGAGATCCAAAGTTTAATGCAGAAAAGGAAAAAACACACTGAAAAACTTATTGGAGCTTTAAAAATGATGAATACTTTATTTTTCAATACACCTTAGAATAGATACTTTGTAGGTGAGGTAAGGTGCCTTACTTATCGCGGTTATCATTTTGTGCATAGCAGGCAGTATTATAGAATTTTTATTCTTGTTTATAGCAGTATTATTGTAGTTTATTATTATACATATGATGCAATATAATGGCAGTGTCATTATAGTATTTTAAAGTACATTGGAGACAGTAATATAATCATCTTGTACCGTTTAGCTAGATTCTAGCATAAAGAACATTTCTTTTCTTTAACTACAGAACAAAACTTTAGAAGTTAGGCATATATTCTTTTCTTGTAGAGGCAACTGTATTTCAATAGAAAGAGTCTAGCATGTAGTAAAAATTAAACTATTAATAACAATTAATATAATTATTAATTAGTATTTAATTAGCTACTACCAATAGTTGATAGGAGGAAAAACTTGTATTATATTATTTTTATGTTACCGTATTTTCCGGGCCATTAGGCGCACCGGAATATAAGGCGCATTAGTCCAATGCGCCTTATATATGTAATAATTCCATATATAAGGCGCATCGGACTATAAGGCGCAGGGTCGGGGGCGTGGCGGAGGTCTGGGGGCGGAGCGGAGACCCGACGAGACGAGACGCGACGCCGAGACGAGACGCGGAACGCGGGGAAGGTGAGCGGGGAAGGTGAGGGGGAGGTAAAGAATAGAATACTTACATAGATCCCCGCTACCGGAGACAGCAGATCTCCAGCAGGAACTGCAGACCACGCGGCAGAGGTTGTTCGTGCCGCATGGTCTGCAGTTCCCGCTGGAGATCTGCTGTCTCCGGTAGCGGGGACCTATGTAAGTAGGGTCCGCTGCCTCATATAGGGCGCACCGGACTATAAGGCGCACTTTGGATTTCCAAGGAAATCCAAGGCTTTTAAGTGCGCCTTATAGTCCGGAAAATACGGTAGTTTAAATGAATAGAATTTGAACAGATTAAAGTAAATGTAATGCTATATGTAGTCAGGATAACAAAATAACACATTCTGTAATTCACTGTTATTAACAAAAATGCAGCATTTCACAGATATAAGTCCAACTTGTCTCTATCAGTCCTGCTGTACACAATTTCAGTTGCCCCTAGACACAACCCTGTAACTTCTCACTTAGGGTCGGGGGCCATCTTGCATTGGTATTTGTGGCGTGAAGATGAGATTTCTGTCTGTCTCTGCTGAATGTCTGTAGCCACGTCCCCTGCACAAAGCTCACACTGATCACTTCCTGTCAGCACATGATGAGCAGAGAGAGAAGCTGCAAACTACAAGGTGATAAGTGATCCGGAGAAAGGGGGAGGCAGGCACATATCTGTGAGATGTAGCAGAGCTCACAGTGTAACAGTGTAAAAGTCTGTCAGTCTCTGTGTAATAGGCATCAGGCATCTCTGATCTGTCTCATCTGTCTCTCTATGTATCAGTGTGTTAGTACAGAAGCCAGATGAAAGTGTATATACACCTGTATCCTGATAATGTAAACACCTTGTCATCCCACAGAACTAGATGGGTCATAATGTGTCTGCTTAGAGAGTCCCCGCCCACATCCTGGAATATTACACTGAGCAGCCAGAAAAGTGATAGGAGCTAAAACAGCAATAAAACTGAGTAACATTGTAAAGTAAGGGGTTAAATGATCTTTATTGTGTAAACATCACTAGGGGATTGAGATGTGAGAATTATCTTTCGTGGGAAAACCTCTTTAAAGGTTTTTCCAAGAATTGAGGAATTGAGGGGCATGGGTAAGAAAAAAAGGCCTACTTACCCTGCTTATGGTTCTAGCATCATTGTGTGGGCCCTGAGGTACATGGTGTGCTTGGCCCAATCAGTACTGCAAGTGATGTCATCAGGCCTGCTGAGGGCCTCTGTTTGGCAGCATTTGGCAGCACTTCCACTTTTGCCACTGAAAAACTGGTTTAAGGACAACTGGGCATTTATTAGACAGTTGAAAGTTTTTATGACTGCATCATCATTTATGTGGATATAAATATGCTTCCTGGTTGGCAGCATTTCTCATGTAATAAACATGGAGATGACTGATCATAGAGATAATAATTTAACCCTTATTAACAATAATCAACGTCAAAAAGAAAAAGAAAAAGAAGGATGGCGGCACTCACCGCTAAAACGTCTTCTTTATTTCATCACAAAGTAAAACAAGTCCGACATAGTAGCCCAGTCAGGATAGAGATAGGAGCAGGGGATTGGAAAAGGCGACATGGAGACGACTGATCATAGAGATAATAATTTAACCCTTATTAACATTAAAGTAACAATTGGCATGCTTTATTATCAATTGTTGCTTCTTAACAGGTGATCTGCCTTTGAATAAGGACCATTACCCATGGTCCAGACGCCTACTACTCTAGTTCTTGTGGCTGATTTTAATTCATGGTCGTCGATTTCTCACTCCATTTCAAGTAAAACGTTACCTTCATGCATAAATCCATCCTCATAAATTCCACTTAATATTTATTTAGGACAGATTTACAGTTGGAATTTTATGAATTATTCGGGTCCCTGCGCAGGTTGTAGTGACCCGTGCAGATGCGGAGGTCACCTAGAGAAATAGAATGACAGTGACTGGGTGACCCTTACATACCAGGGGAGACAGTGCCAGTGTGGGCAGATACATTATTATTGGTTGTTATAAGACTCATTGATTTTTACTTATTTGTTATTTTTGCTTTATTAAGTGTTTAGGAATAGCTGCTAGGGTGATCGCTGATATAGATAGAACTGGACCTGGTGCCGGATCACAGAACAGAAGTATCTGAGGCTCCAGGAGGTCTTTATTACACACTCCATTAATTAACAGATTGCTGATAATTATCTTACATTGTAACTTAGCCCGTGTGAAAATGGTTTCTAGTATCCATCATGTAACAAAGCAAAATATGGCACTTAGATGTAGACTGCAATCTTGTATCAATGGGGGAGATTTATCAGTTTTCTGGCTTACAAGAGCTGAAACAATAGCAATTACTAGAAAAAACGTCATCATACTCTGGCGCACAAGCACCAACGTATAATACATCTCCCCCAAGTTGTGTTATGTAGAACCAGTATGTACTAATGTATATGACCGCACTGTCCAAATGTTTCCCAGGTTATCACTACTAAAGTAACGATTGTAGCAACACCAGAAATAATAAAGAAGATATGTTTTAGGACTAATGCTTGCCTGCGTCTGTCCACACAACGCTGTGTTAACTCTTGTGTGTCTGGATCATCTGGGAGCTTACAGTGTGTGAATGAATTGTCAGATTTGTCCACTATGACCCAGCCACGCCGGTAGGGAATAGACCTCACAAGTAGATTTGTGAGTGGCGCACACTTGTGTTACCGGAAGATTCTTTCTATATGGGAATAATTGATGTCTTGTGAGCCGGATCTTACACATCAGCAAGGAACAACAAACAAATATGATACAAAGAAATCTCCTATTTACACATAACTATAATGAGCTTAATTGTCTTCAGCCACAGCATGACAAAGTAGGAACAGTTCTGAATGATTCTGTTGTGGTTATGTTTTATACTTCAGATGGACATTGCTACAATACTTGTGATCCATATAATGTCATTTACAGAGTGCTGCACTAAAAGGTTGTATCTATACACTGATACATGGTAACTGTACACTAATATACAGTATGTATAGAATATAATATATGTATATTCTATACATTGAAGATATCTACACCCATACAAAATAATCCATGAAATCTGTACACTGATACTAAATGTTCCATTACACTGATACAACATAATCCATGTACTGATACCATGCTTTCTCTTGTGACTTTTGACTTTTGGTGAATTGTCATTTTTTATTTGTAAGGGTAACTTTTAAAAAGTCACTAAACATCATGTTGTAAATGCATGCCACCAACATCACATAATAAATTAAACCTGCCATATAATGGAAATGCAGTGAGTAATTTCTAATGCACACACAGGGCAACAGAGGAAAATCCCGGGGCTCCAGTTGTGGGACCCGCCGAGAGTGGGTGCCCTCAGAGCTCCAGTATTATACAAAACCCTCCCCCTCAAAACACTTCTATGGATGTTCCCATTGTGAGATTTAAACTCTCCACTCCGTGCTCTACGTCCACCTCACAGGCCGCCAGGAGTGCTATATGGTAATGATGTGTCCAACTGGCCAGGTGCTTTAAGGCCTACGGTCGGAGCTTTTCCAGCACAGGTGGACACGTCATTACTCATCGCCTGCAGCTGTTACTGTTACTATTGGGGAGAACGGTGGGTTATATTAATCAAGGGGGGTCATGTGACTTGGCTACTAAGTGGGAGCTATGTGTTATAGCTCTTATGTGGGGGAGCAATGTGACTTGACTACTTGTTGGGGGCATTGTCATTTGGCGTATGGGTTTGACTTAAAGGGGTATTCCCAATTCGGTAAATTAATGCTATTGTTTACATGCTGAAAAGTTATATAATTTCCCAATATACTTTCTCTATCAATTCCTCACGGTTGTCTATATCTCTGCTTGCTGTCCTTCTATAGAAAGCGTCATTATTTACTTCCAGTGGACAGAAATCTGTCCATGGTTACCTAGTGCCGCAGCTCCTTATAACCCACAGCTCGGATTACTTTGTGCGATACTAATGAGCCCTGCACCTGTGTGACCAGATTTCTGTCCACTGGAAGTAAACAATTTCTACAGAATGACAGCAAGAAGAGGAATTGATAGAGAAAGTATATTGGAAAATGTAATAACTTTTCATTATACAAACAATAACATTTATTTGTTGAAATGTTCAGCCTTTCCACCATGAGCGCAGGCCCCTTTAACCCTGAACCAATACCTGTGGGTAATAATCACACAGTAAGACTTGTATTAAAGTTGAACTTGCGGGTTGACATGATGGTTGGCCACAGCTTTTATATAATTTAACCATTGTATATAAACTTTCTTTTTTTGTATTTTTTTGCAAAACATTAATTGAACAATAAACATATTAATATAAACCATAACATAAAGTGCATAAAACCTCCCACCTGTATGCCAGCCATCCGGTGGGCATGTAGGCCGATAACCCCAATGTATCCGCCAGCTGTGACAAAAATGCAACAACGAAAAAACACCTCAAACAAAGGGAGGGTGGGTGGGAAACACAATCCAGAAGAGAGGGTGAGTGGAGGCTGCGGCCTGTATTTAAGCTATGCTCACTTCCTGTACCACCCAAGCCACTAGCCCAGCCCCTAGTCATATAGCCCACATCGTCAGAACTTAGACAGGAAATAAGGAGGGGGAAATCAACTCACTCAAAGGGGCCATGTACTAACCCTAAGCTCCGCTCACTAAATCCCCCTTTTGCGCATTCATTAGCCCAACACCATACACCTCCGGGCTTACAAGTGGGGGAGCAATGTAACTTGGGGCAATTGTGGTTTGACTACTTTGCCAGGCACTGTGACTATTAGCTACTTTGAGGGGTATGGTGACTTGGCTCCTATGTTGGGGGACACTTACTTGGCCTATATGTGTGTGTGTGTGTGTGGCGGGGGGCTGTCACTTGGCTACTTAGTGGAGGCACTGTGACCTGGCTGCTATGTTGGGGAACATTGTGACTTGGCTACCTGTGATTTAGCCACGACTTGGCTTCTATGTGGGTGAGCAATGTGACTAGGACTACTGTGGGAGCAACTGTGGTTTGGCTACTGGGGGGCACTGTGAATACTGACTACTCTGGGGGGCACTGTGACTATTGACTACTGGGTGGGCAACTGTGACTTTTGGCCACTTGTGAGGGCACCATGACAATTGGCTACTGTGATTGCACTGTGACTACTGGCTACTATGGAGGCAACTATGACTTGGCCTTTGTGAGGGGCACTGTTACTATTGGCTACTGTGGGGGGCACTATGACTATATTAGCTAATGTGGAGGTATTCTGACTAAATTAGCTATTTTGAGGGCACTATTAATCTAGTGTCATAAAATGGGCGCTGTTACTCTATTGGCTACAATGGGAGCACTGGTACTATGCTGTCTACTGTGGGGACATTGTAGAATGGTAAGTCATGGATGACCTGATGGATAGGTGATGCTACTCTAACTGGATCTAAACTGTATAACACCTAACAGTGTACTTAACAAAGCTGTGGACCTAATTTACAGTACATTGACCCAGCACATTCTGTATCCAGAATTTATTTTAAGAGCCCAGTGGACAAATATCACAGTATAGCTACCCATCCGATTCTATTTCTGGAAATTTCCTTAATATTTCACTGGGCCAATATCACAGTACAGCTACTCACAAGATTCTGGATCTGGAAATTTCCTTAATAACACAGTGGCCAATATCACAGTACTGATAACCACTAGATTCTGTATCTAGACTTTTGTAAAGGTTTAGTTGAAACACATGACACATGTCACATTGGGGGACATGTATCTTTATTTCTGCTAGTTAAAATGTCTCATTTTTGCAACTTTTGCCGTTTTTTCAACTTTTCACTGCAACTTTTTCTGTCGTTTTTTAAGTACACCTTGTGCAGTGCCTTATGTATCCTTATTTTCCAGATGTTCCGAGCAACTTTTAACTTATGTATCAATTTTTTTACTTATTTTTGCGACTTTTTAGGTGCAAATCTGCACCTAGTCCAGGGCAGATGGAAAGAAAGGGTTTTTTTTCATAATCCCTGTTTTAACATGTAAATGATTTCACATGCCTTAAATGTTTAGAATTTTGCACATTAACCTGTATTTTTTTAATTCATACATTTTTGCATTTAAATTATTTTGAAAATGTATTGGTTACTTCTAAGGGTGAGCTCACACATGATGTTTTGGTTGCGTTTTGAAAGACATTACATCAGCTATGTAAACCATGTTAACACATGCATTAACAATGTGTTAACATGTGTGTTTTGTAAATGTTTTGTAATGTAATTAGGCAAATCAGGTCTCCACAGCGGCTGTAATATCTTTCAAAAAGCAATGAAAATGCAACTAAAACGCAACGTGACCTCACCCTCAACACCACGTGTGAACGCAGCCTCATATGACATCATGTCCCTGGGATGTAGAACACAGCCTCAAATCCAAAATTTACAGTAGTGTCCACTCCAGCATATAAGCCCCCCCCCCACATGACTCATGTCCATGTGGATTTTAGACAACAAAAAGTCTCAAGAAGAAGCCAAGATTTGCGTCTGCCAGTATAGCTAAAACTGAACATGTATCACAAGATAAAAGAAGCACATGAAGAATCAAATGATCATACATAAGCCACAAAAAGACCTTCCAAACGTCTTAATTATACACCAAAGAAAAAAAAAACTATGATTAGAGATGAGCGAACATGCTCGTCCGAGCTTGATGCTAGGTCGAGCATTAGGGTACTCGAAACTGCTCGTTACTCGGACGAATACTTCGCCCGCTCGAGAAAATGGCAGCTCCCGCCGTTTTGCTTTTTGGCGGCCAGAAACAGAGCCAATCACAAGCCAGGAGACTCTGCACTCCACCCAGCATGACGTGGTACCCTTACACGTCGATAGCAGTGGTTGGCTGGCCAGATCAGGTGACCCTGGGATAGACTAGCCGCTGGCCGCGCTGCTCGGATCATTCTGTCTCTGGATGCCGCTAGGGAGAGAGCTGCTGCTGGTCAGGGAAAGCGTTAGGGTGTTCTATTAGCTTACTGTTAGGCAGGAGTGATTCTCAAAGAACCCAACAGCCCTTCTTAGGGCTACAATAACGTTCTACTTTTTTTATTTTAATTTGCATCTTTTACCATTTTGTGAGGAATTAGCAGGGGGACTTGCTACCGTTGTGTTTAGCTCTTAGTGGCACACATATCCATAGCAAAGACCGAAGTGGGAAAATTCAGTAGGGGTTGGATTTCTATTAGGCAATAACTCAGTGTCATCTCATCTGGCATAGTAGTGTGCTTCCTTTGATACTTGGCTAGAAAATAGCCATAGGAGAATACAAACAGCTTCTTGAAGCCTACAGTAGCGTTCTATATATTTGATTTCTGGTTGATCTGCTGGTGGCTGTAGTTTCTGCAATGCATGTACTTGCCAATTCTGAGCAATTTGTAGTGAGACTTGCGACCGCTGTGTTCTGCGCTTAGTGGCGCACATATCCATAGCAAAGGCCGAAGTGGCAAAATTCAGTAGGGGTTGGATTTCTATTAGGCAATAACTCAGTGTCATCTCATCTGGCATAGTAGTGTGTTTCCTTTGATACTTGGCTAGAAAATAGCCATAGGAGAATACAAACAGCTTCTTGAAGCCTACAGTAGCGTTCTATATATTTGATTTCTGGTTGATCTGCTGGTGGCTGTAGTTTCTGCAGTGCATGTACTTGCCAATTCTGAGCAATTTGTAGTGAGACTTGCGACCGCTGTGTTCTGCGCTTAGTGGCGCACATATCCATAGCAAAGGCCGAAGTGGCAAAATTCAGTAGGGGTTGGATTTCTATTAGGCAATAACTCAGTGTCATCTCATCTGGCATAGTAGTGTGCTTCCTTTGATACTTGGCTAGAAAATAGCCATAGGAGAATACAAACAGCTTCTTGAAGCCTACAGTAGCGTTCTATATATTTGATTTCTGGTTGATCTGCTGGTGGCTGTAGTTTCTGCAGTGCATGTACTTGCCAATTCTGAGCAATTTGTAGTGAGACTTGCGACCGCTGTGTTCTGCGCTTAGTGGCGCACATATCCATAGCAAAGGCCGAAGTGGCAAAATTCAGTAGGGGTTGGATTTCTATTAGGCACTAACTCAGTGTCATCTCATCTGGCATAGTAGTGTGCTTCCTTTGATACTTGGCTAGAAAATAGCCATAGCAATAGGATAGGATTGTTTGGTTTTAAAAACTCAAAAAAAAACAAAAAACACAAAAAAAAAAAAAAAACACAAAAAAACACAAAAAAAAACAAAAAGAAGTAAAAAAAAAAAAAAAGTTATAACTCTCATTTTAAAAATGTTTAACCCGAGGGCTAGGGGTAGAGGACGAGGGCGGGGACGTGGGCGTCCAACTACTGCAGGGGTCAGAGGCCGTGGTCCTGGGCGGGGTGAGACACCACCTGCTGATGAGGGAGCAGGGGAACGCCGCAGAGCTACACTCCCTAGGTTCATGTCTGAAGTTACTGGGACTCGTGGTAGAGCACTGTTGAGGCCAGAACAGTGCGAACAGGTGATGTCGTGGATTGCTGACAATGCTTCGAGCAATTTGTCCACCACCAGTCAGTCTTCCACGCAGTCCACCCATGTCACCGAAATCCCCACTCCTCCAGCTCCTGCACCTCAGCCTCCTCCCCCCAGTCTGCCCCCTCCCAGGAAAATTTGCCATTTGAACCGGCATACTCTGAGGAACTGTTTTCTGGACCCTTCCCACAGTCACAAACCACTTGTCCGGTTGCTGCTGAGCAATTTTCCGATGCCCAGGTTTTCCACCAGTCACAGTCTGTGGGTGATGATGACCTTCTTGACGTAGTGGAAGTGTGTAAAGAGGTGTCCGACGATGAGGAGACACGGTTGTCAGACAGTGGGGAAGTTGTTGTCAGGGCAGGAAGTCCGAGGGGGGAGCAGACTGAGGGATCGGAGGATGATGAGGTGACAGACCCAAGCTGGGTTGAGAGGCCGGGTGAACACAGTGCTTCTGAGACGGAGGAGAGTCCTCGACCTGAACAGGTTGGAAGAGGCAGTGGTGGGGCCAGACGGAGAGGCAGGGCCAGAGCTGGTGCATCAGCGCCACTGTCAACTAGTGAAGCTCCCGTGGTGAGGGCTCTTGCGGCGAGGGCTAGATCTTCAGAAGTGTGGAGGTTCTTTAAGGAAACACCGGATGACCGACGGACTGTGGTGTGCAACATTTGCCAAACCAGGCTCAGCAGGGGTTCCACCACTACTAGCTTAACTACCACCAGTATGCGCAGGCATATGAATGCTAAGCACCCCACTCAGTGGCAACAAGCCCGTTCACCTCCGGCCGTGCACACCACTGCTCCTTCCCCTGTGTCAGCTGCTAGTCAGCCCCCTGCCCAGGACCCTGGCACAAAAACCCCATCGTCGCCTCCACGATCCTCCACAGCATCCACCAGCGTTCAGCTCTCCATACCCCAGACGCTGGAGCGGAAACGCAAATATAGTGCAACCCACCCGCACGCCCAAGCCCTTAATGTGCACATCTCCAGATTGCTTAGCCTGGAGATGCTGCCCTATAGGCTAGTAGAGACCGAGGCCTTTCGCAACCTCATGGCGGCGGCCGCCCCTCGGTATTCGGTCCCCAGCCGCCACTACTTTTCCCGATGTGCCGTCCCAGCCCTGCACCAGCACGTGTCAGACAACATCATCCGTGCCCTGACCAACGCCGTTTCTGACAAGGTCCACCTGACCACGGACACGTGGACGAGTGCTGCCGGGCAGGGCCACTATATATCGCTGACGGCACATTGGGTTAACTTGGTGGAGGCTGGGACCGAGTCTGACCCTGGGGCTGCTCATATACTGCCGACGCCGAGGATTGCGGGGCCTACCTCGGTCCAGGTGTTTCAGGCCTACTATGCCTCCTCCTCCTCCCACCCCTCCTCCACCTCCTCCTCCGAACTACCATCCGTGGGCACGGCGCCATCAGTCGGTAGCTCTAGGCACAGCAGCAGTGCCGTCGCTAAGCGACAGCAGGCGGTGCTCAAACTGCTGAGCCTAGGCGACAAAAGGCACACCGCCCAAGAGCTATTACAGGGCATCACGGCGCAGACTGATCTGTGGCTGGCACCGCTGAACCTCAAGCCGGGAATGGTTGTGTGTGACAACGGCCGTAACCTGGTGGCGGCTCTGCAACTCGGCAGACTGACACATGTGCCATGCCTGGCCCATGTGTTAAATCTGATAGTGCAGCGTTTCCTCAAGACATACCCCAATCTGTCTGATTTGCTCACGAAGGTGCGCCGCATCTGTGCGCATTTCAGGAAGTCCAGCCCAGATGCTGCCACTCTCAGGGCAGCGCAGCGCCGCCTCCAACTGCCCGCTCACCGACTGTTGTGCGACGTGCCCACGAGGTGGAATTCAACACTGACCATGTTATCCAGAGTTTACCAGCAGCGCAGAGCGATTGTAGACTGCCAGATGTCAACTTCCACCAGAACTGGTAGTCAGGTCAGTCAGCTTCCTCAAGTCTACAATGAGGAGTGGACGTGGATGTCTGATATCTGTCAGGTGCTGAGTAACTTTGAGGAGTCAACACAGATGGTCAGTGGCGATGCCGCCATCATCAGCCTCACCATCCCGCTGCTTGGCCTGTTGAAAAACTCTCTGGTCAGCATAAAGTCGGAAGCTTTGCGCTCGTCACAAGAGACGGGGGAAGAATATTCCCTTGTTGATAGCCAAAGCACCCTGAGGTCTGTTTCTCAGCGCATATCGGAGGAGGTGGAGGTGGAGGAGGATGAGGAGGAAGAGGAGGAGAATGTTGGCGAGACACAAGAGGGGACCATTGTTGAGTCCTTCACTGTTCAGCGTGTATGGGCAGAAGAAGAGGAGTTGGAGGAGTTGGAGGAGGAGGAAATGGACAGTCAGGCCAGTGAGGGGAGTGAATTCTTACGCGTTGGTACTCTGGCGCATATGGCAGATTTCATGCTAGGCTGCCTATCCCGTGACCCTCGCGTTCAAAGAATTTATTCCAGCACCGATTACTGGGTGTTCACTCTCCTGGACCCACGGTACAAGCAAAATCTTTCCACTCTCATCCCTGCAGAGGAAAGGAGGGTGAGAATGCATGAATACCAGCAGGCCCTGGTGCACAAGCTGAAACAGTATTTCCCTTCTGACAGCGCTAGCGGCAGAGTGCGTAGTTCTGCGGGACAAGTAGCGAGGGAGAGTAGGCGAGCAGGCAGCTTGTCCAGCACTGGCAAGGGTACGCTTTACAAGGCTTTTGCCAGCTTTATGTCACCCCAGCAAGACACTGTCACCTGTCCCCAGTCTCGGCAGAGTAGGGCTGATCTTTACAGAAAGATGGTGAGGGAGTACGTAGCTGACCATACCATCGTCCTAAATGATCACACAGCTCCCTACAACTACTGGGTTTCAAAGCTGGACATGTGGCACGAACTGGCGCTGTACGCCTTGGAGGTTCTTGCCTGCCCTGCCGCTAGCGTCTTGTCCGAGCGGGTTTTCAGTGCAGCTGGTGGCATCATCACCGATAAGCGTACACGCCTGTCGACTGACAGCGCTGACAGGCTGACGCTTATTAAAATGAATAAAGGCTGGATTTCTCAGAATTTCCAATCTCCACCAGGTGAAGGAAGCTCAACCTGAATAATTGATCCACTCCTCCTCCTCCTCCTCATTTTCCTCCTTCTCCTCCTCTTTGTACAGTAAAGCAGAGGAAAATGGCTATTTTTTGACAGGGCCCACTGGCTCTTGCTATAGTACTTCATGCATTTAATTTTTCTGGAGGGCCACCTACCCGGTCCTCTGTTTGAAACAATTTTTGTGAGTGCCACATACAGGCACTCAATCTATTCCATTTTTCTGGAGGGCCACCTACCCGGTCCTCTGTTTTAAAAAAATTTTGGGACTGCCACATACAGGCACTCAATCTATTCCATTTTACTGGAGGGCCACCTACCTGCTCCTCTGGTTTGAAACATTTTTGGGACTGCCACATACAGGCACTCAATCTATTCCATTTTACTGCAGGGCCACCTACCTGCTCCTCTGGTTTGAACAATTTTTGGGACTGCCACATACAGGCACTCAATCTATTCCATTTTACTGGAGGGCCACCTACCTGCTCCTCTGGTTTGAAACATTTTTGGGACTGCCACATACAGGCACTCAATCTATTCCATTTTACTGCAGGGCCACCTACCTGCTCCTCTGGTTTGAACAATTTTTGGGACTGCCACATACAGGCACTCAATCTATTCCATTTTACTGGAGGGCCACCTACCTGCTCCTCTGGTTTGAAACATTTTTGGGACTGCCACATACAGGCACTCAATCTATTCCATTTTACTGCAGGGCCACCTACCTGCTCCTCTGGTTTGAACAATTTTTGGGACTGCCACATACAGGCATTCAATCTATTCCATTTTACTGGAGGGCCACCTACCTGCTCCTCTGGTTTGAAACATGTTTGGGACTGCCACATACAGGCACTCAATCTATTCCATTTTACTGCAGGGCCACCTACCTGCTCCTCTGGTTTGAACAATTTTTGGGACTGCCACATACAGGCACTCAATCTATTCCATTTTACTGCAGGGCCACCTACCTGCTCCTCTGGTTTGAACAATTTTTGGGACTGCCACATACAGGCACTCAATCTATTCCATTTTACTGGAGGGCCACCTACCTGCTCCTCTGGTTTGAAGAATTTTTGGGACTGCCACATACAGGCACTCAATCTATTCCATTTTACTGGAGGGCCACCTACCTGCTCCTCTGGTTTGAAACATTTTTGGGACTGCCACATACAGGCACTCAATCTATCCCATTTTACTGGAGGGCCACCTACCTGCTCCTCTGGTTTGAAAAATGTTTGGGACTGCCACATACAGGCACTATCCAAATTAAATTGTCTCCATAGCAGCCTCCACACGTTGTCTCCATTGCTACCTCCAAAAGTCGTCCATATAGCTGCCTCCATACATCGTCCCTTTATCAAACGAGGTGTGTCAGGCAGAAATTTGGGTTGTTTTCATGGATTCCACATCAAAGTTGTTAACTTTGTCGCCACCCTGCTGTGTAATCCACAAAATATACTGGCAAACTTTTATCATGTACCGATATTATTTGAGCGCTTCTTGCTCACCTCCTTTGGTTCCTCTCTGCCACCCATTGGTTTGAAGCCTGAGTCCATTTAGGGTATGTCGCCATGACACTCTCTAGCCTGCTGCCGCTGCCTCTGCATGCCGTCCCCTATAGTGTCAGGGTCAATTATTGGATGTTTTAGATGCTATCTAGCTTCATTCTGTCACTCTGTCATGGCCATGCTGTTGCCCATAATTTTGGCATAATGGTGCGATTAGGCAGCCTCAGAGGCATCCATGCATGCTGCCCCTGCTGTTTCCTGTCCATTTCCGTGGTGTTTCCATCCTTTTCTGAGGTTCCCAGGTGTTTGGCCAAGCTTCCCTGTGCAGAGCCTTGGTCCCCTTGAAAAATGCTCGAGTCTCCCATTGACTTCAATGGGGTTCGTTATTCGAGACGAGCACTCGAGCATCGGGAAAAGTTCGTCTCGAATAACGAGTACCCGAGCATTTTAGTGTTCGCTCATCTCTAACTATGATACATGTCCCCCAATGACTTCCTGCAGTAGACGAGACTTTCAATAAAAATGGGGGGCCTTGGACACACCTGACTACAAAAGCTGTATAATTTCCTCAGATGGAACATCCTCTGCCCGCTACCTTTTCCCCTGACGGGGAATTTAAAGGAATAACACAAGGAGATGTTAAACATTTTTTGTATGTTCTTTTCCAAATTGCTCCGTTAAAAAAAATAGCAAAAATTTTATTTCTATTGTTTGATGCTCCTGCTCCATAGAAAATGTCACAAGGTTCTTGTCTGATGAGAGAAGGTGCACTTCTCTTGTAGTCTTGTTCCGAAACTGCTCTGGAATCTTTAGCCATTTTTGCAGCCTTGATGATCCAATGCTGTTCAGCATGCACATAATTTATGATGATATATAATGTCATTGGGTCCTGCAACCAATCTACACCTACAGCTGGTGGCGTAGATCTCATGTCATGTTCACACCAGGCCCAGCAGCACCACCCGTTCCTCCCCCTCCCCTGAGGCTCCCTTTCAGATAGTTACAAAAGCAGTGAATATCATCCAAGTGTGCAAATGGAGGTAAAAAAGATGTTAACTAGAGATGAGCGAACACTAAAATGCTCGGGTACTCGTTATTCGAGACGAACTTTTCCCGATGCTCGAGTGCTCGTCTCGAATAACGAACCCCATTGAAGTCAATGGGAGACTCGAGCATTTTTCAAGGGGACCAAGGCTCTGCACAGGGAAGCTTGAAAAGGATGGAAACACCAGAAAAGGATGGAAACACCACGGAAATGGACAGGAAACAGCAGGGGCAGCATGCATGGATGCCTCTGAGGCTGCATAATCGCAACATTATGCCAAAATTATGGGCAACAGCATGGCCATGACAGAGTGACAGAATGAAGCTAGATAGCATCTAAAACATCCAATAATTGACCCTGACACTATAGGGGACGGCATGCAGAGGCAGCGGCAGCAGGCTAGAGAGTGTCATGGCGACATACCCTAAATGGACTCAGGCTTCAAACCAATGGGTGGCAGAGAGGAACCAAAGGAGGTGAGCAAGAAGCGCTCAAATAATATCGGTACATGATAAAAGTTTGCCAGTATATTTTGTGGATTACACAGCAGGGTGGCGACAAAGTTAACATGGAAGCCATGAAAACAACCCAAAATTCTGCCTGACACAGCTCGTTTGATAAGGGGACCATGTATGGAGGCAGTGAACTAGTAGTAGATTAAAGGTGCTGCAGTTAAAACTATGTTAGTTGGATCTTGGCATGGAGCTGGCGCTCCGCTGCCAGGCGAGCTTTCGCCAATCCAAGCCCCTGTCTATAGGCTACTCCCCAAACAGCACTTCTAAGAACCTTTTGTATAAGATCAAGTGTAGTAGCGTTCTTATAAGTTTAGGATATGGCGGGTGAGGGGAATGTAAACAGCTGCGCAAGAAGCGCTGAAATAATATCGGTAAATGATAAAAGTTTGCCAGTATTTTTTGTGGATTACACAGCAGGGTGGCGACAAAGTTAACAAGTTTGTTGTGGAAGCCATGAAAACAACCCAAAATTCTGCCTGACACAGCTCGTTTGATAAGGGGACCATGTATGCTTACAGTTCATGCCAGTCGCTGCACTGGCTGCCAGTCTCCTTTCGAATACAGTTTAAAATAATAATAACCCTCATCCATAAAGCTCTGTATAATGCTGCACCCCCCTACCTCTCCTCTCTTATCTCAGTCTATCGCCCAACCCGTGCTCTTAGATCCGCCAGTGATCTTAGATTAACCTCTACCCTAGTGCGGACCTCCCACTCGCGTCTCCAATACTTCTCTAGAGCTGCACCAATTCTATGGAATGCTCTGCCCCGGACTATCAGACTAATACCTAACCTCCAAAGTTTCAAACGTGGTCTTAAAACCCATTTCTTTAGGCAAGCCTATAACACTCATTAACTGCATGAAGTTTTAACTCTTCTACTAACCCGTCCTGTGTCGTCCTCCCATCTGTTATACAGCAACCAACAGGCACCAGACTTCTCTGCAGTCCCATTCACCCTGGACCTGGTATATAAGATGACGGCTGAGTGGTTCAAGCGACAGCAATTCCATTTATTATATTTTGTTCTATTCCCTAAGAAGAATGGCTTGACCATTAAATATTCTTTTACCTCGTGTTACCCCATCATCTTCATAAACCGTAAGCTCTGGCGAGCAGGGACCTCACTCCTGTTGTTCCATACAAATGTTGTGCTCTGTTACATTACATTTGTATTTGTTTCCTATGATTTGTAAAGCGCTACAGAATATGATGACGCTATATAAATAAAGATTATTATTATTATTATTATGGAGGCAGTGAACTAGTAGTAGATTAAAGGTGCTGCAGTTAAAACTATGTTAGTTGGATCTTGGGATGGAGCTGGCGCTCTGCAGCCAGGCGAGCTTTCGCCAATCCAAGCCCCTGTCTCTAGGCTACTCCCGAAACAGCACTTCTAAGAACCTTTTGTATAAGATCAAGTGTAGTAGCGTTCTTATAAGTTTGGGATATGGCGGGTGAGGGGAATGTAAACAGCTGCGCAAGAAGCGCTGAAATAATATCGGTTAATCATAAAAGTTTGCCAGTATATTTTGTGGATAACACAGCAGGGTGGCGACAAAGTTAACAACTTTGATGTGGAATCCATGAAAACAACCCAAATTTCTGCCTGACACACCTCGTTTGATAAGGGGAGGATGTATGGAGGCAGCTATATGGACGACTTTTGGAGGTAGCAATGGAGACAACGTGTGGAGGCTGCTATGGAGACAATTTAATTTGGATAGTGCCTGTATGTGGCAGTCCCAAAAAGTTTTCAAACCAGAGGAGCAGGTAGGTGTCCCTCCAGAAAAATGGAATAGATTGAGTGCATGTATGTGGCAGTCCCAAAAAGTTTTCAAACCAGAGGAGCAGGTAGGTGGCCCTCCAGAAAAATGGAATAGATTGAGTGCCTGTATGTGGCAGTCCCAAAAAGTTTTCAAACCAGAGGAGCAGGTAGGTGTCCCTCCAGAAAAATGGAATAGATTGAGTGCCTGTATGTGGAAGTCCCAAAAATGTTTCAAACCAGAGGAGCAGGTAGGTGGCCCTCCAGTAAAATGGAATAGATTGAGTGCCTGTATGTGGCAGTCCCAAAAAGTTTTCAAACCAGAGGAGCAGGTAGGTGTCCCTCCAGAAAAATGGAATAGATTGAGTGCCTGTATGTGGCAGTCCCAAAAATGTTTCAAACCGGAGGAGCAGGTAGGTGGCCCTCCAGTAAAATGGAATAGATTGAGTGCCTGTATGTGGCAGTCCCAAAAATTTTTTAAAACAGAGGACCGGGTAGGTGGCCCTCCAGAAAAATGGAATAGATTGAGTGCCTGTATGTGGCACTCACAAAAATTGTTTCAAACAGAGGACCGGGTAGGTGGCCCTCCAGAAAAATTAAATGCATAAAGTACTATAGCAAGAGCCAGTGGGCCCTGTCAAAAAATAGCCAGTTTCCTCTGCTTTACTGTACAAAGAGGAGGAGAAGGAGGAAAATGAGGAGGAGGAGGAGTGGATCAATTATTCAGGTTGAGCTTCCTTCACCTGGTGGAGATTGGAAATTCTGAGAAATCCAGCCTTTATTCATTTTAATAAGCGTCAGCCTGTCAGCGCTGTCAGTCGACAGGCGTGTACGCTTATCTGTGATGATGCCACCAGCTGCACTGAAAACCCGCTCGGACAAGACGCTAGCGGCAGGGCAGGCAAGAACCTCCAAGGCGTATAGCGCCAGTTCGTGCCACATGTCCAGCTTTGAAACCCAGTAGTTGTAGGGAGCTGTGTGATCATTTAGGACGATGGTATGGTCAGCTACGTACTCCCTCACCATCTTTCTGTAAAGATCAGCCCTACTCTGCCGAGACTGGGGACAGGTGACAGTGTCTTGCTGGGGTGACATAAAGCTGGCAAAAGCCTTGTAAAGCGTACCCTTGCCAGTGCTGGACAAGCTGCCTGCTCGCCTACTCTCCCTCGCTACTTGTCCCGCAGAACTACGCACTCTGCCGCTAGCGCTGTCAGAAGGGAAATACTGTTTCAGCTTGTGCACCAGGGCCTGCTGGTATTCATGCATTCTCACACTCCTTTCCTCTGCAGGGATGAGAGTGGAAAGATTTTGCTTGTACTGTGGGTCCAGGAGAGTGAACACCCAGTAATCGGTGCTGGAATAAATTCTTTGAACGCGAGGGTCACGGGATAGGCAGCCTAGCATGAAATCTGCCATATGCGCCAGAGTACCAACGCCTAAGAATTCACTCCCCTCACTGGCCTGACTGTCCATTTCCTCCTCCTCCAACTCCTCCAACTCCTCTTCTTCTGCCCATACACGCTGAACAGTGAAGGACTCAACAATGGTCCCCTCTTGTGTCTCGCCAACATTCTCCTCCTCTTCCTCCTCATCCTCCTCCACCTCCACCTCCTCCGATATGCGCTGAGAAACAGACCTGAGGGTGCTTTGGCTATCAACAAGGGAATCTTCTTCCCCCGTCTCTTGTGACGAGCGCAAAGCTTCCGACTTCATGCTGATCAGAGAGTTTTTCAACAGGCCAAGCAGCGGGATGGTGAGGCTGATGATGACGGCATCGCCACTGACCATCTGTGTTGACTCCTCAAAGTTACTCAGCACCTGACAGATATCAGACATCCACGTCCACTCCTCATTGTAGACTTGAGGAAGCTGACTGACCTGACTACCACTTCTGGTGGAAGTTGACATCTGGCAGTCTACAATCGCTCTGCGCTGCTGGTAAACTCTGGATAACATGGTCAGTGTTGAATTCCACCTCGTGGGCACGTCGCACAACAGTCGGTGAGCGGGCAGTTGGAGGCGGCGCTGCGCTGCCCTGAGAGTGGCAGCATCTGGGCTGGACTTCCTGAAATGCGCACAGATGCGGCGCACCTTCGTGAGCAAATCAGACAGATTGGGGTATGTCTTGAGGAAACGCTGAACTATCAGATTTAACACATGGGCCAGGCATGGCACATGTGTCAGTCTGCCGAGTTGCAGAGCCGCCACCAGGTTACGGCCGTTGTCACACACAACCATGCCTGGCTTCAGGTTCAGCGGTGCCAGCCACAGATCAGTCTGCGCCGTGATGCCCTGTAATAGTTCTTGGGCGGTGTGCCTTTTGTCGCCTAGGCTCAGCAGTTTGAGCACCGCCTGCTGTCGCTTAGCGACGGCACTGCTGCTGTGCCTAGAGCTACCGACTGATGGCGCCGTGCCCACGGATGGTAGTTCGGAGGAGGAGGTGGAGGAGGGGTGGGAGGAGGAGGAGGCATAGTAGGCCTGAAACACCTGGACCGAGGTAGGCCCCGCAATCCTCGGCGTCGGCAGTATATGACCAGCCCCAGGGTCAGACTCGGTCCCAGCCTCCACCAAGTTAAACCAATGTGCCGTCAGCGATATATAGTGGCCCTGCCCGGCAGCACTCGTCCACGTGTCCGTGGTCAGGTGGACCTTGTCAGAAACGGCGTTGGTCAGGGCACGGGTGATGTTGTCTGACACATGCTGGTGCAGGGCTGGGACGGCACATCGGGAAAAGTAGTGGCGGCTGGGGACCGAATACCAAGGGGCGGCCGCCGCCATGAGGTTGCGAAAGGCCTCGGTCTCTACTAGCCTATAGGGCAGCATCTCCAGGCTAAGCAATCTGGAGATGTGCACATTAAGGGCTTGGGCGTGCGGGTGGGTTGCACTATATTTGCGTTTCCGCTCCAGCGTCTGGGGTATGGAGAGCTGAACGCTGGTGGATGCTGTGGAGGATCGTGGAGGCGACGATGGGGTTTTTGTGGCAGGGTCCTGGGCAGGGGGCTGACTATCAGCTGACACAGGGGAAGGAGCAGTGGTGTGCACGGCCGGAGGTGAACGGGCTTGTTGCCACTGAGTGGGGTGTTTAGCATTCATATGCCTGCGCATACTGGTGGTAGTTAAGCTAGTAGTGGTGGAACCCCTGCTGAGCCTGGTTTGGCAAATGTTGCACACCACAGTCCGTCGGTCATCCGGTGTTTCCTTAAAGAACCTCCAGACTTCTGAAAATCTAGCCCTCGCCGCAAGAGCCCTCACCACGGGAGCTTCACTAGTTGACACATTTGGCGCTGATGCACCAGCTCTGGCCCTGCCTCTCCGTCTGGCCCCACCACTGCCTCTTCCAACCTGTTCTGGTCGAGGACTCTCCTCCGTCTCAGAAGCACTGTGTTCACCCGGCCTCTCAACCCAGCTTGGGTCTGTCACCTCATCATCCTCCGATCCCTCAGTCTGCTCACCCCTCGGACTTCCTGCCCTGACAACAACTTCCCCACTGTCTGACAACCGTGTCTCCTCATCGTCGGACACCTCTTTACACACTTCCACTACGTCAAGAAGGTCATCATCACCCACAGACTGTGACTGGTGGAAAACCTGGGCATCGGAAAATTGCTCAGCAGCAACCGGACAAGTGGTTTGTGACTGTGGGAAGGGTCCAGAAAACAGTTCCTCAGAGTATGCCGGTTCAAATGCCAAATTTTCCTGGGAGGGGGCAGACTGGGGGGGAGGAGGCTGAGGTGCAGGAGCTGGAGGAGTGGCGATTTCGGTGACATGGGTGGACTGCGTGGAAGACTGACTGGTGGACAAATTGCTCGAAGCATTGTCAGCAATCCACGACATCACCTGTTCGCACTGTTCTGGCCTCAACAGTGCTCTACCACGAGTCCCAGTAACTTCAGACATGAACCTAGGGAGTGTAGCTCTGCGGCGTTCCCCTGCTCCCTCATAAGCAGGTGGTGTCTCACCCCGGCCAGGACCACGGCCTCTGACCCCTGCAGTAGTTGGACGCCCACGTCCCCGCCCTCGTCCTCTACCCCTAGCCCTCGGGTTAAACATTTTTAAAATGAGAGTTATAACTTTAATTTTTTTTTAACTTTTTTTTGTGTTTTTTGTTTTTTTTTGTGTTTTTTGTTTTTTTTTGTTTTTTTTGTTTTTTTTTGTGTTTTTGAGTTTTTAAAACCAAACGATGCTATCCTATTGCTATGGCTATTTTCTAGCCAAGTATGAAAGCACACTACTATGCCAGATGAGATGACACTGAGTTATTAAACAAAATAAACGTAAAATAAAAAAGGACAAATGGCAGACTGTGTCTAATTGAAATCCAACCCCTACTAAATTTTCCCACTTCGGTCTTTGCTATGGATATGTGCGTCACTAAGCGCAAAACACAGCGGTCGCAAGTCTCACTACAAATTGCTCAGAATTGGCTAGTACATGCACTGCAGCAAGTACAGCCACCAGCAGATCAACCAGAAATCAAATATATAGAACGCTACTGTAGGCGTAAGTAAGCTGTTTGGATTCTCCTATGGCTATTTTCTAGCCAAGTATCAAAGCACACTACTATGCCAGATGAGATGACACTGAGTTAGTGCCTAATTGAAATCCAACCCCTACTAAATTTTCCCACTTCGGTCTTTGCTATGGATATGTGCGTCACTAAGCGCAGAACACAGCGGTCGCAAGTCTCACTACAAATTGCTCTGAATTGGCTAGTACATGCACTGCAGCAAGTACAGCCACCAGCAGATCAACCAGAAATCAAATATATAGAACGCTACTGTAGGCGTAAGTAAGCTGTTTGGATTCTCCTATGGCTATTTTCTAGCCAAGTATCAAAGCACACTACTATGCCAGATGAGATGACACTGAGTTAGTGCCTAATTGAAATCCAACCCCTACTAAATTTTCCCACTTCGGTCTTTGCTATGGATATGTGCGTCACTAAGCGCAGAACACAGCGGTCGCAAGTCTCACTACAAATTGCTCAGAATTGCCTAGTACATGCACTGCAGCAAGTACAGCCACCAGCAGATCAACCAGAAATCAAATATATAGAACGCTACTGTAGGCGTAAGTAAGCTGTTTGGATTCTCCTATGGCTATTTTCTAGCCAAGTATCAAAGCACACTACTATGCCAGATGAGATGACACTGAGTTATTAAACAAAATAAACGTAAAAAAAAAAGTTAATGGCAGACTGTGCCTAATTGAAATCAAACCCCTACTAAATTTTCCCACTTTGGTGTTTGAGGTGGATATGTGTGCCAGTAAGAGCTAAACACAACGGTAGCAAGTCCCCCTGCTAATTCCTCACAAAATGGTACTAGATGCAAATAAAAAAAAAAAAAGTAGAACGTTATTGTAGCCCTAAGAAGGGCTGTTGGGTTCTTGGAGAATCACTCCTGCCTAACAGTAAGCTAATAGAACACCCTAACGCTTTCCCTGACCAGCAGCAGCTCTCTCCCTAGCGGCATCCAGACACAGAATGATCCGAGCAGCGCGGGCAGCGGCTAGTCTATCCCAGGGTCACCTGATCTGGCCAGCCAACCACTGCTATCGACGTGTAAGGGTACCACGTCATGCTGGGAGGAGTGCAGAGTCTCCTGGCTTGTGATTGGCTCTGTTTCTGGCCGCCAAAAAGCAAAACGGCGGGAGCTGCCATTTTCTCGAGCGGGCGAAGTATTCGTCCGAGCAACGAGCAGTTTCGAGTACGCTAATGCTCGACCGAGCATCAAGCTCGGACGAGCATGTTCGCTCATCTCTAATGTTAACCCATGGCTCGTGCCTCCAAAGATAGTTAAATACGTGGCCTTCAGTGTTTTCTTCTACTACCAAAATAGCAAAAAGATGAATTTTACATAGCCTTACCTATACTACAATTTTCTTTTTGCATTTCCTAGTGTTTTTTTTTTCTTTGCATCTTCATTTGTCACTTTTTTAATTTTATCATGTCCAGGATCTGGCTTTTTTGCCATTTTCTTAAGATTTTAAAGATTTCATTATAGGAAAATAAGTGCCTAGAAAATCATTGTTTACTCTGTGTAAACGCATATGTTTTTAAAAAAAAAATTCTTGGTAAAGGAAAATACTTGAAATCTGCAATCTGTTTTTAATCTGAGAAAATGTAAGTAGAAATTAATTCCCACTACAAATAAAAAATACAATGTTTTTGTGTTTTAGAAATTAATATGTTGGCTTACAGCTAAGGATTTTTTAATTAGTGTCAAAACACCATGTAAAATGTCAGGTGTCTGCTGTTTTATAATAATAATAATCAGCAGCAGGAATTAACCCCTAAGATACAGTGGTCTGTTGAAACCGGGCTTTGCAAATGCTCAGGTATATATAGAAGTTCAAATCCCTCTCCTTTCCAGAGAATATATATTAAAACATCTGAAAGACATTAGGTATTTCTGTGTCTTCACTATTAAAATATAAAAACAGGGTCCACATTTGTTCAACATTTTTTCAACGAAAATGTCAACAACACATCCTACATTGCCAAAATTGGCATTGTACAAAAAACGCCTCACAAAAAAACATACACAGCTCTGTATGAAAAAATCTTGAAATCGAAAATATTGAAAAATTGCTGTAATGAAAAATCATTAAAGAATTTTTTTTTCAGTTTAGTTAGTTTTTATTATTAGAACATAACAAAAACTATATGAAGTTGGATTGTCCGTGATCGGAATGAATCGAAAATAAAGGTAAATGGTCCCTTTTGCTGCAAATTGTGAATAAACAATATCCATGCGAAATGGCATAACTGCACTTTTCATTCTATTTCACTGCATTAGGTTTCTCAGTACATTGTACAGAATAATATAAAGTATATGGTTACAATTTGTCTTGCAAAGATCTTAAATGACTGCAAATACAAACATTTTAAAGTTATGGCTTTTGGAAAATAAACACAGAAACCCAAAAATAGAAAAGTGCTGTGGTAGGAAGGGTTAAATGTATATAATTTATGCAATTTATTTCACGTTTTTAACCCAGGATCAAAAGTGAATTTCATATGATTATGAATAAAATATTCCAAATGATGTTTTTACTGTAGAGAAAGCCATGTGCGTGCTACAGAAACCACATTTTGTATGGTGTGGATTGACACATAAATATCTGTTACAAATCTACGGAATATATTTATGTATATATTAAAAATAAATAGATAGATAGACAGATAAACTACAATTACATTTCTACATTGATTTATTACAAACCATTTAATGATATATTTTAATCTATACACTGATATGTTATAATCCTTGTAATGGTGTACGATATATAATACATCTAATGCATCCTTCACGTACTCCATACACGTATTCATTGTAATCTATACACTATGTTATGATCTATACATTAATGTAGTGAAATCCATACCATGATTCAGTCATGTATTGCAATTTATATTCCTTTACAATGTATGAATGCACAAATATTTACTGATTTATATAATAATAATTCTTTATTTATATATATAGCGCACACAGATTACGCAGCACTGCACAAAGCTTGCCAAATTGGTATATCTATAGTTATCTAGTGTAATTTTTACACTTATATAATACAAGACATACATTGATATACATATAATACAGTCACACAAACATTTACAATATATTGCTCACTTCTGACCCCTTTGCTATCCATACTATTATGCTAACGATGGTAAATAAAGAGTTAAAAATGAGGTTGTTAAGAAGAAGCAAGACATGCACAGTGAATACTGCTCCCTACTGTCACCTCTGTGTAATGATACCAGTTGTAATGGATGGGATTCCACATCGCCCCTTCCTCCACTTTTCTATGAACAGACACCTGGTTTTTAGGGGCCATCACTGAAAGGAATTGAAAATATTGACATTTGTGGGGCAGTGACGTGCAGGCGGCCCAGAGACTCTGCAGATCAAAGCAAAATGAGGAATACTTTCATTGTTTCTGGAAATTAAAAGCAGAAAACAAGAACTTGGGGAAAAATCTGTGTTATTTAAAAATGAGCAAAAATAGCATTCACAGCCAAAAACTGAGCTGCTGGTGGCTTTGTACTAATTCCAAGAGGAAAGTGAACTTGTACCTTGTAGATTGTGATATCATGTTGTAGACCTGGCGTAGAGGACTGCAGATCAGCCTATAAGCCCTGAGTGCAGGTCATTATTACCTACTGAGCTTTCGCATATTACAAAGTTTAATATAAGGAATGTATAAAGGAGTTTTTGGACTCCAAAACGACTGGAGGTCACGTGACCTGCTTTTGTGGCCTCCTCGGATGATGCAATGTCACTATCCCCAGTATAATATCAAATCAGTGGTGAACTGACATTGATAAGTTGGCCTAGGCACATTCTTGGTATGGGGTGGCATTGAGGGTATTCAAGACATTATTAGTGCATATAAATAACTAGAATATGAAATAGTGTGTGCACATCTCTTTTTTACTCTGTTTGGATATTTTTCAGACTAATGAGAACAGAAAACAGCACTATACTTTTATATATATATTTTTTGTTATGAATAACATATGTTACCCCCAGAACTGTCCTTGGATCTCTCTAATGGGTGCTTCAATGTCGCTGTCGCTTATATATATTTATCTCCTGGAAATTTCTGGCGCAGCAATCATTACAATCAGAGATGAGACTTGATATTGCTTTGTAATACATTGTGTGTTCCTATCCGTTGTTACTGTATGGCTTACAAGCCCTGAAATAGTCGCAATTCCTGGTGTACAACTATGAATTGTGACTATTTCTCCACTTACGCCAAGGGGGCTGTTCCCCAGCACGTGAAGGGGCTGTACCTAATGGTGGAGGGAAAAGAGCAAGCTGTGGCACAATTCTATGCCAGGCAGGCCCCTCCGCACACCGACCTCTGGATATATCCTGCACAACTGAGGGTAGGATAACATAATGGGGCACATTTACTTACCCATCCCATTGCGATCCCTGCAGTGCGTTGTCCAACGAGGATTCACTAAGATCGTGCGTCCAATTTCCTGCATCTGTCGCTTCCCCCGCTGAGGTCTGCCGGAGTTCACCTTCTTCTTCCTGGTGCATGTAAGTGTTGATCTTGCGACACAATTTCGTTTTTAAATTCCGCAGTTTGTCCAAATCAGTCGGGTTGTTCGACATCCACGTCCCCTGATTTGTGTCGCATGCAAGCTGGCGCCGCTGTGCCGCAATCCAATCGAGTGCACCAAAAACCTGGGGCAATTCAGGGCAAAGCGGTAAAAAGTCGGGAAACCCGACGAAAATGCGTCCCAGGTGTCTTCTGGAGTGAGGGATGGTCGAACCAATCAATAGCGGGGAAGTGCCCAGGCACTGCATTAATACTCTCCTGTGTGTTTATCTAGGGCCTGATATTAATTATTCCGGATCAGTAGAATTCGCCTGTTTCTCTAATTGATACTTCTGGTTACAATGACTTTTGCCTGTTTTCCGACTGTTCCAATTGCAGAATATGTACTTTGCTACCATCTTGGTCCTGACCTGATTTGTGACCTGTGCACTTACCAATGCAGGGACTTCCACCAAGTTACTGTCTATGTTGTAGCAAAGACATTGCAAATAGTCAGGGACAGAGGTTATGGGAAGCCCAAGGCTCACACCCTTTTACCCTTGTCGTCACCTCAGGCAGGTCAGGGATGAAGTTTTGTCACAGGGTATTGCAGGGTTAAGGGGGATTGTGGAGCATCGCCCCCGGTTTTCATGCGACACAAAACGGGGGGCATCGCCGTCAGAAAACCGACTGATTCGGACAAACCGCAGAATTTTAAATTCAAATTGTGTCACAAAATCAGCACTCACATACACCGGGAAGAAGATGGTGAACTCCGGCGGACCTGTGTGGGGAAGCGACACATTCAAGAAATCGGGCGCATGCTGTAAGTGAATCGAGGCAGCTCTGATTCCTCGTCGGACATTCCAGATCGGCGGACGCAACGGGACGTGTAAGTAAATGTGCCCCATAGTGTCTACCTACACCTAGCCCAGACAAGGAGCAGCAGCAAAGAGGTCCAAGAGCACTGTGGTAGTCTCATTGTATTTGTTATGCATGGCCTTCTCCATTCCTAAAATAACTTTTAACATTATGCTAATGACCCAGAAGGCTGTTATGCTGTGTACTCCTCCCTGCTCCCAAATATACAAGTTTACCACAGTCACGGTGCCTCCCCATACAAGAAAGTGACCCTGGTTTATCAAGCGTCATTTTGAGGGTGGATTTCCTTTAAGATGGTCCTAAAAAAATTGACTGAGTACATATACACATCATGCTTTTCAGTTTTGAATTTACCAAATCACCTATCATTTTATTTATACTTGAATAGGGTATGAATACTTTTTATAAACAGATATAGGAGGCGACGTGTGAACGCACCCTGTATTCAAACCCTAGACCTATTGCATGGAAGATAGGAACATTAACGGTCAGCCATAGGCTTAACTATGGGATGATTTTACAAACATAATACACTGAGATATGCAGCTGTATATTTAAATACATGCCACAACATTTTATATATTTTAAAAATTACATTTGTTTAAATTACTCATAGACTTTGTTTTTACTACTAAACATTTGAAGATACTAAATTAAATGTGGTACTGCCATAACTAAGACAGCATAAACAATACAGGAAACCATTACAGTCATTGGTAAATTGTGTGTGACAGGAGATGAGTGTGCTTATTCTATGGGAGGTCAGAGATTATTGGTGGTGACTGTCAAGATTTTTGGGATTTCTACCACAGGCACACATGCAGAGGAGTGCTGTCCATTACCAGTATTGTGTAAAATGGCGCTATTAGAAAATAATTTCTGCTCTGTGTCCTTATTTCACACGGTTTTGGGCTTGATACTGATATCTCAGTTTATTTTCCAGGGAGCACTCCAAAACAGGGACGGCAATCTCCCACCCTGGGGGACAGCAGCCATATCTAATGTGCTATTTAC